>NC_052404.1:7528477-8128477 GCF_009389715.1 Phoenix dactylifera | reverse complement strand
AAGTTCTTCACTTTATATTTGCAAACTTGAATCATATGTAATGATGATACTCCTCTGTTTCCCTACAATTGCAGTTGGATGATTGGGTCCTTTGCCGAATCTACAAGAAGAGCAACCATCTCGAACCGGTGCCGCCTCTAATCGATCAAGAACAAGACGACTCGAGCCCCGAAGACAACTACTATTCAAACCCAACAAACATCACACAGCAGAACCCTCTAAGGCTGCCCAAGTCTTTCTCTATATCTGAATTTCTTGAAGACTACTCCTCATTCTCACACCTCCTCGACAACCAGCCTGAAATGCCAGGATCATCAGACCCTGGTTCCCTTATGGGTCAGCCAAGCTCAAACCAACTCTACGTTAATAGCAGTGGCAATAACAACTTAGTTCAGCAGCTTTCCCAAGCAGAGCCCTCTGCTCCAAATGCTGGGAACTCTTTAAAGCGCCAGAGAATGTCGGACATTCACTCAGAGGAGAACAATGGTCTCTTAAACAACCCTTTAAAGAAACGCAACGATTCATTCATTTACACCAACTTCTCCAACCAGTTTGACGCCCCTCACTGCAGCTTGCTGAACCAGCCATTATTCGGTCAGCAAATATTGCTGAACTCTCACTTGGGATTGCACTAAACTCAGGCACATTACACTTGCATAAATCGTGGATATTAACTGAACAGAGAATGGAAAGAACAGAAAGTTCATTTTGTTAGTGAGATGGGCCATTTTTTATGTAGAAACTGTCTTGTCTCAAGAGGTTATGGACAGAGATCCAATAGGGGGAATGGAGTGGCATCAAAGGGAATGCCCTTAAGAGAGCTTGGTGTTAGATGGACTTAGCAAAATCACAAAATTCTTTAGGAGAATCTAAGGGGACTTAGAGGATTGCTTTTGTAGATATCTTGTGGTTTGAAATGGATGCATGACTTTTCTTATATTTTTTAAATAAGGGTCAGAGGATTTTTTTTTTCTTTTTTTTTTCTTCTTTTTTTTTTTCTGTGAGAAAGTCAGAGGATGTTTACGTCCCAACTACATGCCTCACAGAAACCAGTGGCGTGATGCTTTTTCGTCTTTTGCTGGTTGATATGTTTGCTGTAGTTCGTGGACCGTGATGCATGGCACAGTAATGGTACTTGAATGAAGGTGTGGCAGTTCTTATCCGGAATAAGCTAACGCGCGCGCGCGCGCTTACACACACACACACACACAGAGAGAGAGAGAGAGAGAGAGAGAGAGACCGGACTATTTTTCCTCTCCTAGACTTGATCAAAAGACCAAATAATCGAGAACTAATGATTTCTGCC
This sequence comes from Phoenix dactylifera, assembly GCF_009389715.1. Lineage (NCBI taxonomy): Eukaryota > Viridiplantae > Streptophyta > Magnoliopsida > Arecales > Arecaceae > Phoenix > Phoenix dactylifera. The sequence goes on along the minus strand of NC_052404.1, from coordinate 8,127,171 downwards.
AGAACTTTTTATTTCCTTTCTTCAGGAATAAATCAATGACTTGATTGAAAAAGAAAGGGTAGCAGATAGTTTCACATCAAAAAAAAAGAGAAGAAGAAGAAAAAGAAAAGGTAGCAAAACAATAAGTTGATTGGTACAAGGGGTATAAAGTAATTAAACAAAGGATGACTTTTAAGTGTTTGTTCAGACTGAAAGCGTGTCAAGCTTCATCACCAATAGACCACTAATGAGATTCGACGAACCCTAGTTCCACAACTTTGGCAAGATCTGCTTTATATCTTTTCACCTTTTGATGTATTGATTCGGTTTCTTGAATGAAAGAATGATGCCTCCAAGTAGTTTTTCATCGGAAAAAAAGAAAGGAAAAGTGCTACTTCCTACTGGCAAATAGAAGGTTGCTTTCAGTTCAGTAGTCTTCAAAAAATGCTTTAATCAATGCTGTTGATGCTTTGTCAATGCAAACATGTGTTTGTTCAAGTCTGATTTCTAAAGTTCCATTATCTCCACTTTCAGTTACAAGAGAATGGATGCAGAGGCACAAATTAGCCCTTCCCTTAAAGGTGAATGCAGAGGTTAAAAAATACGAGCTTAAGGGGATTAGCCAAAATGACCACAGTAATTGGTTTCTGTGAAATTGGTGCAGTAGAAGCATAGCACTGCTATGGTGGTGGCGCTCCCATTTCACTTCTTCCAGGAGTAAGGTATACCCATTCATATGAATGCAACAAGGATCAAAACAATGCTTGTTTCTTGATGGTTTACTTGTTGACCTCAGTAGTGGATCCAGATTAGATGCAATAATCTCGTCTTTATGTATTTCACTTCAGAGTTCTTAATGTAATTACTGCTTAAGATGCAAGAAGATTAAACCTTCTTGTGCACCACACAAGAGCTTTGACGTGATCTTAACCGCAACCTCTATCACAAGTTATTCTAATCAACTTTGAGTAAAATATCAATGATCACAGCTAAGGAAACATAAACAAAGAATCCTGACAAATGACATGGGCCATCTGCTAATTTATATATTTAAGACTTCAAATCCATTATCACTACGCATTCATTTAATATTTAATTAGCAAATTCATCACATGCCAAAACTTGGCATGATTAGATTCATATCTAATGCATGCATATTATATAATTAGAACGCTTCTGAATTTGCAACGTACGAAAAGAAGATGATCGCAAGAATCTGTGAATTCTTTCTCAGCTGACATCACAATCATCCCTATTCTCTCATGGATGATCACAGTTATCCGTCATCCCTCACGTATAGATTGAAATCATGCCGAAACCTCTTCATCTATCATAATGTATTCCAAACCTCCTCTCCCTTTTTATGGTCTTAGGCCCTTCTCACTAAACCAGATTATAAACCTCTGCTAACTTCCTCTTCGGTAACAAGGAGACTAAAACCACCCAACAAGACTATTCTTTCATTACTAATTTACAACCACATTTCTTCTTTCCACTTGTCTTAGGGTGACACAACCAAATAATTACTATGAAAGTAAAAGCAAAGGAAACCTGAAGACCATGTATTACAGTGGACAATGTGTTAGATATACTAGTTGGGCAAAACGCGAAACCACTGGGATCCAATGCAGTGACTCAAGTTATATGCTATGCAAATGAAGCAGCTCCAAAGAATTTGGATTGTACTGGCAATTATGCGAGCGAAGCTATTTCATCAAAAAAAATAAAAAAATAAAAAGAGACGAAGTAATTCTTGGTATGTACAAATATATATGTTGCCTTAAAGGCAACCTCACTGTGGTCATAAATATTGTCAAATAAGGCTTTCTTTGATTTAAAATTACCCTGGATAATTGTCTGCATATATGAACTTCTGAACTTCATTTTCCTTTAAGTTGTCGATTTATGACGATAAATGGAACAGAGACTTATATAGACCTTCACTTAATTGGTGAATAGAGAAGTGGAGACTATAAACTCTTGGACGTGGTTAAGATAATTACTAGTTGTTTGATCAAGAATTTGCATGAAAGAGGCCAAGCGAAAAGATGGTGCCGGCTTGCCTGTTTAAATTTTTGTGCAACCTGCAAGCCAATCAGCATGTGGATCAGATGAACAATAAACTAATGCTGTTCCTCACAGCTTTAACTATATTCCTTTCAGACTCTAGGGATGTTTCGTCATTGAAGGCGATAATCTAGACTGCTTTGTCTTAACACTCTATCCTTCTTAATTAATTAATACTTAAAAAGGAAGTGAAAGAGGCTTTAATCTAGAGACAACCAGGAAGATAAGAATGATGTCAAAGCTACCATCATATAACTTGCTGGTAGAAGAAGTTATTCTAATCAACTTAGAATTGAAAAGTGTTTCAGCCAAGGAAACAAGGATGTAGTGACCAACCAGAGGGCAGTCATCTGCACTTAATTTACATTATCTCCGCACATACATTGAATTTCTGTTCAACAAATCCATCATGTCCCAATTTCACAACTTTGGCGAGTCACCAGAAGGATTAGAAATGCATTATTTTATTGATAGTTTGATTTATCTTCAAGAAGTTCATCTTGGGACATGTTATTTTCTGTTTCGGCAAATACCATATGTGACACATGAGCAAGCATTAGGCTTTCAGATAAGCATGTAACCAAGGTGGTAGGCTTGGTCAAGATCTGCTGGCCAATTGAACAAAGGGAACCTCAAAGCAGTGGCTTCCAATCCCTCTGTAAAGAGGGAAGAACAAATTTAAAAAGGAAGAAAAATTGTTATGCTATTGTTAGATAAGAAAAGTACTTGTTTAGGCCACATCCATTTCAGCCAAAAGCCCTGGTGACTTGACCTTCATAAAAATTAATTATGAGGCTGAGGTTATCTTTCAGTTCCAGATGAATCCAGCTGATTATTAACTTTTTTATGTACAGTGTGACTACATGAACGCATTCAGATCCTAGCTTTATTTTGTTTCTCCCATCAAGGAAAAGCTATGCAAAGCCCCAGGCTAATCTTTTTTTTTTTTTTATATATACTATGAAATTATATTTTCCAGCTCGAACCCGGTCTGCACCATGGCAGGAAACTATTCTAAGACTAGCAAATGGACCGAATGATACTCGTTCGAATTCATTTTCATATCTAAATCTATTCAAATATGGATAGAAATTTAAGCATCCGACTAATATCGGTATCCACATCCGTATCCACACCCATCAAAGAAAAATGGACATGGATATGGATAGACAACTATCCGATCCGTATCTGAATATCCGATTCTATTTGTAATCCTATTTAATTTTACATAAAAATCATTAACTTTTAAGAAAAATAAATAACCATATCAACATGTTATTTATTTGATTTTCCATCCACTTTGTAATATCTTTAATTCAAGGCCCTTGTGGGAAGCTTGAAGATGGACACATAATAGCTTATTTTAGTGCATAAAGAACTGTGTGTTAAGGAGAATGTCTCCAAATGGAAGGAATTTGTCCTTTCGTACATGAAGATAGCCTTTTTTTTTTTTCTTTTCTTTTTTTTTTAAAAAAAAGGACATGAAGCCGAGCCTTCCTACTAAGCTTCTTGTTGCTCAACAGGAGGCGAGGCCAAGGTAGAAGAAAGGAAAAGCTTGTTTATCTTCATTCACGTTCGTGCAAACGGTAAAACTTCTGTAAGGATCCCATACCGCTTTTATAGGCTATAAGAACTAGATGGGCAATTGGCACCAACACACTAAAGCAATGCTTAAACACTGGTGTTTGAAAGGCAATGCTTAACCACTCAATGCCGTCCCAGTTATGCGCAATCACCTATTTTAGTAGGCGAAAACCATACATAGAATAGCCCTAGATCTTCTTAAAACAAGCCTTAGCATAATGTTGATTGTTGTTTGTTGTTGTATCAACTTTAACTAGTTCCGACAGAAGTTTCCAAGGAAAGGCTTAATGGGCTTATGGAGTATGACTCAGGCCCCAGCCCAAGCCAAAGCCCCTTTAAGTTATATGTCCTAATTCGAGGGTTTATGCTTGTAAACTAAGCCCTAGAAAGCCCATTGGGCCATCCAGTCCCAGCGATTATTGCATTAGGGGTATTGTATTTGGAGGTCTCCGTGAACTGCTATATAAAAGGGGCAACATCAAGGCTTGCAAAGAAAGGGTTTATATCTTTAGAAGGATTCACCCTCCTTCGATCAAATCCACCGGTGCATCGTGCCATAGGTCGATTCAAGATCTATGCATGAATGAACATGCTTAGTGTGCTTTGAGGTTTGTGCAGGAGGAGATTGAATGGTCAATATCAGGAAAAAAAAAATCAATCATTTTTTCATGCGAAAGATGCAACCCCAACCAGCCTTTAAAGCTCACTGTGCCAGAACTATTTCCCCAAGCAGGAAAGACCGGGAACTTCATAGTTCATACCTATCCTAAGGATGGTGCGTTAGAGAAGATAAAACAGCACAACAACAAAACGCCTATTTTAGCTTCTTGCCTGGTACGTTTTATGAACTTATCATATCAATCATGCGTACACTTTATTCTAGTTTATTGAAATGACTAGTGCAGGAAAGTAATTAGGTACTAAATGTCAGATGAATATGCCTATGCACCGAGCATTTATATCATATTCATGCATGCATAACATACACATCCACTACATCATGATACTTTTTTTTAGCACCTAATCATGTTGATGGTTGAATACGCTCGTGACTAGGTTCAGCTCTGGTGGGTGAGCCTGTGAAAGACAGGATTATTCAAAATCCAATATTAGCACCTGCTAACCTCAATTGTTAACTAATTTATATATACCAATTGCCGTAGGAACAAGATTTTCCAATAATTTCGAAGGGAGATGCAGAGTGTCTGCGAATTCCATTTCCATGTGTACAAAATGGAGGCTCATGGAGCTCTTTGGGTCGCGCCATGCAGCCAAATAATACATCTAAGTGCAAGATGATTTTTCCTTTTGAGAAAGACAATTGACAATTTTGCCTTGATATTTGATTTTTTTCCCATGGTAATTAAAACTTTGACATTTGATTCAAACACTATCGAACTCCGTTAATAGACAAGTAGCAAGATAACACCTTGGAGTCTTAGGACATAAAGTCTACCACAGTCTATCATAAAATCCAATGACCGAATTGCCGGTCCTGATTGCAAATGTAGACGTGGGGTGTCAATAAGTTGTAAACTTTTCTTTTCGTGAAGAGGGGGAAGTTTCTTACTTCCTCCGATTTACCTCAAAAAAATATGAGGTATTCTCGGAGATCTTTATAAATTATAAATGATATATGTAGAGCTATTTATCTGGGTATAATGCCGGGAAAAAAAAAATCTAAGATGATAAAGCTTAAGATAAATTAAAGGTTTCTGATCTATCTTTTCATTCTTAATTATGAAAAAAAATAAAAAATGAATAAACGAAAAATATATGCTTTGGCGCTTGTACAAATTCCTCTTAAATTCTCTTGTCAAATTAAACATGCATACGTCCAGTGTCAGTTGATCTTGATGGACAACAGTAGGTCAGTGCAAGTTAGGTGCTACAACGTTAGGTCTATTGATCTTTTCTGCATGTAACTGTGATTTCTTGTTGATTCGAGCACTAAAGACGAAACGTTGGCAATAATGCTTGAACTTGAAATTGTGACCCTCCACATGTGATGCTTCTCATTAATCATAGATCATGACCCTGACGAGCTCTAATGGAGCTGAAGAATTGCACATCAAGAAAGTTTCACATTGATTCTCAAGCATTTTCCTTGACCAAGAACCGTGAGGTACGAGACACTTAGCAGCTTCGCTTGCTATGTCCAGCTCAGTCACTAGATAACTCCTCATGGACACGTAAAAAGGTGACGCTTTGGAACATGCATGCAGTGCTAAAGTCTGGCACGTTCCTGTTCCATTATTTTGAATCCAAAGACTGTCGAAGCGCGCAGGATGTGGACATGAACCTAACCAGACCCCAGTGTGAGTCCAGACCCCAGTGTGAGTCCGGTTCCTGTGCAGCTGACTCACGGGAATATATTGAAGACGTGGCCAAACCAGAAACCAAGTAGTTTGGTAGTTCAGGAGTATCCTTTTCATGGTATGAATGCATGTCACACATTTTCCATGAGTTCATGAGGTCGGACGTCCATTTTGAGTCTATCTCAAGCCGGCAATTTGATTTTAATTGAGCACATCTATAATGCTGGTCATGCTGGTGTTGTGGTCATGGATAAACCTATTCCCACACCATTTATGGAGGCAGTACTTGAGCTACTTGGCCCTACAATGGTGAAGCTTGGAGCTCTCTCTCTTTCTTGTTGTTAAGGAAATCATGCATTGAACTCCATTACTCCCCAGCTCGTACCAAACCAGGTTTTGCTTGACTCGGCTTGGGTTCGGGGCATTCAGAGCAACTCAAAGATTAACGGTACAAGCGTTAATTGCCATCTTGTTTGGATGTGGAAATTTTGCCTACTGACCCTTGAGGTATGGCACACGTTCCTTGCTTGATATTAATGCGCAATAATGTTATTTTGGCCTATCGCACGGCTAAAACTTTTTATTTCTATTGTACATTTGGTTTTATTTGCATGGTGTGATATATGGTAGTTTTGATAATCTCAAAGTTTCTTACGAGTCTCAAAAGTCTATTCATTTACACAAAGAATAGGCTGCTATCATTAACCAGCTTGGTTTGCAATTACACAACAAAGCACACACTGCCGTGCTTGCTTGCATGCTTACACGTGCGCGCCCAGGTGCAAGCACACGTGCACGCACGTGTATATATATATATATATAGAGAGAGAGAGAGAGAGAGATAGAGAGAGAGGGAACATGGTATAAAAAATTAGAAAAAAAATCCAAAGTGTCTAGATGCCAAGTGTCTTCCAACCAAGCAAATCATGACTCATAATTTAAAACTAACGACAACCACAATTATCTGTTAGTTGCTGGGAACGATTTGCCATATATATTTTTTCTATTAGGATATGCCTCTCTCTCGTCAAAAATAAACAGTGCCTGCATGAGGTGGATTGATCAAGTTGGAAATTTATAAGCATGTTTAAAGGACAGGGTCATATCTTTCATGCAAAAACAGAATTTGATCATCCACCACACAAATTTTAAAGTACTTCAAACACTATCATTGATTTATCTGCACATATCTCAAAAATGACCACTGATGGATGCGGCACCGAGAAAGGTGAATCCTTCTGATACAACCCAATTGCATGTTTCGTACTCTGAACAAGGCTTCTTCATGGGCATTCAAACGTTAAGGTGTTCAGATATGCATCTAATAATTGTTCCTGCAATCAATATTGATTGGTGCTTGGAAGAAATGGATGTCTCGGTACCTATGGTGATGCCATGAGGCTCCACCAAGTGGCAATTTCATTAAACATTGGAAAGCTCAGCTAAGCTCGCAAGTCTCCGTCACCACAGCATAGGCCCCAGGACTTGGCTGACACGTCTAATTAGCTGGCAAGCCCGCATGTTGAGGGTCGCCATGTGTCATTCTAGCATTCTTCAACTCGAAGATTGCTTTGAAATATGAAATGTTTCTCAAATATCTCCAAGCTCATGCAAAGGTTACAGCCAATTCATCCATCACACCGAGTCTCGTCTTGCAGGGTCTTTTGCTGCTAAATTATTGCTAGAGCTTCAATAAAATAAACATGCAATCTTAGTAATTTCTTAAACGGATATGCCCCAATTAAGCTCTTATGGGACCACTGATCCACTAGCATTTGTTCGCTCATTTGTTAAAGGGGGATGGCTTTATACCAACTCCAAAGCCCTTTTTGACCCTAATCATCTTTCTAGTCCAAATTACACTATCCTAATTAAGTTATCCCCATGTGCCTGCTTGCCATTGCCACCTTCCTCTCTATACCACAATAGCGGCATGCCGGGCATCACGAAACATGACCACCGCCACAACCGCATCCCCCTCATGTCATCAGCCATGCGCCGTCGTCGGAATTTTAACTCGATATTATGCGCTAAAATTAAGAGCTCATCATGATTGAGAGAAGTCAATATAAAACGTGTGGCAATGTTGGCAAATTAAGCTACAGGGCAATGGTTACATTCCTTTTTTTTTTTTTTTTTAATCTTTTTCCTTATGTATATGTGAAATTAAAGAGAATTCTAGATAAGCTTGACAATGGCTTGGTATGGTTACTTGTTAAATTCTTCCTTTGTTTCATTAAAACTATTGGTGGTTCTCGCACTCTTAATGTCAACGATGACATGATGATTTTAGATACCAAATTTGATGGAGTCCAATATGCTTCAATCATAGCACTATTCAATTGAGCTTGTGCCATGTGACATGTGCAGAGAGCATACCAACATGGACCATCTTTTTTTTTGGGGTGAAAAATAGACCATCTTTCTCGAGAAATTGTATAAGGAGAATAATGGAGAACTAATGAAACTAGCTGGTTTAAATTTCAAACAAACTCACCTCGTGCGTGGGATCATACAAGTTGTTTTAGGAGATGCCCTTGGCTCGGTTTTCTCTCCACAAGAACTATTAAGAGAATATGGATGAAAAAACATAAGAACTCTAAAGAAATTTTCCTTAATTATTTATAGAAGTAATTCCAGGACCTCCAAAGAAACATAGTAGATTAGTTTTCTTCTTCTTCTTTTTTATTGGTTTCCTATAATTCATGATAGATTTCTCCATCTAGTTAGAGCCACCATTTCCAATTATTTCATTAGCTCTCTAGTCAGAGCTGGTTAGGTAGTGATGAGCACTAGCTAACAGTTTTTCTTGAAAATATTTGCCCTAATTTATGCACATAAACGTAATGATCCATCTCACTTGGATTTGGGTTTCCTTCAAACGCAACCCAGCAATCAAACCCATGGAAATCAGCCAAGATTTCCTGAATTATTTAGGAAAGCATCAAGGAAACAATGGAAAACATTTCATTTATTTTTTATCCTTTATTTTTTCCTTCAAGCAAAACTGTCGATAAAACCAGCAAATATTCCACTCAAAAAGAAGACCAGATCAAGGACCTGGCTGCAGATTGAATAAATCAAATTGCAGACTAGTTCCTTAGAGGTTTCATAAAGTACATTCATAATTTTCCTTACCAAGTTGGAATTGATTCGGTTATTATGAGCGTTAGCCCATAGTTACGTTTTTTTTCTAGAGGAGTTAGCCCATAGTTATGTAGACAAACCATGTGAGCTAAAATCATCACAAGAAGAAGCCAAGCAACCAATTTCTCCCAACACTTTACTTTGGTCGGTCAGTATCTTTCGCGTGGAAGAAGGATTCATCTTCCTTTGCACAAATCTGTACAAATGGATGAATGAAAAATTCAAAGTGCTTTTGGGATCTGTATAGGATGCAGTCTAACGGCCGATATTGTGAAAGAAGATCGATCATTATTTCGCACCGAAGATATAATCCGAACCCACAAACATTGCCATGTTCCTCTTAGAAACATCAGCCAGAAATACGTCATATTCTAATAACCAAGCTTGACATAATCACCAAATCATCCACGATCGAAGAAGAAGATGCATGGATCAGACGGCTGAGGCCTGCCCGCCGCTATTGTTGAACCGCGGCAGCGGCCCGGGGGACGCGTAATCATACGTCAGGATGAGAAGCTTTCCCTTTGGGGGTCGGTGGATTTAGTCAACGCTGGGAGTTAGTTAGGTCACTTGCCCTCTTCTAGGCCTAGCCCTAGCTTTCCCAACCTCGCCAAGTGGGCCTACCATAGCTCTTGCGGAAATTTGTCGCCAGTTCCCCGTTTTAGCCTTTTGGGCACCGAGGAAGGATTTCGCCGGAAAATATCGGATTTTAACGGCGACAAAACAAAACGGACACGTCGAAATGCGGGAGCGAACGCAGGGGTCGACGCGTAGCGGAATCCGGGCCGGGCCGCCGCTACCGGTTTTCGGGCGGAATCCGGTGGGGAAGAGCTCTCCCGTTACAACAGAGTGTTGGGGGCCCACGGAATGGGCCTTTTTTTTTTCGTTGCGAACGCGTGGCGGTTTTTAGCTTCAATGAGGGCGTACGCGTTGAGCTGTCCCCGCTATTCAGCGGCTCGGCTAATCTTCTTTTTCTTCTTCGTTTTTTTTTGGCCTTTTTCAAATTAAAAATGATTGAAAAGTATTAAGCTTGTCTATAACATGAGATTAATATGATGAGAATTTTCGTGCTTGATAATGTTACTTTCAATTTGATTGGAAATATTGATAATTATTTAGGAAGTTGATAAACGATGGTAACTATACCCGATATGGTTATTTGGCTAGGGGTTGACCTTTTAAAAAAGAGAAAAAAATTGAAATTATTATAACTGGAATGGGGAAGCAGAGGATTCCTGAGAAGCAACCTTGCTGTGTTAGAGATTAGGCATTTTGACTCCCTTAAAAAAGAAAAAAAGGAATTACGCATATTGACTAAATAATGAAGACCATATCTAGTAATTTGTGTAAATATTTCAAGGTTCGAGCTGCAATCTTGGACTGTAAGATTGGGAATAATAGTTGATTTTTCAAGAATTAATTTATCAAATTCTTCAAAGCGCTATAAATGAGAACCTTTGATAATTTCATGCGTGCGTTTGATTCTTCATATTACCGCTTGACCTTGTCAAGGCTCCTTAACATGCATGGAGGATGAACAAAAGCATAAAGAAAATTAATGTGTCATTTGACCTCGCCAAAGTTCCTTACGCATAACAGGATGAAATGAAAGGACAACGATAATTTTGTGTAGAAAAAGAAGAGAATTTGCAATATATTGCGCGTTTCTTTATTAGATATAGTATATTTTTAGGTCATTTACTCATTATTTTCAAAATTTTAATTAAAGTCATATGCGAGCCAGTTGTTAGCTGAGCTAAGCCAAACCATGAGCATTCACATCTATGGGCCACCTTTTTTCTGGCATATGTCATGGAAAGGGAAGAGGCGTTAATGGAGGAGAGAATAATTCCACACCCTTAACAAAGACTTGTTATTAGCATATTTTAACTGCCACGGATTAGGTTCATCTGCATGTATTATGTACCAGTGAATCTTTCCATCTTATCTCCAACGCCGGCCCTTCTTACCCCACTATTTAAACATAGTAAATTTTGAATTCATTACCGCCTTCACGAGATCCCAGCCAGAAACATTGGTCCACACCATGGAAAACACCTTTCCAGAAACTTACACTTATCAACGTTGCAGTAGACAGCTCGAAACTACACCAGGGGAACTGAACCAAATAAAGAGAATAGAGATGAAAAGATTGGAGAGGGAGCAGGACAATCTTAGCATATCATAATGCTGAAAAGAATGACATTAGCAATAAAAACAATAAGAGTAGCAATAAAGAAATAGACCCCTCTACAGTGAACCTTCTCCGAGAAGTGCCTTCAGCGGCACGGATCTTAGGCCTTGAGGAATCCCTCTATTTAAGTGGGTCTCCCTCCTCTGTTCTCTTCTTTCTTAAATCCCCACCTCGAAATCACAGCACCCCTTGCTGTTCCTCTATTCACCCCTTTTCTCGTCCTTTCCTTCAGTTTCCATTTTCTTGGGTCTCCAACCCTGTCTATTTCTTTCGTTGTTGGGATTGGTGAGTACTCATTGCTTTTCTCCTCCAAAATTATATTTTTCTCTCTCTCTCTCGTTTTCTTTTAGAGGTGCAACCATGGCGGATGCCCCGGTCCTCGACAAGGGGGAGGAGGAGGGGGACAGTGTCGACTTGCCTCCAGGCTTTAGATTCCACCCCACAGATGAAGAGATCATCACTTACTACCTCTCTCCAAAGGCTCTTAACGGCAGCTTCCGTGCAACAGCGATGGGGGAGGTGGATCTGAACAAGTGCGAGCCATGGGATCTTCCAAGTAAGCCTCTTCTTTTCTTCTAGACCTTCTCTTTTCTTGCTCCACGTTATGAATTTCTGTTTGTTTTGTTTCTTGTTTTGGTTCTTAGTTTCTAGGTTTTTTTTTTTTTTTTGGTCTTAGTATTGTTCTCGTGTGAAGGCAAGTCCAAGATGGAGGAGAAGGAGCGGTACTACTTCTGCCGGAGGGACAGGAAGTACCCAACTGGCACGAGGACCAACAGGGCCACAGAAGCTGGCTATTGGAAGGCAACCGGCAAGGACAAAGAGATCTATAGGGGGAGAGGTATCCTGGTTGGCATGAAGAAGACCCTTGTGTTTTATACGGGGAGAGCTCCCAGGGGAGAGAAGACAAACTGGGTCATGCATGAATACAGGCTTGAAGGCAAAGCCCCTAACTCCATTATCCCTGCAACAGCCAAGGTCCTTTCTGTTCTCTCTTCGTTTTGTCTTTTTTGACAAGAAGTTTCTTTCTATTGTCTTTATGTGATAACTAAAATCATAAGGTCTTTTCCTTTCTTTTCCAATTTTTGGCCCACATCTATATTAGTTTGTGTGAGGAATCTGGATTATTCTATGATTGCAGGATGACTGGGTTGTGTGTAGGGTCTTCCATAAGAACATCGGAATCAAGAAAAGCCCGGTGCCGGGACTCGAGAGGATAAGCTCTTTTGGAGAAGATTTCCTGGACTCTTCCACGTTGCCTCCTCTAATGGATCCCTCTTACTACAGTTCAAATATCTGGCCAACTCAAAGCTACATCAACGAGGGCGAGGGCTTTGAATTCAAGGGGATTCCTTCTAGCTCTGCATCCATGCCTTCCTATTACTCCTCCATGCTGGGCGTGGAGAACCGGCGAGATGTCAGTCTTCAAGCAAGCTCCGGAAATCAACCTGAGAATTCAGTGTTCTACCCCCAAGTCCCTCCTCAGCGCCCGCACTTCTCTCTCCCGGAAGCGGCCAGTTTGGGCTACTTGCACCACGATGATGCAATGCTTCGAGCTTTGGCTGCCACCAACGCTGCATCATCTGCCATCAGGAGGCCTTGCAAGGTGGAGCAGTACTCGAACCAGTCGATGATTAGCCCATCGCAGGAAACGTGGCCGGGCGCCGGTCGGAACACCACCGAGATTTCCTCCATGGTGTCAAAGCGTTATGATGATCTCGACGAACCTTGCTCGGCTGCATCAGTGATGGACTTTGACAGCATGTGGAAATACTGAAAAATTTGAGATTGATTCATGTGTTAGCTCCAGAATCTGTTAGGCTCTTGTTTCTCTCCAAGGCCACTCATGTCTTATTAATTGCAGAAGAGAAGGCCTTGTGTTTTATATACTGTCAATGTATATAGACTTCTGATCGCCTAGCATATATGCAGATTAAAAACTTCTAGAGAGGAATGAGATGAAGGTGTGAACACTCATGTAAATTTATTCTTTGGTTGAGTTAGGACCCATAATTTGTGCTATCTTATTTGATTAATTATTGGAATCGTTCTTGTATTGAAAAATTCTTGGTTCTGCTAGATGTTTTTCTTTAAAAAAAAATTTATTGGATCTATTGCTACAGTTTTATTATTATTATTATTATGTAGTTCTCTTCGGTTTTGGGTTTATTAAGATGTTCTTCCATGGTATTCCATATTATGGAGTCCTAATTATGATCGTCATCTTGGTGCAGTTGGTCTCTGTCTTAAATAAATTTATCTAGTACTTGCACTCCATTATTTCTTCTCCCCAAACGTTTCCAAAGTCTAAAATACGGGTCCTTTCAAGCTTCAAGGCCCCCCAACTCCCAAGTCCACAAGCCCTTTTCAAACCTATTGCACTTTCATCACCCTATCTTTCTGTAGAAACCTCGTCAACTTCCCTTCTTTTCAAGTGGGTGGAGTCTTTCAAATAGAACGACATCATCACCAACCAAATAGAAGGACATGGTTTGTTAGCCAAAAAATAAAAATAAAAAAAAAAAGGAAAAAAGAAAGAGGAGAGGAAGAGTTCAGTTAAAGGTGGGAAGAAGGGAGAGGCAAGTGGAGAGGGTTCTATTCATGTGATTTGCTTCGCCTAATAGCTTACTTTCCATTCAAAGCAAAGCGTTTCCGTTCATTTCAAACTTGGGGTGAGGAGAATAACCGCCGGTTCCGCCATCGCCCATCTTTCATGCATCAAAACACGGCGAAGCGAGGGAGAGAAGGGAATATTCCTCCCTGCCCACAATGGAATATTCCCTTCCATCCCGTAAGGCACGTGCTATTTCCGACCTCACCTCGGCTCGGCTCCAGTTGTGACTAGCTAGCTGCAGTCCTTTTAATATAAGATGATATATTTCGAGCTTCTATTGGACTCAAACCTTATTTGTGATAGAAACTCAGGTGTGGCATAGTTATAAGAAATTCCAAGCAAACAATTGGAATTATTTGGAAAAAAAACCTTAATTTGATTACCAGGTGAATTATTCTTAAGAAAGATTCTTAATTATTATCTAATTATGATACATAGCTTTTTTTCCCATTAGAGGATGCTAGCACTAATATGGTCACTATATAGTCATGGGTCTGGCTCACTTTTAAGTAGACCATATAAAGGTTACAACCAGGTGCTAATGGAAAGGATTACAGGGCTTTGAGGATGTGACCACCCACCACCCAAAACTCGCGTTGAGGGATAAGAGTGTGTCACTGAGCTTTCATGGATTAATTAAATATGGTCGAAATGATTTGTTGATAAGCAAAACCAATTAGTTTCTACTGCAAAAAGCAATCTCCATACACCATGTTCATGACTACACATACACATTGTGTTTGTAGAATGTGCTCACCTTGTATGGACGTGCGTCTTCATGTCTTCTATGTCAAATGTGTATTTGTCTACAAGTCAAGATAGAGTTAACATCTTGTCGTACCTAGTTATGACATCAATTATGAGATGTTGATGTGCATCCTAAACAGGTAGATTCTTATTTCATAAGCATCTTTCTTTAGACTATGTCTTGGTAGAAAGGGAATAGCCTTGGCTGCAAAGACAATTAGATTTCTCTTTATATACTTTTGAATGGTTTCAGTTGCTATGCCTAATCTCCACCCAATTTGATTCAATTTATGCCAGAAAGGGTAAGAAATGAATAAGGAGGCCCATAGACCGGATGATGTGAGCTAACTAATAAGGTTTTGAATAATTTACTTTTTCTTTTTTTTTTGATACAAAATTATTTGCTTTTTTTCCTGCTCGTCGCTATTGTATGTATATCCATTGATTATCCATTTATGTCGATTGCAAGAATTTATTTTACAAATTATTTGAGATATCATGGTTTGTACATGGAATTTTTTCCTCGTACAATCTTCCCATCCATGAATCAAATTGCAAGGTGGAACTTGGCAATCTACACTGCAAAAGAGCAGTGCTTAAAGGTTGCATGATGCATGAACAAATCATGCAAGCTACAACTGTGCCTTCTTGTATCCGTTGCAACTTAAACAGCATGGGAAGACCTCGCAACTCGTTTCAAAGATTGATATATGGCCAACGTTTTTTCCCCCATTTTTCTGGAATCATGAGCCCAAGCCAAGCCAAGCCGGTCTAAACGCGTAGGTTTTCGGGCCAACAAACCTTAGCTTCCGTTACGCCCGGAGGACTCATCTCACGTCATCCCACCTCCAACGAGAGGAGCGTCCTCGTCTTCACCGCCCCGTCACCATCTCGTTGTACGCGTGGACAGTGACTCGTTGGGACCCACCTCCTTCCACCAATTGGCTAATTTAAGCTTTCGGTTCAGGGGTGCTCCCCAAGATATGGGTTGGAGCGAAAGGAATAGGGGAAAAAAACGAACAAAGACTCAGAAAGATTAGTGGGAGATGGAGCCCCCTCCCGGCCTGTACCTTGACATAGAATTGGCAAGGTGATGATGACATGATGTGGATGGAACGGGGCCAGGAGATGGATACTATCCATTTTCCATAAGATGAGGATAAAAATCCCATCACATGCTTCACTTCTATGAGACATATGACCACCTAGTTATTCAACTACATGATTATTTTTATCAATACTTTGGGCTTGGTGACGTGTCTCCTCCTCATGTTGATACAGAGGGGCCTTCCATCCTTTACGTTAAGGTGGCCACTTGGATAGAAAAGACATGAGGATTAGCTTAAAGTATATATGGCTTCATGTGATGCGTCGCTAGCTATATGATATGATATATATCATCTCCTCCTTTTCTCCCCTGCCAAGTTGATGAGGTTTGGTAATTGGAGGTTTCTAAACCTACCCTCTCTTCTTCATTTTTTTACGGGATGTGTTTGTGTCACTGTGAAGGCGCTCGGGAACCTAAGCTTGGATCTTTACGGCGTACTGTCTTTGAAAATTAATAACTTTTGACGAGTTTGATTGGCGTTTGTTCTCTAGTCATGTCATAGACCTGTGGAGGCTACAGTTGAGGCATGGTACTGAAAACAACTGATGAGTAACGATAAGCGAATCCAAGGTCGCTGAGGAGCCCATTGAGGCACACGGTCTTGGGAAAACTCCTCGATCGTCCATCCTTAGACTACTCTGTGAATTCCTTTTCATGACTTAGAATATCAATTTGTTTGCAGACACAGTGAGATTTAGGATCTCTCGGTGCTCTACAGTAAAAACTGCACACTGCAGATAATATGTGCTTCTACAATGAAATGCATAGAAAAATACAAGCCGTGGTGTCCCTCATAACAATCGGTCCAACGCGGTTGGCCAAGCTAAGAAGCATCTTTTCTAAAAGAATATTAGCCACACCCTTGCGGGGACCGAGAAAAAAGCCTAACGGGGGCTTGCATGGTGTATGGAGTGTTCAACATGGCTCGACGTGACCCTTCTAGTTCGTTATACAGCGTTGTTGAAGTATTTTTCAGAAACATTTTGGTTATAGCGGTTGATTTTATTCTCATAGTATAAGAACATTTAATTGAACTATGTTGATAGTATAAAAGCCTTTGAGCTCATGTATTAAATTTCATTTGTTTTAAGCGGGTAATTAAGGTAAATGAAGTGGAACTAGCAGATGATAGTCTTTGTTTCCCACAAAGATTGGGAAGAAGAGAGCAAAGAAGAGGCACAGAAGTCCTATATATGATTCATATGGATGACATACTCGAAAGGATCCTTCTGCCTAGGTTTATTGCAGCCGAGTTCAACAGATATTCTCAAGCATATGATGGTGAAGAGTGATGCAATGGATGTAAGAGAATTATTTTTACAATAAATAATCCCCATTCACTATTGTTGTTCGGGAGCTCGAGCCAGTCTGGTTTAGCTGCAGTAAAGCTATCCACTAGGAAATAGGAAGTTTATGCACAGTTTTTAAGGCCATTGCAGACTTAACGTCTTCCAACCATATTGCGGGAAGGCAAGGCTATCTTTTGCTTGCAGTTTTGGATTCCTTTTCTTTTTTTTTGGTGTGTGGGTGTGTGTGTACCTAGATATTTTTGTTATATGTTTGTGGTTGGCATTATCTTCGTTGGACATCCATTCTATTGAGCATAATCTACTATTAGGGCATCACTTTTTCTTGGTTTGAAGAAATATAAGGAATGCTTGGCTGGTTGGATGTCTTCATAAAGACTACATGGATGGCAAATTGGTAACCTATTGAAATTTGTATATGCGTACATCTAGAAGATAGCCTTAACAAATTAGCTTCAAGGACCAACCAACACCTACAGCTTATCTAGAACTACTTCAACTATGAATATCTTAGTGCCTCCCTTTCATCTTTGGATGAAGATATAGCAACTGGTCCCAAAGTATTAGTTAGTGAAAATGGTGCCATGCATTCAGACCATCATAATTAGAAATGTTATGAAGACGGAGTTGCGAAATAACATGATGCTCCCTGCTATAACCAGGCCATATGCATCACACGTCTTTCTCTGTGCTGCGAAGAACTTATTCAGAGACATAGTAGTTTGACAACTTCGATGCATCTTCTCATGTGAGATCTCTTAAAACCAACATGTGTCATATGAACAATACACTAACAGTAATTGCAACTAGCTACATGTGAAATAGCAGGTCTTTGTAGTGAGGATTGCAATGAAACCAAAGCTTGCAAACTAAGATGATCCCGAAAAGCATTTAGATATATATATCCCCAGCAACCTCTGGCATAAGAAATTAATTTCAGATAGAGTTGATGATGTTTCTTGTTGAGGTGTTTAGGCCAACTCCTGGGCTTTAGGCTAGGGTCATGTTTCAATATTTAGGTTATTTATATTTGGTAGATGTTAGAGAGAAATTTGATTGAATCAAAGTCTTCTCACTTAAATTAGTAGATGGATGGGCTAATTGAATATATACACACACACACACACTACCAAGATTCTTTCTTTATCCCATCTAAGATTGTAACTACTCTTTCAACAATATCTTGATGCAGCTACTTAATTATAGTTATTATGATTTATAACGATT
This sequence comes from Phoenix dactylifera, assembly GCF_009389715.1. Lineage (NCBI taxonomy): Eukaryota > Viridiplantae > Streptophyta > Magnoliopsida > Arecales > Arecaceae > Phoenix > Phoenix dactylifera. Next base: position 8,108,882 of record NC_052404.1, on the reverse strand, counting down.
AAAACAAACTTTCGAAACTTTTGGCTTTTTTTTTTTTGGTCAAAACGACATTTCATTTTATATAACTCTAATACAATATGCCATATTAAGTGAAATACATGCTAGGTTTGTCAAAATAATTTCTCCGAAATGCCGGACAACATAAGAGGTGAACTAATTCGTTGCTTTGTTCGTCTTCCGATATCTATGAGCTATCTTCACGATAGATGGTTCACAATTATTTTGACGGCGCAGGCTGAGAAAGATCGCAACATATAACTTGCTAGAATAAGCCACATATATGCATGTTGATAAGTTGCTGCATCAAATGCACCATATTTTTACCGACGCATTTTACTTTTTTTTTCACATCGCACCACTGACGTCATGCCAGGTAGCCATGCGCCTGCACCACCTGAGCCTGACCAACTCCTCTTTTTTTTTTCGCTTTTTGGGTGATTGAGCAACTCCCATTAAGGAGACCGATGGGAACGGTTTTCCGTCCACCTGAGTATGCTTGCCGTGCCGAGAACGTTGAAGGCTTAGGGCCTGGCTGCCATCTTTTTATTTCCTATTTTTATTCTTTAAAATAAACTCGTAAAATCAAAATAAAATATATTTTTTATTTTTTTAAAAAATAATTTTTACTCCGACATCTCCATCTCATTGCCATTATTGTCTTTGATGTTGCCATCCCTACCACCATCATTGCATCATCGCCGCCGTTTCCACCATCAACTCTATTATTGCATATCATTTTCTTCACAACCTCTACCATTACTTATTATGCTACCACTATCATCGCTATAACTGATGTCATTGCTAGCCATACAACCTCCAGCATATATGGCTCTACTAGTCTGCTTTCATTATGATTGATGTCACCACGATATTGTTGATCAATCACCAATGTCATCAAGGCCACCAACTTGGACGACTACATCATTAGCATCCCTTTGTTCCTGCATCACTACCACCATGATCACCTTCACTACTTCACTACTTCCAGTCTTCTGTCATCACTTTCTTTTTTTATTTTATGCAATTTCGCATTCCCTCAAATTCAAATGAAAGAAAGGCACATCAGAAAGACAAGAGGGTATGGGCAGGCAGCAGGTGAGGTTGGTTCTGAGGAAGGGAAGTGAGAACAAGAAGCCAAGCCCCTCGAAGAAGCCTCTCGTGATCAAATAGAGGCAGATTCTCTTTTCTTCGCCATCCCGAGTGTATTTCATGCACTGGTGGATTCAACTCGCATTTCACATGAGAGGGAGGGGGAGTCCGCTTGAGTAGTCTTTTGCTTTAGATCTTTCACCATACAAAGAAGGGAGGAGGGAGTATGGAACACTTTCGGTTCAGCATCAGGAAAAGAAAGTGGGGTCTAAGAAGCTAAACTGGCTTGAAAACGACGCACTCTTGTATCCTCGCTGGAAAGCGAGTGGCGATACCTACAGAACACACCAAGGTAGCTCAAGTAGTCCCCACCAAGGAATTGTTCTGGGGGCAGCGGGCTTTGCCCCAGCTACCGCTATCCTTGGGAAACCCAAAGAGCTACCGAAGGAAAGGAATTCAGAAGCCGAGAGCAGCAAAGATGGCGGTTGAGAGGTAGCGAAGAGGACAGATAGGCTAAAGATACTAAATGAGTTGGCGTATTTGAGTCTTTCCTTTCTGTCAGGCTCGTCTTACCTTTTTCTCCTTCTCAAATTGCTTTCTAAGTACCGCGAGAAAGCCTTGGAGCGAAAGAGGCGCTTCTTGGACGGAGAGGATGGTGAAAGGGAAAGACCGAAGTTGAGCAGCTGTGCATTCGGTATCAGATACAACAGCACAAATCCTCGCCGTACAGGCCTCAGACCAATGGAGCAGTGGAGGCAGCAAATCAAAAAATCTCGATCAAGCACGGCGGACGATCTGCTTGGTGCAACTACTTTATGATGAATAAGTCCACCACATCCTCAAACGTTCGGATTGCATGAATGGGGAGAGATAAGAACCATCGTGCGGCGAATGGCTTTAATTTCTTTCATATCGCATTCAACGGGTTTATCTTTGTCTATTTTGATTTGAGTCGAATTCATAACTGTTTGAATTGTGTAATCTCCAATTATTGACATTGGTAACCGACCCAAAGCAATTTTCTTATAATTCAATTCGTGACGATCAGAAGTATAAAGTTAAAAAAGATACCGAACGGCCCCTAGTTTTGAGCGTGCGCTCTCTCATACTATGAATCAGGGTTTACCATTTTTGGCGAATTCCGACAGCGTCGTTTTAAGAGAGCTCCGTGGAGATAGATTTCCGACAGCTATCTCATCTTTCATATATCTAGGGTAGATATAAACTTGCTTTGCATTCCCCTTCGATATTTGCTTTTTATAATTTTCAAGTCCCTGTCCATAGGGTTCAAAGGAAGCATGCGAAAGCTAGGTCCATTTGAACCCCTTGAGCGTTTTATAGCTTATATCAATGTGTTGAATCCCTACATTGGAGAAAATTAGGTTTTAGAATCATCATAAACTTGGTCCCTGGATCATGAAGTTCACTTAGCCTTACTTTCTCATTAAGAAGATGTCTTACACCCTTGGGAGTTTGATAGGTTATATCAACATTTTGCATTCCTACTTTGTAGCCTGAAGAGGCATTTAAACATCGCCAACTTGGTCCCTAGGTAACGAAGTTCACTCAATCTTGTTTTCCCTAGCTTTAAGATGGGCTAAACCAGTACAAGTTTGATAGGTGGTGTTGTGGGGGGGGGGGAGGGGGCCTTGAATTTAGTCCCACATCGGCTAGTAGCGGAAAGGTTCCGTGCCTTAAATGGGGGGTGGAAATCCTTTCCTCTCGAGGGCCCTTTTGTGGGACAAAATCGTGAGGAGGGCTCCGGGTACGCTCGATCCCCAAAGCGGACAATACCTCGGGAGGAACGCGGTCCTCTTTCTCTGCTAGCTTAATGTGGGTTATGCTGTTGTGTGAGGCTCCGGCCAAAGGCCGTCCCCGCAACAGATGGCGCGCCAGGTAGGGGGCGCCTCCTCTCTCCATTGACTACCCTCCAGGACTGTGGGGGCCCGTTGGGGTAAAACCTGGCCGGAACCTTCCTGCTGGGGGGCTATGTTGTGGGGGGGGAGGGGGCCTTGAATTTAGTCCCACATCGGCTAGTAGCGGAAAGGTTCCGTGCCTTAAATGAGGGGTGGAAATCCTTTCCTCTCGAGGGCCCTTTTGTGGGACAAAACCGTGAGGAGGGCTCCAGGTACGCTCGACCCCCAAAGCGGACAATACCTCGGGAGGAACGCGGTCCTCTTTCTCTGCTAGCTTAATGTGGGCTATGCTGTTGTGTGAGGCTCCGGCCAAAGGCCGTCCCCGCAACAGGTGGATATGAATGCTTGGCGTTCCTACTTTGCAGCCTCAAATTGGGCTTAAAATATTGCCTTTTAAACATTACCAACTTGGTCCCTGCGTTATTGAGTTCACTCAACGTTATTTTTATGTTTAACGTGTGTCGAAGCCTTGGGGTTGATGATGTCAATACGTTGCATTCCTATTTTGCATCCTAAAATTTGGCTTGTAAATATCATCAACTTGGTCCCTAGGTCTTGAAGTTCACTCAACCTTACTATCTTTCTTTGGAAGTTCGATAGACTCTACATCAATGCATTGCATTCCCATTTTGTAGCCTAGAATAAGGCTTTTAAACATCATCAATCTGGCCCTTGGGTCATGAGGTTCGCTCAACCTTATCCCAATTTAAGAAGATTTTTCTTGAAGCTAAGAGTTAGGACCGACAACGGATCATATCTATGCCTATATCCATATTTTTCCATAGATATAAATAAAGGTATTGATATTAAATAGATACCAAAATTAGTATATATATATTTGTTCTAAATAGATAGGAGTATAAACTGGGTATCGCGTATGTCCATATTTGTTTTAAAGAGATAATGACACAAATCGGATAAATTAAATCCACACCTTTTAATCAGAATATGAATATAAGTCAGAAATTAATCACAATTCAGATATTGAGCAAAGTTTAATAATAAAAACTAATATAAGAGACATTAATAATAAAGGATATGAGCGGAATCCACTATCTAGATCAGCATTACATGTGATATGTAGGCAATTAACCAGGTGAGTGCCTAAGGTATAGATTTTAAACCGGCATGAAATCCACTCAAAGAAAGGTCCAGATCACCGACCCAACTGGATTTATATCAAAAATATTAAAATTTAAATTATTTGAAATAAACAATATAATACAAAATATTAATTTTTCTATATTAAATACATCATTACTCTTTAATTGTAGCAAAAATAAAAAATAATCATTAATAATCTATTTTTAGAAAGCTTGAAAGAAAATTATGAATAAATTTTGGAATATGTAGTAGTTATTGATATTTTTAAATATTTTAAATAATAGTATTTTGAAAATATCATGCATAATAAAATGAAAATTTTATTTTTCATCAAAGAGACTAGGATTTATTTTTCATAACAAACTAATTGTTAAAATATAAAATATCACAGGATATATCAAATGGCTCTATTTAATAAAGTGAATAAGTTTTGAATTAAAAAAAACCATCATTGTAAATCAAGATCAAGTCCTTTCCTAGTGATTGAGTAGTACTCGTTCATGTAAAAGGTCATGGTTTATCAAGCTTGTATTTAGCTGCGCAAACTGGTACAAACTACAGACCTTAAATTGTGCTTCTGCTAGAATTTTTTGAAGATACACTCAAGCCATCGGTATCTTCCTATCTTTATGTGCCTTGTTGAAGAGTTTATATTTTGTGGATCATATTGTGAACCTGAACTATTTCTATGATATTGGATCCAATTAATACATTTGATCCCCACTCCCCAAGGCCCCAAATCTATTTTTAGCTCAGATCCAACCAAAAACTTAGATCTCACATCAAGGTCATGGCTGAAATGAGCAGGGCACGTGTGATCCAACCAAAACCCTGCAATCCAATTGAGACATTCAGAAAGAAATGCTTGGAAAGTGATGGTGAAATAGGCCAAGCTAGTGGCTGATAGGACTTAGTTTGGTCCTGTTTATAAAGTCCCGATGCTTTTCTTTGGTTCTAATTAAGTACCTAATTTCTCAACCTCTTTAATCCAATGGAGAAAGGCTGGGGAAGCAGTGATGAATTAGTCACCCACTAGATACAGCAGAGTGGTCTTCTCTAGCTTTGTGATGAAGTAAGGAACAGCTTGTATAGGTTTGGTTTAGAATAGACAGGAAAAATTAGATGTATGAAGAACAGTTCTATTACTTGGGAATCATGCTAGCTAGACCTGCAACCCTTGGACATCAATTGGCCAGAGTTGCTGGGTCTATAAGATATAAAATAACTGCATTTGTGTGGATTCTACAAGTGGAACACAGGGGATGGAAGAGTTTTCATAGGTAAATATAATCTAGAAGATCCATATTTATCTTATTGATGAAAATAAAATTATTCGATAATCTATTATTTAGTTATCGATATCTCAAGTTCGAAAGAATCGAAATTAGGCAAACGAAGTCTAGCTCTAGCTCAGCTCATTCATCGGGGAGCTGGATTTGACCTGAATATAAGCTGCATGCAAGATGCTCCTAAATACTTCAAGGAAACAGTCCACAGATAAATCATTCAAACCAATCACAACACATGCAGACTCCAAGGCCACAGTTCACTGAATAATTAACCTTGACAACCCCATGCAATTGCCACCTTATAGTTTATGTTCCACTGGATGAATCCAAAAACATGAGTCCAAGAACGGAGCACTGTCGAGCTTAGGATCGATGCCAATCGGACGTTGCGATCGAATTCATTGTAGATATCGCTCATCATCGATGCCTGATAAATTGATCAGCCCATGAAGATCTGCTCAACATGGAAGTGCCAATGCCAATTGTGTTAGTTTTCAAACTAAAACAAGCTCTTCGAATCTTCTTAGGTCACGTTGCATTTTGATAGCTCTTTATATTTCTTAACCTATGTATCTTAACATGTCTTTTTTCCACCTGGTTAATTATCCGAGTTGAATCTTGGAAAAAAGAACTATCAGAGCATAATTCGGTTGGCTTACCTGCTCATAAGACATGCATTCAGAGGACAGGTCTCAGCGAGGCTCGGCCTCAACCCATGGCTCGATCAATCAGCCCCAGCCTGGACTACGGAATGGATCTGTTGGCCTGGTTCGTTTTCATATTAACAGCATTTCTCATACATAAAGTGCAAGCCATTCGATCCCCCTTCATTGATTTTATAGGGAATATTAAGTCAACAAACATGCACTGTATTATTTTTTTAAAAAAAAAGTTCAATCAAAAAATAAATTATGTTCCATCAAACAAAAAAAAAAGTTTTTTTTTTTTTTTTGTACGGATATCTTTCTAAGTATCGAATTTTGCATGAACACTCTCCTAAAATTAATATTTGCATGTATATCCTGTAAAACACTTATTTTGCTATCGTATCATTTTTTATTTTTATTTTTGCATATGTGCCCACTCCATCCAATGCTGTTAAAAAATTAACGATTTTAAATTAAAATAACTAAACTATCCTTAATAGGTAAATGTGCAAAAAGAAACATTTATAAGATAATCACGATAGAGAACAAAAAAGTAATTTTAAAATTTTATTTTATTTTTAATTAAAATAAATATGATTTTTTATTAACGATATTAGAAGAACCGTTATATTAAAGGTATTTGTGCAAAAACAATACTTTATGAGGATACAAAAATAAATATAAATTTAAGAGGGTATTCATGAAAATTTAAATTTTTAGAAGAGTATTTATGTAAAAAAATTGGAAAAAATTTATGCTGCCGTATAACATGTGTTTACAAATTATAAACATCGCATTTTTATGCTATCATGGGCCCGAAGGAGATGAGTTATCGGGCTACAATACTGGTACGGTCGGCCCAATTTTACATTCAAAGCTTGTAGAATTAGAGAATGAATTTGCCTTGCCCACTGTATCTGTTTGTAATGCGCCCCATGAAGGCCTCGCCAGAAATTGCGACGCAAGGCGAGGACTATATTTGGATGGGGAATAAATTTGGAAAAAAAATGAGAGTCATTCCAATAAGCTTGAAGGAAAATAAGATTATTCCGTGAAAGTTTTTCTGTGATGATATTTTTTGGTTGGAAGAATAAATTGAGGAAGAAGTGTTTTCTTTTTTCTGGTTTATTTTTTGTGCGATAAAACTGCCCTTGAGAAATTTTTGGAATATGGTTTATACACAGTTTTCTATATAAAATTTATTTAGAAATAGCTATGTGTGTGTGTGTGTGTGTGTGTGAGAGAGAGAGAGAGAGAGAGAAAGAAAATGAGAGTGCACGTGAGAGAGAGAAAGAGAGGGCACGTGCATGTGTGTGTGTGTGTGTATATATATATATATATATGTATGTATATAGATATTGAACTATAATTATATTATAATATCTTTCGTATGTATTTTTCAATTCCACTACCGCAAAGTGACAGAGCCCCTGCATTAGGGTTTTTTTTTCCGTTCCGGATAGAATTGATCTACAAAAAATTGGTAGCCATACAGGAGAGCTGCACTGTAGATGCATCACTAAAAACTGGGTAACTACATTCACTTGTGAATAAAAGAAACATTGTAACGAAACTTACCGATTTAAAAGGAGATTATGCTCTTACAGTAGGGTGACTAGGGTAATCCGCTTCAACATGACTCAATCTCCATTGCACTTACGACAAGCACAAACAAAGTGAAAAGAAACCAATTATTTATGCGCGCATGTTAGATCAACCCAAAACTGAACTGAGCTAATTGCCTTTCTCTGGCCGTGACTAGGCCACAAATTCGTACATTTGTCTAATATAAAGACATAAATTGATCAGCATAATAAAACAATTAGTTTTGATGTACCTTAACAAAAGATAATGTAAGTTGCTTTACTCAAATTAATTAAAATTATTTTGTTAATACATCAAGCATTTGAAAGTGCCGCGCCAACATTACATTTAAGCGTAATGATTTTATCAAGTAATTCAGGATGGTGAATAAAATATTTTTTGAATATTCGATTAATTCAGAAATAATAGGTGTATCATTCATGCATTGCCTAACTATATATCCTGCAATTAAGTTCAAAAATTGTACAACGTGTACAAGTGTCACGCCAACATTACATTTAAGCGTAATGAATTAAGTTTCTGAATAGCATGACATAGCCGTGCTACCAAGGAGTACAACTTATGATAACATGAAGCCAACATTATATTTAGCTTTCAAATCCATCTCAAATTTAATAGAATAAATCTAATTTTATTATTCATTAAATGCAACCAATACTAGTTCAAAGCGTCTAAATTTAAACCAAAGCTATTCAGAAAATTATTAACAACAATGTCATAATCACTGAAGAATTAAAGTTATGCTCTGCTATATAGATCGTCAAGCTTGTTAGTGCTTGGTGAACTCCAAGCCTAGACCGTCCTTCATTGCTATTGTCCTTATTCGTCTGGAGAGAAAAAAAAAATAAAGGTATATGAGCGACACAGCTCAGTAAGTAAACATTTCACTACCTTACTAGATCAAGCATAAATTTTTCTTACCAATCCATCATTTAAGAAAAATAATAGATTTTCCAAAATAAGCATTTCATAATATAGTATATAAAACAAATCATAAAGCAAACCATGCGTATATTAATCATTCATATTTCACAAACATAGTACTAAGTTTATATTATAAATAAATTCATAAATCGTTTCTCATATCATATAATCCTATTATGGATCAAAACATGACTCATAGATATTCGTACTACGATCACCATAACCTATGACAGGGCTATCTTCGTAATCGACAAGATATCATAGTTCATATTCATTACCAATTTTAACCCATTGGCAGATGGTCGTTTTTGTTGGATGCTAACCTTAGAGTGTCGATTGACCTCTATTTCTAGAGGCAGTCATAGCAATCTCAAAGCCTTTACAAAACTTATATTTTTTTCTTAAAACATAAATATCAATAGATAAAAAAAATACTAAATGATATAATTAGATTCATATTTCATAACAAAGCTATATTCATCAAAGCATTTATGAAACTATTTCTCATAATAAAGCATGATTTTTATAACATATATGCTAATCTATAATTTTTAAAAAAGCATGATATTTCCATAAATAAATTTTATATACGGAAAACATGATTATCTGAAAAATAATAAGAAATGTAAGAACTGCTTACAAGTTCAAAAACTAGTAAGGAGTATAAAATTTACTTACAAGTTTAAAAACTAGTAAAAAGTATAAAGCTTACTTACCTCTTTCACCTGAGACCGTCAACCTTCACTAGGCAATTCAGTTAACCCTATAAAAATATTAAAAGCAAAATCAATTTTTGTTTAACGGTTTTAATCAAATTAAAATAGTAAGAAATAGGGACAATTGTTCGACGATTCTGAATGGCTTAGGTCCAAGCAATTTGATTAATAAATCATAGGGCATGGACTCGATCAGGGCCAAGGTCGTTTAACATAGTTTATCATTAGTGGGTTTTCTGTATAATTGATAAGGCCAAGTGATCAGTCTAGTAGGCGATCCGGGCATAGGACAATTTAAGGCCTCTTTTCAGGTGTCAATTCGGATTTGTTGGTCCGGTCGACAGGACCTGATTTTGGATTTCTTAGATCTTCTAGAGAGAGAAAAAAGAGAGAAAGTAGATAGAGGAAACGAGAGAGAGAAAGAGAGGGGTGGTTTCTCTCCCTCCTCTTCTTCTTCTTTTCTTCTTCCTTATTTTCTTTTTTTTTTCTTAGCAAGATGGAAGAGAAAGGGGGTGGTTGGTGGCTGTGACTGCAACGGTCCGACAAGGTGGCGGTGGCAGGCAACAGAGGGCAATTGGCGGCAACGGCTGGTCGACCAAGTCGGTGGACGAAGACCGAAACAGGGGTGCCTTGTTTCAGTGTGACTCCGACGATTGCCGGCTGAAAACTATGGGGACCAAAGCCCAAAACACAAAGGAAGAAAGAGGAGAGGATAGAGAGCTCGTATCTCAGTCCGGCGAAGTTCTCCGACGACCTTTTTCGGTAGAAAATAATAATAAAAAAAATCTTGTAAAAAAAGCATGAAATCGAGAGCAAAATAATCCTTTCTTGATAGATCTCAAAGGGGAAGGATGGAGAAACTTAAATAGGCAAGGATCCCAGCTTTCAGCGTTCGATTGGGCTTGGGATTTATCTTTTTTTGATTGTGATTGCGGCCGAAAATGGAGAGGAAGGAGACTTCCAACTGAGTCCTTCTCTCCTATTTTTTATCATGTGCGGCACACGTGCAATTGCTGGGCTAACCTCTTCGGGCCGGCCTAAGCCCAATAAGAGTACGGGCCGGTCAATGGACCGGACCCTCACAACAAGCTGGAATTGTTTTGGTGTCGTAGTTGCTTTGAAGCCAGACCTGGGCACAATTTTAAGTCAGCTTCCGAATTCAAATTAAAAAAAAAAAAGAAAATGTCACAATGATTGATGGAATGCCTGGCCCTGGGGCCAACGACATGGTAGATTGATCCACTTCAGGGGTTATTCGGAATATGAGGCCACACCCGATAGGATACATGAATTACTATATTTTTTATTAAATAAATATTTATAGAAGGAGCAAGCTTCATCTTCCTCGTTGAAAATGAACTGATAACATCTGAAACTTATTTATTTTTTTATTATTTTATTTTACTATATTATGATTCCATTAAAAGCCATCATTAATCATGTACCCATAACAAGCTATCATTAATTATACCCTTTCCATTAAAAACTCTGCCTACGTGAGGTATTCTAATTAAAAAGGAAATCCGGTAACATTCCCTCTCTCATTACAATAATATAATAGAGATAAATAATTTTACATAAGTAAAAAGCGCCAGCCAGGCCTTATATATATTGAAACGTTCCGTTAGTAAAAAAAATAAGTTACCATCCAAGACCAACATCGCCAAAACATTTTTTTATTTTTGTGCTAATTTTTCTTTATACTCTTTCTCATAAAAAAATAATTTTGGGGTTGAATTGCTAAATATAGATAAGACAATAAATTTTATGCTGCTTCTTACTTAACTATATGTTACTTGCAACTCTGATATGTAAGATGATGAGGTTAATAATTGAGAATTTTTCGCATTTCTCCAACACAATAAAGTATAAATGATTCATCTCTGCTCCTAGAATAGATAAATAAATATAATTTGTTGAAATTTTTTAGTGTCTCTGTAAATAATCTCTCCTCTCCTTTTTTTTACGTGTCCGGTATCCCGTGATTATTGGATTTAACAAAACACACAATCCCAAACTCCTTATCCATAAATAAATCCAAATTATATCCTATCCGCTCCCCTTAATCTAATAGCCGTCAACCGTATCTTATCCCGATTGCTGACGTAACAGTGATTGCACTTTTCTCCCACGCGACGACACACCGACCGGAGCGTGGCACCGACTCTAGTAGCCCACGTTTCATCCCCATCCACCGTTCAATTAGAAAACCGCGTCCCCCCGACGGCCAGGCTTCAAGATAAGACGTAGATAAACGGAACGGAGAAGCGTGAAACGCGTTTTAACTTTTTATCCTTTTTTGGGAAACGGAACGGGGTTGTTTTCGTCGCCTTTATTCCTTGCCCTTCGCTCCCGCTCAGTTTCTTCTGGATCCCAATCCCTCGTCTCCCAAATCAATCTCTCTTCGCTTCTCGATTTCTTTGATCTGTTTCGGAAAAAGCTTCGATCTTGGGAATTGATGACGGCGGTTTTGAGTAAGTGCGGTGTAATCTCGCCGTTTGGGCACCGTTCAGTGGCCCCTTCTTGGGAGAAGAGGAGCCCTTCTTTTGTTGGGTTTCCTCTCTCTTCCTCCTGGACGATCGAGTCTCTGATGCCTTCTTCTCGGAATAGCTGTTTCCATGGGAGGAGATTGATTTCTGGGGCTTGGAGGGGGAAGGCCGTGAAGGGGAAGTTTAGTTCTTCCCCCGTACAGGTATCTAGAAGCTTCAAAATCCGATCTTTTATGTTGTTTTTCTGTTTATTAATTTGTTAAAAAAAGATTTATATATTTTTAATGGATTTTCCAGATTTATTTAAAAAAACTGCAATTTTACGTGATTTTTGGATCATCAGGGAAGTAGGTTTTTCTTTCAAAAAAAAAATCTCTTTAATTTTTTTAGGTTTCTTATACAAGTTTTCATGAGTTACTTCCTTATTTGTTCATGACTTCAACCAGGAAGAAATTTTGTGATTTCGGAAGATCTTTTCAGGGGTTTTCTACTGATATTTTTGTGGGAACTACAGATGAGCCTCTGCTTCGGAAAGGCTTTGAAATGGTGGGAGAAGAAGCTCCAGCCCAACATGAAGGAGATCGAATCAGCCCAGGATCTCGTGGACTCTTTTTTGAACGCAGGAGACAAGCTTGTCATAGTAGATTTCTTCTCCCCTGGTTGTGGAGGCTGCAAAGCCCTCCATGCAAAGGTATGCCTTTTTTTTTTCACATATCCTTTTGAATCAAAAAAAAAAAAAAAAACTAAAAAACAAATCCTGTTCTCTGTTTTAATATAACTTTTCATGGCTTATCTCCTTCATTGCCATGATCTTAAAGTTGAGATATCTTAGAATTTGTTTTCTTTCATTTTATGTGCAGATTTGCCAGTTTGCAGATCTGAGCCCAGATGTTCTCTTCCTCCAAGTAAACTATGAAAAGCACAAATCCATGTGTTATAGCTTAAATGTCCACGTTCTTCCCTTCTTTAGGTTTTACAGGGGAGCACACGGTCGTCTTTGTAGCTTCAGCTGCACCAATGCAACTGTAAGTTTCCACTCTTTTATTAATTTTTTTTTGTTCCTCTTGTTTCCCTGTAATGGTGATCAGGAGGCCCAGGCCTGTTAATTTTTGTTCTTTTATGTTTCTTTAAAAATTGAGTTACATCCTTAATAACTAGTCATTTGACTTTTAAATCGTTATTGTAGGCTGAAGCTATTTAATTTTCCATGTAATCTTTTGTTTGTTTCTATTAGGAAAGCCTATAGAAAATATGGGAAGAGGGTTTGATGGTTCATATGGTTTATGTTTTGGTATCTTTTAGTGTTCCTGATGAAGTCATTTGATTCTTTTCTTCTTTTGTTTCACTTTAAATCCTTCTATGTTTAGAGTTGCTCAGATGAGTTTGGTGATTGGTTTTTTGATTATTCTCTTCCCCATATATTGCAGATTAAGAAATTTAAAGATGCATTGGCCAAACACACCACTGAGAGATGCAGCCTGGGCCCAACAAAGGGGCTGGAGGAATCAGAGCTCATGGCTTTGGCTGCAAACAAGGATCTCTCTTTCAATTTCATAAGAAAGCCAGTTCCTGTTCTCGGCGCAATACTTCCGGTGTCTTCAACTCCGAGAGTCATCCAAGATTCTGAGGACAAGGCTCTGGTCGCAGCTGGGGGATGAGGTGATAATTTTTGAAACCTTATCTCCCTGTTTCTCCCTTCTTCCTTTCTTTTGTACAGTTCCCTTCTTGGTTGCCGTCTATAGTTGTACTCCTGGGTTTCTTCTCGCTAGAATATTTTTTTTTTTCTGGAGAGTGGACGTCTGGATATATGACACTTGTAAAAATAGTTTTTATATATTTAGTTGATTATGGTAGAGTGATATATTGCAAAATAGCTTATATTTGAACATTTTTTTTATAAAAAAATTATATAAAATATTTATTATGTTCTTAATAAAGAAAAAAATCTTACTTTATTCTGTCTCAAAGTTAAGGATATCTTGATTTTCAACTTATGAGAAAGTCTTTCTCATATCTCATATGGATCTTTTTTCATGAAATGCAGAAATTTTATAATTTTTTTTGTAAAATGTAGAAATTTTATTTCTATGTAAAAGCTATTTTTCTATTTTTGTTTTTTGAAAATTCTAGCCAAACATAAGTCATTTTTTTATTTTCAACCATATTTTCTCCTTCTCTGTCCGCGAACCAAACGATTCCTTAATATATTAAGATCCCGCTTCTGTGGATATGATCTGTTGTTGAAGCAGTGCAGGGTTGCCCCTTTTTTTTCCCTAAAAAAAACCTGCTGACTAGTTGTGTAATTAGAGATGTATAGGGAAACTCTGTTTCCTTGCTCGAGGAATTTTTTGCCTTTTTGATTGTCCTTGCTTGAGGAATCGAATACTCTTTATCCGAGTTGCTTTAATATTAAATACTCTCTCTTTTATTCCAAAAGTTCATACATTTTTTTTGTGAAATATGGTTGTAGCTACCTGTGGGATATAGTGAGGTCATCTTCATTATTTCTTTTTTTTTTCTCTCTCTTTTTCGTGAGATATGGTTGGATTACATGCGCGCTGCAGCTGGGCTACATTAATTTCTTTTGTGATGGAAACGTCGTCTTTTTCTTTGTATTTGGTGATTGTTGCTTCTTGGGCTGTCATGCTCTATGTTAGGCGTAGCTTCTGACTAAAACTAAAAATTAAAGAAAACTTAAGGTGATAAATTGGAGTTGTGAGTGAATCTCAAGTGAATGACTACTGTTGCTTCAGGCTGAATGATGGCAGTAGATGTGGTAAAGGATGGGTTGGTTAAGTAGGCTGGAATTCAGCAGCGTTGCCACCCATGACAAGGGATCTGTGGTAGGTGGTTCCTTCTTAGTCTGAGTTTAGTAGAATCGTAGGGGAAAGCATGGCATGGAGGAGGGGCATGAAGTCTGTTAAGATTGATACGATGCACTTCGTTTTATCGCACTCGCTTGCTTTGGATGCTTAGATAAGCTGTAATAAATTTAAAATAAAAAAAGCAGCACAGTGTATTCTAAATTATCTTTAGCAACTGGGTATCATAGCACAATTTAAAAAATGAAACCTCTAGGGTGGTCAGAGGTTCTATCTTCTTTGGGCATCTCAAAATTTCATGGTACTGATTTGTTTGTAGGCAGGTAGCAATTTTGAGCAGGTATTAGCATTTGGCATGCAAGCACATGATACATGGAAGATAGGGTAGCTGTGTTGGCGTTTATAGGTTTTTTTTTTTTGGTTGAATGGTAAAACATGGTCCCTGTGAAACACGAAGAAGAAAGCGTAGGGTAGCTGTTAAAATTAAGTCATCAGCCAGATTTGGCATGGAATGAGAAAAGCATATGGACTTGCTTACATGCAAGTCAATAGTTGGCCTAGATGAGGAAGATGAGTTCCAAGTGCCTGAGTTTGAACAGTCGAAAGTATGAGACCAACATTTCGAGAGTTGATGCGAGCCGCAATCTAACATGGGTAATACCATCAAACACTTGGTGGTTCTTATTCTTGCTAATTTTCAGTTAGATATTAGACTTCAACTAAACCATTTATTTTTCCTCTCCAAAACTTCTACGAGAGACATGACTCTCTGCTCTCTCCTCATGCGTTCCTCTCCCCAGTTCTGACCATCTCTGCCGCCTGACAACTTCAAAGGCCCTCTCAATTCAACTCTATCGCCGACATGTCTGCCGCCGTTAAAAAAAAACTGCCGGAAAAGGCGGCTTCGGACTCATCACTTTATAAAGTCTTCCGCGCCGATCCCCTATTTTTTTCTTGTTTTCCTTAAAGCCACAGCTACTCTAGAAATTAAGAAATTATTGTCTACATTGCATGCACCGGTATAGTTTTGTATGCAGCCACGAACAAAAATTATAGGAAAAAAATATGGAGGGGTTTCCTATTTAGCCACGTTTCTTAAATGCCCATCTTAAAGAAAAAACTCAAAAGTTAGAGACTCCTATTAATAGAGTTTAATAAAAAAAATCAAAAAAGGGAAAATCATATGTGGTATTCTTTTTCTTCTTCATTTTTTAAACATATTTTTTACTGATATATACTATATATTGGTCCGGTGATACATACCAAGCAAATTAGTTATTTAACAAGCCAATACATACTTTTAAGTAAATTGTTGCTGGAAATTGGACCCGGGGGCAATCTTCGGTCGAGTGAGAGGGAGCAGCGGGTCACCACGGCGGGGCGGCGACCAGTCGGCGGGCGGCGTCCTCCGCTTGGGGTGGCCGGAAAGAGGGAGCTGGGGGTTCTCACGGCGGGGCGGCGATCCGTCGGCGAGCGGCGTCCTCCGTTTGGTGTGCCTGCAAACAAGCCGGTGGTCGGGTCTTCCGGCGCCGGCCCTCCGACGCTCAAGTCAGGGAGGGGGCAAATAGTGTTGAAGAGGAGATAAAGTGTTTGTAGAGCGTGTAATTTCCCCCCCCCCCGCCTGAGAAGCCAAGGTTTCCTTTTATAGGCGGGGGTCGGTGTACCTGTGATGTAACGGGGCGAGGCCGTAGTACGGCTTGGCATGTTGTCCAGGTCGGCGCACGGTCAGGCGAATTATTACATCGATGTCGGCGGTGAGGTCGTCGTACGACCTGAATTGGGGCGCTGCCAGGCGAATTATTGCATCGGTGTCGGGGGTATGGCCGAGATCGGGGACTTATCATGGTTGACTAGACTCTGCTGGGCTAACTTGCCGTGGAGAGCCGAGGATCCGTAGATGTCAGGAGCCATGCGCATTAATTGTGGAGTAAGCCGGAGATCCGCATTAATTGTCGAGTAAGCCGGAGATCCGCATTAATGGTGGAGTAAGCCGGAGATCCACATTAATTGTAGAGTGAACCGGAGGGTTACAGCGGCCATGCGCAATAAATGCTGAAGCAGTGGCAGGGTATGGTCCTCAGTTGGACCTCGGGGGAGTACGGCCGTAGTAGGTGGCTGACAAGGGTAGACCTTGAGCATCAAGATTTTCCTAGGTCGGATGTCTTGAGGTCGGGCGTTCCGAGGTCGGACGCCGACTTCGGCTGTTCAGGGTCGGCGATTGTGCGGCTTCTTGGAGGCATTCGTGTCACTTGGGGGAAAAATCTTATTCCTCCAACACTACCCCCCGACTTCCGAGTTCGAGCGGCTTGCGGGCTCGGACGTGGGAAGTAAAGTCTGTCATTAGAGTTAGGGGGCGAATCTCGTCCGCGCCCTCGTGTTTCTCGGAGTGTTTATGGCGAGACCCGCGCCCTTGGGCGTTTCGAGGTTGCTTTATTCAGCGAACTTATGGTGGAGCCCGTATCCTTACGTTTCTCGGAGCGGATGTAACGGGGGTGGCGTCTCTTGGATCGCCAAGACCGCTTCGTGCGGCGGACCCATGATGAGGGTCCTCGGGCTCAATGAGGCGACGCCTCGATCCCGTAATCGGAATTCCCCGCTCATCAATGAGCGTGCCGTTACGGGGTTCAAAACGGACACGCGGCATGACCTAGGATCGGACGCTTTCGATCTCGTATTACTGGATCATGGATCCGGCGAGGTGAAGGCTATGTCGGGGCTCCACGTGCCCCAGGGCCTTATTAAATGAGGGGAGCGGAGGTGCCGTCCGTTCGTTCTTCAAGGCGATTCGATTCTGCGGACCCATAATGAGGCCCCGAGATCCGATGGGACAGGGCTTCGATTTCGTACCCGATTTATTGATCCGGAGTGAATACGGTGCCTCGGTCTCCGAGGTCAACACGTGGCGCAATCCGATCGGGGGATGGAAACCGACCCTGCCGATCTGGACCGCCGAGGGGGTCTATATAAACCCCTCGAGTTTGCCCTAAAGGTTTTACTTGGCTGCTTCTTATTTTTGTTGTCTTTCTCCCTCGCTTCCTTCCTCAACTGAACCTCGCCGTTGGTGCCCGGAGCGATTTCCGGCGATGTCTAGTAGGTTCCTACCCTGCAACTGCTAGGGTTCCCCTTCCTTTTTCTTCCCCAGTTTTCATTCTCTGCTTTCGATTTCACTTCGCTCCTGTAAAATGGGTCTTGGTCCGGAGGAGGTAGGGTCCAGCCTGTCAGGGGAGGAGTTGAAGTTAATCCGCTCCCGGTTTTTCTTCCAGCCCGGGTTTCGTCTCGAAACTGCGGGGCCGGAAGACAGGGTGACGCGACCGCCCCCAGGTCGGATCGCGATTCACCGCGAGACCCTCTGGGCCGGCCTGCGGTTCCCTGTCCACAGGTTTGTGAACGACTTGCTGGTCGAGTACCAACTTGTCCCAGCACAGCTCGCTCCGAACTCGTGGAGAACCATCATCGGGTTCCTGTCTCTGTGCCTTGGGCATGGGGTCCCGATTTCAGTGAGTATTTTCCGCCGGTGTTTTCTGTTGAAGAAGAACCCGGCGGACGCGGAGTGGCTATACTTTGCCTTCCGAGGCGGTATGTCGCTCTTCCGCGGGGCCCTTTCCTCTATACACGAGTGGAAGGGAAAATTTTTCTTTCTGGCGTCTGAGGCGCCGTGGGGGTTTAATCCGAGGTGGGGACACCCTCGGTTGAAGGCCCTTAACAAGCTCTCCGAGCCCTCGGGGAGGGAGCAGAGGACCCTGGATTCTCTCCGAGCCCTCGGGAAGGGCTACGACCTGACCGAGCTCCTACGGGAGGACGCCCTGGCGAGCGTGGGTCTGAGCTCGGCGCGCCCCGAGGGTAAGGGTAGTTACATTACTTTTTTTTTCTTGTCCTTTGTTTTTACTGCTAATGGTCTAACACTTGATGATATTTTTGATTTCAGATATTCCCCTTATGCCGACCAGCAACACGTCGCTTTTTTCTCGCCTGAGGAGGCGGGAGGCCGAGGCCGGGGGAGCTATGCCCCAGCCTCGGAAGAAGGCGAGGCTGGCCGGCGCTTCTACGTCGGCCGAGACGAGCGGCCCCGAGGCGGGGGCCTCCTCAGCCGACCCGAGGCGGGCGCGGGTCGTCGACGACGCGGGCCCGTCGGCCCCTCCTTGCCCTGCCCCCGTTTCCCAGCGGGAGGGCCCGGCTTCGGGTTCCTCACAGCGCCCGGGGCCCGAGCCGACCAGGGGCCCTGAGGCAAGCGGCCCCAGGGTCCCGAGGCCGGACGCGCCGAGCTCCTCAAGGTACTTCGAAGAGGAGGCGGATGAGCCGGACTCCCCTATCCCTGTGGGGAGTTCGGCTATTCATGATGCTGAGGTCGCACGCGTCGTGTTTCGGCGTGCGATGCTTCCGGCGGACCGGGCCGAGTTCCGGAACATTCCGTTGGAGGACATTGTTGACAGTGCCTACTGCAACACTGCCCGGGTAAGTCCTTTTCTTGATTTCCTTAAAGTTATTAGCGAGTCCAGATGTTTTTAACTCACGATCATTTTGTCTCTTTCTTTACAGCATATTCACGAGCTCGATTCCCTGGTGTTCATCGCCCGGGGATGTCAGGAAGAGACCCGGCGGGTCAGCCGGCAATTGGAGCCGGCCAAGAAAAGGATCGCCGAGCTGGAGGCGGCGTTGGCCGAGGCCGAGGCTCGGAGGGCGGCCACCGAGGCCGAGCGCCTCGCTATGGCGGAGGGGCTCAAGGAGGAGAAGGCTGCTCATGCCCTAACCAGGTCGGCCTTGCGCGCCTCGGAGGCGCGCTTGGGGGAGGTCCAATCCGAGGTTGCGGGCCTCAAGTATGAGGACGGGGTTTCCCGCCTCCGAATCGAGCAGCTCGAGGCCCGAGAGAGGAGGGCACTCGAGCGAGCTGATCATGCCGTGGAGCTCTTCAAGGGGTCGCAGGAGTTCCGCGACATGTTAGAGGAGGAGACGGTCGACGGGTTTCTCAGGGATTTCGAGAACTTCCGGCTGCAGGTGATCCGGTACTGCCCCCAGTACGACTTTTCGACGATCCGTCCGAAGATGAACCTGGGCTACGGGTCTGACACGGAAGTCATTCCTGCCATTTTGACATCCGAGGCGGGATTGTACGAACAAGACCCCGCCGAGCCTTCGACGAGGGGGGCCGAGGCGGACGGCGTCCTGGAGGCGGCACCGGCGGCCGAGACGGACGGCGTCCCGGAGGCGGCACCCGAGGCCCCTGCCCCCGATCCCGAGCCTGTGCCGGCTGAAGATCCCGAGGTCATCACAGTGCCAGATGATCCCCCGGATGTAGCTGCCGCCGCTTAAGGCTTGGCGCATTTTTTCATGTAAGCGGACGAGATCGTGGAGGCACAGGTGGAGAAGATGGATCCTTCCCTGATAGAGATGCTAAAGAAGCGTGGGCAAGACAAGTCAGGGAGAAAGAAAGGTGCTGACTTGAAACGGGAAGGGGGATGGCATGATCTGGGAAGTGCTAAGCCAGTTGGAGAAGACCCCGAGCCTGTGCCGGCTGAAGGTCCCGAGGCCATCGCCACGGACGACCCCGCGGATGTTACTGCCGCCGCTTAAGACTTGGCGTATTTTTTCTTTTTCATTGTATCCGAGGTCGGCTCTTGAATGGCCGACCTCCAATTTTGTAATTGGCCTTCCGGCCCTTTGTCAATAAAAAATACTTTTGTCATTTTGTGCTCGTCTTTCCCTTTCTTGTCGTGAATGAGGCTAGAGTTTTAGCTAACCGCCTCGACGACCTCTAACTCTGTATTTTAGTTCTCGGGCTACTTAACGAAGTTGCCCTTTTCCTGAGTTATATCTTAGCCTTCTCGGATCTTAGTCATTCCGAGCAAAGGGAGCTCCGAGCTTAGGTTTCCAGAAAATTTTCCTAAGTCCTATAACTCGGATCTTAGAATCGCGAAAGTCGTCACGTTCGGCCTTTAGGGAAATCCCAAGGCATTGAGGTCGGGCCTTAGCCCTTCGAGTAAGACCGGGCTAGGTCTGTTCGTGCCGCTATTCGGGGGAGTCTAGTCGGGTTTCCGAACTTGACTTCCGGGTCCTTTGTAGGGAGCGCGGGCTAATAGTCGAATTATCGCCGAAGGTTTTCATAGTCATTGTTCTCGGACTCTACCGAGATTTCAGTGAGTAAGGCTGGAATCTCTGAAGATCGCCTTAGTGTCTGTGTTCGGCTGGTGCACTCGCGGCCGGGACCGCTTTCTCAGCTAGACATCGGAGTCTATGTATGGGGGCCGAGTTGGGCCCTAACTTACGAAGACTTTGTTCAAGTTGAGACTTGACGAGTGGAGACTTGTCGAACGGAGCATGCATAATGTAGTTAGGAGATCGGTCTTAAGCCGACCCATTGGAGTAGCCCGACTTTGGGGCGAGATAGGACTCCAACGTTAGATGATTAGCGGTATGTAGATAAAATTTGACAAGGAGGGCATCGAGTTAGATGTACCTCTTGCATTCTCGGAGTTGTGTTTCACATGGCGGAGTAGGTTGCTTCCCTTCCTCGTCATCCTCCGGAGTCATTTTGACTTGTAAGGGGGCTCGGGCTTCTCACGGACCCGACGACACCCACCGAAGTTGAGAGGATCTGGGGAGGCTTTATTGATCTACAGTTCTTTTCGAGGTCGAGGGAGCTTGAGACCCTCTGGTCGGACCCCGGGGCGCCCCAACCTTAGTCGAGGAGTCTTGTGTCAGGTCGGCGGGCCTGTGGGCGCTCTACCGAAGTAGGGTGCGCGCTAGTTCAATGGCAGAGCTCTGCTTCAGAAAGTATTGTCCGCTTCGGGGATCGGGGATCGTCGACCGCTCCCGGAGGTCCACTTTGTGGCGCCCCGGGTGGAACCACCATTTCCACCCCTCACGGCTTCGTCCCGAGGTCGAGGGAGTTTGGAACTCAACGGTCAACCCTCGGGGCATCCCGACCTTAGTCGAGGGATCGTTCGTCAGGTCGGTGGGTCTGGGCACGCTCTACCGACCTGCGACGCTTCCCGAGGTCGAGGGAGTCTGGTTCTCTACGGTCGACACTCGGGGCATCCCGACCTTAGTCGAGGAATCGTTTGTCAGGGGATCGGGGATCATCGACCGCTCCCGGGGGTCCACTTTGTGGCGCCCCGGGTGGAACCACCCTTTCCACCCCTCACGGCTTCGTCCCGAGGTCGAGGGAGTTTGAGACTCTACGGTCGACCCTCGGGGCATCCCGACCTTAGTCGAGGGATCGTTCGTCAGGTCGGTGGGTCTGGGCACGCTCTACCAACCTGCGACGCTTCCCGAGGTCGAGGGAGTCTGGTTCTCTACGGTCGACACTCGGGGCATCCCGACCTTAGTCGAGGAACCGTTCGTCAGGGGATCGGGGATCGTCGACCGCTCCCGGGGGTCCACTTTGTGGTGCCCTGGGTGGAACCACCCTTTCCACCCCTCACGGCTTCGTCCCGAGGTCGAGGGAGTTTGAGACTCTACGGTCGACCCTCGGGGCATCCCGACCTTAGTCGAGGGATCGTTCGTCAGGTCGGTGGGTCTGGGCACGCTCTACCAACCTGCGACGCTTTCCGAGGTCGAGGGAGTCTGGTTCTCTACGGTCGACACTCGGGGCATCCCGACCTTAGTCGAGGAACCGTTCGTCAGGGGATCGGGGATCGTCGACCGCTCCCGGGGGTCCACTTTGTGGCGCCCCGGGTGGAACCACCCTTTCCACCCCTCACGGCTTCGTCCCGAGGTCGAGGGAGTTTGGGACTCTACGGTCGACCCTCGGGGCATCCCGACCTTAGTCGAGGGAATCTTGCGCCGGTCGACGTTTCGTCGTCCTGCGATACTTCTCGAGGTCGAGGGAGTTTGGGACTCTACGGTCGAGCCTCGGGGCATCCCGATTTTGGCCGGAAAATCTGAGGATCACAGACGACCCAACATTAGAAGAGAATTACAGTCATCAAAATGAGAGAATTATTTGCAAAAAGGAAGCTGAATCCATTGTCCTAATTGTCTTGAACCCCTAGGGGTTTCATTGGTGGTACATTCGTAGATTCTCGAAGTTCCAGCTTCGCGGGATCAGAGTCCCCTCCAAGGACTTCAATTTGTACGCCCCTGGTCGTTGTACCCGGGCGATTCTATACGGCCCTTCCCAATTCGGGGCGAGCTTTCCTTGCTCGGTCGGTTGAGAAGCCTCGGCTCTCCTGAGGACGAGGTCCCCTACTTTGAAGAGCTTGGGCTTGACTCTGGAGTTGTAGTATTGGGCCGTTCGCTGTTGGTATCTTGCCATGCGGACCCGGGCGACCTCTCGTGTCTCTTCGACGAGGTCCAAGTTGCTCCTGAGCTGGGAGGAATTGGTGTCGGGGTCATAATGCTCCACCCTTGGAGAAGGCAGGCCGATCTCCAACGGGATGACGGCCTCAGTGCCGTATGCTAGGTTGAAGGGGGTCGCTCCCGTGGGCAGTCGGAACGTGGTCCGGTACGCCCAAAGGACATTGTACAAGTCCTCGACCCACTGTCCTTTGGACCGATCAAGCCTAGCCTTGAGTCCCTGCAAAATAGTGCGGTTAGTTACCTCAGTTTCTCCGTTTGTCTGGGGGTGAGCAACCGAGGTGAGGCGGTGATCAATGCCGAGCTCGGAGCAAAATTCCCTGAAATGAACATTGTCAAATTGTCGACCATTGTCGGATATAAGGATACGGGGTAGTCCGAATCTGCAGATTATGGACTTCCACACGAAGTCCCGCATCTTTTGCTCGGTGATCCGGGCGACGGGTTCGGCCTCGACCCATTTGGTGAAGTAGTCGATGGAGACGACCAGGAACTTTCTTTGTCCGGAGGCTTGGGGAAAGGGCCCCAGGATGTCGATCCCCCATTGGGCAAATGGCCAGGGGGCGATAATAGAAGTCAGCAGGGCCGAAGGTCGGCGCTGGATATTGGCGTTTCGCTGGCACCGATCGCATTTCCGGACGAAATCCATCGTATCCTTCTGGAGTGTGGGCCAGTAATATCCTTGCCGCAGGATCTTGTGGGCCAGTGCCCGACTCCCCATGTGATTTCCGCAGATCCCTTCATGGACCTCTCGGAGGGCATAGTCCGCCTCGGAGGAGCGGAGGCATCTAAGAAGGGGAGAAGTGAATGATCGACGATAAAGTCTATTCTCGTACAGGACATACCGGGGGGCTTGGCGCTTGATTCGGCGAGCCTCCGTCTCGTCATGAGGTAGGGTCCCGTCTTGGAGGTAGCAGACGAGCCCATCGATCCAGCTTGGCTCGGAGTCGATGCACATGGTAGGCTCGGGTTCCTCCATGCTGGGGATCTGAAGATACTCGAGCATTGTTCCCTTGGGAAGCTCGCTCATGCGGGAGGTTGCCAATTTGGACAGCTGGTCTGCCCTGAAGTTTTCCGCCCTGAGAATGTACTGAATATTGAAAGAATTCAGGGCAGACGTAAGTTCCCGCACCTTTTGGAGATACTTTTGCATGGATGGCTCTTTAGCTTCAAAGTCTCCTTGGATCTGGTTCACTACTAGCTGGGAGTCGCTGAAGGCCGTCAGGTCTTCCACTTTCAGTTCTTTCGCCAGCTTGAGCCCGGCGATGAGAGCCTCATACTCGGCCTCATTGTTCGAGGCCGGGAATTCGAGGCGCAAGGCTTGCTCGGCCACTACTCCGTCTGGACTGGTGAGGATGAGTCCGGCTCCGCTACCTCCCGAGGTTGAAGACCCGTCCGAGTGCAGGACCCATGGCTGCCTCGGGGCTTCCTCCGCAGATACGGGTGGCAACTCGGGGTCGTCCGGCAGAGTACACTCCACGATGAAGTCAGCGAGTATTTGGGCCTTGATAGCCGGCCTGGGCCGATACTCGAGGTCAAATTCCCCGAGCTCAACCGCCCATTTGGCGATCCTCCCCGCACGATCCGACCTTTGCAATATTTGCTTCATAGGCTGGTCGGTCAATATAGCTATTGTGTGGGCTTGGAAGTAAGGCCTGAGTCTCCGAGCCGAGATGATGAGAGCGAAGATGGTCTTCTCAAGTTTAGAATATCGGGTCTCAGCATCCCTGAGAACCCGGCTGATGTAATAGACCGGCTTTTGGAGCTTGTCCTCTTCCCGGACGAGGACTGAGCTCACTGCAGCTGGGGAGACGGACAAGTATAAATAAAGGACCTCGCCCTTCTGGGGCTTGGTGAGCAGCGGGGGAGAGGCCAGAAGGCTCCGGAGCTCTTCAAAGGCTCGCTGGCATTCTTCTGACCACCGGAAGTCTTTCGGCCGTTTGAGGCTCTTGAAGAAAGGAAGGCAGCGCTCGGCTGATCGAGAGACGAACCTTCCCAAGGCGGCAACTCGCCCTGCGAGCCGCTGCACCTCCTTAACTGTCTTCGGAGGCGACATCTCTTGCAGTGCCCGGATTTTCTCCGGTTGGCTTCAATTCCGCGCTGGGTCACTATGAAACCCAGGAACTTGCCCGAGGTGACCCCGAACGCACATTTCGCCGGGTTGAGCTTCATTTTGTATCTTCTGAGCTTGACGAATGTCTCGTCGAGATCGGCTATGTGGTGTTCCGCCGCTCGGCTTTTCACCAGTATGTCGTCCACGTAGACTTCCATATTTCGGCCGATCTGGTCTTTGAAAATTTGGCTGACCAGTCTCTGATAGGTGGCCCCAGCGTTTTTCAGGCCAAAGGGCATCACCTTGTAGCAGTAGGTGCCCTTGTCGGTGATGAAGGCCGTCTTCTCCTCGTCTTCTGGCGCCATTCGGATTTGATTGTACCCTGAAAAGGCGTCCATAAAAGTTAGCAGTTGGTGCCCTGAAGTAGAGTCGACGAGCTGGTCGATGCTTGGAAGGGGAAAGCTGTCTTTCGGGCAGGCCTTGTTCAGGTCGGTGTAGTCCACGCACATACGCCATTTCCCGTTGGCCTTCTTTACGAGGACTACGTTGGCGAGCCAGTCCGGGTAGGAGACCTCCCGGATGAAGCCGGCTCCGAGGAGTTTGTCCACCTCCTCGGCCGCAGCACGTTGCCGTTCCGGGGCGGAGCCCCTTTTCTTCTGCTTTACAGGCCTGCTGGTTGGCCTCACCTGGAGTCGGTGAACCATGACCTCAGGGTCAATTTCCGGCACGTCCGCAGGCGACCAGGCGAAGACGTCAGCATTGTCCCGCAGGAAGCTGACGAGGCGATCCCTCTCGCGGGCGCCGAGGCCGGAGCCGACCTGCACGGTTAGCTCGGAAAAATTTTCTTTTAGTGGAACTTGAACAAGAAGCTCACCGGGCTCTACTTGCTTCTTCCAGAGGGTGTCCCTCGCATCGAGGGTTTCTATAGGCAATGAAGGGCCCGTTGGCTGAATTGTCGCCTCGGTCGGTTGCTTTACTCCGTGGGCCGCCGTGTAGCATTGCTTGGCGACCAGCTGGTCTCCTCGGACCTCGCCTACTCCTTGGCCGGTGGGGAACCGCATGAGCAGATGGTGGGTTGAAACTACGGCTCGAAGGGCATTCAGCCCTGGCCGCCCAAGGATGGCGTTGTAGACCGAGGGCAGTCGGACCACCAGAAAGTCCGTCCTCACAGTGCTCTCCCGGGGGGCGAGGCCAACTGTGACAAGGAAGCTGGTCTCACCTTCGACCGGGACCGAATCTCCGGTGAACCCGACCAGTGGGGCGTTGATCCTCCAGAGATGTCCTTCTGTCAACCCCATTTTTTGGTAGGCATGATAATACAAAATGTTTGCTGAGCTCCCATTGTCAACTAGAACACGCTTTACATCAAACTTATTTACAATCATTGAGATGACCACAGCGTCATCGTGAGGGGTCTCGACCCCTTCTAAGTCCTCGTCCGAGAACGAGATGACTTCATCAGTGCGTGGGCGTTTCGGGGGTGCTCCCGGGGCGGCTGCTCCTGCTGAGGCCCTTCCAATCATGTTGATGGTGCCGGCAATGGGCCTGTTGTCGTCCGGATTTTCGGTTGGTACGACATCCTCCGCCGGCCTCCTTTCCTCGCGCCGGTTTCTCACGAACCGGTTGAGTACTCCTCAATGGATGAGTGCTTCTATCTCGTCCCGGAGCTGGAAGCAGTCCTCCGTGTCGTGCCCACGGTCTCGGTGGAAGCGACAGTACTTCCTGGGATTACGGGGAAATCCCGTGTCTCGCATAGGCGGCGGGGGTCGGAAGAAGTCCCGACCCTCGATTTCCATCAGGATCTCGGCCCGGGGGGCGTTGACGGGTGTATAGTTCTCGTACCTCCCCGGGTACATCCGAGGCCGTGGTGGGGACCTCGGTCGAGGAGGGGTCCTCTGCTGAGGTCGCCCCTGCTGACGGGGCGGGCTCCTCAGTCTGGGGAGATTTTTCTTTCGACGGGGGGATCGACTCCTTTGTCGGTCGCGCTCCTCACGGCGCTTCTTCTGCTTCTTAGAGGCGGGCTCAATTGCTCCCCGCCTAGAGGCAACTGCCTCCTCGGCCTTGGCATACTTTCGGGCCCGGGCCAACATTTCGGTGAAGTCGGCCGGGAAGCTCTTCTCGATGGAGAAGAGGAATCGGTAGGAGCGAACCCCAGTCTTCAGAGCCGACATGGCTATCGACTGGTCTAGCTCGCGAACCTCCCATGTGGCGGCGGTGAAGCGGTCCAGGTATTCCTTGAGGGACTCCCCCTCTTTCTGTTTGATGTCGAGGAGGGAGTCTGACGTCCGTCGCTGGCACCGGCTGGCAGCAAAGTTGGTGGCGAACTGCCTGCCGAATTGCTCAAAAGAGGACACCGTGTTCGGCTTCAGTCCAGAAAACCAAAGCCGAGCGGTCCCTCGGAGGGTTGCTGGGAAGGCCTTGCAAAGTATGGCCTCCGAGGACCCTTGTAGGGCCATGAGGGCCCGATAGCTCTCCAAGTGGTCGAGAGGGTCGGTGATTCCGCTGTAGGGCTCCATCTGAGGCATTTTGAACCTCGCAGGAACCGGCTCATCCTCGATCCGGCTGGAGAAGGGGGACTTGGTAGTGAACTCAAAGTCTCCCTCTTGCCTCGCCTTCTTGCTGTGGAGTGCCGCGATCTGGCGCTCCAGATGCTCAACTTTTCGGTCGAGCTCCCCTGCCTGCGGAATTGTTGCCGTGGTTTGCACCGGCTCACGGCGGTCCGGAGCTGACTCAGCCTCAGAAGGCTGGAGTCTTCTGTCGAGATCTTCCCCCGGCAGCTCTCTTTGGGGGGAAGTCCGCTCCTCGTTATTGGCTCTGGAGGAGCCATGTAAATTCTGGCCGGGGAGAACCGGGCCGTTGGGAGGAAATTCCGGCGGGAACTGGGCCCGCGGGGGAAGCGTTGGTAAAGCTTCCTCGCGTCGCAGGCCCTGAACGGCGGCGGCCAGGGCCTGGACTTGCTGTACTAAGGCGTTGAACTGTTCCGGCTGGACCTGAGGAATTGGGTCAGCCGGAGTTGGAGAATTCTGGACGGAGCGTCCAGGACTTTGCGGGGGACGCCGGGAGACGTTGGAGGCTCCCTTACTTCTCAACTTCATGACTGCTACTCGGGCCCTTCCTCTAGCGCCAACTGTTGCTGGAAATTGGACCCGGGGGCAATCTTCGGTCGAGTGAGAGGGAGCAGCGGGTCACCACGGCGGGGCGGCGACCAGTCGGCGGGCGGCGTCCTCCGCTTGGGGTGGCCGGAGAGAGGGAGCTGGGGGTCCTCACGGCGGGGCGGCGATCCGTCGGCGAGCGGCGTCCTCCGTTTGGTGTGCCTGCAAACAAGCCGGTGGCCGGGTCTTCCGGCGCCGGCCCTCCGACGCTCAAGTCAGGGAGGGGGCAAATAGTGTTGAAGAGGAGATAAAGTGTTTGTAGAGCGTGTAATTTTCCCCCCCCTGCCTAAGAAGCCAAGGTTCCCTTTTATAGGCGGGGGTCGGTGTACCTGTGATGTAACGGGGCGAAGCCGTAGTACGGCTTGGCATGTTGTCCAGGTCGGCGCACGGTCAGGCGAATTATTACATCGATGTCGGCGGTGAGGTCGTCGTACGACCTGAATTGGGGCGCTGCCAGGCGAATTATTGCATCGGTGTCGGGGGTATGGCCGAGATCGGGGACTTATCATGGTTGACTAGACTCTGCTGGGCTAACTTGCCGTGGAGAGCCGAGGATCCGTAGATGTCAGGAGCCATGCGCATTAATTGTGGAGTAAGCCGGAGATCCGCATTAATTGTCGAGTAAGCCGGAGATCCGCATTAATGGTGGAGTAAGCCGGAGATCCACATTAATTGTAGAGTGAACCGGAGGGTTACAGCGGCTATGCGCAATAAATGCTGAAGCAGTGGCAGGGTATGGTCCTCAGTTGGACCTCGGGGGAGTACGGCCGTAGTAGGTGGCTGACAAGGGTAGACCTTGAGCATCAAGATTTTCCTAGGTCGGATGTCTTGAGGTCGGGCGTTCCGAGGTCGGACGCCGACTTCGGCTGTTCAGGGTCGGCGATTGTGCGGCTTCTTGGGGGCATTCGTGTCACTTGGGGGAAAAATCTTATTCCCCCAACATAAATCAATACATAATTTTCAGAATATGTTGTTTGTCAATATACAATACAGGATCGGGTGGTGCATACTTAGCAAATTAGTCATCTACCGACCCAAAACATACCTCCAAACAAATTGATATACAATTTTCGGAACATCATGTTCATCAGTATGCACTACATAATCAGATGATATACACTCGTCGACTTTATAATACATACCGCAAGCTTTTTTTGATATACACCTAGTAATGTTCCAATACACACTTTCAAATAAGTCGATACACTTTTTCGAACATATTTTTTACCAGTACATACTATATGGTCAGATGGTACGCATTAAGCATATTAGTCATCTAGCAAACCAATACGCATTTCTAGATAAATCAATGCAAAGTTTTGAAAATATGATATTCATTTGTACTGGTATATAGTATATAATTTTCTAGCTTTGTCTATATATATATATATATATATAGCATTTTTTAGATTTTATGAACGCTTAGGTGCAAAAATTCTGAAAAGGAGATGGATTTAGAGGAGAAAGAGAGTTGGAAAGGAAAAAGATCTCATGGATGGAAGAGATGACTTGATGAGAAAAAAAGACAGATAAAGAGGCTTGATGAGAAAGAAAAGGGATGACATGCGCGATTTTTTTTTTAATTTTAATCATTAGAATGACAACTTTGTTAGTAAGGGAAGTTCCTAGTTTTTGGCTTTTTTAAAATAAATACTAGAAATACGGTAAAAAAGAAAATCTGACTTATATTATTTTGTTTCACCAATCATGGCCACCGGTTCATATGATCTTGCACCTAGTGCATGCTTGATGAATGAGGCTCACGGGAATCGGCAGCTATTGGCTACAAACACGGCCACATGGTGCATGTTGTGTAAGCAATAATTTCTCCTAGAAATGATCCCGCATAACTCTAACCCTACCCGACAGCAAATACATATTTCACTCCGTTCCTCCCTAATAATCCCGGCATGCGCAGCCAAGGAGAGGAGGCAGACCCCTGCCCACTTATACCAGTCTTCATCCTCTTTTCAGATTTCTTGGCTGCAACTGTTAAGCTCGAAAAAAGGCTGCGCAGGTGAAAAACTCTGCTAAAAGACTTTCCAAAAATGGCTTGAATCTCACAAAAGAAGGAGAGGAGTAGGCCACTGCCAGGGAACAAAAGAAACGATCGATCCTGCTACTTCGGTTGAATCTCACATGGCGGACCTAGAAACTATTGAGGAAATAGGGGCAGAACTGGAGGTTCAACTTTACCAGTGTCGATGATTTCGACAAAGGAAGCACCGGTCTCGTTGTAAACAATGGCTGCGATTAGTTTGACAGAAGTTTTCAGTTTTTTGATTTTTTTTTTTCCAAGCAAGACTCTCCCAAAGATATTATTTGAATGCTTGGCCCTGTAAACAAACCAGAGCATGCCTACATAAACTTAGATATCACACCTAGACTCCTAGATATCGAGCAGCATGCAGTCACAGACCTGGACATCAATGAAGGCATCTTTTGCATCTACAGTATCAACAATCAAGGCGAGCAATACCAAGCGAAGCATACTTGTTTCTAAATGCCATCTGCCCCTGATAACAAGCTATCATCCATGGCCCAGTTCAACCTGCATGCCATAAGAATCATATACAAGCAGTCGCCTTCTTTTACAGGAGGAAAAATTTCACGGACAAGAAAAACCACCCTACGCAAAATGGTCCGTAGCAAACACCGCGCCCGCCCGCCCCATCCACAATTCTTTATCCGGACCCACCAGTCATAATGACTACCAGATCCCGTCGTGTTCGACATGGGTAGATTGCTGCATCATTTCTCTGAAGTGATTGATGCCGACTCAAACGGCAATTCAAAAAAAAAAAAAAAAGTAAATAAATGAATGCTTCACAGACCTGACAGAATCTGGTAATAAAATTATATCATTCGGATAGGGAAAAAAATACCACTTCAGCAAAGGATATCAACCAATTGCTACAACATATTGATTAACCAAAAGAAAAGGAAAAAAATTCTAACATTCCCATGATGATCTTAACCATGTCATTAAGGTGGCTGATGATCGCATACCTGCAGTACCTGCTCCGATCAGAGACTTGCAGACTGAACTGTTAAAAATCCTAGTAATAAGTGGCAACCAAAAAAATGCAGAGGTAGCCCTGTATAAAGGAATAACTCGGAAATCACATTTCATTGCCAGCATTTAAAAAAACACAAGATGATGGGTTTAATAGAGTGGCATCAAAAACAAGATTATTCAGAGACATCAACATTGGAGTCACCACCTTTTTATACCACTAGACGCACAAGCTGCAAGATATTAGTTTTGCTCTTCATTATTCCTTAAAAGTAAAAAAGATTGGCAAATGACCATATCTCCACTGTGGAGTAACCATTATTCTCCACCAGACGTGAACAACAATATAGAGCATGATCTACACAACGGCTCAATCTAAATCAAACAGACCTGCAGTAGAACTGAAGTGAGGGGATCAACTGTCCTCCAAAAAGATCATCTCTGTGCCGGCTCCACTGTCCGCACATTTGGACCAGTCATTCCTTCAAATCTGTCCTTGGTTATCTCCACAAAATGACCGATCATTTCATGAAACTGCTTCAGACCAGACAAGGGAAGGATGATTGATGAGCGATCTGCACCAGCAACCTGCATTTGTATACGGCAAGGAAGTCATGATGTTTTGTCACTGGTAAAAACAATGAAATTGATAATAGCTATTCATTGAATACTCCAGGTACCTCAGATATCCTCAAGAAATGGCCCCTATTATTGCTACCTAAATCAAAGAAGAACCTCTTTTGATCTACCCTAATTACTTTAGACATCCCCATGCCTCCAATATCCTCCTGAGGAGGCAATTCAACCAATCGGTCAACATTTAACTCTGACCCAGAGGCTGACTGTGCACTATGGCCTGATATAAATCCAGCCCCAACATCATCTGAAAGTCCTGGAAGTCGCTCTGGTGGTTCCATATGTTGCTGTTTTGGTATTATAAGAAACAATTGACAAAAGTAAGGAGAAGCTCAGAAAAAAACACCATGCAGGGAACCTTGGCACAAAACCATTCACTCAGCATTTACCTGATTTGGTACAATGAAAAGTCGGGAAGCTTCTTCATTAATCTCTAGCAAAATGTTCCTAAATGCTGCCCATCCTTCTTCGCCTGAGCTTCCGGCTGGAACAATGATTGTACTACGATTTCTGTTGACAGATGCCTCTGAAATCTAAACAAGAAGTAAATATATTAGTTTTATATGATAGATTGTATAACCTCTATCAAATCAACAGTTTGGATGTCTGTTGGCCTACCCAGGCACACAAGTATCCTCCAGCATGTCCATTAGAAATGAAGATGATGCTAACTACAACCTTGAAATCATATACAGCATTTCCCATCTCACAACTAGGATATTTATATTGGATAAGGTTTCTCATTTCCCTAGGGTTATGGGTTCAGAAAAGGTCTGAGAAATCCTACAATAAAGATCATTTTTCTGATATTATTTGGCTGAAAGGGGGGCGGAATTCCATAAGCACAACTTAGTTTGTTGCTGCATAGACCATGGACGGTGACTCATACTGTCCCCACCAACGCAATAGCATATTTTAAGGGGTCCCTCTAAAATTACTTAGGTATCAGAATATGCTTTAAAGCATGGTAGATTAAGCATGAAGCAAAGTTTTCTAACTCAGTTTTGGTAGATTGAGCATGAAGCTAAGTTTTGTAACTCAGTTTTGGTAGATTGAGCATGAAGCTAAGTTTTGTAACTCAGTTTTGGATTCAGTCCTCCTCTAAGTATAGTTTCAGTTTCAGCACTTCCGCTCTGAGATCCGGAGTTCCAGCCAACCAATCTTTATAATTTTTCTAACTTGCTTTTTTGTTGCTAATTTCCTATATTTGCTCTGATGTTTACGTCCAACTAAACTTTTTACTAAGCATATTTCATTTTATTTTAATAACTCGTCTAAGCAAGAAAAACCATTTGAGAATATTTTATGATAATCCCTTTTAACAATCCATTTAAGCAAGAAAAGATAAATCCACAGAAAAACACATTTATTTCACTACTTCGTTTTAACATATCATTTTATTCTAAAAGATGAGAACAGAAAACAAATTTAAGCAGAAAAAGGATGGTAGGAAATTAGAAACACACAACACTTTCTAATTAACAAAGATACACATCAAGATTGCATCTTGCTCATTATAACAACAAAGCTTAGCCAATAAATAAATAAATAAATTTGATCATTAAAAGACTTGGATAATTTTGTTATTAGATAATATTAACAAATTTTAGAAAATATTAGAAAATATTGAATAATCCACTGTTAAACAAAAAAAAACAAGATAAAAATTTATCAGTTTCGGCCAGAAAATCGACCGGAAGTGCCCAAAATGGAACAAAATTGGAAATTTTCCGCCAATTGTTAACCGGTTTCGGCCAAAACTTCAAATGATGATATGAACACAATGATTTGCAAAATGATAGAATCCTTTAAGAAAAATTGGTTCAAAACAAGAGAAAGAAAAGACAAGCCTAGTAATGGCAAGGTCGTGCTGATTTTCTTTTTTCCCTTCCAGTTTTTTTGGATTCACTAGCAATCAGGCACATGCAATGGACATTGAATATAATTGAATTACAGCATATATAAATTATAAAAATGAAATTAAGAAATGATATTATAATGGACTGTTATAAGAGAGAGAGAGAGAGAATCAAATGCATGCATAGAAAAACTCTTAAATGGGAAATATAACCATAGTAGGATGGAACATTGTAAATGCAATATTTGCAACAATCAAAAATTTAAAATTTAGATGATAAATGATCTTGAATGATTTAATTATGGGCGGCGATTCGGTTGGCTTAGGTCGGATGCGGGTTGAGTCAAAAGTTTGTTAACTTGCACCTGACATGTTTATTAGACGTTAAAAATTCAGATCTGAACCCGACCTATTTATTAAATAGGTAACCCGACCCGACCTGCATAATAGCTTATTAAACAAGTCAAATCAGGTCAAAGGGCTTAAACAAGCTAAGTGGATTTTTAACAAAAAAAAAGATTTTAAACGGGTTAAACAAATTAAGCGGGTGAGGTTAAGCGGCATAGAAATAGGTTAGGTAGGTTTTAAATGAGTTAAACTATTCTTAAACTAGTTACAACGGGTCAAGTCATGACCTAACCCAGGTCTAGGCAAGTTGACCCATTTATGACCCAAACCTATTTATGTCAAACACGAATCTGCTTAAAGCGGGTTGTTTGCAGGTTGATAATTTACCTTTCCAAAAAGGGAAGGGTTTTGTTGCTTGGCAAATTTCTATTTAGCTAATATTCAATTGAAGGAAGACCAATGATTTTGATAAAGATATAAGCATATTCTCATCCGAGAAGCTGACAGATGGGATGTAGAGAGAATCATGTGGAAAATCAAAACTGTTCTCTTTTAAAAAAAGATAGAATAGATAATGGTCCATTCCAATGGCCCATAAGGGTTTAAAGCTTGGCGGACTAATAAATCAGTTCTCTCATGCCCATTCAACAATAATTGCACAGAATATCAAGAAAAACTTTTATGACTGACTTCCCACTAACATGTCAGATTCCATATAGGATACAACATCGCACAACAAACATGGTGAAATATAATGGCAGTCAAAACATTGTAAGGCCTTCATAAACTGTTTGGAGAACCTTCAATATACAGACGTAATGAATATGTAATTAGCAGTTTTTATGCATTATCCTGTTATAAAGACCACCATATAATGAGAACAAAGAGCATCTTTTACATGTTACTGATCATCAGATTAAAATAATATTAGTATACTTCCATTATGCACTTCCATAATGGGCAAGTTTATGTTCTTGCAATGATGGATAACCAAACTTCAACAAGAGTTGCCTTAATTTAGGAATGACTGTAAAATACTTCCATTAGATCATTATTTGCCTAAATTTAGCAATGACTGTCAAACACTTCTATCAAAATCATTAGATAAAAGTGACTATGATAATGGAATATTAATTTACATGTTCAAAGATTTCGCTATGTCTATCAACATCAAAAGAACCATAAGTGAGACATTTATTATTGCCTACTTCTCATTGGTAAGTTTATTCATACAATCTAACTTCTCATAAAGAACAATGCATGAAGGAAAGAAGAACAGTTTAAAAGAAAACAATCATCAACAATGCAGAAAAGCAAGATTAGTTGTATAGAAAAAAATTGAAGAAAATAAAGCCCATGAAAAAGTGAGTTCAGTTTATATAAGATTAAAAATCTCGAATATGAGATTATTTTTGAAAAATAAGATTATGCAGTTAGAATAAATTTATCATCTAGGGATAACCAGACAAATTGCATCTTATCCATCTTCATAAGACTACGTTCAGGGTCAAGGGAGCAGCAGTAGTGGACCTAAGATTGAAGTCAACTAATGTAAAGCAATGTAATGAATTAGATATCCATTCATCTTCAATAACAGCGGAATTATTGTACACACAAAGGCAAACACCAAAGTTAATTATTAGCATCTACAGAAAATTGCAAACAAAACAACATGCTATGACGCTGGTATCATGGTGAACATCAACAAACTTAAGACAACACTATATGTTTGGGATGAGGCAACTTTTAAATATTGAACTTCTTTCATTTGAATTTATGAAGAAGACTTGCTAGAGTTATGCTAAGGTTTGCTCAGGGTTGTCAAGAAGGGTGAATGGTTCATATGAGGTGGAGATCCTAACTGTCTGGTTAATGTTCAGGAGGAAGAAAAAGGATTTGTACTATCATTGGCATGAGAAAACAATAGAAAAAAGAAAAACAAACTTGCAAGTCATATAGCAAGTTAGACAGCAAAGTTATAACTAATATGTTAGATGGAAAGACAATACAAAACCATCATCAACAAGCATTACCCCATCAATTTTGGTCAACTTTATGAGTTATCTTAACAGCAATTTCTATGAAGGTTGCATAATATATATAGAGGAGTTAAACTGCATGTTAAACATATTAGATGAAACAAGGGAATTGTATGACAATTCAATTGATATGCTGATGATCTCTGGTCAAAAGATGCAAAGGAATGGGCATGGGGCACCTCAGGTTGACATCATCAAATCCTGGGTTTGATCAAGAATTGGCCCTCACGCCAAAAGATAGAAAAGTTTAACTGCACCAAACTTAACATGCAGCCCAACAGTAAATGAGTGAGTGCAGGTGTATGCGTGCACACTCACACAGACATTATGTTGCTTGATATATAAAATGTCTACGAAATGGGAATGGAAGTTTGTATGTGCACGTGACATCATTCATATATTGGCAAACTTAGGATCTGAGCAACGATGTTTTTTTTCTCTTTTTTTTGTTTTGAGAATAGAAAATGAGCCATAATCTTGTTTCATTTTGCACCTTTTTGAAAAGGTTAAACATGTTTGGCAGCAACAATTGTTTCATAAACAAGAGACATGCAGCAGTAGTATTGGTGACAAGGGAGGTGGTATGACGGCGGAGGTGGTAAAGGTGGAAAAAATAGTTTAGTTGATGCTGGTGGCAGCAGTTTTACCAGCAACAACATTAGAAGCAGTGTGGCAGTGCTAGATTTGCATGCAGAAAGCAAAAGCCCAAAAGTTTGGAAGTATACTCTTTTGTTTTAATTTAAAAATGCTGCTGAACTTTTAATTTCTTTTAAAATTGTAAACCTGGTAAAAATAGTTCTACAATATGTGTTTTAAAGTATTGAATACACGAGATTAAGTCAGAATTAAAAAGAGTCTGGAAGAATTCTGACAAAACCTAAATATAAAGTTCAAAGTTATAGGTGGGACTTTTGAAGAACAGTTAAAATCTTGATGGATTTTAGGGCAGTATTTAGTTAACCAAAATGAAGATTAGCTTCCTTCCATCTAGGCTACTTGGAAAACATACATCATTACCCTTTCTTTCGCTTCTCTTTGGTGACATGTATGTGAGATTGGAGATACAGTGTAGTCATTTTACTTTTATATTTTCTTTAAGAGGATACCTTTTAGGAATCCCTCCCAGTGTTTGTTCTATTATATAAAGAGGAGGTCAGAAAATTAGCTATTGTACAAGTATATTCAGAGTTAGTAATTGTTATTTTTCTCCCCTCCTCTCTCTCTAGTACTCCTCTTCTTCTTCTTCTGCTCTCTGCTTTCCTCCAAACTTACCAGCCCAGAACACAGAAGTGTCACGGATCTGTCATAAGACCATACCTCAACAGTTCCAAAATTAGTCATTCGTATCAATTTAACTAATTTAGTGCTCTTGTAAACCATACTACTCATATTTCTTAAATGCAAGTTCTATAACGTTGAACACCAATACCCCCACCTCCCACCCCTGTTTTCTCTTCAAAATTCAATCAACAATACCGCATAGATTTGTTACTAAATCTAATCCAGAAGGATCATTGGACTCGATGTGGATCACTTTGGCTACTACGAACATCCAAGAGAATCATCAAACTCGATGTAGAATACTTTGGCCACTACGAGTATTCAGAAAAATTACTATACTCGATGTAAAATACTTTGGCCAATACGAGTATTAAGAAGGATCACCGGACTTGATGTGGACCACTTTGACCAATACAAGTATTCAGAAGAATCATCAGACTTGATGTGGACCATTTTAGTCATTATAAGTATCCAAAGGGATCACCAAACTCGATGTAAATCATTTTAACCATTATAAGTATCCAAAGGGATCACCAAACTCGATGTAAAAAACTTTGGCCACTACGAGTATTCAGAAGGATCACTAAACTTGATGTGGACTACTTTGGCCACTACGAGTATTAAAAAAGATCACTGGACTCAATGTGGACCACTTTGGCCATTACAGAATTTAGGAGGATCACCAGACTCGATGTGGATTACTTGGACTACTACGACTATTCAGAAAGATCACTAAACTCGATGTAGAATACTTTGACTAGTACGAGTGAGGTTAGACAAAGTTCAGAAACGAGATCCGCTACATCAAAAAGCCGTGTCACAGACCAACCTTCAGAAGGCCATAATTTGGTCATGCGATGTCCGATTGAGATAATCTTTTTTTTTTGAATAAAGCATCTTTTCGAGATCTACAACTTTAGGCCAACCTCCTAGGAGGTTGAATCGGGCCAAAATTCTATCGTTTCGGCCACGAAATGGGCTAGTTAAATTAAAACATTTTTTTTCGGATAAGACTTTGACCAGATGTAGCTCTCTATTCGAGAAGAATCAGGCGAAGCGACAGAAGGCAGAATTGATGTAGAAGTCGAGATTTATCACCTCAAGAGTTTTAGATTTTTCTAGAAGATTTCTATGAGAGATGTTTATTTTAAAAAAAAGAGTACTACTAGGTTTAGGAAGAAAAATCCAACCTACATTGTGTTAGAGCGGACCCCACATTATTATAGAGGCTATATACCTCATTTTTTAAGAATTAATGAAAAAAAGGAGACTTAAAGTCCTACTTTCGAAACTCTTTTATCTTCTTCTAGTTATCTTCCAAGAGATTCGAGTTGAATGGATTGAAGAAAATCTTCCTTTTCCCCAATCGGATCAAGATCTAGCCATTTTGGCTCAAATTTATGAATAGGCACTAATGATCCATCGTATTCTCTCCAATATTCATAACCAATCAAATTACAAGATATCTCTAATTGTCGTAAATCTAAAATCCAACTTTGATCCCATTCACTACCATCCCAACAAGGACAGGGCTAGATGTCCCATGCTCGAAGACCTTGAGAATATGCGTATACCTCCCAACCTACCCTTACTAATACCAGTATAGAAAAATATATGTTTTCCCATATTCATTTATTGATGCAGTTATGTGAAGCAGTATAATGGTAGGAATTTGAATCACCCAAGTTGGCTTAGTTTTAGCCTTTAGGAAAGCCCAACGCCAATAAGATGCCATGCAACCCAACATGACTCAACAAAAGAAATGATAGAACCTTATCTCTCAGCCTAAATCAGACAATTACTTGATATAAACATACAAGCAACCGTAGTCAAAAGTTTTACATTGATAGATAAATGCTGGAAACATTAATCCCTGTCGAAAACTAAATAATTAACCAAAACCATAATACTCGAAACAAGCATCTCAGTGCAATTTAACCTATTTTGAGCAAAATCTAAAGGGAGCCTTCAGCCACCTTTAAACACAAGATAAGCATATGTTAAGCTGCGATATAGAAGTACATTCTTCATATACATGTCCATTTGAACAAACTAGCAAATTTTCAGGTAATAAAAACCAAGAAGACATGCAAACATGTTGATACACTAGTTGGATTTTCACCATCCTGTTAAGAGAAATCAACAAGGTAGAGAATATATAAACATTTGTATGCTCAAACCAAACAAGTTCAAGCCACACTTGTTAAAAAAAAAAAATTTAGTGTATTGCATGAATGCTGGGCTAGACACAATTTTAGGATGGGGATATTAAATTAACCAGCCAGTTTTTATTCCATCAGGAGGCGGAATAAACTAAATCTACATGCAAGAAATGGTATTGGTCCATATAAGCATCAATAGGTCACAATTTTCCTAGATGCTTTGACCTCATTTAAAGAAAAAACAATTTATGAGAACATATAACAAAAGATTTTACATCATCAATCAGAAATTTATAAAATCAAACGATTTAGTAGGGTGGTTTTAATTGGAGAATACAAACCTCTTACTTCAATCTTTTTATGAATTATATCGGGTTAATTGTATACAAGATTCACCTTCAAGGTCAATAATCAATTAAGTTTTTTTTATAGAACAGATAGAGAGACATAATGAATAAAATTCAACATCTTTAGCAGACAATGTAATTCTTGAATATTTTCACTGGTTCTCTATTTCATTATACGATTATACAATATCTAGTGTTTATATTGACAGTCAACATTTTTCCTCCTTTTAAGCATTTTTCAAAATCTCCGAAATTGTAATTTTCTTTTTTCAATGTTTTAGTGATTCTATACCTTTTTTATTACAATTACTGTGCAACACCTGATGCGGACAACATCATACTTAATACCCATTACATTGCAAAATTCGAAAATAACATATTCAGCTATGTGGCTTAATCTTCGGGTAAAATTGATCCATGATAATAAATATATATGCACCTATATATGATGAAAAAAAAAATGAAAAAGCAAATAGAGATTTACAACCAGAGGTTCACAAGATAATCTTGTTCTCTATTATTTCGCGTGGATGAAGTATGGGAAATGCATCGTGTCTCGGATTTCAACATGTGAAACATGATTGAAAATAATAGCCAATGTAACTTTGTGCATGCAATTGCAATGCTTTCAAAGGCCCTCTGTTATTACATGCGCTTGCTCAGCAAAAGAGGTCATGAAAATCCATTCACAGTTTTAAAGTGAAAGGCATGACCCTCCTCCAATTTCCCAGGCAACAACAAGGAAACTCCCCAAAAACTTATGCCGGTTCACATATTCAGTTGTTAACCTGTCCTACACTTGTGCATGCCTACTTAACTTTCTGAAAAGCAACCTTTTCCACTTTTGGCAATGTTAATGTATCATCATTACGAGGCAATTCAAGATGAGACTACTCCGTCCAATTCCCAGAAGATCAACCCCCGCAAGATCTTAGCTATATCCGATTCAGGTCATAATAGCACGAAACTGAACAAAAAAAAGGCATAGCTACCTCAAAAAAGTAGAAGTAACATAAGCAATCATACGTTATCGAAAAAGGTGGAGAGAAATAATGAAAAGCAACGGCAAGGCTCTACCTTCAAGAAGCGCCCCCTTTTATTCTCCCCGATATCAAAGTAAAACACCTAATAACAACAAAGAGAGCATCAATCAGCACAAAGTCCCAGATCCAAAGTATCTAAACAACAAGAACCCAACAAACCTAGACCAGGATAGAATTTTTCCGACCTTGGTGTCGAGCTTGAGCTCCTTGCTGAAGGCATCCTGCTCGTCAGTATTGACATAGTAATTGAAGAGGTCGATGAACCAGGCGATGCCGTTAACAGGGACGATAATGGTGGACCTCGTCGCCGACGTCTTCTCCGAGATCTTAAGGTACCTCCCACGGGGGTTCTCCTT
This sequence comes from Phoenix dactylifera, assembly GCF_009389715.1. Lineage (NCBI taxonomy): Eukaryota > Viridiplantae > Streptophyta > Magnoliopsida > Arecales > Arecaceae > Phoenix > Phoenix dactylifera. The sequence continues at coordinate 8,067,698 of NC_052404.1, read as the reverse complement.
CAGATCGAAGTAGAACAGCTTGTGTTCGAACTGCAGCGTCTTGGACACCAGCTCCACGTCGTTCCCACCCGAACCGCCCTCCATCGCCCCAACCTAAAAACCCCTCCTTATTCTCCCCAAATCTAGATTCAAGCAACAAGACAAAAAACCCTAGTTCTTGCTCCTGCTCCAACGAAAACCCTAACCCTAGGGGAGCAAATTCCTCCAGTGCCGGGCACGAATCGATTAGGGAAAGGTTGGCAAAGGGTTGGTGATTTGGGTTTGGAATTGCTGGCCTCCGCTGCCGCTGGTAAGCTGTAGCAGATGGAGATGGTATTAGGGTTAGTAGGGTTGGGGTTGGGGTTGGGGTTGGGGGCGGGTCTAGGGGTTTGACCGGAGGCCATGGTTTGGAGCCGCCCCTTTTTAATCGAGCCCCCGGTCTCCCTTCCGAACAACCCGCGGGTTTTCACGGTGCGGACCATTACCGCTGAAGGATTACGCGGGTAAAAACTCTGCGAGCGGTCGGCGCTAACGTGCGCACCAGGAATGCTTTATGGGCCTAAAGCCCCAGTTCAGTGCCACGGCACTGGGATCTGTATTAAATGCTTTGGTTTAATATTGGATAGATTAAGGATTTGGCAGAAAGGATTTATTATTATTGTTATTATTATTATTTGAAAAACTCATATTTAAGTATGTGATGCTTGAAAAAAATAGTTTTTATATGTTTGATTGGCAACCGATTTCGGAATGGTCTATGATTAATTGAGCATCTACTTTGAGAAAGTTAAATAAAATATCAGTTACGCTTTTAATAAAAAAAGTATTTTATCTTATACTATCTAAAATTTTAAGGATATTTTTTAAAAAATAAATTATTTTAATTTTCAGCCAGAGAAAAATAAGTTTATTATATTCTTCGTAAGTTTTTCTTTTCTATAAAATATGAGAATATTATTTTCACCGAAATACATTTTTTTATCTTTTTTTTGAAAATTTTAACCAAATATGGGATATTTTTTAATTTTTTCTATTGACGACACTTTTTTCCCTGCTATTCTCATGAACCAAAAGAGTCGAAAGTTTGCTTGCTGGAAGGATCTTTAGTATATATGTAATGAATTATTCAATAAGTTTGATAAATTATTCTTATAGCACAGCATGTGGCATTTCATGATAAATAGAAAAATTGCATGTCAAGTACATGTTTTGGATAGCCATGGAATGGGTTAGGCTCGAGCAAAGATTTGGGCTTCATTTTATTCAGCATGCTTCCTTTGGGTTGGTATGAGCTAGAGTAAGACCACCAAACCTTACCCATCAATGAGATTGGCTTTATGAAACCATTTTAGTAGCAATTTGGATCCATTATGTCATGGTTCCATATCTTTCTGCGAGTTGAGACTACCGGTTAATTTAATATTAGCACCACCTTTCTCATTAGGTTTAGGTTTAGCAAGGCCTATGTATCGTCGTGGCATGAGCACAGCCAGCTAAATCAGAATCAAACAAGCAATACAAAGCAAAAGGAATGGAAAACTGTTGAGTACAAAGAAACTCTCCAAATGGTATGCAACGAAAGAAGCGACTCGGTCAGCAACCTGGTTCGCCTCTCGAAGGACATGTCTGACCTAAAGAATCTGGCACTTTCATAGCATCCGACGAATGTCGCACAGAAGCAGGTGCTCCACCTCCTTCCGTCTCTCTTCCCTAAGGCGCGCCATCAGGGAAGCTGAGTCTTCCTTCAGAATGATACAACCAGCCTGTAGAATATATCTCGCATAAGAAAATTCCTTCCATGCTGTCCTAAGCTCCGCCCCAAAAGTCGAGACCTCGAAAGAGCGACAGCCCCAGCTGCAATCCGTCTGACGCCATGATCTTTAATAACAAAAGCCACTCCTGCCTGATCGGCACCGTCGGGCAAACTACCATCAAAGTTCATCTTTAGATGGCGAGGGGGTGGGGGCTTTCAAGAAATAAGGATAAACCTTTAGATGGCCGAGGAAGGCTAGTTGACAGTCCATCTAGATTTCTAGAAAAATCACTATACATTGGTTGTTGACTGCAATAGAGAGATTGGAGTCAAAAGTCTTGACAGTCGTATCTCTAAGTATTTGCATGCTACTCGCGGGGGACGAGAAACGAGTGTCTAGCACCATGAGAGCACCGTGAAGACAAAATGCTCCACTCAAACCCATTCCTCCTCCAAAGCCATGCTCCGACGATTTCTTTCTCCCCGATTCTTCTCCTCCCTCGCCTTCCCTTCTCCATCTCCCATCAAAGAGAGCACCCATCTCACTCCACTCCCTCGTCTCCTCTACCTCCTAAACCACTCATCCACCTTCGAACACATGGCCCAGATTCACAGCTTCATGGTCTCCCGAGGCCTTGACGGCGACAACCTCCTCCTCGGCAAGTTCATCCACGCTTGCTCTCTCCTGGGCTTTAAAGACTACGCCTTCTCCGTCTTCGGACGCAAAGACCAACCCGATATCTATCTCTATAACACCATGATCCGAAGCCTCTCTCGAACTGATTCAGCTTTAGATGCCATTTCTCTCTTCAACAGAATTCAATCCGTCGGTCTTCGACCCGATACTTATTCCTTCCCTTTCGTACTAAAGGGGGTTGCTCAACTGACCATGCTTGAATTGGGCCAAGGGATTCACAGCCAAATTATCCGAGTTGGGCTGGGTTGTGATGTTCATATCTCCACCGCTCTTATTCACATGTACTCAGCTTGCGAAGATATCGAGGATGCCCGGCTTCTGTTTGATGAAATTCGTCACAGAGATGTTGTATCATGGAATGCAATGGTTGCGGGATATGTCAAGGTTGGGGATATGGACAATGCGCACGCCCTTTTTGAACGGATGCCCGAAAGGAATGTGATCTCGTGGACGACGATGATCGCCGGCTACGCTCAGATGAGCCACCCGGGTGAGGCAATTGCTATTTTTCGGCGGATGCAGCTGGAGGACAGCGTTGAGCCAGATGAGGTCGCACTGTTGGGAGTTCTTTCAGCTTGTGCTCAGTTGGGTGCATTGGATCTGGGAGAATGGATCCATGGTTATGTTGACAAGCATAAGTTATATAAGACTGTTCCATTAATGAATGCATTAATAGACATGTACGCAAAGTCTGGCAACATAGAGAAAGCATTGGAGCTCTTTGAGAATATGAAGCACAAGAGCGTCGTAACTTGGACCACGATGATTGCTGGGTTTGCTCTGCATGGGCTTGGAAATGAAGCGCTCAACATGCTTGATCGAATGGAGGGGGAGAATGTCAAGCCGAATGATGTTACTTTTCTAGCCATCCTATCCGCTTGTAGCCATGCTGGGCAAGCTGATATGGGTCAGTGGTATTTTCACCGCATGCGTTCATGGTACAACATCAGACCTAGGATTGAGCACTATGGATGTATGGTTGATCTACTTGGTCGGGCAGGCTTTCTAGGAGAGGCATGTGATCTAGTAGGAGATATGCCATTTGACGCAAATGGAGCCATATGGGGAGCTCTTCTAGCTGCTGCTAGGATCCATGATGATGTTGAGCTAGGAGAGCAAGCCTTGAGGCATCTCATTGAAGTTGAGCCCCAAAATGGTGGGAACTATATCCTTCTATCTAATATTTATGCAGCACATGAGAAGTGGGATGATGTTGGAAAGCTGAGGAAGCTGATGAAAGATAGGGGAGTAAATAAAGTGCCGGGAGGGAGTTCTGTTGAAGTTGATGGCATGGTCCATGAATTTACCTCCAGAGATGGATCTCATCCTTGCTTGGAGAGGATATACAGAGTTTTGTATGAGATAAATGGGCACTTAAAAATGATTGGTTATGTTCCAAGGCTTCACGGAGGACTTCTTGAGTTTGAAGAAGGATAAAAAAACAACCCAAAATGGAGCTTGGTATGCAATTTGGAAAATGAAAGAATTTTCACCTTAAACTGATGCTTTATTGGGCTATGGATATAATAAATGTGTGATGATGACAGATTTGTGTGAAGCAAGAGATCAAGAGGCTCTGTTGAGAACTATACAACTTGCAAGATCAGTCCTCTTGTCAGCAGGGTCTTTGTGCAGGAGTTTAGTTCCTGCAATTATGCACTTCAATTCAGAAGTGCAAGTTTCTGTTGGCCTCAAATATATATTGGGGCAACAAGAGACCAAGTGAACGTTCATTCAACTCAGATTCCATTTGCTACATCAATATTGAAAACTGATTCTTCCTATTTCTCATCTCCTTCATCTGCCATGAGCAAACACATAAAACAAGTTGCATCGCAGGACACTCATGGTATGCCAAATAAGGCCAAGATAATGGCTTGTCATGGAACGGACACAGGATTTATCCAACTGAACCACACATTCATATATAACACAAGGTGAAAGGCAAGAGCACCAATCCATCAACAAGTTTGACAGGAGCAACAAAACAAAATACTATATGCTGTATAATGGCAGGTGTTGAAGGTGAGTTGGGGTCTACAACGCTTCGAGCATCTTGCAATGATCAGTTAAATTGAATTAGCTATGGACCATAAATTTTTCCAGGATCAGTCCCTGATTTTTGGCCATCTCAATTCCTGTCCTGTTCTTGTTGGTTGCAAAACACTTTCGGATTCTTTCTATTTGTCCTGTATACTTTTTCCTTTGCAATGAAGCTTCTGCCACCTGTTATTTCATTGTTGTAGGGACAAAGAACTCCCAGTGTCCTCATTTTATTTTTAATAAAAAATATTTCATTGAATGATCTTATTTTACTGTTTCTCAAATGAGAAGATAAAAATTCATGTCCCTTGGATTTATTATGTATGCTATCTTCCATTTACTCTAATATTTAATTAATAAAATTGACAATTTGAGAGTGGATTTGTGTGCAATGAAGGTGTACACCTTGGAAGCAACAACACAAGAGCTTTTTTGATGTACTTTTGTTGATCGTCTAGCATGTCTGCATCGACTATTATCTTGTTCTATTGACATATTCTGCATGCATATGCTTAATATTTTTACTTCCATTTGATTATACAAGATTTTATCTTGATCTACTCATTTCCATTTCATGTGTTTTGATGAAGGATATGGTTTGGTGGTTGTTTTGTTTTTTCACTCTATCAAGCACCTAGAATTATATATAAGTCCTATGAGAGAGGACTGCGAAAGAGATCAGCTTTTGCAAACCAACGCAGACAAGAAAGAATATATATTTGAGAAGGAAATTGAAGCTTGGAAAAAGCTCATCAAGATGGAAATAACCATAAGACATCCTCATTAAAGGTAAAAAATCATGGAATACACATGGATGTAGTTGAGTAAATTTAACTACTCAGAAACCGAAAACATGCATGAACATCACTTTTTACATTAGCTAAAACAATAATAATATATAACCATAAAGTTAATCTCTTCTCAAACTCAAACGAGATCCTCACAAAATAAAGATCTAGACCTCATTTGTGTAGCACAAAATATGATCTTCCATAATGATAGAACCACTAGTCTGCTAAAGACCCTACAGTCTCCAAGAAAGCTTTCTCCTGCTGGTGGTTGCATATTGATACCTGAAGTGATACTTAGCTGTCTAAGTTGATATACTCATTTGCATGATATTCTGAAGGATGAATTTGAACCTTCACTTTGCCAATTGTGCCTTGTCTTGTAGATATGTGAAGAGGCCTAGCTCTCATGTACTGCTACATCACCCTTTTATGCTTTAATCTTAGGTTCTTGACATGCATGCACTTTCAAAACATGCAAGCCATCACATATGTGTGGACTCACCCAAGCACATGCATGCGTACTTGAATGCGCTTGCGCAAGTGTGCTTGTGTGCATGTGTAAGAGAGACATAGAGAGAGAGAGAGAGAGTTGAAATGCATAAATAATACTCAAGAGATAGTTGAAGCATAATTTTAACATTTGTATTGGACTTGACATTTTTGAGAAAAAGCATAGTTTTGTATTTGGAAATTATGATGGGTGGTATTTGATGAGCTGCACCTTGTTACCTCTACAATGTTGCAAGTCTGAAGGCTCAGTTTTGGTCCTAACCACCTGGTTGGGAAAGACAAAAATAAATGCAACCATGAAAAATTCTTTAAAACATTAAACCATGAAAAAAATCATGCCCATATCCTAGACTGTGAATTCCCAGCCCTAGAAGAGCACTTGCCCATAACATCTGAAGAGTCTGTTGAAATTGTTGATGTATTCCTGAAGAGAAATCAAACAGAACACAATGTAAGGCATTAAAAAATATTGCTAATATAGATTGGTGCAACCAAGTTCCACATAGTCATATAAAGAAAAGCTAGGACAACTATGCAGAGAGTAGCTTAGTGGATTGTTGATGTCTTCCTTCTGACAGAGAAGATGTAAATGGGCTAATGGTATTTGAAACATGGTTGCCGAGTTCTGTGTAATGAAGTGCGGTTGGTAATGCTAATGCCTTTCTGATTCTTCAGACAAATCTCGATATTTTTTTCTGGATAATGATTAATATTTAATATAGAAATCTATATTGCTTCAGAGAAAGTCGTTAAAAAATTCTGCCATCATCTTGTTTAGTTTAAGAAAGAAATATCCTTAGCTATTATTATGCGCAAAAGCCTCTGGTCCTTGGAAATAAATTTGGACGGGATATTCTGGAGATATCCTTGGGAATCTGAAATGGAGACATGTTCGATTTCTCTGATTCCATAAGGAGTTGGATGCTATATTAAGTTGAATCAAAAGGTGTTGATATTAAGGTGTATAAATTGACTCTAAATGCTCTTCTAGAGCTATCACATTGTGGAAGAGTTCCCATTGGAAGATTTATTTTTGCTGGGAAAGCTTTCTAATTACATATCTTGTGCATACATCTAAAGGGAAAGTGATGGATTATATAGTCAACTGAAAATTTGATAATCTTCATAATCTATTAAAAATGTCCCTGTGAGAAAACAAATGGGTGCTCTCCCTTTTTTCGCTTTTTTCTTGGGTTGGATTCTTTTGGTGCAGTTTGTGTATAGTTTAAACTTTAATCTGCCCTGCTCCTAGATTGTAATTTTTTGAAGTATTGATGCCTAACCTGCAAATTCATTGGGATTTTTTTTTTGGTTGTGATCTCTTGAAATGGTCGTGGCTAGAAAGTTACCTGTGTTACCTGTGTGGCCTTCTTCCTCTTTGAAGCTGGTAACATTTACCGCTGGGTTTTCCATTGCTGCATTCTTATGATCAATTGTCGGAAGATCATTGGTTGTAAATAATGATCTTCTTGCTCTTCTAAAGTATAAGCATGGTTCCCCAGCATCTTCCATCTTTTGTTGAGACCCACAAAGATCTTGAGTGTAGCTTTCCACTGATATTGTGTTTTCTTTGGATACAGGAGTTTGTGCTTGTGTTACAGAAGATTCATTATCGACCTCAACTTCAGCGGTGTTTTCAGTAAATTCTTCCTGATGTTCTGGGTTTAGTTTTAATTTTTCAGCTATTTGATCATAATCTTTGTTGTTATGGTACTTGGTCTGTGTCATGTCAAATAACGAATCAGCCAGAAAACTGTCTCTTCCATCCATTGCCATGTTCTTCAGAGACTTTTCAGTAGGCATAGCTTCACCAAATTGCTCTGTCGTATCATAGAAGTTAAGATCCTTTGCAAATTCATTCACATGCTTTTTGCTGACTGTTTGTTTTCTGGTATTAACACCACCTAGCATTTCTGCCTGGTCATTCTTCCTTCCAGGGTTCCGTTTATTGTATCTGTCACTTCTTTTCTCAATTGGATTAGCAAGGACTCTTTCACCCTGATGAGTATGTGCACTTATTTGCTCTTTCATTTGTAGATGAAGCCAACTGTCGATGACTAAGTGCTTCTTCTGGTCAATCTTTTTGGCCTGAAGACTTTCCGACTCACTGACACTTCCCTGGGAAAGAGAAGTCACCAAACTTCTTGGGGACTTCTCCTGTTCAGGGAAAATTACCTTTTTGATTTCATAATCTGAGGCACCCTGACTGCATTCTGTTCCATCGTCTGTATTATTTCTCCAGTTCATATAGCTAGTTGTGGATATACTATGTTCTGAGCCACATTCAGACTGCCAAGCAACATCCTTTGCTCGGGAAGTTACAGATTCAGCATAAACAGAGGCTGGCCTCCTCTTTGGGGGAACTGGTGGTTTCTTCCTAGTACTTAAAAAATTCTGGTGATCTAAATCAATCTTTTTTTGACTGGAAACGGTTGGCCTCATATATCTAGGCAGGCTAGCTGAAGTTCCTGAAAAATCTGTGACATTCTGCGCATTTATTTCCCCATTAGACTGCATCTCTTCAGTGGATAAGTACGAAAATTGCAAGTGGCAATTATCCAGTGATTCATATCTTGTCAAAAGTCTCAGTTTCTCATTGAGACTCTCCATATCTCTTCTGACTTGCTGACGTTCATTCTCTAATTGTTTCACCTTTTGTAACAGTTCAGACATTGCAATTTCTTTCTTAGCTCTCTCTTCCTGTTGAGAGTCAACAGTTAGCATCCCTAGAAAAGAACATTAATGCACAGTCTAGCGAAAAAGTGATTACTATTCTAGGAAAAGTGCAAGTCTAGTTTGTGGTTTGTATGTATGCCTGAGAGTTATTAACTCATGGACTATTGACATAAATATTTCATACATGAACAATTTGCAGGCACTGCACAGATTCATAGAAAAGCTGGAGAAAAGCAGGAAAAATGTATTATATAGTATCTAAATTTTTTCTTTTTTTTGAATGTCATATGGAATTATGTTTACTTGGATGGATCACCATTGTTATACTAGAAATAGTTCACTATAATATACTAAAATGAATTTTCAAATCTTACTGTTGGCTCTTCACTTTCCAGGCAGATACTTCTCACCCTTGTAGCAAAACCTAAGGAACAAATAGTTTCACACAAATCTTCTTCTTTGGGACTGACATGAACAAGCATCAAAGTTTTCGAGTCAGACCCTGTAACCATGAGAACATGAGGTGAGAAACATTGATAAATTTGATATACCAGTTAACAGTAGAAATAATAACCATGATTGTACTTGTTGAGGGAGATGTTGTAAAAATTACCAAGGGAATCTCTAAGTACTTGTGTAAGCTTGCTATTCCTGTCAAATATGGAAAATTTACACTCAAACTGTATTCAAAATAAAACAAAACTCAGTTCACTAGAATGAATTCCATCTTTTTTCTGAGTTCTTTAAATTGGTCCTCTAGCTAAATAAACATTTTGTCTGAATGCATGACCACCGCATTGATCTAATTTCGTTAGAAATTCAACTATAGGTCATGCGAAATCATACAATCAATGAAAACTTGCTTATATTGCAAGTAAATGGTTGCACTCATTTCAGAGCTCAGCAAATATGAGTCTAATAACTTTGTTAAGTTCCAAATGGTCATTAAACTTTTTAACACACTTGGAAGGTTGCAGCTGGATGAGCCAGATATACATATCCATCAATTTAAAGGAAGAAAATATAAATTGATAGGTATAGGAGAAAGAACTATGCTGGTTGTATATCTGTATTGAAAGCTGTGATTATGTATATGTTATTATGATTTTGCAGTTCTTATTATAGTTACCTGTAAGGCACATGAGGTTTTTTACTTTGGAGTGCACTGATGACATCTCCAAGGGCTGACAGGGATAGATTGATGGCCTTTCCCTCTTCGAGTCTTCTTCCACTTGCTTTTGTCTTTAACAAGCGTTCACTTCCGCCTAGATCAACCATCCAAATCTTATTTGTTTCCCTTCGTCTCTCAGGTACACCAAGTGAAGTCAATGTCATGCGTATCAGGCTGTCCTGAGCAGAGAACATCAATTTCTGTGATTTGGAGATAGCTCTCATCATTCGCAGTGCTACAGAAGGCGAACAAGTAATTACCAGTGAGATCTGCTTGATGTGGAATTAGCCAGGGTAGAAGCTGTTGATCTAAACCGACTTCCCAGTTCATATAATCTTTCTACTTGCTCATAGTTACTCACTTTGATGGCTACTAGGTTCTCAATCTCGATGCCACCATTTGGGTTCATTTGGATCGAAAGTCTGTGAGCAGATATTGACAAGTGATAGCAGCATCAATTGTTGCTAAACATTCTTATATATCATTATAGCTAAGTCTTGTCTCATGACTGCAGCATTCTGAGGCCATTATTGTCTCAAACATAAGGCATCTAATTGGCATTGATATGCATGGGCTCAACAATCTCATAAGTTCTAAAATAAATACTCACCTTGGTGCTTTATGAAGCCTCAGCCTTTTGCTTTTGGGAACAAGCAAATCTCTTAGATTGCCCATATAAATCTCAAGCATACTGAAAGTGAACTGGAATCTAAAGTTGCTTTCTGATGCTTGTTGAAATAGTTTCTCAATTCCACGTTGCACGACACCTGCATTATCTGGCGTGCCCTCCTAAAGCATTTGAAAAATAAATTGGCGAGACTAGGAGGATTATATTTTACGAATTCTGACAGTAATTGCCTACTAAAAGCATTCAAAACATAATAAGAAAAAATAAAATATGGTCTTACCATGGTATAAGTTTTACCGGTGCCTGTCTGGCCGTAAGCAAAGATGCAAACATTATACCCATCCAGGGCAGATTTGATCACTGGTTCAATTTCAGAAAACACTCCTTCTGAAAAGTTTTAAGAATGCAATATCATGAACATATTCTTTCTGGAACTATTCCTTTATCATTACTCATATAAGAGTATATCGATTCAGATACCTTGTGTAGATTGTTGATGGAAAACCTTGTCGAAATTGTATTGTTTACTCTTACTCTCTGCAATTCTTAAGAAAACATTACTTGGATCCGAAGTTAGCACCGATCTCTCATAACCACAATTTTCTGTAGGAAGAAATGGCCTTATACGGCAGAAGACACGGATATTCCCTGCAATAACAATATTAGAATCACATCTGCTACCACTTGACCACTCATCAGTTTCACGAGACATGCATTTCTGAAGAGAAAAATGAAGAACCAAAGGGGTTTAGGATCAAAACTGTTACCTTTTAAATCCAAAAAATCATTCAGCGCCTGTCTCTTCTCTAAGTTTAATTGCTTTAGTTGGGCATTAAGAGAAGCAAGCTCATCTGTTATCAATGAAAAAGGTAAGAATCCTTTTCTGAAAAACATTAGCTAGTTTTGGAAGACATGAAACAGAGTGCAATACCTCTAATCTTCAAAACAGAAGCATCTGTTTCTGCATCACTGCGACCAATATTTTCCACCCTATCCAAAGCCAGGCCTTTTTTACGCGAATCACCGGCTGGTTTGGCGGATGACAAGTCCTTTATTATCCGAGAAACTGATTCGACCCAACCGGGAGTCAGATTTTTGTTGAATCCCACAAGTGATTGTATGGATTTTGACAGACTTCGGATGGATTTACTTCGTTTTTTCCCTTCACAAGACTCATCCATGATTAAACGACTTCAATATTCTATAAACCGATACTCGATAATCTGGAAGAAATAACAAACATTCACAGAATCAGGCCATGTGTAGCTCAAAATTTTCCACCTTCCCTCATCAATCAGATAATCCGCTATTTCACTATTTTATAGTATATTGTTGCTGCTTTCTTCCTTCTTTTATTATCTATGATTCTTCTGAGCAACGTAACTAGTGCAGGAACTTGAACAGAAGTATAAGTGAAATCCAAAGCATAGAAATTTGGACCGTTGAAAGGAACAAATAAAGAAACAAGAGAATAGATATGAGCTGCAGCGAGAACTATATTTTCTGACCTTTTTCTTCTGCCTGAACTGATCTCTTATCTTAGCTTTACTTGCAGTGAAACTCACAAAAAACAGAGAAACAAAATGGAGATGGGAACTACCTTTCAGGAGCTCCATATAAATAATTCATTCTACTGCCAGCTACTTTCCAACAAGTCCCCGGGAAGTCGCTGTCTTCCTCTGAAGAAAAGGTTAATTTCTACTCCAAGGCATCCGCTTCAGCTAACACATTTATCCATTATTTTCTCAGTCGAAGTTTGGAATGTGACAATCCCTTGGGGGAAAAAAAAAAGAATGAATCAAATGAGAGAGAACAAGGAAGTCCAATGAGGAAATGCAGAACATGAATGAGAAGAAAGCTGAAATATTTTTTCCTTCAAAAGAGAGAGAGAGAGTTGAAATATCACAAGCTGATTGATATATCTGATTCTCATATCAGTCAACAAGCGACATCAGGAACACATTAGGACAGTGGCCTGCAGCCTACCGGAACAACTCTCTATCAAGATTTCTCCAGGAATTTCTCTGTTCCATAAGATGTGCTCTCAAGTTTGGAGCCTTTGGGTCTGTCTACCAAATATCAACAAAAGCCGGCACGCTGTGGGTTGCAGAGGAAGAGTTGCCTAGAGCAATCCGAGACTTGTTATTTTTTGATTTTATTAAATATATGCATACTGTATAAATCATCCGTTTTAGCCACACAAAAAAATTATCAACAAAAGCATTAGAATAGAATCAATTGCTCTATATAGCTAGAAGAGATATAATTTAGAGCTGCAGAACTCGCTATGCAAGTGAAAAAATAGGGTGAGGCAGAGAACAATTCGGAGAGAGTGCGAGTGCACGTCATGGATGCTAATATTATAGAAATAAGCCCATCATATGATTAGTGGCGTTCATATGGCACTTATTTTTTAATGGTGTGATGATGTTCTGTAGGTAACTGAAATCATTCTTTCGATAGCTGCCTTTAGGCTTACCTACCATGTATGCTGCTTATTCTTTCAGAATTATAGATATTCCCGCGTGCTTAAGTTTCTGTGATGACAGTAATATGTAACAAGCCACCTAAGTACCTGATCAACCCAAAGAAAAGTCAGAATAAGAAAATTCCCTTCCAACTTCCTCAATTCTGATGACCGCATCATCTTTCATGACCACAACCATCATAAAAAATATGATGTTCCTCCTTCCAATGCAAATGACACCAAACAGAGGGCCATTGGATGGATGACCCATGAGCTAGAACCAGTCCACCTTCTAATTATCACTTCTTTTGAGCAAATATAATTAGCGAAATTGCTCATTGTTTTGGATCATCAAATTCCATAGTCCGGACTTGGTCTAAAAGTAATGTTGAAAGGACTGATAGATCCTTACAGAATTCATGTGCGTATATATGGCTTCTCGTTTAGTATATGGCCTATCCGAGGGACATGGTTTGAAGCCCTGTGTGGTCTTTTCCGGCACAGTGCCAGTCCCATTTATCCTTAGTATTTGGCTTCGCATGGGCTCATGAGGAGAGAGTTCATGTCATGCGAGGTTGGAGTGGGGGTGGACCCCATGCTACCAGAATCAACCGTGACCACTGGGGCCCAATAAACTGGAGGGGCCACCAGAGCTTTTGTGGGATCCCACCAACTCCAAGGGAAATGTACTCCCAGAATCATGACGTCGGCTTTTTGTTTGCATTTCTACTGGGGCAGATGGGTTGGTGCTAAGCTTTTATTTTGCACCAGAAGAGTTACTTCACTTGTCAGCCAATCCTATATTTATTTCAGTCATAGAATTTTAAATTGGAGCAATTAGTAGAGATCTCAAGGGGTCGTTTATTCTGGCTATTGAGAATGGAGCAAATCTGGGCTAACGGGAGATAAATTAGTGAGTGCAAATTAGTGGGGCGTCTTATTATTTGTAGCTTAGTATTTGATGGGCTCAGAACCAGGGGCAAGGACAACTGTTGATGAACAAGGTATTCTGCCAAATAGTATTTGAGTGAGGAACACAAGGAGAGAAAATGGAGGGATAACCTGCATTTAGTGTGCATTGAACTTCACAATAATTTAGTTTTTATCCCAAAAACTAAATTGCTCTATCACCGTTTTAGAATGTTTGAAAAATGGATAAGCTTAATTCGCGATGGAATAGACTTATACTATGGCAAGAATATCCTGGACCTGTATGAGCACCTATTCTAAGGTGTTTGGCAGGAATTTGGAGGAATTCCACTACTTTAGGAGATATGCCTCACTTGTCCGCAATCAAACATCTTTTTAATTTTCATAAAATCAAGTTCTCTAGAATTGGCTACGTGCAAGGAAGGTTCCTTTGGATTACCTTGGAAAATCCTATTATCTTATATATTTTACTAATAAATCGACAAAATATGCATATATTTCTCAAAAATAACTATTTGCGCGCGCGCGCGCGCGCACTGCTTTCACAGTTATCCTTCTTGTTATATTTTTGGCCAATAATGTTAGAAAATATCTATTTTGAGTATAAAATTATACATATCAAATTATCCTATTTTCGGAATAACCCTTCTATTTAGATTTTTGGCTGATAGTGTTAGCAAATATCTATTTTAAGTATAAAATAACTCTATTATTCTTTTACATCAAGATGCCTAGGAAATTTTAAATTCAATTTATATCGTAAAGATTTATTTTGCATAAAATTTTAGAGGTATTGTTGCAAAATGATAATAGAATCATTTATATCTAAAAGAATTACTTACTAAAATCATCAGTCAAAAATATAATAGTAAGGACAGCATTGCAAAAACAAGATGAATTGAGATAGATGCAAATAATGATATTTGATCAAAAAATAATGTACTCCATATTTGCAAGGGTATATGTGCAAAAACCCTAACAAAAAATTTGTATATTTGTTGGCCTCCTATTATGAACCATATTATCCTACTTAATGTATCATGAAATTGTTAAAAGATTCAACTCCAACTCTTTGATATCCATTTAAAGTTTTCCATTCATTCACATCTTTTTTCCCTTTTGTTTCCAGATAGATTTATATCTCTTCAACTCTAAAATAAACTGTAAGCTTAGAGGTGCCATGCAGCTTTTGTCACGACAGCATGCTTGATGTTTTACTCAGAAGTTATTGTAGCTTTTCTTTTTTCTGTTTTGAGTAAACAACAGTCACTGCCACTGGCTCCTAGAAATTCTCAAGGCAATTGATCCCTATTCATGTCTAGCATCGAAATTGTTAAGGCTAGAAAGGATATGAATTCCAATAGTTAGTTCGATAGTAAGAACAGTTTGAAAATTATTCTAACATGTTGAATGATTTCAAGAATGTTGATCGTCGATCACATTATCTTATTCTCGTTATTATTGCCATAACTAGTTTGCCTTCGAAAGGTTAGGTTACTTCATCATGGATTTTAGAAAAGCTGGATGGTTTCTCAAGAGCCATAATTAGATTAGCTTCAACGCTACGTTTTTTTTAAAATGATATTCTCTCTTTTAGATCTTGATAAAAATGAAATTTTAAGACTTCTATAAGATAGCTGCTTAAAATATTTTCACTCTTCCTTCTTGTTCTCCTTTTTCCCTAGAAGGACGTCAACATTTAGATGTGCACAACCTACATTAACTCAAGCTCACCAAGAATTTAAAAGGGCCAGCAACAGGGCCAACTGTAGGTTTTTGGCTCGTTTCTATGTTATGAAGAAAAATGTTATTGTCTTTGAATTAGACTTTTTTGAGAATTAAAAGAACCTCAAACAGATAGTCTCCAATGTTAGGTATGACTCAGACTTCAGAGATAAGGTGGAAAATGACACTGGGAGGCTCAAAATCTAGGTATTCTTCCATGGTCAAGCTTGTCATCCATTAACAGTAGCAATGTGAAGGGAATGATCAGTTCAAATAGGTATGTTCAAATATGCATTGAAGACGCTATTATTGCCAACTAGGTTTGCTACTATGATTTCTCTCCCCAGAAATTAGCTGAATGCTGAATCTGGTTCTCTCAATTGCATCTCCTAGCTATATTTCTCACCAGCTTCACTAGAGTCTCTCTTGACCTCTATAAGAATATTTTCCAATAATGATGTGTTCTAGCTATTGATTAAACTGCTAATCATTTGAATCACGCAAAGCAAGCTTGGCTTTCTCTACAAAATACGGGACCAAGTATTGTATATATATGACATGATTGCATGTGAGCAAGTGCTGAATTATTGTATCCTTGGATACCACCACTAAGCTTCATGTTTTAAGTACTGAATAATTGTTCCAGCTGCTTGATAATCTATCTTTTTGAAAGAAAGGGAAGGAGACTCATCCGAGAAGAATTTATCCTGATCTGTAATATTTTATGACACATCTTCGATCTTAGATTTTAAATTTGGAACCTCCATCATGCAGAGTAGGAGTTTGATCATTGAACTATTGCCCCAGCTCATACTGATTAATCTTTTGCTGGCTAGAAGGTTAGCAGCATTCCTCAATATGCATTTGTGTCTTTTTCTTCTCTTCTTCTTCTTTTTTTGTTTTAGGGAAAGCATAAGCATTTCTCTCTCCATGAAAATTTTTTGAGCTCTTTTACAGCCACTAGGGAGCTGCTCAAACTGCTAAATGAGCCATCATCAGCTCCATTCATCAGAGCCCTAGCTTAAGCATTTCTATTTTCATTTATAATGGTCGAGTGCGTTGTTTGCACTATAGAGTTCGATGCAGCGCCCGATGGCCGCCCATCGAGAGATGGATGGCCATCAAACAATATACGCAGTGTATGACACACAAGGACATCTTGTTTGATAGCCGTCCATCTTCTGATGGCAGACATCGAGCGCTGCACGGGATTTTTTGGAGCTAACAGTGCATCGCAGAGGATCATGCTCGTTCAGCTTGTTGTCAACCCTGGCTTCCACTTCCAGGCTTCCATTCTGGGCCCGCTCAAATTAACACAAAGGCCCATCCTAGATCAGAGGCATAGAGCACGCATCAACATTAGAAGTATACCAGGCCGATCGAGTTCCTCACACAGAACTTGGGATAAATCAAAATAAGGAAACAAAACTTCAATCCCACTGCTATGCTCGGAATAATGGGCTTCAATTGAAACGAAGGTCCATCATGTTTTTGGACATGTTCAATAATTCTACTGCTCAACGCTAATCAGCCCACAACGCGCGTCATATAAATTACTGCCCAAGCATTGCATACTACCAATCATAAAAAGTTAATATCAACCATAGCTCATGTTCTTCTCACCACTAAGCCATACATGAGCATTACATTGTAAGCAAACTAGATCATAGCCCGGTTTTCGCATTTTTGAAGGAGACTACGAGTTTGGACCTCGAAAGATAATCTTAATTGGCGATGCTCCTATAGCTATTCTTAAAAGATAACGAAAAAAGGGGAAAAAAGATGAAAGCACATGAAGTATACATAATGCAAGTGACATCCAATAAAAAAAAGATTAGCATGGCTTATGCACAAGGATGACACGTACATATATATCGAGATACAACTAGTGCATGGTTCATTTATTAATCCTTTTTTAAAATTCCAAAAATAGTATGATCGATCTCATCCGATTTTCTTCTTGGATCAAGTAAAACTTAATATTAACTTCCATATCACATTTAAAAGGGAGAAACGAACCTTCATCTTATTTACCTATTCTAAGCTATAGCTCTTTTATTACTATTATTATTTTGAGGGGATAATGGAGGAAGCGAAAACTTCCCCCAAGTTATTAATAAGCGAAAATATTTCCCTATTCCAAGCTCCAACTCACTAGATGGATTCTCCCATCTGGTTTTTCCAAGAAGCTGCCATCATATTCAACACATTAATTGCCCTTGAGAGGGATATCCACATGATCCACTGATATCAAGCAGAAGTTGTCCTAAGAATCTAGGCAGTATGGTTGCCCTCGCAATAGTTCACCGATCAAAAGTTTATTTCCAAAAAAATTTCAAAGCTAGCATCAGTGAGGAAGTATCCAAACCATCCTTTTCATTTCAATAAAGCACCTGGTACATTCAATGTAGCGATTAAGAAAATATGAAAAGATTGATCTGGATTCAGCAACAAACTCACAAAATGCATAAGAAAAGATGATGGTGAATACTGCAATAAATGTTGAGCTGTATTCCTCTGCCTATTCCATAGCTCGACTCCATATTATGGACTCGTTTTGTTCGCAATTTTTTTTTTTTACCAAAATATTTTTTTAAAAAGCTAATTTCTAAAAATATGATATCTGAAAAAATAGTTTTGGTATATTTGGTTGACCATAAGAAAGTGATACATTTTCGAGTAGCTTATATTTTTCTAAAAAAAGTTGTGTGAAATATGAATTATACCATTAATAAAAGAAAATACCTTATTCATGCATTTTGATTGCTTAAGGATAATTTTGCCAAAAAAAAGATGTCAATTTTCAACCGATGAGAAAATAGCTTTTTATATTCCTAATAGATTTTTTTCTCATAAAATATATAAAAAAATTCTTGTAAAAAATGCTACTTTCTTTTTCTTTCTTTTTTTTTTTTCGGGTTTTTTCATTGCCCACTTTTTCTCGAACCAAACAAGGTATATATGTCGTCCGCTATCCTTATCCAGCCGTATATAATCTCTCTCTCTCTCTCTCTCTCGCCCTCTCCCCCAAAGCAACCAATCACTTTGTTCAATTAGGAAAAAAGGAGTTTATTGACTCACAACTAATTCCCGGAGGAAAAGAACCTTTTGGCTATCATATCTTGCATTGGAAAAATATATCTTGCATTCAAGAAACATGCATATATAAATGGTTTCTATAAAAATTGAGAAAAGAAGAAAACAGTAACTAAGAGAATATTGCTATTTGGCTTACGAAAAGAAAACTATTCTCTATCTTATGGTGTCTCTTGATTAAAAGTTAACTAAGAGAATATTGCTATTTGCGTGAATTAGTTTTGCAGTGAATACTATGGCTAGACATATACAATGAATGTGATAGTGTCGTGCAAACTTGCAACAAAGTTTACTGAGATCTCTGATACTTCTATTACAACATTTTCTGATGTTGTGCTAAGCATGCGTGTGGTGCCCAGGACTGAGATATGACTAAATTATGGATCTATTAATGCTCGAAGACTAAACCATTTAGTTTCTCAAACCTGTCGTGGTAAACAGCATCAGATGGGACACCATGTTCAATAGACAACCAGCTACAAGTGCAATGTGATATCAAATACCAGAAGCAAAAAACATGTAGTTAGTAGTTGTTGGGAAGGTTAAAAGGTACCTTGTCTGCTAGAAGAAATGAGAGTAGCAGAATACACCATCTCTCTCTCTCTCTCTCTCTCTCTCTCTCTCGCTCGCTCGCTCTCATACCTGTCTGAATAAAAGAATCCATATGCACATGTAATGAATCCCTATCACTGACAAAAACAAAATGTACTAAAAAGGAATATTATATACTACGAAGGGAATGTGAAATCACTGCATGAATATATGAATGGTCATTTAATTATCCTATTGTCACTAAATAATGTAAAAATGGTAGATCATCCCGATGAAAGTAACACATTATTGTCGAATTTTAACTGATAATTAAAGAAAAGGAAATAATAAGAAATGGCTATATCAGTCAGTCTCCAAATCCTTATTATGCCACTAATACAAGAAGTCAAGAAGTTAGAAAATGGAACTAATTAAGTATTGTAAAAACCAAGAGCTGGAAGAATCCAACAAAAAGATCATATCACAAAGATCACAGTGTAAGGTGAGGTAATATTTGAAAATAGGACTCCTACATCAACCAATGCTCCTCTTAACTCCTATTGTGGCATCCAGCAATTGTACGTCATAAGCACTCACACATTACCACGAAAAAAAAAAGAAGAGAAAAAAGTGGGCATGATATAAGTCCAAATCCCTCTTGTCAAGAGCTTCAAGAAGCAGTGAGCTGTGAAACTGTCACTTCTCTAGGAGCTTCAAGAATCGGTGTGCTGTGAAACTGTCACTTCTCTGCTTGTACTCCTAGGATTATTTTTAGTGGAATAATCAGTACTCCAGTGGGATAGAAGCAGCGATCTTTCCCAATGAAGGGGTAGTATCCTGACCTATGAGCTAAGGGATGTTTGTTACTTGAATCTCCCTCAACTATGTTTTCTAACTACAAGATCCTAATTCCAATATCTATATTGTTCTACTTTGCGAGGTGATTTTCGGATATGTTAGCACGCAAATCAGCACATATTTCATGTAACACAAAAAAAGTATATATCAGAATAATAAGAAACGGTACGTACATAAGCTGAGGACAAAGCTGACGACAACACCCAAAGCAGGTAGGCAGCTCCTTGTTTCTAATGTGTATATATATCAGAGGATTAATGCAAATATATATAGAAAAAAACTTTTAATCCAAGCACTGTAAATCCATGGAGTAGAACGTACACTAATGTAGACTCATGAATTGAGAACACTTAACAGCCGCAATAGGCGATGATTGAATTTGAACTGTATCTCATGTAGCTCTATTGTAACATGAATTATATTGAGCTGAAGGGAACATATGGTTAACAGAAAGGAGAAGCTTGAGAAACTGTATTTGACTTGTTATTGATACAGCTGCAAAACATGATAAAGAAATAGTGAACATTTTTCACTCTGATACCGAACTGCTGTTACATTCGATGAAATGCCTAAAATGTAAGAAAAACTTCACTTATATTGCTCAGAATTTGGTATCGTATAAGCAGTATCATCACAGGCCTCACATCAGGAGCAGGAAATAAGATGTAGCCAAAGACAACTTGCCAGCCTCTTTCTCTAAAATTCCTCCAAAGGAGGCACAAGAGAAAATTCTATCGAAGGGTCGGCAAGTCATCCTTGGCTGCACCATACTTCCTGAGCCCAAGGTGAATCCATAGATGAGAAGAGAATAGCTGAATTTCCAACGGCTAGATTCTCCCAAAGCCTATCAGAAGGCATATATATAGGACAGAGGTATAATAGTAGTGGTGCTGGTGGCAGTGATAGAAGAAGAAGAAGTTGAGGATGAGAAAGAGATGGGAACCCATCAGCAAGAAAGGGAGAGGATGGAGATAGGAATTAGGGGGTTCAAGGTTCTTATATAGAGATGTGTGAAGTGGTGGTGATTCAAATTGCTGCAGTACTGCATCTTGGAGCATTATCTCCAACCGAGGTGATGAGGACAGCTTTTAGAAGAAGCTAGGTTTGGCCCAATAAAGTAAAGAGCAAGTGATAAGGTCTCATCATCATCATCATCACATTTCTCTCTCTCTCTGCTTGCGCGTGTGGGTGTCTAGGTGTGTGCATGTACCAACTATGTACCACTTTTCCAACTTTCTGTAACTAAGTTTAATACATGGAAGAAGATACAAGCTTGGAAATTTTGTTGCATTAGAGTGGAGATTATCCACATTTAACTACTAGTCCTCTTAGTTGTTTGCTAAGATCGAGCACGTGAAGGAGAAAACATCTTGAAAAAGATATTATAGCTTCATCAAGATTAATTTTGATGGGTCGATGCTGAATGGAGGCACAAAGGATGGAGCGGATTTCGTTATTAGGGATCTGAACTCTAGGATTGTGGCAGGGAAAGGTTGTCAGTTATTTGACTGTACAGTTTCCAGTGCGGAGCTGAGGGTTGCCTGGGTGGGTCTTTGACATGCTCAGCGTGTGCTATCAGCTAGTTCAGTCATCTTGGAGGGTGACTCGGCTACGGTCATCAGCTGGATCCAGGGGGTTTGAGGGTCACTACCGGTGACTATCCATTACTTCATGACATCTGGATGATGATGAAGGATGGAGGAGTTGTCCAGACTAAGCATGTGTTTAGAGAAACCGATGGGGCTGCGGACTAGGTGGCCACTTACGTGGCCAACCATGCCGACAACACCGTATGGGCAGACGATGGGGAGCTATCTCGGGAGTTTCATGATATTTTGTTTTCCAACTTTATTGGGTGTATCCGTACACATGTTGTATGTAGAAGTGCAAATGGGTCGGATCGGGTCGGGTCTTGAGTGATCCCGATCCGACTCGATTTTTTGTTCGGATCCTAATTTTGGACCCAGACCTGACCCGGTTGAAGATCGGGTTGGGTCGGGTCGGGTCCGGATCCGAGTCGGATTGGGTTCGGGTTCGAATCAGATCCATTTTTTGTGCTTTTGGGAAAGAATTTTGGGCAAATCTAATTTGGCCATATCATAACTATGAGGTGCTGGGTGACCCATGACTTGAAAGACTTGCAATTGACCTCCAGTCAGAACAGATGACCTGTGACGAACTAAGTAAGTCCGTCTACAAGCCAAATTTCATATCACACTATTTTTTATCTATATGACTGATTGGACGGAACTTGGTGTCTCCCAGCTCCCCTCTCAGGAGGGCAAAGAAAATCCCAGACCTTCTTCCAAAATCCAATTCCATTGCAGAAATTGGCACATGACCCATATTCAGGTCAGCGTTCCCTCACTTTCTCCCTTCAAAAGTTAAAAGAAACAAAAACCAAAAAACAGAAGGAAAAAAAACCCAGCTACCGAGACACTAGAGGTTTCAACAGTATAACAGATCGAGAGAGAATCCGAGCTTTTCCTCTTTTTTTTCCTTCTCTCCCTCTCTCTCTCTTTCTCTTTGGGTCCATTCGGGTCGGGTCAGGTCCGTTCGGTAAACCCAGACCCGACCCAGAAAATGATTCGGGTCCAATTTTTGGATCCGACCTGGATCCGCGGGTCCTAAAATCTGGATCGGATCGGGTCTACGCGGGTCGGGTCGGGTCACGGATCGACCCGACCCATTTGCAGCCTTAGTTGTATGAATCACCCGTTGTAGCAAAAAAAAAGGTCAATTCCTTACCAGTAAGCTAGCAACGAGTCTTAAAATTTAGTCATTCAATAGAATTATTTAATGGTAGATATGAGTACCCATGCGAGCATACATTTAATCCCACACATTGGTTGTAGACATTTCAAAGATGTCCAAAAAATCTAAATAATACTTTCAACTAGTTTTTTGAGCAAAATTCTGAATTGCTACAAATGTTATCACGATGGATTTGGTTCACTGCCCTTGTATGTTTAGGAAATATCGCAATACAGGACCTTTGGGGATTGACTATAGGTTGATTGTAGTGTTTGTGATTGGAAATTACTGGGCTTAAATATTTAGCCTGGCAAGGATATCAAAGTTTAGAAGGAGTATGTGAGAATCCATACAAGTATGTGTTTAGTCCCACATGAGATGTGGAGAGATTTTGGTACTTATATAGAGTCAAAAAAATCCAAATGATACCTTCTTGATTAGCTTTTTTGCTTGAGGTCATGGATCTTTATAGTAGATCTTGGGATGTCAAATTCCTAGATAAGTCATCTGCCCTTTCTTGATAACTATTGATTTTAGATTACCAGTGGTAATGAGAAACTGTTAAGTAGTAGTGCAGTGCAAACATGCATGATACTCTATAGCTTTGTAGCATCCTTTCAAGTTCACCAAAGGCGCATAAGGACGACAAACAAAATAAAAGATAAGATAGTTAGCAAAGGATAACATAACATATGGATCCTATTACTATCGCAATTTTGTTTTCTCTTGACACCTTCAAGGTTAAGAAAATGTCCTTTCTTACATGCATATGGAGGGGAGAAAGGAATTCATCTAGGTAGAAATGAGATTACTAGAGGTAAAAAAATCTAGGGAAGAGAGGGACTCGGCAATCAAGGCCTTCTGCTGCATTGGCTCTTCATTTCGATACATCCAATGCTTGTTTTATTCCTTTTTCTTTCATAAGGGCAAAGTAGAACTGTTCATGCCTCTTGGTTTGCCGAAAGAATGTAAAAGATGGAAGCCATTTATTGTCATTTTCTTGCTTGTATCACGCGTTTGAATCCTAATATGGGTGACCATAGGAGTCATAGCTTCCCAAAGTTCCTGCCTTTGTTTTTTTTTGGGTAAATCAATTAAATTAAACCAACTAAGAATAAATACATCCATGAGATTCAGAAAACAAAATGTCTAAAAATTGAACTCCAAAGTCTACTATAGAGTTGTAGTCCTAATGTGATTGGCCACATAAGCAGCCATACTATTAGCTTTTCTATAAATATGAGATATCTCGAGTGAAGGCACGGCGCACATTATTGGCCAACAGTTCTGCACAAGGGGATGTGGTATGGCAATAGAAAATGAAGGATTTGAAAGCCATCTCGATAAATCCCCCTCCAGACAAATGTGGGAGGTTCTCAATGTCTATCCAGGAAACATCAGCCTCTCTCATGCAGCACCTCAGTTCCTGCTTTTGAGTCCAATACCATGCATGCAGTCCATAGGTAGGTTGGACACATTATCTGCACCTTATCCTTAAGTTGGGTCTCACAAGGAGGATGGGCTTGTGAGTGGAATAGAACCAGATGCCCAAAAAGACAATCTCTTCTATGGATTTGGTACTGAGGGAAAAGTGGAAAGGGAGGCCAATTTGGAGAGGAGAATAGGAAAGGACATGCACTAGTAGATGTAGAAGAGACAACGAAATAGAGGCGGGTTGGTACTCCGGCACACACAATGGTAGGGCCATACTTTTTTTTTTTTTTGCCACCAAGGTGGTAGTATAATTAGAACGAGGCTTTGCTTCCACCGGCGTAGTCCAAGTTCGAAATTGATTAAATGTTGGGACCGTATACATCCTACTTGGATACGCTCAGTGGGAACGCTATCTAGTCCAGCTGGCACTGAGGTGGTGCTGGGATGACGTACTCATACTGGGGTGATCTATGGATCGGAAAGGGTATAAGCAAATTTCTACCTGTATCGAACATTCTCTGGTGGAAGGAAGGGCCAGTGGAGGCTGCTACGCGGAAGAGAAGTAGCAGCGAAAAGGTATATTTTTCAGAAGAAAAAAAGAGAGGCAGAAACAGATAAAAGAAAAATACTGGTGTATGAGTTATCCTAGATGTTGTCTCTTGGTGGAAAAACGGGTTTTTCTTTTTCACCCAAGAGAGAAGCTTTTATTCCCCTTTTTTCCCCCTTATCCAAGGGAGCAAGTAGGTGGCTTTCTTTCTTCAGTTTGAATTTCCAAAGAATCATGGTAAGAATACTTATGAGATGAAGATGAACACATCTTGAGGAACTTTCAATGTGGGTGCATGGAAAAGGGGATTTTGTGCTATTTTCATCTAAAAATAGCTGCGGGTCTCTTAGATCTTATATGGGGAGATAATAAAATATGTCAAAATTAGAAATTTCTTGGAAAGAAGAAATAAATTGGGACATATATATATTGAAATTAAAATCTATATAATTTATTTTCAAAGATAAATTACTTCAACTAATGCGGTCGAGATTCGTGCTAAAATTTTGATATGGTACTTAAGATTTTGTTTCCATTTTAATTAGTCGACGCTTTAGAAAGCGTCGGCGGAAAAATTACTGACGCTTATAAGCGTCGATATAGGCTTTTAAAAAGCATCGAAAAAGATAATTTTTTTTGTAGCGTCTGCTTAGGCGATAGCCAATAAAAATTTGTCTCATGTCATTTACGGGAAAAAATATTTATTACATATAAGGCGTGCTAAAATTTCTTGCAACTACCATTATATAGGATACTCCATGCCTAAAGCATAGGCACATAGCTTTTTCACTTTCAAAAATGTAATTTCTTATTTATAGTCAATGATAATAACTTGATTAAAATTTTTGCTCTTTATAACATGTCTTCGGTTATATTGTAGATGGCTCCACGCTCCACCAAGTGCGAGAGAAAAGACCAAGGGCCAAGCAATTGTGCCTCTAGATAAGATATTCTAGTATCAACTTGCGGTTGGCCATGACTAAAGCGAGAAAATCATCATCTTGAAGATAGCAATTTTGCCATGCAATCTTCCAGTGTCCTTTCTTCCTATGTTCAGCTTTTGAATACATGCAACTTGATGAGATTACCTAAATCTTCATCTACTAGCACTTTTAACCTTTTAGTTGCCAAGAATCCAATGCCCATTTTTTACACGTAGTAGCATGGTTCCAAATAGTGTACATTTAAAAAGCCACGGCATCTTTCAAGAAGAATAAAATCATATGTACTAATCTTGCATGTATGTACATGTATGTACGATGAATGTCACGTTTTTTTCTTTTTTTGATTGAATGTCGTGTAATTTAATCCAACTCTTTCACTAACCCCTCTTTGCTTGGCTTTAACATCTTTTCTAAGTTTTCATTTGTTCCTCCGTATATCGATGTCATTATTCATCCACAGTGTGTAAGCAACAAACCTAGCACGCAGGCTTGCTATCCATGCGACACGTAAGAACCTTTTTACGAAAATAAGCGAATAAAAATAAGTAAATCTCAGGGAATAACCAAATGACCTCTGGGATCCTCTTCTCTTCCTCAAAAGTATAACAAGATAGGCCTGGACTTTGGCCATGGCTTTTCTCAAACCTTTATAGACTAGGTTCGAGGAGAACGGCAGAAGATGATGGGCTCGTGGGGTCCGTGCGGGAATCTTGGCATGAAGAGCACAAAACAGGAAACAGGCAGGCAGCAACGAGCTTAAAACAAGGAAAGGTGGCTATATATACGGCAAAGTTAGTGCATGGGAATGTCATTTCCACCGGTAGAGACTGAGGCCGCGCCGAGAAAGGAAGCTGCGGAGGTATGAGATTTGTTATTAGAGACTACGATGCTAGACTGGTGGCAGTAAGAGGGCGACAAATCTTCGACACGTCCGTGGTGTGCGCCGAGCTTCATGCAGCATAGGAAGACATCACTTATGCGCGATGGGTGCTAGGCGCAGACTGCATCCTTTTGGTGGAGGACTCGACTAAGTGGGGTCGAGGTAGATGAGGCGTGACTGAGGAGCAGCCGCTGCTTTATGACATCCGCAGCCTACTAGGGGAGTGTGGCTCATACCTAGCCACATATGTTTATCGAGAGGCTAACTGTGCTGCTGATTGGGTTGCCTCTTTTGATGCTCATCACTTGAAGGGTTTTATCTGAGTGGATCATAAGTTTGTGCCAGAGCCTTTCTGTAGTTGTATTCATACCCATCGGATGTGAGCCGCCGTTGTACCAAAAAAAAAAAAAAAGAAGACTGAGATTCAACAGTAGTTTGTGGCCGTGAGGTTGAAGGACTTTGCCAGTCTCTGCTTTGGTTTGTTGCTCGGCAATCATAAGAGGTGGCATCATGCTGGCCATATGATCTCCTGCATCTGATTAATAAGATGATATGTGGTTTGCCAACATACCGGCCAGTGGTAACAAAAGAAGCAGCTCGCTTGCTCGCTTTATCTTGTGATGTACAGGTGCTAATGAGAGTGGTAATGACCAACAAATGGAGTCAAGGCTTATTCACTTGACATGTTAGATCTAATCCTATAAAAGTCCCAAGTTTCACGAGCTGGGCTTACTTTTATCTGTCCATTTTCGTAACACTAAATTTTTGCATGTAGGAGAGGGATAGGGGTTATATCTTCCGAGCGAAAGAATAATTGTTCTTTTCTCGTGATATCGACTGTTGGATCACATACTGCATGAATCTCAAAGCAATCCGAACTCCATCTATCCATTTACATGGATCTCGAAGTAACAATTGCACAATCCAGCGTTGGATTCATATGAAGGGAGGTGAATCCTTCTTCTACACGAAAGATATAACGCTGTTCGAATCAGAGAATTGTAGACCCTCTAATGAAGCAGCTCACAATATGGTAGTCTATTCCAAAACACCTTCCACCAAAATACACCAATTCCAAGTATGAACTTTCAGGTTTCAAAACCAATAAGATGTGTCATTTGTATGACCTTTGGCAATGTGGAATAAGTTTTTATAGTTCTCTAGCCATAGGCAAAGAGGCTCCACGAGGACGCCAAGTCAATCTGGCCAGTTTATGCCAAGGATGGAACAATGGAGCCAGTAGCTGGGCATCCCAACATCTGCTACTGAAATTAGATCCACCATTTTCAATCCTTCAACCCCATACACAGGCATTTTATCAAGCGGTGCCGGTATTAAGATGATATGGGGGTCATCGGCAACAGAAATATTTAGCATTAGCGAGAGAAGACCAGAGATTGTTTGGATGGAGAATGCTTTTGATGATGGCTTTGCCACTGATGCATCTCTACAGAGAGAATACCGAGACCACCAGAATGTATAGATTGGAGTATCAGGTCTGCAGGTTGGAGTGCCATCTGTCCAACCATGAGTATGGATCCTCTAGGAAGACCCGTGTAGGCATATTGGGCGGATCTTGGATCAAGAGCGAATCCAATCCATGCTCAATATGGATCGAAAAATGCTCGAACATAAACTTTATTTGAATTGACCACGAGCCAATTATGGTATTTGTAGATATATATTTAGATATTTTGAGTGCACGGCCAAAAAATACAAATAATATTTTTCAACTAGTCTTTTTTCGATGGAATCTTGGATAATTATATTCTCCATGCCTGATGCTGATAAAATTGGTCAGCATATTTTTTTAAAATTTTATTTTGAGAGAGATGATTGAATTAATTTTTCTTTTTTATTTTAGATTTTATTGGACTATAATGCTTTTCTTGTCATGACTATCTAACAACACATACATACTGATATCTTGATATTTTTCTTTTCTTGTCATAGCAATGGCAAACGGCCGTCTAATGTGGGGGCGGAAGAGAAATAGATGATGTAGATAAAAGAAGAAATATTCGAGGAAAAGCTAGTTGCAGACAATGTAAGTAGAGATGCATCTTTTTTCTTGCAGAAGACTATGCAGGGTAACAAAAAGATCAGGACATTTGTCGTTTCAGAGGAGACTTGCCAGATAGCTGGAGTTGATTGAGAACACAATGGTGGTAAGAAAAAGATTAGGCCTGCTGCTAAATGAATCTAAGGACCTGAAAGTAGTAACCATATGCATGGAGAAAAATGTCACCTGGCAAGTGAGCCTGGCTAAAGAAGAGAGTAGGGGAAGTTAGTGCAAGCCCACAACTCCACATGTTAGGACCTGATAGGGGCTAATTGTTTGGCTCTCAACCAACAATTAAATATCCCATTGTGCCATCCAAAAGGCAAGCATAGCAAAGGTGATCATGAAACCAGCAATTTGCCGACTTTGGCTGTTAGTTGGCCAAGGGATTGCAGCATTAGCCATCTAAATTATGTGGGAATCTCAAATCTCATCCATAGCCACAAACATCTTTCTATACTTTTTTTTTCCTTATTCCTCATCTGCTTGCACCTGTACAATAACCTACCAGTTATTTATTATTAAGAAAAGGCACGATGCCTCGACAATATATCCTAATATCCATGTACTTAGGAAGCTATTGTTTAAAAGGGTATCCCAACAATTAATATCTCTAGACTCCAGGCAGAGAGAGTCCCCTTCTTGGAACAGAAATCAAATGATGTAGCGGGCCCATCCAAACCGAACCGGCTATAGTGCACACCTAGTGGGCCTCACAAGACACCATTAATTCCAATACCCCTTGATTTGTTACAAGAGCTGCACCAAAGCTATCCCACTGTAGCAGGACCTCACCTAATGGCTAGCTAGAAGGTATTATTTTTACTCCTTAAGTCTATATAAGTATCCAAGATCTATCCAGTAAATAACCAATACCACGATCGGCCCGTGGTCAACCTCGATGGATCTATGCTGCAGTGTTCCCTAGTCCACATAGGTTATAGGCCGGATCTGCTTTGATACCATTTGTAACAACCCAGGATCTCACCCAAAATGGCTAGCCGAAAGTTATTATTTGAGTTTCTTGATTTTGTATAAGTATTCAAGATCTACCCAGCAAATAATCGATGTGGGATTAAACACATGCCCACACGGGTCCTCACACCCACAAAAATCCACTTGAGCTAGCTTTTAGGGACTCATTTGTGAATCTCTCACCTAATACTATGTACTTAAAAAGAATATGGCTTTTAATCATGGGCTTTTTTTCCTAACAAAATTCATTCGTCGGAATATTAAGATCGCTTGATCGGAAAAAAGAAAAGAAGAGAAATTCACGATCATAGCAATAATGCCATTTTTCCATTTTAATGCCGGAGATAATATGGTTGCCCAGTATCATATTCAATATAATAGTGATGGTTACTCTTTAGGACTAGACTTAAACCTTTTATTGAACATTTTGGAACAAAAATAAGAGTAATCATGTTGGCAATTACCAGACATTACAATGAAAATAGTAGACATGTCACTCAAGGTTTTATGCAATATTAAACGAACAAAAGAAAAAAAATAATACACTGGTTATTTTGAACAGTTACAAAGGTTGGGCATTGATTGTTACTGCTATCATGTAAAGGCTGTTATGATAGAATAGTGACAAAATATTATGTATATGTAATTGTGTGTCGCATTTGAATTATTGTGGTAATATCATAGTAGTTAAATAATCCATGGTGCATGCACTTAAAATCGCATCCATAGTTAGATGACACACGAGATGTCACATTCCAAATTTCGTAGAATCCCAAATTCACGGCCCTCATATCAACCCCATATGTGTCACGAGATACGCACGTGTTCTCCTCCGTTGTCGCCATCCGGAATCTACAGCGGAATTTTGGCTCTGGCGTGCCATTTGAGAGAGAGAGAGAGAGAGAGAGAGAGAGAGAGCGCTCTATCGTCACTCGGGCCTTCTATTATTTCCCCTTTTTTCTCTTCCTCCGAGGCCTCTTACCGAAAGCTCGGGCCTTCGTGCTCTTCGGCCGCCCTTTTTCCTGTTGACACTTCCAAGCCCAAAATTTCGCCGGGTATTTTACTCTCCATCTATTGCATCAAATCCTGCTTCTTTGGGCGATTTTTGCTGATGTCTTATCCACTGTTCCATGCGAAACATGTGATTTCGTGTCCGCTAATTTGGTTTCCCTAATATCGTTTGCCCCAAGATTCGATTTTTATCTTGCAGGTTGGGATTAGTTTGTGATTTATGGTTTTCCTAGTTACTGTTATTCGTTCTTTATTGTATATACTGACATCTGTTAGTTTGAAGCGCATCAAGGTTGCATTTTGGATTGATTTATGTCATATTGTGTTCGTTATTTGATTTTTCCTCCCCATTTGGGATTCCCCTTTCTTTCCTTAAGATGCCTATGATACATCGGTTGGTTTTATAGGGTTGGGAGTTGGGAAGATGGAACCCTGGAACCTTTTGTAATCATGTGGCTAGTCGGAGAATGAAGAAAAAACCATATAGATGGTTGAAGTGTTGTCTGCATAGCTATTTTTCATTGGAGCACATATTTATGGCGTGGGCAGAACTTATAGATTTCATTTTGTGAAACAATGAAATCAATGAATTGGTCTAGTAATCTTTGATTTCTGTTTGGAAAATTTTCATGAATCAATCTTATAATTTTAAGTTAACGAGCAAACTTTAACTGCTTCAGGATTGTGAACCGAGCATGCTATCGACCTTACCTCTACGCTCCTACCAGATAACTTGCCATTTTTTTTTTAGTCGAAGGAAATGCTTAGTGTGACATTTTATTTAGTTGACACATCGAAAGCACATGTTTGGCTTTGATGAATGGATCAAGTTCTATATGGTTCATCTAGCAAGTTTATTGCTTTGTTATGTAAGGTATCCTCAGTGTCAGTGTTTTGGTGCAAAATGGGCATGATTTCATTTTTACTTCCCCACTTGAGGGAGGATTTTCCGGTTGAAATTTTATCCTGTGACAGAATATTTAATCTTGCAATAGAACAGTGAAAAATCTCTTGCTGAGTAGAATGCTAGCATTCAGCACCCAGCCGGTAAGTTGTCCCCCTCCTATAAGCTAAAAAGTTATAAATAGTCAGGCTAACTTTTTTTTCCCCTTTGGCCTTTTTTTATGCCGAATTTAGTATATTTCACCATGGCCCATCCAGATAAATGTGATGTTTTTTGGGCAAAAAGTAGATAAACTACATAAACTTTTAATTAAACTATGTTAATTATAAATGCTAGGATTTTAGTGTAGTTGATGATTGTTCTTTGAGGTATTTAACGAGACATGTTAATGATTTATCTCTAACCTTTTCTTAGAAGGTTCATATGCCTATGTACTTCTATATTTACTATGCTTGTAATGTTTATTATATCTAAAAAAATGTGCCTCAGAAATTTTAAGGAGATTGTCATTTATGTGCCTCAGAAATTTTCATGTTGCTCGAGTGGTAATTTGTCTCTGCAAGGGGGTAAACAGGTGCATGATTACTGACAGGTGCATGATTACTGGAGTGGAGTCGCTGTTCATGGATATGAAAGTTTGTGATTGAATGTATAAAGTAGTAGATATGATTGCTAAACCTTAATGATACCACTCCTTTTTTGTTCTTTTTTGTTTTCTCATTTGCAGATGAACAATATGACATTCTAAAATCAGGGAAATGCTTAACTGCAAAGTTTGAAGATCTGATTGAGACAGGACATTATAATAGACACTTTTCTGACTCCATTTTAATTGAAATATTTTTTGCGAGCCTATTATAACTCTGGAGCTTCAATTATTGCAACAGGTACTCTTATCAACATGTCCCATCATCAATGCTGATTCAGTGTTTGATGCATGATGTCTTACCATTCATTTTGGAGTGAAGATCATAAATGATTCCTATCGGAAGGAAGCTGCAACTGTGTAAGGCATAATTGCTTCCATTGCATCTCCATGCCATCACATAAAAATAGCTAAGACGGGTGCTCTGTGTTGTGTGGCCACTGGGCCACATGGATCAAAATGCAAGACAGCCAGTAGAGACTGTTCCATGGATCCCAGTGAACCCCATTGGCGAATGAGTTCAAGCTTCTCCCCTCCTTTGTCAAGGAGATGGGACTGTAGATTTCAATCAGATGGATTATCTCATAGGGTTCATGAAGGTCCCATATATGGGTCATCGCTATCATCACACAGTAAGGGAAGTAGAAGTGGTGTCAGCAGTGACCGGTACCTAAATCATTACCATTCAGTGTCTGATGGGGCACTTTCTTATTTAGGGAGCCCTGCTGATAATATCCAGGCACCTCGATGGACACCACCTGGTCAAAGATATGATCTTGGCGAATTTACACCTGTAGGAGGTAATACATGCTGTTTAATTTTCTGATGGTTAATTTATGACAATAAGAAAGAACTACTTCAGTTTTTTTTTAAGCTTAATGTGATAGTCCTGTTTCTCCATTCATTTTTGTTGTGGCCAGTGGCTACAAAAATTCTCTCTCTGTCTACTCCTTCTGAAGGCTGCAACTTTGGAGGTTGGATGGCTGACCTTTACAGTGGAAGAGAAAAAAATCAAGATAGATAGGGTAAAAATAATTTTTACATTGAGATAATACAACTGAATATTGTTGCATTACTATATTTTGGATGGGAAAGAATTTTAGATTGAACTGAATATGATCATGAAGGTTGATGTAAAGGTATAGGTCTTAGAGGCTTGCTGATGATTGACTCTTTGGAAAAGGCTCAGCATCATGTTGTCAGAGGGAAAGAGGTGTAGGAGGCAATAGATGGACATGTGAAGGAGCAAGAGCGCAAATTCTCTTTTCATCTTTCTGACATGTAATTTTTTATCATCATTGTGCTGCAAGTATATTTTGGTCTGGATTTTGTTTCACTAGACTACTGGCCGCGGAACATATTTTTGTGCCCCTCTGACTTAGGAGGTAACCTGCTATATCATCTAGTGAGTGCTGGTTTTCTAGGTCATAAAGATGGCCAAAGAATTTGTAGTGATTTTGGGTTACTTTATTGTGCGCTATG
This sequence comes from Phoenix dactylifera, assembly GCF_009389715.1. Taxonomy (NCBI): domain Eukaryota; kingdom Viridiplantae; phylum Streptophyta; class Magnoliopsida; order Arecales; family Arecaceae; genus Phoenix; species Phoenix dactylifera. Next base: position 8,034,204 of record NC_052404.1, on the reverse strand, counting down.
CCTTAATTCTCAATCCCTTTTGATGGTGGAAGGTAGATAATGAAAGTCGTCTTGCATGTGCAAGTTAATAAGCATAACTTTTGTTACATGATATGATGCTAAGGCCAATTTCTACCAGTTTAGGATGGTTCTTTTGCAAATTATTGATCATTTTCATGAAATGATATTCATCATGCATTTTCTTATCTATTTTATGCAATGGTTTTGACTATTTAGTATGTTTATCGTGTGAAAAAAATTATTAGTAGCTTCTCATGTTTTATGAAAGAGAAATTATAATGTTTTTACCTAGGTTGTGAATGGTAGTAATGACAAAAAAACATGCAGTTGATTAAGAGGAGAATCAACCGACTTGTCATAGTCAGGTTTATAAGGATCGAAAGAACGGAGGAGGAGAAGGGCATGCTTGTGTTTGTGTGCATGTATGTGTGGATCTTTGGGTTTGTGGTGTTTGTGAATGTATGAGTGTGTCCATCTCTCTCTTTTCTTGGGTAGATATTGGAGAAGTGATTATGGGGATTTCGGGAGTTGTATTACTGGTGACCTTTTGGAGAGGCCTTAATTTTCAAATATGCTTCAAAATTGACATCAAAGTTGTGAATGTGTATGTATGCACTCATGCACATTTTTGCCCGTGCCCTTTCATTCTAGCATGCTTGTGTGCGTTTATGTTTTCTGCTTGGGGTAAGCATGAGAAAAATAACACAAGCAGGAATTGGTGAAGCTGGGTCACCTGTTTGCCACCTAGTGCTTCAGGAGAGATATTCTGATCCACAAATTTTTGATTGCTTCGGAATGACATCACAACAGAAAACGCTATGGTCTATATGAACATTATTAAGGATATATAGTGGCACAATCTACTTTTTGCCATTGATTAGCTTGATCTCATTATTGTGATATTTTGATTAAGAAATATTTGGTGAATAATGGTTGTATGTGCCCTCCAAAGAAAACTTAACTTGAGGGAACTAGTCGTGGCATTAATTTTTCTTGATTGCTCTCTCTAAGGCACCTTTTTTGGATTTTACCAGGATGCATGACTTACAAGTTAGACATAGTATACTATTGCTCAATCTAATAGTTTTATACAATTTTACAGATAGGTTCTAGCCTTTTTTTCAGTAGAAAAATTTGCATGTGAGCATACGATAAGGTTTTGAGCTTTTGGGATTCTTTGAATGATAAGCTAAGGAAGGTAATGAAGAGAACTGATTGATGAATATATAAGAAACTTGTTGATGACAGACTTCCTAATGTGCAGGAGGAATGGATAAGTAGATGTATTGGAGGAAAATCTCAGGACCATTAAATCTTTGGGAGAAACACAAGGCAATCGATTGTATGAAGAGGGCGATCTATGTCAAATGTTGAGAAGCCTAAGTGTGGAAGGCAATTGGATTATGAGAGAGGACATTGATTTTTATGTAAAAGGGAAACATGATGCGACCTCTAGTTGAAGGTATTGATACCGTTTCCTAATTTGTGTTGTTAAGAAAATGTTGTAAAGGGCGATAGTTGTGAGTGTTGTGAAGAGAATGCAATCTTTAAATCATGCAGTGATAGTTCTTCAAGAGACACAGGTTTAACTTTGGTTATCAAGAATTATCTGGATCTCGCTAATGATGGTAAGGAGGCGATTTTTGAGCCTTAGGGTTGGACGATTGGTTTGAGTTAAACCTTTACCTGTTATGCCACTAAGATGGGAAGGACAAAAGAGGTGAGGGATTTAGGCTGAATAGAATGAATTGGTAAAAATGGAGGTTTTGTATATACTTTTAAAGGCTTATTTTGATTATGATTTAATTATACATGTTATATTTCTATCAGGTAGGATTGGGGTGAGTACTTTATTTCAGATCTCTGTAATGCATGTAACTCTTCCTTTCGCCTTCATTCTTTCTTGTCTTCCATATTCCTTCTTTATCTCTCTTATCCTTCTTTGTTTTCTTCCCATACGCTTCTCCTTTTTTCTCATTTCTCTATTTTGTAATACATGTGGAAATCTATGTACCCTGAAATTAAGTTAGAACTAAACCTATTTGAGCCTTCTTTCTTGTTTGTGTACCAAGAGAAAATAATTGTAAGTGTAGTGCTATCTGGTCACTTCAAGGTTATTCCTCATCATTCAACTAATCTTAAATTTCTTCTACATGATTAGGAACAAGGCCTGAGACTTCTGTATGTTCTCAGTCTGATGAGGTACACTTTTGAACTCCCATTTTACCTAATTTTCAGTGTCCCAAGGCATTTTTCTTCAAAATGTTAAGTGGTGGCTTCACATAATACGTTAATTATGAGCATCATTTTTTCGCATTTCTGGTCGCAGAGGTGTTATACTGCTGGAAACAATCATGGCTTTGCATCCTCACTTTCAGACTCTAGTCAATGGGCATCCACTAGCAAGCAGCCAAACTTCTTCCCACCTTGCAATTTTTCGGGCAGACGCTCATTCATGTCGAAACCTGTTTATCCGCTTGTTTCTCGGAATCCTTTTTCAGATACTGAAGCCTTTGGGATGGCTCAAACCAGTAGTGGTGGCAGGAGGACACCTGGAGATGATGTCAGCACTGACCCTATGTGGCCCGAGAACATTTTGAGCCCAGACCTCACGTTTCTAAAAACCCTAACTGAACTCCAAAAGATGGAGGCTTCTCCAGAACCAAACATAAGCTCGAGGGAAGCATACAGATGGAGTAATGCCAGCAGTTACGATTTTGGATATGATGGAGATGTAATCGACATCACAGACCACATCAGCTTAGAGAACCAAAGGTGTCTTCATAATTCAGCAAGATATCAGAAATGTGGGTTATGCGAGAGGTCGTTGTGGCAGAAGTCTCCATGGAGCTCTAACCGGATTGTCAGAAGCAGTGATATGCCGATTGTTGGGGTACTCTCATGCCGCCATGTTTTTCATGCAGATTGCTTGGAAGAGACCACTCCGAAGAGCCGAATCCATGAGCCTCCATGCCCTTTATGTCTGAAAGCTTTTGGCGATGAAGGATCGACGCCATTTTCAGAACCCCTGCAGGTGGCTCTAAGATCCGTTCGCAGAAGCCAGGGAGTGAACATTTCTTCCAACAGTTCAGGGAACTCATCTCAGAATGTAGGTGATCTGAGGCGCAATCAGTCTCTCCCAATGCCACGGCATGGAGGTTCCTTAACTAAGAGCCATTTCAAGAAGCGGTTTTCCTTCAAGGGAAGGATGGGGAAGGATATCTTTGGGACAAAATTATTTAGGAGGACTGGATCGTCCTCATCTTCATTACTAAATGATAACCCCAACCAAGCCGGGCGCATGAGACCTCGCCAATCCTCAAGGTAGATGGGATTGTAGACATGATCATATATCCAGTTGCAGGTCAGTCTTGTATTTGAATTTTGTCAGTCAGTGATAGAGGGCCCATGTACAGTCTCTACTCTAGAATTTGAAAATTTTAAGTTATAAATCTTTCATAGACTTAATAGATAGCTACTGAGAGTTTGGTACTTCCCACCAGATGTATCAGTGCATTATATCTCTGTTTGGTGTTGTATGGGTCCTTCATGACATCTTGGTATTTCAGTAATCACATGAAAAGTTTCAGGGAGTCTCTCATCTATTAATGTTTTAGAGGAACCCAAGGCGGTGATTTTTTTGGTTGAAAGTTAATGCTTGGCCAGTCGTTGGATTGCAGAGCCATGGTGTTGGTTAAAAAGCCACGGGATTGATGTGGAGACTCAGTGAAGGAACTTGTGAAGCCTCTCTTTTTCTCATGTGATTGTTGTAATAACCATTACGAGTCCACCTCGCCGGCCACTTGGGTCACGCTCAAAGTCAGGTTGCTACCTTTAATTCCTCCAAGCCGCCCGTCTCTCATCACCTTCCTCCCTCCTTCACCCATGAAGGACCTCTCCCTCTTTCTTCTCCAGAACTCCCTAGCATCCAAGATGAAGAGAGGCATCAGAAGCTTCTGCAATGGTGTCGGCTCCACATCAACTTTAAACCAGAGGAAAGCGGAGTGTGATGTGTCTTGCATTGCTGCTCCATCTCCTGTCGGCTCCTGCACGGAGGAGAGCAACGAGATGAGAAGCTCGCTAACTCTGGAGGAGATGATCTTGCAGCTGGAGCTGGAGGAAGAGGCGGCGAGGAGGGCCAAGCTTGATGACTATAGTGAGCTGCACCGCCGGAGGATGTCTTGCGTGAACAACTCCGATATCCTGAGGTCGGCGAGGAATGCGCTGAATCAGTACCCCCGGTTCTCTCTCGACGGGAGGGATGCCATGTACCAGTCATCCTTCCGCAACTTCGGTGCAAGGACTAGCGGATTTGAACGTGGTCGGAAGTCTGTTTGTTGCTCCAGTGCATGCAGGGGGTTGTCTTCCAGCGGCTATGAGGTGGACGTGGAGAGAAGTCTTGGCTTGCCTCCAACTGTGGCAGGAGAGAGTGTAGTCTGGTGCAAGCCAGGTGTTGTGGCCAAGCTGATGGGCCTGGATGCAGTGCCGGTGCCGGTGAGCGGCAGGCGTGGAAGGAAGGCATTGAATCCTTTGTTTAGTAGGAAGCAGAGCCTAAGGAGGATGGGGAAGCATGAACTAGAGAAAGAGAGGCTTTTTATGGGCATCAATGGTTGGAAGGGGAGGATGAGGAGGGAACCACTTGGCTCGTGTTCGGCTGCTGGTTTTCGCTTGGCGAACCCAATCTTTGCCGAGCCGGCAAGGGGCCGGGAGGATTGGCGATTCGCACGAGCACGTTAGCTCGCCATCATTTTGTTATGATGATATGAATGTATGAGGATCCTTGTTTCTTGATTTCTCTTTTCTTTGTGAGCCCATGAAACTCCAAGAAGGTTGATTGTAGTAGCTATGTAAATGATGGTGTGATCATAATCTTATAGCTGCAGATGAATTTTATGGTTCATACCTTGAATAAAAAGTTTATTTTAGGTCCTCTTGCCCAAGTTTTAGTTCCATCTGTGAATAAATTTACAAATGAACAGAACAAATAGGCTATATACATCTTCTAAAATATGCAATTATAACAATAAGTACTTGGCTGTCCAAAAATATGGTTTGTAGATAATAATATATTACATGGTCCATCAGTTTTCTTGTACCGACAATTTGTAGATAATATGTCAACAGAAATTTATAGAGAAAAGTGCAATCATACTTCCCTCGAAAAAAAAAAAACCGGACAGAGGCACCTGAGATCCGTTTTAGGAGAACAGCTGATGCGTAAAAGCAAATCTCTTGTATAAATGCAAAAATAACTGTATGGGAAATATGTGGGTATTTGCTCGCTCGGGTTCGTATTCGGAATTGCCTCCCCAAGAAATATAGCACAGGAATTTGCAGAGGTCCGCACAATTGTTTATGCGGGAAAAACCGCATATAAAGATATATGCGGGACACGAATAAATATGCGGATGCACTCATAATTATTTTATGCGGACGGACGCCCGCATCTTGTTTCGTATGCGGAACTCTCTCAAAATGAATGAGGATGTGTGCATTACGTTTTTATGCGGATGAATTTCCCGATATATATATATATATATATATATATATATATATATATATATATATATATATATATATATATATATATATATATATGCTGAAATTATGTGTAGTATGCGGAATTGCCTCTCAAAAAATTATGCAGAGCAATGCATGAAGGTTTTGTGCGGAAAAAAAATCCGCATAAATAGATTTATACGAATTTGTGCATAAATTGTTTGTGCGAATAAGTACTTGCATAAAAACTATATGCGCACATTCTGCATACATGTACAAGGATAACTTTTATAATAATTATACGGTGCAGCGCATAAAATTTGTATGCTGAAATAGATCTGCATATTAAGATTTATGCAGACATCTATATGTTGGTTGGTGTGCAGAATTTCCTTAAATTTAATATACTGATGCAAGCTTAGTTTTTTATGCGGAGGTGTCCGCAAAATGCATATGCGGAGATTCCACATACGTTGTCTTCCAAAATAAATATGTGGCCATGCGCATAAATTGTTTACGCAAATTATAAATATATATATGCGAAACACTGGTCGGTTCGAATGCGACTTCAATTAAATATGCGGAGGTACGCGTAATGTTTTATCAGACGAGAATCCGCATGAAAAGATATATGCGGCATCCCTTGTGGGTTCGTATGCGGAATAGCCTCTGAAAGTAAAATAGCTTACAATTAAACTTTCGCGGCATGTAGTTGAGGTCCATGCCGAGAAACAGAGACTGAGGTCGTGAGGAGGTAATTGGTTGGTGATGTGATCTGTGTCCATGCGTACGGCCAGCAATGCGGACGTGCATGGCCGCTCCGCCTCCAATCTAATCTTCCGGTAGGCGGCCGCCGGATCTCCGGCGAACTCTTCTGTCCTCGCCGCTTGCCTCCTCCCTCGAGAGAGGAAGACCATTGCTTGGGGTGGTGTTCAATGAGCACGACGACGGAGCTGTGGCCATAAGTGGCGGGGCTTGTAAAGTGCATAGCGTCTGTTCGATGAAATGCTCGAAAGAGATGTCGATGGGTCTGGGGCCAAATGCCACAACACACACGCTATCGAGTCAATGGTGGTGCTGCCATGGCATACCCCACGGACGACTGACGGTGCTCTAATGCGGTCCATGTTGCTGTATCGTTTGTAACCGTGTTCATGTGACTGGTTATCGTGCGATGGACGCAATATCCGTCGAGCCGGCAAGGGTTAGGCAAGATATATGATTCACACGAGAATGTTAGCTGGATAGCATTGCTCTTGCCTCCTGTTCACCATCCCTACCAGCAAACCTGCATGACCAACTTTACCCAAACCCAAATGACACCATCAGCCAAGGGCCAGAATGCAGATCTTACCAGTGCATATCATATTGGGTGTTCTGATGAAGTCTAATGCAGCTTGCATCGTTTATGTCAACTTGCTATCTGAACTCCACGGCTGACCACATTTGTACTTCTGGAGAACAATATATTTACTAACCTAATGGTAAGCACCCACTTAACTATTTCTAATATCAAATTAAATGCATTTGGAGCTTTTGCATGGCCTGTAAAAACCAAAAACTGCTTAAAAATTTACTTTTTTTCCTGCTTCTGCTGCTGCTTGTATTACGCTGCCATTATTTGATTCTTCAGTGAATTGTATGGTTTTACAATGTGGTATTTTGACAATTAATTTTACATAGTTGATAATATATGCGTGCTTCCATTTCATCTGACTTCAAATTTATTTTGTTTTGCTTTTGTTCATGACAATTTGAAGTGCTATACCTGCTAGAATTCGGTAAGAGCAGCTTACTTGATAGAATATAACAGTGCGCTATGGATTAGTATGAGGACATAATTAGTGGTTGCAATTGTTTCCTCTCAGGCTTAACCCGGTGCAAGGACTTTAGGAACCTAAATACTTTGAACACAAATTGGCGAGTACTTCCATAAATGCACATGTGGTGCATGTGAGTTTGCATACGAGATTATCGGTTGCTGGGCTGTTGAGGTCGTGGATGTGCATTGCACCTGTTTGTGGTGCAGTGAGAGAGGAAAGTTGAGGTGGAGTCTGATGGCCTCTTTTCTTTGGAAAAGGAGGGCAGAGGTTTGAGGGAGAAAGTTACAGTGGAGTTGAAGCGGCTCTGGGCCCCGTGGCAGAGCAAACCAGGGGGTGGTCACACCGCCTAGAGTTACAATTGTATAGTCATATTGATATAATTTTAATTTATTACTAACCTGTCATGTTACAATTGAAAAAAGGGTTAATTCATCCACTGTGGTTCGTGACATCTTTCTTCAATTTCTTCTCTCTTGTCTCTCTCTACTTTTTTTTTGTGAAGGACATCTAAAATTTTCATTGTTGGACTGAAATGATGTAAGAATGGCCTCTGTCAAACACTTGAGGAAACACCTCCATAGGTTCGAACATGGAATCTCTCTGATTTGAAGGATGGATGCAACTGTTGGGCTCAAAACCGAGTTTGCTATTGACTTTCTAGATGAAAATAACTAATATCTGATGGACTTTCTAGATCTTGTTTATGGGGGCATGCTTGTCTCTTTAGTTATGACTGACCTTAAAATGAGAGATGGATTCGTTTCTGAAACCCTTGTTAGTTCCTATTTTCCAAATTTTAGCATAAGGTATAATGATCAGGAAGTTTCATGATTCTAGATTTACTCTATAAACTTTTGGCCCATTTCGAACGAGTTACCTCGAAGAGGAGTTGTAACCAAGTACATAGGAAGATATGCGCGCCAATACTAGAAAGAAAGCCTTCCGTGACTGTTAGGGAGTTGGTTCCATATTGTTGCCCACTTCAAACAAATTTTTGGATTTCACTGCCTTCTCGTATTATTCGATCATTCCAAAGTGCAAACTGAATTGTGTTGAAGAATCTTCATTCACAGGCTTGCAGAAATTAATGGTCTAGATATCAATGTTATGACTAAGTGTAGTAAAAGTTCTACTAAAGCTTGATAGGTAGAATCAGGTGAATCATGATTGCTTTTTTGCCTAGGACAAGTACTTTTTTGGGGAATACCAAATTTCAAACTCTGACAGAAGCTACAATGTCCAGGTGCTATTGCCGAGGGAATAGTTGGAGATTTCTTCTGTGGAAGATTTAAAAGTGCATCTTCTCGGTAAGAGTCTTAACTGAGATATGTGCATTCGAAACTTTCTTCTGATAGTAGTCTAAAACTCATCAACATTCATCAAGTTAATTAAAACTGGTTAACTGTAACTACTACTGTAAGTGTCATTTTTGACGGTTGAAATTGTGGTTAGTTGCTGTATATATCATCCTTCGATGGTGAACAGATGATCGAGGAAACATTTTATAGTTCTATGGTGATTTAGTAAGTTGTGGTTCTGTAACATTTGCCCCTTTGGGTTGAAGTAGGTTTATCATTATCCAAAGGCTTACAAATTGATAGTGGATCATGCAGAGTTTTTTTTTTTAATTTACAGACCCTGGTGGCCTTTGTGCATGGGCTAATAATTTGTTTCAAGGATACTCTGAATTCACTTCATTTGCTGATGGCACTTGCCTGTGTGTTAATGTGGTCTTGATTCTTCCATCGAACAATTTTTTGAGTAATGCTTATGATGTATGACTCCAACCATGCTTCATCATCGCCAACAAAAGAATTCTTTTCAAAATACTTTGTTCATATATACGTGGTTAAATTGGCATGGTCATGAATGCTACCTTACCAAGCAAGGGTCCTCTGAGCACATCCCACAACCTTAAAATGCTCTTGGATAGAATATCCTCATCCTTGTATTATTTTTTCAGCCTCATCCTTGCATATCAGCTACGCTATGCCATCACCATCTTCCATCATTATCGTCGTCGTTATCATTGTCATCATCTCTATCATTATTCTACAACTGAGTTTCTACTTTTAGTTTGCTACGTTTCGGTGGAACATGAAAGGTACGCTACACCGATGGCTAATGATCTTGGCCTTGATTATCCGCATCAAATGCATATATAACAATTCTGGAGTAAAATATAGCAATGCTCATAATCATGTCTGATAGAATACAACTGTTAATTCTTTTGTATGATGTATGTTAAACAATTGTCGTTGTCATTGTTATCGTCGTCCTCAACATGTTCATTGTAGCTGTGCTATAATACTCTTCATCCATATAGGACATTGATTCGGGTGATTGAATTTTTTTTTTTTTTTTTTCCTTTCCTTTTAGTCTGATGAGTTGAGGTTCCAACAACTGAAAAAAGAACTTTAAGAAACAGTTCCTTCCAGCAACTTGTCTGATAGAACCCACTTGGGTGATTTTAGCTCCGAGGCTCTTTGTTTATAGCAAGGAGATAGTTGTGAACCACTTAATCATGATTCCAAATTTAAATTAATATCACAGGAGACTTCTTCGCCAACATTGTCTTTTGATGACTCATGCACCATGAAAGCGTGCAAAGGTGACATAACGGACGAAAAATACCCATGTCATTCTATAAGAGCAATGGTGGAGTCGTCACCATCTTCTAGGCTTCTCGTGGGTGCTGGAAAGGAGACCAAACATTGAAAACTGGAGACATGCCAAACTCTCTCCTTCGACACTTGGACGGACAGAGTTCAAAGTAACGACATAACTGACGATTTTAATGCTTCCCTAGGTGCTGTCTCTCTTAAATCTATGTAGGATTTCGCTGGAAACAAGGAATTATTTGAACGTGGGAGCAAGTCAACAATCGCTGCGCACTCAACTTGAATGGTGCATGACTTGTGGCGAATAGATAAAGAAGGATAGCCAACCTCTTTTTAACCTAAAAGCTTTGGCATTTGAACACGCATGGCTTGCATGGATCTTTTAACTTTTTCTTTCGGCCGGGAGGAAGACGTTATCTTTTAAAGAGCGGCCAGGGTTGTTTGTGATCTTGCGTGGAAGTGGAGCTAATCCAAGTAGATAATAAGTAAACAAAAGAAAAAAAAACTTGGTCACCTTTCGGTGGGTATGGCTGAGATGACAAGAACAAATGCCTGTTGGTTGTCGAATTTGGAGGCTAGTGGCTTAGTGAGTTCATAAAGATGATCGTGAATCTGAAGTATTACAGGGATGAGGACTGCCGCTTTTTTGGAAACAGTTGAAGTGAGAAATATTTCGCCAGGGATGAACTTTTTATAACCTCTGATCTTTAGCGAGAATAGCATGGAGAGTCAGCTATATGGATCGAACTATGAGTTGAAAAGGTTCTTAGAATTGTCTCTTAGAAGGATGCTAACCTTACAAATAGGGAAAAGTTCTTGGCACAACTTTGGACAAGAGAGAAGCTTGCGAAGAAGCGGCTTGCCCGCTTCATCAAAAAAAAAAAAAAAAAAAGCTTGCGAGGCCATGCCATACTTAGTAGCAATCATAACGTTTTTACAGGGCAAGAACAAATAAATCGGGAGGGCGAAGAAGAAAAAAAAGAGAGACTTTGATATAACAAATTATATCCTTTATGTTATAGCTGGAATTACTAGATATGATAATAAGATGATACAGGAGGATCACTACTGTATCTATTGTGGACTACTATGAGAATAGGATTTAAAGATAAGATCCGCCACATTGAAGATTCGATATGAACTTTATTTTCAGAGGTCTTAATTTTTGCTTCCGATATTCATATTCAACATACCAAGTGCAAAAACAAAGCTATCAATGAATACTGTGAAGATATGTCTAGTCAAAATAAAGTCTCCTTCTAAAAAAAATTGATCGGTCAATACTCTCAATTTAGAATGAATTAGGTATAGCAAATAAAGACAAATTGATGTAAGAGTTGGAAATTAGCTTCAAGAGAATTCTAGTTTTTTCTTAATTACTTTCACCAATCATAGTTATTTTGGAAAAGTTATACCTCATGCAACTAGAAAGGAATCCAAATTGCATCTTATTAGCTAGAAACAAGGATTTAGAGTCTTACTTTTGCAATTCCCTGATTTTCCATTATTGTCAATAATTAGGTCGGAGTTGATATGGATTAAATAAATTGTTTAATTCTCTTTCTGATTGGATCATAAAATTAGTCTTCAAAAAATTATACGATCCTATCTTGTACGTGCCTAGGAAAGATGTCGATACATCCCTCGAAAAAATCTAATCCCTTGTTGCATCTTTGGATGAGATGTTAGCCAGAACTTAAGGCATATTATGCCCTTGATTTGTTCATCTCTTAAAGTTTGAAGAGCTTGTTTGAGAGAATTAGTCCGATCTAGATGACTCTCCACCATCATCATTTCTATCTTTATTTTTTGCATGTTAGTATATTGTTGCTGTGATCACACAACTGAAGTTATAATAAGTTGCCTCTCAATCGTATGACATAAATATGCTGGAACCATTGATTCATTTTGGCTGAAATGACGAGGCAAGACTCTTCCTTTCCAAGCCCATAAAGCTAAGGTAGATTGGATGTACTAAAAACCTTTATGAGTTTTAACACTCTCCATTTAAACTAAAGTCCTATGCCATCGTGCAATCCATTAAATTTTCCTTTGCAAGTGTGGCTCAGGCATGACTGGAAATAGTACGAGTTGCACCAGGCCTGTTGCCTGCCACATAAAAAATAAGCTGCCAAAGAACGCGTATGTGAAATTATAAGTTGTTTTGTGTCTAATGGCTGGGCTAAGCATATAATTTTTTGGGGGAAAATTCAACGTACACACCAAGTTAGCATCGGTTAAGTTGGAACAAGCTGGCTTTAACTTGATAGATACTATGATGTGCGCCTTCTAACCTTTTGAATTTCTCGGGTATTCTACTTACCGAGCCTAAGTTTATGCTGGTATCCACTCAGACCTACAAGCTCGAATTATACCATATATTATTGTGCATCCCTGGATAGTTATCAAAAAATGAATGACCATTAAACAAAACAGTCCACGAGCACATACAATGTCATACACGGCATACGTTATTTGATGGTCGTCCGTCACTCTGCGATGCAGCCTGCGTACTGCAACGCATCTTGGTTCACATTAAATATAATAATGGACAATAGCACCTGCCAATTATAATTGTTTTCAATGTCTTTGAATACTTCAAACTCTTCAAATCACGGCGAAGTTAGGATTTGAATACTGAATTATCTGATAGATATAACCATCAAGAAGCTGTATTGGCTTGATAAGCTAACAACTTGGTTCATCAACATTATTGCCGTGTGGTTGGTCCGTCCATTCATATAACACCAACCTAAGGCTCAAAAAAGGCGCACCAACCGTTACGGGATTTGTTTCCACTTCTCTCAGCTCGGTCAAGGTTACAACACAAGCTTTTTGTCTCCGTGGGGACCGCTTCCTCCCCTCTACGCCAACACCCACGCAAGAAAACGAAATCGTCACAAGAAGGATGCTTGGCTGCTTCTCAAAACCGCTTCTCTTATCCGCCAAACAAACGTCGCCCACCACCCACGTGAGCCCCAGAAGCCGTTTCCAACTTCCCCTGGAACGAGGAAAAAAAGAAGTCTTTGAGCTCTCTTTTGAAAGCCCTTTTTTTTTTTGTTTTTTTGGACTCATGGGGAAGAGCTCCTCCCAAACTCAAATAAACGGGCCTGCAGCCTCTCACCTCACTTCTGGCTGAACCCATAATGCCGTAAAGCCATGAAATACTCTGGTAAAAATAGAGAACCGAGGCTTCTGCAGGCTACATTTATGAGTCCCATGGGTATGGTTTAATTCCTTGTCTCTTCTGCCATCCGCCGAGTCCTTTAAATGGCGATGCTAGTTTGGTAGCACCTTCAGCATTGTAGATGGAGTCAAACAAGTAACCATTATTGCCATTCATGCAAGCAGAGAAAAGATATACCTGCCTCAAAGAACTAAAACAAAAATATATTAGAAATAAGAACTTTTTTTTATGTTCTTGTTCATTTATGGGGATGGATTTTGGCAGGAGGTATCTTTTCACCAACCTGTCAAACAGTCTTTTCGCTGCTTCTCCTTTTCCCTGTGAAGCTTTCAACAAACCCTTATTGAAAGTAAGGTGTTCAACACCATGATTGCAGTGCTGTGAGCCAGTTTTCAGTACCTCTGAGAACCAATGACTCTGTGAACAAAGAAAACAAGAGCCCTTTCCTTGCCAACTCCTTCCTTTTCTCTTCCCAAATATGGACAGGAGAATAATGGCTCCCACCTAGCCTTCTGTGCCCAATCAGCTCCAAATCCCCTACCAATGGGGCTGTTACCACAAGGAGGAAACCCTGTGGGCAAGTGACATGATGTCAAATTATGAGGACAGGGAGTCTCCACTGTTGGCTCACTGAAGCACTCAGGGCTCAGATCCTCAGAGGGAATGCTTAGGCTCTCCTTTTTGCCCTTCAGAAATTACTGCATCCCTTCTAGGGGAAGGGTGGAACTGCCATTTCGGAAGCACTCGGAGGGGTAGTTATTGTGGCCGAAACATTGCATCTGTTTTGATGCCTTGCAAGACTTGAACTTGGCTTGAACCCAAGTGCGACCACTTGTGTTTAAAGGTTATTTAGGTGAGGAATTAATTTTAATAAAAGAATGTATAAGACACGTTATAAGTATCATAAATGGAAGAAGACCATTCACAACGGCTTTAAATCATGGTATTTAACCATTATAACAGTGTTATAACAGTTTCGGCCGCCTCTGTCATTATAACATATTGCAATCAAGAAAATATATCATTTTATCCAGCAAAAAAAATATGTTTTAATACCATCATAACGGCTATTATTTCAGTGATTATTTTACTATTAAAAATTTGAAAAGCTAATTTTTAGATAAATAACGACTGTGATAGTTATTATAATTGTTCGAAATATTCTCAAACTACCCTTGGTGATACCTATAATGGCTTTGATTAGAATGAGCTAACCAAACATCATGACTTGGTGCCGCTCTTAGGGGCTATGATGCTGCCCTTAGCAGTTTGACAATTGGAAGCATAAGTTGTAAACATAATGACCGAAAAATTTATCAAGTTATAACCATAATTGACTGAAAAAATTATCAGATGATTTGAATTGAAATCCATGATCAAACAGAACTTATTTTGGCTAATCGGACATCGATTAGCATCATTTCATTTTTACGGTAGATGACGGAGCTCGATAGCGATTTGAAGACTGCATAACATTATTTCCCTTGATTCTATCCAGATGGAATTGACTTCTCCTTCAAATTCAAGCTAGATAACAGAAACTTTTACACCATTCTTAGAAGTAACAATCTTTGAGACCGCGAGCCTCATATGTCAGCCACGGCCATTGAGGATCTCCTAGGTTCTCTCGACAAGCATGCATTCAGTGAATTAAGTTATAATTACACATAGAATTTTCGTTATCAAAAGCATAACCACTCTCTCTCTCTCTCTCTCTCTCTCTCTCTCTCTCTCTCTCTCTCTCTCTCTCGCAAAATGGTTGGTTTGCTGAAGGTATAAAACTTCATGAAGTCGAAGTTGATCGAGTCCTGCATAATTAGTTCATACTGCCATTATGCTTCTAACGAGCCTAATCTGGACTCATAGACATAGAGCATGATCAAATTTGCAGTCAGTAAGATTATCACAAACTACTGAAGCTTATGAACCTGGTTACTAATTGTGGAGATAATTGTAGAAATAGACATGATGCATCCGCAGCCACATCCAACCCTAGGTGCAAGGTTTAAACTGCTAATTGGCAAGCCGTACTAATCTCAAGGTGCATCGGGAGAACAGGACAAAGTGGACCTCTATAGACTCAAAAGTGGCTGGAATTTCTCATGAGAAAACTATAGAGATTTCTTGGCTCCAACAAACATCTAAATAGGCTACCCCACCTCAGTAATGTTTTACGGGTGACCATCATCTGTAGAAAATTGGAAATGCCATTTCAGGTTTCCAGGGGGCCTCGGAAGTTAAATGAGCACCAAGATAGTCCTATGTTGGTGAAGAAGACTTCTTTTGAATTGAAATGGACTCAGAAAAGAGAACTAGGAATGAATGCATTGACAAAGGATCCAATCTCTTAATCAGATATAACCATGAACATAGAATTATTCCAACTGGAAATAAATGCCCTTGTGCCTTGCTAAGCAGGGATTTATATTCCAGTATAAGATTATTCACTTGTATTGAACTCGGATGTAGATGATCTAATTTTAATATTCATTAGATAATTCCAGCATCTATGTGACTAAAAAATCTATATCAGAGTTTCCGCGTTAGTTCAAGTCAATGGGCAACAAATATTAAGACGAGAGTATGACAAGGAATGCAGCAGAATACAGCATCATCTCATTAGTTTAGAAAATAGAAGCAGAGGTCACGGCATTAGTTTACTAACAACCTCATTGAGAATAGTTAACAAGAGAGGATTAAAGGTTTTAGCCAACAAAACTAAGGTGCTGCTTTTAATGAACAAAAAACTTCCCATCGCCTTCACCTTTCTCTCTCTCTCTCTCTCTCGCCCTCTTTTCTTTTCTCCTCTTTGATTCCACCCCTTTATAGACTCCCTGTACATTAAGCTGCCAACCCCATTTTCTATGTTGCTCCTACTCCAAGGAAATCAATGAAGGGCAGGCTAATCTTCTCCCTCTCATGACCTGTTTCACCATGCAGCCAAGCTCTGCTGCTATGCTTGGCCAGTGATTCAGTTGCCGAGGCCTCGGAGGTTGAATTAGAGAAACCAGACTGATCAAAACCTGGAACCATCATCATAGGAGGACCATGTGGGAAGCTACTCCCATAGTCGCCAAATTTCCCATAGCATCCATTCCTCCCAGCCACCAGCTTTTCATCAGAACCTGCACAAAAAGCAAGCAGCAAGGAAAAGAGGCCCATGAGGAAAACCACTGGAACATCCACCAGGAAACAGTAAAGACTCTGAGATTCATTCATCAAGACTAGATGATACAAAGAAAAGTGTTAAGCAGGCAGCTTTCAGGAGGGACCCATGAGAAAAAAACATCACATAAGTAAGCATCTCAGCTATATTATTGAGACAATCATTCACCCAGCAGAATAAGTAACCAAAAAAAGGAATAAAAAATGAACATTAGCTAGAAAGCGCCATGATAAGAGAAGAGAAGCCATAGGAAAAATAGAAGGAAATAAGAATTATTTTTGAGAGAGAGAGAGAGAGAGAGAGAGAGAGCATACCCATGAGGAACTCAAAGGGCCGTGGCTGCTGGGGAGAGCTATAGCTATAGAGTAAGTTAGGAATGGTCACACTGGTGAAAGAATTGAGGGAGAGATCTGTGCAAGTGGAGGCAGACTCATCTCTAGTGGCGGTGATGGTGGACTCACCACTGCATGCAATGTTGCTGGTGTTCACCTCGATCCTGTTGGTGAGGGCCTGAGAGGAGGGAGGGTTTGGGGAGGAGGTGGAGGACTTCCTCCTCCTGTAGGAACTGGACTTCTCCCTGTGCTTCCTGGCCATGATCACATGCCAATGGTTCTTCACTGCATTGTCCGTCCTTCCAGGGAAAAGCCTGGCAATCAGTGCCCATTTGTTGCCATAGAGCCTGTGGGCAGCCAGAAGCCTCTCCTCTTCCTCCTCACTGAAGACCCTCCTGTTGATCCTTGGGTCCAGCTGGTTGAACCACCTGAGTCTGCAGCTCTTCCCTGTCCAACACCAAATTCCAGAGCAAAACATCAAGGGAACAACTTAAAGAAAAATAAACCATTAGATAACATCAAAATATAATTCTATGAAGCAGCATCGAAAACGCTATCTCATTTATTTATTTATTTATTTTTATGGCGTGAAGATAGAAATCTGTGTATGAGTTCGAAAAAGAAGAAAAAAAGAGCTCTTTCGAGGTTGTTCTTGGCTTTTACGTTTACTTTTATCTTTTTTAAAGCAAAAACAGCAGGGAGAGAGAATTTGTGTGGAGTTGGTTGGATACCTGATCTCCCTTCAAGCTTCTCAGCAATCAGATTCCAGTTTTGGGGTCCGAATTGGGAGACAAGCTCCTTGAGCTTGGCATCCTCACCTGGCCTCCAATGGCCCCTAGCACAGAGCTTGGTCTGGCCATTCTCATGGGTGCCACCTTCTCCTTGCCCGCTTTGCTCCTTCTCATCCCCATGATACAGTACTTGCTCCCCACTAAAGCCGCAGTCTTTGTGCTGCTCCTTCACCATCGAGAAGCCCATCCCACTACTCCTACACTGCTCCTTCACCATCGAGAAGCCCATCCCACTACTCCTACATTCCATCCCTCCAGATGGAGAGCCCAAACCACCAAGAAATGGACGTGGTGGTGGTGGTGGGGGTGGTGGTGGAGGGTGGAAGAACCCCATCTCAGCCGTTATTTTCAGATGTTGAGGAGCCATATCTCTTCAAAACCAAAATGATTCAATGAGGACCAACAACTTCTTTTATGGAAAACAAAAGGGAAAAAAAAGAATACAAAGATCAAGAAAAGAAAACACAGATAAATGCAAGAAAGACCTATTAAGAGGGAAGAGGTTTCGGTCACAAAGGAAAGGGCTTTGGACCTTCTTCTTGGCCAGTCTCCTGTAAATCCCAATCCGAAAGCATTTAAACAAGAAAGGAGGGATCTTTATATGTAGTTGATGTTACTTTAAAGGGAAGTTGATGAAAACAGAGCTTTCAGAGCAGGAAGAAGAGGATGATGGAGAACCCCAAGAAGAAACAGTTTGCCAAGAAAGAGCCCAAAAAATTAAGAGAGACACGGCCTCGGGTGGAAGAAAACCACACGGGTCTCTCCCCCCACCCCACCCCCCTCTGTATCTCCCCTCCCTCTTCTCTCTCTCTCTCTCTCTCTCTCCCCCCTTCTCTCTCTTTCTGTGTGTGCGTTTCCCTTACTTTGAGACAGATTGCTCCTCTGAGGCTGTGGGCATTGGGGGTCGCATGCACAAGTTCAAAAGGAAACCGCTCGTGTGGGTTGGGAGTCCTCCCCACTCTTATATCAGAGCTGCCCCTGTCCCTCTCCGCCTTGACAAAACCACCAGAACTCTCTTGTCTCTTTGCACCCCGCCCTCCTTGGCTTTCCAAAGCAATGAAAAGATAACAACCAAAGAAAAGAAGCAAAGAAAAGATAGCAGAAATAAAGGCAAATGCATAGGAATTATATACTAGATATCCATACATCCTTCTTTTATGATATTTCTCACTTGCTTTTTATCTATTATTTACTCAACTTTGTCCTTTGTTACACCCTTCATCACTCTTACTTTTTAAATATAAAATTTAAAGTGGTGGGAAGGTTCCTTCCCCCATGCTCCTTTCAAAAAAAAAAAAAAAACTTATTTTTTAAAAAAAAAATTTGGAGAGAGAGAAATTTTATTTTGGAAGGACTTGAAATTGGTTTGGGGATATGATGATTGATGACACTTTGTTTTCATTTACCAAATTTCTCATGAATGCCTGGACCTCATGAATGCTGGTGCAAACTTTTGCTGGGACCTTCTACTGAACTTTTTCGTACCAGATGTTATTTAAGATCTTATACTTGTATGGATACGCAGTTATCGATGTTCACTAATTTAGTATAGAGCAAAGTTTGTTAGGAGGGATTGATGCAGGTTTATAAAGCAAAGGATTCTAGGATGACAAGAAGTAATTGCTTAGGTCGCCAAACAAGATCATTTGGGTGTTTAAACTTTCGAGAAGATATTATGGTGGATTTGGGTAGCTGTTCAGCTCTGAAGAGCTAGGATAATAGCCCACCAATTTCAAGTCCTTCCAAAATAAAATTTTTCTCTCTCCAAAAATAAAAAAGAAAGAATTTTTTTTTTTATGAGTATCATGGAGTAAGGGACCTGCCTCCCCTATAAATTTTATATTTTAAAAAAGTAAGAGTTATGGAGGGTATGACAAAGGACAAAAATACAAGGACAATTTGTTACATAGATGTCATGTTAAATTATTATTACAGAAGACACTTGTAGTCTCAAGATTCATAAGAGATTCAAATAGTCTCTAAAATATATAGCTGAAATAATAATGCTAATAACTAGAAGGACATCAAGGTTCAATCATTCTATAGTTTTTTTTTCTCAAAAAAAAAATCCATAGCATCTTAATTTGCCAGTTATAAACTATTGCATGCAGTATTTGATGCATAATGATACAAGAGCAACTAATATAAATTAAATTTTATGGACAAAAACAATAGATTAGGTCAATTGAAAAAGGATCTTGGAACTTGTGATTGACGATAAGAGAAAGGAAGAAACTTATATTCTACATTATATAACATACCATATGGAATACGGACTTGTTTATTATCTCTTTTGTTCAAAAAGTTTGGAGAGGGGTGGCAATAAACTGACCTAAGTTCGATTGGCATGACCAGGCTTCCTATCTTTCTCTTCCTTTTTTTAAACTAAAATTTCATTTTTTTCAGAATTTTTCTCAACCAATTAGTTAAGAGTAAAGTAGCAAGCTACTTGTTCCATCTTATCATTTAGCTTTTCTTATCTTGCAGCTGATCAATATTATTATCTATCCTTGCTTATCTTTGTAGCCGGGAATTAATTAACCATGCCCGCTTAACAAAAGCTAAGTGCGACTCCATTTTTATACAGACTTCATGTAGTGGCCCACGTCAATCAAATCTCGATTCCACACTTCTCTCCACCAGCTGCCATGTTTGGTAACTTAGCTTTGACAGCATCAACAAGTTAAATCTGATCAAACTTCACATGCAATGCTTTTTGTGAGTCAATATTGACTGCTAAATTATATCAGCTTGCCTTTTGACCCGATTCTCTCATAGCCTTCTACCAAGTTGGCCTCTCTGTCATCTTCCATTAAACTGATTTTTTTTCCAAACAAACTATCTCTACTTTAATCAATAAAATATATATAACAGTGCAGGATTTTTTTTTTTAAATTGACTTCATGTATCCGATAACACCGACACAATACGAACATAGTATATTTTTGAATGAACCATGTTGAGGCTAGCATGCCGCATCCTAGTCATCATACGTAGCATTATTATCTTGGACAGATCCATCAGTGGAGTAGTAGCTCACCCGTGATTAATTGAAGGAACCCTAAGTTCGATCAAAAATATAATCTAGAGACATTAGCTGCTTATTTTTTGTGTGTATGTGTGTGTGTGTGTGATGCAGGTGCATGAACGACAGACAACTTGCATGCCATTTTCAGAGTATTAAATGGCCGAATTTAGAAAAGTTATTAACATAAAAGTTTTAGGTCCAAGATCGTGCCGATGGACCATTTCGAGTTCTTAAACGTATTGGAGAAAATGCCTATCAAATTGAACTTCCTGGTGACTATGGAGTTTCTGCTACCTTCAATATTTCTGATCTAATTCCATATCATGATATAGAAGAGGCATTGGACAACTCGAAGACGAGTTGAGCTTCAACCGGGGGAGTATGATGCAGGTGCATGAACGACAGACAACTTGCATGCCATTTTCAGAGTATTAAATGGCCGAATTTAGAAAAGTTATTAACATAAAAGTTTTAGGTCTCTTTCTCTTCTTTCCAACAAGCCTAAGAACATTAAAATCCGAGTTATGGTTAGAAAGTTATAGGTATTTCAAGAGGCAGGTGTCTTTTAACCTTTTAAATTCCCTAAGAGAATTTAGTTGGTTTTGATGTCTTTTATTGTGTGAGTTACCCATATTAAAGTGACTTTTGACCTTTCATTTTCTTTTGTCTTTTCATGTTACCCATGACTTGCCTATAAATAGTCATGAATTGTAATGAGAAGGCATCCAAGTATTTGAATGAAAGTTATCTTCCTTCTTGCACAAGAAATTTATCTTGTCTTTTCTCCCACTTCCATTGGATTGCAAATTGATCCAAGCGGTATCAGTGTGTGTGTGTGTGTGAGAGAGAGAGAGAGAGAGTGTTTTGCATATTACTCTTTTTATAGATTAATTAATTAATTAATTAATTATATATATATATATATATATATATATATATATATATATATATATATATAGAATGCTCACTACATTCATTTGTAAGCCAAGACATTTCACACCATAGAAATTCCCTATTTGCTAATTATTCTTCTCAACATTGTTGCTTTCAAATTTAAGATGCAACCAAGAATTTGTTCTAGCAATGGTGGTGATGAGGATCTCAAATCTAGCAATAGTAGCATCAAAATACAAGAATGGCGCACTGGCGGGAAACTCTGAAGAGCTGCGTGAAGAAAGGCAGAAAAAAGCCGATAAATATTCTATTATGATTGATAGAAAGTTAGCAATGGAATTTAGTGGCAAACTCATAGTTTAAAGGAGTTCTTAGTATATAAATATGTAAACGAGAAGTCTTTGTATATAACAAATTTTATAAAGGGTGGCTAACATGTAAAGATGTTGGTTTATTAATAAAATGTTTAATTCAAAATTTTGATATTTTAGAATTTCATATTGGATATTTATCTAAACATATACCTAATTAAATAAAAAAATTATCTTAGACTCCCAAATAACTTGATTTTTTTAAAAGATAAGATTTAATTTTTTTATTTTATTCTCTCTCTCCTCTTAAAATTCTATAGAAATTCTACGGTGGTATCTTAAGAAAAAGCTTAAAGATGCTTTTTTTTCCTCATAAGACATCCCAAACAGATGCTTAAAGATGCTCGCAAACAAACTCTTATCTGTTCCGGAGACTTTCATAAATGAAGAGATGTATTCTCATAAAAAGATATAACTGATTTGATGATGATTCCAAAGTATGCATCTATTAACAAAAATGATGTAAAAGAATGCATTCAACTAAAAGATGCTTAAGCATCTAATCATACTCACCTTTTCACATCTATAAATAGAAAAAAAGGATTGTACTTCCTATCTATCAGAACGACATCCTCTTTCTATCTAAATAATACCAAATTTGATATGAGAATTAAGAGCACTAAGCGAGCAAACTTAAGTGTATCCATTAGGCATTTGGGAAGAAGATTGTCGTCACATCCCGAACCCAACACCTGAACAACACCTGAGTCTGTTCGGATTACACGGCTGCACACTTTCTAGGGCAAAGTCTTAGAGAATATGCTAAGTCTGAAAATTTATCACAACCTCAGTATTTATGAATAATAATAATTTTAATTCACAGCGAACAATAAAATTGATCCAAGTACAGAATTTAATCATCAAACCAATATTAGTGATACTTTATTTATTTATTCTTTCCACCTATAATCTCAACTATAGTCAAGTACTACACAACCTGTAGCTCTGAACAAGAGAAAAAGAAAGAAAGTTGGGAGCTTTATAGCCTGGTAAAATATTTATAACATTTTGGTATTATTCGAGCAATTATCGAGAATGAACCTAGCCGGTAAATTGAGTACTCATCGTGATATCTTATTTTGCAGAAGAAATGGGGGAATATCTTTGGGATCCATATGGATAGTAGACCAACATTTCTATAAGATATTTTCCAAGCAATTAGGAGAACATGGAAAAAACCTAAAACAAAAAAAAATTGAGGATTGACGAGACGAAATATTTTGCAATTTCAAGGTACCAAAACATTTTTTTATAGAGTCATGTCATCTTAGAAAAATCGAAATTTGCTCCCCCTCGCAATGGACCGGTTGACCATGGAATATCATCGGATTCGTGTATGCTGTAGCGTCCTATGGCAACCATATCTCTTGTATTTTTCTTTTCCTTTTTCAACCTTGAAATCAAAGAAATAGAAAAAAAAAATGCAGGCAACTTGATATCCAATCATCAAATACACCTTGAATACTCCTTATATGCATGGAGATGCCAAATTCTGCTTGAGTAGTGTAAAGAAGGAAAATGCTTTGCATCCCCTCTTAGCATACCCTAATCCAATTTTTTCAAACCGCTTGGGATAAAATGGATAATAAAGTCCACCATGAACCAGTGAACCACCCACCTTATGTCAAGTAGTACTCTTAAAAGAAATGCTTCGTACTCTAAAATAATGGTGATACTCTTTAACTACTAGATGGGATGTTTAACAATCCTGGAGTTTGAGTCGGTGGGACGAATCCTGAAACATTGAATTTTTAAATTTAAAGTAGCAGTCGCATTCTAGATCTCCATTAATGCCAGAAAAAATGTGACGCTCATCGGCCCATGCATGCTAAATGTTTGGTACATCTAAATGGCTCAAGTAGCCTCTCTTTTTGACCGAAAATAACTTGTTTGTTTTTTCACCCATCATGCCCAACGTCATTTCTATTCCACACTCATGTCATTAGATGGGTTTTTCTTCTTCAATTTAAGGAAATTTTTCGATTTCTTACCTCATGCAAAGTCTAAGAAAGTGTTCTTCAACCAAAGTTTTTTTAAAAAAAGAAAAAAAAATATCATGAAGAAGACAAGCCCTGCTACTGCATTACGAAATGTGCAAGACCGGACCACAGAGGTGATAGCCTAGTGAGAGCGTGGTCTTACTTCCAACCAAGTGGTTCCGAATTTAAAACGTGCGGATGTCGATTAAATTGTAGAGATCGGATGCTTTCTGCTCAGACACATGGTCTGAAAGGGTGTATCGCTCTGCTGGTAACTTTAGTGGTGCCAAATGTGACATACTCACATGTGGTTTTCGTGCCGGAGTATAGAGGAGTAATCGAGTCGGACCCACGGATGAGGAGGGTATGAGGCATCGAACATTCTTCTGGCGGAATGGGGGTCCAATGGAGACTATCATGCGGGATGAGCGTATCCGTTCCTTCTCTCTTCCTTTATTTTATTTTTTTTTAAAGCAAAAAGAAAGTGCAAGATCGTAACAATAAATTGCAGCAAATTTGTACATCCAAGCTCGCTTGTACCGTATTTCCAGTTCAAAATACACTGCCACTTAAATGCTGCAGGACTGACCACTAGGCCTCGTAATTTAAATGACAAACCGTCCATCTCTATCAAACTGTTCCATCCATCATCCGTCTCAACTCGTAGCAGTTGCACGTCACTCTCCAGCACTCATTAATCTCATTCAATTCATGCAAAACGTCGCTCAGTTGCTTTAAACAAACAAAAACAAACAAGCAAGCAAGCAATAGCTCCCAGTCCCGGGCCCCTCCTTTTTAACTCCCCCCGCACGTAACTTACTTAACCACAAATTTATTGCACCCTTTCTTTCTCTCCCTTCATCCAATAAGTATACAAAAATGACAAGAAGTGTAACGGTTCCCACGCACGCTGACCACCTACTTTTTTTTAATCCCGTAGATTGCTCGCCAACGTCAATTACTTTGGACCGCATCGGTCGAAAAGAATGAGTATTAATTGTCCGTCACACCATGGAGATGGTGAGTTCCAGATAAGTTTGTTATCCTTTCTCTCATGGCTTCTCCATTGACTCCATACATCCAAACAAGAGAGCTTTTAACGGACTATGATTCATATCAGGGCTCGTTTGGTTCGCAGAAAAACGAGGGGGGAAAGTGTGGTCAACGGAAAAGTAATGAAATGCCTCTTGTTTAGTTGGAGTTTTCAAAGGAGAGAGATGGAAAAGTTGTATTCCCATGGGAATATGATTCCCACATTTCATGGGAAAGTCTTTCCCATGAGAAACATGGGAAAGTTACTTTCCTATGAGGTGGGAATCACTCCTTTTTTATTTTTTCCCAAAAAGACCCTTCAGCATTAAAGAAGCATTAAAGAGGCATTAAAGACCTAATTTTTATTAAGGGCATAATAGGAATTATACATAACTTTCCTAGGAAAGTGGATGGTCAACCAAACATAAGCACTTTGGAAATTAGTCACTTTCCCATGGTTAACCAAACATGTCAAAAGTACTTTTCTAGGTATCCTCTTCCTAGGAATCTGATTCCCAGGAATCATATTTCTAGGAGGAAAAATACTTCCCGCGAACCAAACGAGCCCTCAATGTATTCGTATACCTTCGCAGAATTCTATAAAGCCAGCCAAATATTATGTTATGGCATGATGTATTGGCCTGCTATAATGAGCTGGTAAAACTATATTAGCACTTGATTCAGAGATATTACTTTTAAAATTTTTGAATATCTACAGATATATATTTATTAGATTAGTTTAGTAAATTTAATTTTATAAAGAAACTAAACTACCATTTCTCTCCATGGACCCACAAAAATAAATTCTCAGTGGGGGTAAGGAAAAATTTTAAGTGGCCAAGTGGGTCTTCACCGTGGTACATGTCAACGTTCCATGCATCTTATTTTAGTCAAGCTTTGGGTTCAGTGGCTCTTTGACCTATTGTAAGTGTAACTGGGTTAAACTAAACCCAGACATCTTAGACCCAACCTATAAGGTACAGCGAATCGAAAGAGAGAGAATCTAATCCTTTGAGTGGCTTAAAGGATTCCAATCTACCTATAAAACCGAGGTGTATCCAACTAGATCAATGTTCCAACTTAAAGGATTTTTAGTTGTGTTTGAATAATCAATTATTCAGTTAAGTTGGATGTTGAAGCATGCCGTGAGGCTTTACCTCAACTAATTTGGAAATTCTGGTCAGGTTGGTTAGTGTATATCAAACCAAATTCCAACCAAAATTTTATAAGATCACTGTTCATATCTTGAAAAAATATATAGCCTTCGAGAATTTGAATTTGTCCTAATCCAAATCTTTAAACCAAAAACCAAAATCTATCATATCTATAACCAAAAATCTTTATGGGCTCGTTTGGTTCGCGGAAAGCATTTTTTCTAAGAATATGATTCCTGAGAAGAATATTTCTAAGAAGAGAATGTCTGAGAATGTACTTTGGCATATTTGGTTAAACATGGAAAAGTGATAGATTTCCAAAGTGCTTATGTTTGGTTGACCATCAATTTTTCTGGGAAAGTTATACATAATTCCTATTATACTCTTAATAAAAATTAGATCTTTAACGACTCTTTAATGCTGGAGGACCTTTTTGAAAAAAAATAAAGATGGAGTGATTTTTGTCTTATGGGAAAGTAACATTTTCATATTTCTCATTAGACTTTTTCATAAAATATAAAAATCATATTTTTATAAAAATATAATTTTTTTTTTTTTAACTTCAATCAAATAAGAAACATTTCATTACTCTTTCGTTACCCATATTTTTTTTTTATTTTTTTTCGCGAACCAAACCTAAACCCGGTCGGAAGCGTTTGCATTTATAAAACAGCACAATTCAGGTGGCGTGGAAACTTATTAAATGTGATGAGGACAAAACTCACATAATAAGACATATTTTTCCGTTCTTGTTTATAAAAATCTATTATTTTTATGCTTGCATAATTTTATTTTTAAAAGATAGACCCCTCCTAGTAGGGCTATGATGATGGCTGCTTGTTTTCTTCTGATCATTATGAAGCTGGCAGGGAGACAGCAGTGCAAGCTGTTTCCCCTTTCCCCATCCAACCACTCCATCCCTCCTTTCTTTTAACCTCATCCTTTTAATATTTCTTTATGTTTTTTTTCTTTTCTTTCTCTAAATTCAAGCTTAAATAAAAAAGAAAAAAAAAAGTACAGATAGTGGGATCAAAAGAGTGCAAAAGGGAAGAGGGAAAAAAATCTCGATTGCAGAGCCTAGATACATAGATAGGGGAGGAGCTTTCACGAATGACACGTGTGGACACTGTCAACTCTAACGGAACCGTTTGTTAACTTCCTTCCGTTATTTTTTTGTTTCCTTTATTTCTACCTGTTTTTCTTTTTTTTGGTTTTGGGCCCCCAATGAGCAAATTTGTCTCGTTGTGAGCCGTACTCGGTCAAAATAGGAATCCGGACGCATCCGAAACGGGCTCGCCTTCGGGGCCGGACGGATGTGGATGTCAAGACGTGGACTGTCATCGCTCGGCCTCGACCGGACACGTGTACGGATGGCAGAAGGTTGGGTGGGGGGATCGGTCGTGGGAAACCGTAACAGATTGGAGAAAAGTTGGAGGGGTGGAAGGGGGGCAGAGCCTCAGGGGAATAATATCACCCAAAGGATACGCTGCCTTGCCGGACGCTGGGCGTTGGGTCCCACTACTCTTTCCCCTTCTTCTCTCTCTCTCTCTCCCTATTCTTAATTACCTTTTTTTTTTTTTCCTTCAAGATGTTTGATTTAATCGATTTTAATTCTTTAAAACTTATTATCTCACTTGAATTTTATGATAAATATACATAGAAAATATATATGTGGCAGTACCTCGAGACATTGGAAGGATTTTTTTGTGATCTTCCAATATTAATAAATTAATTGTTTCGCTCCTATATCTTTTTAAAGGGCAAAAAAATTTTGAGAGTTGCTTCATAAATTCGCAATAGTACTTGAGTTGTACTATGCCCGAATCTGATAGGAGTTAGTAGTGGTGGAGAACCGGATTGGAAAAAAAAAAAAAAAAAAAGAAGAGAGAGATTCTAGTTGTAAAATATCTAATGAAACTGTAGCTGAAATTGAGATAGAGATAAGTGATTTGATCACTGACGATATAAGAAAAAGGTGAGAAATTATTCTTGTAGAGATAGCATTTTATTTCTATATATTATCTTTCTTAACAAAGCAAAAACTTTACCATGGAGGTATTATCTGTATGTTTATCTAAAATAGATAAACACAAAGCTCGGTTTTGTGTAAAACATGTTGTGATGAGAATCATATAAAGTCTTTTTAATAGATTACTTACAATAAATATTATGAAAAATAGTCAAACGAGCATACTGATAAAACTCATTTGCCTTAAGATTTGTTCGGAGCAGTTGTGGTAGAGCATAATAACGAGATAGCCTTTGATATTTGAGCTATATTTTTACAATATTTGGTATTGAGTTAACCCAAATTGCCTATAAGTTATATTTTATAAAACATAACTTTATATAAAACAGATTTTATACAAAAAAATAGGAGGTTGTTTTCACAAATTTAACTTTTCAGACATGTTTCTCCATAAATATTTTTCACAGCAGGTATCTAGAACAACAATTGAACACATGCTTTTATAAATCTCGTTTATTTTTTACTTCGTATTTTTTAAGAAAATCTAGCAACTAAGCAGCCTTACAAGAAACTATCAATAAACTTCACATTTTCTTGCGATGTTCGGTAAGACTACTGTTGAGATTAAAACGTGCTCGCTTAACCAGAGTGTATTGGTTGTATCTCATTTGAAAGGAGTAACCTTGGATGCCGGTAAAAGATCGGACTCATAGGGCGTGGAGCTTCCATGACAATAGTTTATACGTTTACAATCTAGGGCTCATCCAAAAAAATTAGGCCGAAAATATTATTTAATTTTTTTTAGTTTTGTGTAAGCGGTCTTTCCGACGAATAATCGAAGTAGAACTAAATGCATACCAATATGGATTCTTATATACTTTCTCCATTTAATCTCTAGTATTTTTATTAGGCTAAAGGTTTAAATCCATTCAAATTCAATCACCAATACCACGATTAGTTTGTGGTCAGCCCTAATGGATCTATGTTATAGTATCTACTCTTCCATATGAATTATGAGCCGAATCCATTCTGATACTATTTGTTACGACTCAGAACTTCATCCAAAAGGACTAGTTTCTTGGTCTTCTATAAGTACGTAAATATTTTTAGTGAATAACCAATATAAAACTAAACACATACTTGTATAAGTTCTCATATACTCTCTCTATTTAAATCCTAGCATCCTCGCAAGGCTGGAAATCTAAATCCATTCAAGTCTAATCACAAATACCATGATTTGATTGTGGTCAACCTAAATAGTCCGTATAGGTCATGAGTTAAATTCATTGTGCTAGCATTTGTCGCACCTCATTGCTTCATTCAAAAAAATTAATTTAAAGGTATTTAAATTTTTTGGTTTTATATAAATATTTAATTTTTTTAATAAATGACAAATATAAAATTAAATATATACTCGCATGTTCTCATAATATTTTATTGTGTACGTGTGCCGTAGTTGGGCCAACGGCCAAATTATAACCATGCCTTCGTGTCTTACGTGTGAGAATTTGCTTCCTAGCATTTATTTTTTCATTTGCTTTTCATATGGTACCAAAGCTAACCACAGAGAATAGCTTCTCAATGAAAAAGAAAAATCCTCGAAGTCCATCTGCAAGATTCGCCTTTTGTCCTAGCAGCATCAACAACTCATATTTTAAAGAGGATTATCAAAGGACAAACATGGAACTAAATGACACTTAAATAGTTAATGACACTAAATGCACCCCGCCCTAAGTTCGAACCCAACTGAATACTTTGTAAACAAAACACATGACCCATATGAAGCACCACTCCATCTCTAACTAAGCCGGAGTATGAAAGATGATACTAACTGTTGGGGGAAGAACCCCAAGCCATACATTCACGGAGGCGCTCGGCCGAAGAGCGCCAGCCGGAAAGTTGCTCGGCCAAAGAGTGCCGAACGGAGAGCTGCTCGGCCAAAGATCGCCGACCAGAAAGCTGCTCGGCCAAAGGATGCCGACCAGGAAGGCGCTCGACTAGAAGGCGCCGACCAGAGTGCGCGCCAAGAGGTGCCCAACCAAAATAAACTGCTCGGTTAGAAAGTGCCGACCAAAGACAGCGCCGAGGCGCTCTGCTAGAAGGTGCTCGCCTAAAGGGCGCCGACCAGGAGTACTCAAAGCAGCCCCGCCACAGGGCGCCCCATTGGGCGATCAGCTCGGCTCGGCACTCTTGCCGAGCCGATGCCTTAACCAAATGTTCAACCTCCGCCTAAAGTCCAAGGGACTTGACAACTCCTACGGCTTGCGACCTGCCACTATCTCCAAGCCATCAAGGCATAAGATCTCCTCAGGCGTTCGGCACGACCTGCCATTAATGCATGAGACTCCCTCAAGTCTCCGATGCACTCAGGCATTTAATGAACACGGCCCAAGACGATCTCCGGATCACTGAACCATCAGAACGTATGGCTCTCCCTGACCGCCGGTTCATTCGGTAATAAATGCACTTACCATCCACGGACCCCAGGCCCACCACAGCCGGCGGTTCAACCACTCCAACAGGTCCGATCGACCGTGACAACTCCCTGATTCCGGTCTGATCCGGTCCCGTTCTCAATTACGCCATTAATGGGCCAAATCGTGCCCAATTATTACAAAACAGGACAAACCTCCTGTCACCTCCCAGGTAACAAAAATCCTCCTATAAAAGAAAACCTGGAGGGAAAAGGGAGGGAGGACCAAAAACCAGAGAAAAAACCCGGAGCTGGAGTGAACCCTCCTAGACCGGGGGAAAAAGGAAGAAAACAGCACAGACACAATTGAACACAAGATTCTCTGTCTTCTCCACATACTCTCTCCCCTGCTCTCTCCACATACTTGCCCCCTCTGACTTAGGCATCGGAGGGCCGGCGCCGGGGAGCCCGGCCACCGGTTTTCTTTGCAGGACTTGCACACCCCCCCGCAGCGGAGGACGCAGCCAGCCGGCGCACCGCCGTCCGCCCCCTGCAGCAGCGGAGCTCATCCTTCCCCGGCTTCACGGCGGCCCCCGGGTCCAATTTCCAGCAACACTAACTAAGCCGTCCACTTAGGTTTCTTTGTTCAAGCCTATACTCGCAAATCTTAAACCTCTTGTCTAAGAGATAATACTATCTAAGCTAACGCTTGACAGTTATCAAAAGTATAAAATTCCAAAATTTTGAATCTTGAGATATATATACATAATTAGTCTTCATATGAGATATGAATGCTTGTATTTATTTCCTTATTGGCGCCAAAGGCTTGCAAGTAAAACATATTTTGCCATCTATATCAGATTATCAGTTTTACAAATGCTATGCATAACCATACCTTCCTTTTAGCTTTCTTCCCTTTTTTTTCTTTGTACATATTGTTATATGTTGCACATAGAATCGTAAGCACATACTCTATATTTGTCTTTTTTTTTAAAAATATATATATTTTAAGTAATGAAATTAGGAAATGATGGAGAGGTTCAAAGCCAATCAATTGCCAACATTGTATTTTATACTGGCGTGCTATAACATACACCTTATTGCTATCTGTTTGTAAGAAAATATAAAATATATAAATAAATCTATCTTTATAAGAATAGTCATCCAAAGGATTGTAAATTTCGAGTTCTATAATCTAGCTAGCTGAAGTTATGTGTCATGAAGCTAATCAATGTCTACCTAATTTAACAAACAACAGATCTAAATCAGACCCATAACAGGCTGCCACATACGTATTGCACAAAGATCATGACCCCAAAACCTACCCTAGGATTCTCAAATTGGCAGTTGGGATTTTGTCCCTTCTCTCTAGCCCAGGGCCCGTCCATCTGTCCTACAACTCCATTCACACACCCCAAACTCGGACGAGCATCCATTAGAACTGCTTTATCTGACGTAGCTTTGGAAAAGGGCATCTAGAAAGAACTCAAGCAAAAAATGCAAGAACCAACTTGGTCGTCTCTGCCACCACCACTACGCCAAAGTTCTATTTTTCTTTTTTCTTTTCCCAAACTTCACTTGTACACCTGCCTTCCAAAAGGCTCCACTCACAATCTGAGCTCATGCCCCTCATTTCCTATGTCATCTTGCCTACTCTCTCTCTCTCTCTCATTCCACTAACCCCTTCACTTTGTGTCATTAAAGACACCCAGTCCAATAATCTAAACTGTTCTGCCCAAAAGTAACTACTTTGAACTCCCCACATTGGCTAAATAATCTTGGAATTCTAGTGTTATACATATGGGGTTTGTCAGGGGATGAGGTAATGTGCATTAAAAAGTACTAAAAGGTGACCATGGAAATGTGGATGTCTCCATCATAATGAGAGAGCTCATGTGGTTTTTCCACAGACACCTTCCTTCTCTCTCGGACTGGCTGGCCATTGGGTCCAAATTTGAGTCGCCCTATTTCCGTGCACGTGCTCGGAGCCGCCCCATGAAATGTGACCCAATTGCGTCCCAATCATGGCCGGCCGGCTCGGTCAGAGTGGGTGGGCCGGCCAATTATGGTGCGGGTCGCATTTGAGTAGGACCTGATTGTCGAGCCATTATTAAATTTTATGATTTCATTTGGTACTTGCCCTAATTCCGAATGAACATGGAAATGCGAGAGCCTAAGAATATGTTATTATTGCTAGACAATCTTATGGATCTACTTCGATGTAGATAGCTTTGATGTATGCTTGAGACAAATGCAAGAATTAAAATAGCAACCGTCCTAACAATTCTAAGGACTTCTAAGATAATAAATATATAAATCATGGTTATTATTCGATCATTATTCTTTTATGATGATTGCTGTAGAACATGAATATGTTGGCATGCATTTGATATTTTCATTAGTTGTCAAAATAAAATAAGATGATTATACTCAATTCCCTATGCTTGTTTAAACAAAAAGAAGTAAATATTCTATTTAGCAAATGATGGCACGGGCATAAAAGCATCTTCATGCTCTGTTATTTTTTCTTATTACAAAAATTAATGTAACGGGATTACTTTATATTTAAAAAAAACATAAAAATTGATTGAACCAACAATTACAGTTGTCATTTTATCATAATAGTAGATAATGATTTTGGATATGCTTTGTTATTTGGTGATATTGGTGTTATTCAAACTTTGAATTAAACGAAGAGTTACCATCGAATTCTCGAGGTGGTATCTATTATTCTTTTTATCTGATTATTTTGAACTCGAGGTAAAAATATATAACGATGCATGCGAAACAACATATTTGAGGTTCAAAGATCCAATAATATATAAAATTAGTCTGTGTTTAAGCAAACAATATCTGTTTACAGTTTATGTCATTAAAAAAATGAAAGAAGGGATGGAATCTCAAAAAGGGCGAATGTTGACAGAATTGGCCTAGGGCCCACAACAGAAGCAAAGGGAATCAAGCAATGTGATTTACTTAGTGCCCCACAAAGAATGCTTTGTACTTTTGTCAATGTTAGTTCATCCGCATCACTCCCTTTGCTTTATCTCCTTCAATGTAGGTTTAGGGTTAGCCAACAACTACTTGTAGATTTCTTAAGTCGGACTCGCTCAAGAACTCCCACAATTACAATTCCAAGAATCCTTACTTCCATACCCTCCATCCCACCAAACAAAACTAGTAACCAAACTCTGAAATCAATCAAACAAATAAACAAACAATAAAAAAAAAAAAACAATGTCCATTGCCCACATGCTAAATCAAGAGGTCATCGTCACGGGCATTATTATCTAATCTAAGAGACATGGTTTCCTAACAAGGTGTACAAAATTGTCCATCTCTTTGCAAAAACCTCTTTGAATCATCCCATATCTCAATAATGCCGCTCAAATTGTGCACTTAATAACACTCAGAAACCCAATATTAATTCCACATCGGTGTGGGAACGGTCTCTGATCTCAATCCCGGTGGTCGATCGTCCAATGCTGCACCGATCAACATTGGCGTCTCTGATGAATGAAGAACATTGACTTGTACACATCGTTGATACTAGGGACCCATGGGAGGTCTCACTGGTCTTCTTTGAGTTAACAAACTCTTTAGAACCATGTCAATATGAGATTCTCTTAGTCACGGAGCGAACGGTAGTTTGGAAGGTTGCATGGAGTGTTGTCAAGTTGGTCATGGATATTTTCGGTGCATGCATGAGGGTTTATATATACTGTTGTTCTTTTAACATGTATGTGCCAAACTAGTGATGCTTGGAGGCTTTTGGAGAGCTATGAATTGTTTTGCACCCCATCTAACGCTAGGTTCCGAGGCTTTTTGTTCGTTTCTAACCGTGATTCATGCAGGAGAAAATAGTTAAACGAGGAGTCGGTGTAAAGGACTACGTTCAGGTGGCTGAAAGCTTCGTGATGTGGCCTACTCAGCGACCACATCATAAGCTTGCTGGAGTTGCAGACGCAATCTATTACGGTCGGATGATGAGGCCTACTCACCGGCCACATCGATCACAAGCTAAGCTAGAGAGCAGACAAGATATCTATTACGGTTGGATGATGAGCATGCGTACAGCTATTTCTCGAGAGAGATGATAACTCCAAGGACCTGAGAGAAGGCTAATTAACTAGAAGAATCTGGACCCAACGTGAGAATTTGTTTTTCGTGCTGCTTTTCTCCTTTCCGGTTTCATTTTGATTTGCTTACGACGTGCATGGGTAAATGCTTTTCTCCTTTCCGATGCTCTCATTAACTTGAAAATTATCCACCATATATAATGAGTAAATGCATATCGAGTATCGTTCGACCTGCAGGATAAAGTTTATAATATTTTTTTTGGCAAGGAAATTTGACATAATATGGGCTGGGCTGCTGAGGTTCTATCTGGTATTTTCAAAAAAAAAAAAAAAAGCTGTTTGAGATTAGAAATTGATCTTTATTATTGTTGTTGCCACCGCTACCGTTATTATTATTATTATCATGGGTGCAACCGCTAGGCTACTACCAAGTTTGCAATAATATATCAAGCAAATTTTTAACAGTAAAATATGTGCTTCTATTGTAGGAGAAAGAGGTATATTTCTTAAAAGCGAGGTGCATTCATAATTTTAAAGCACCTTTATGCATGTATATTTTGTCTTCTCGAACGGTGCATTACGTTCTCCCACATGACATACCCAATGTAGTTTTTTTTTTTATATATAAGAGAAAAGGAAAAATGCTCGATGTAGTTAATGTTTGTGATTCAAGGGTTAATCCTTCACGGTAGGGCTGCCACCTGACTCTTGTTTACTTGAGCTTGCTGGTCATGAACTTTTTTGAAGCCTCTTTGTAGACAACATATCGATTGCTAGCCCATTGGCTCGTATGTCAAACAGTGTGAACGTGCTTAAGTACCTTATGCCTTGATCCTAGAACTATCTCCACCACCCCCAAATATTTTTGGACTTGAATTTCAGACCTAAGCTCGACCAGATTATTCTCCAGGTAGGGTCAAATTCGGATGCAAAGTTGGCCCGGCCTGACAGGCCCTGAGCAAGCCCAAGCCCATTTCTAGCCCGAACCGAGAAACTTCTGCATATTTCCTTTTAAAAAACTGCTGGACAATACGAGCCCAGCCCCATTGCCTCAAGAGGTGCAGTTCTACCTTCTCATGCTTGACCCATATTAACACAAGTAGCTGGTGTGGCCTTTGTACTTTTACCCAAAATCATGATCTCATCTTTGGGAACAACTTGAAGCATATATTGACCGCAAGCTCATAGTTGGATTTCACACCACCTTTCTTTTATTTCGTCTGTTTAAATTTGAACTTATTAATGTTTGAAATCGAAAACTCGTCAAGTTGAAGCATGAAGGCTGGTTGGATCTCGCACTTCCTGGAGCAATTATTTGCTGGACAGCAGATGAATAATATCATGGACATGCGCAGGCTTCAGCATCATTCCGTTGTAGTCTAGTTGGTTAGGATACTCGGCTCTCACCCGAGAGACCCGGGTTCGATTCCCGGCAACGGAACTTTTTTAAAAAATTTTGACCGTCACATTTTCCCCACTTTTAAATCTGGTACAGTAAATCCTATCCATAATAATTGCAATCATGGAAGCTGAGATCATTTTGACCATCACATTTTCCCCCCTTTTAAATCTGGTACAGTAAATCCTATTTATAATAATCGCAATCATGGAAGCTGAGCCATAAGTTTCCCAAGCAAGTCACGGTTCATTTCATAAAAAATGCCTTGGACTCTGCAACGTGCTGAGAAAGGTTTCTCTACGACAAATGGGGGCTTGGATAAGCTCCATCCACCCCTGCGGCAAGAGATATTCTGTTCGTTCGCTTCGACCTATCCTTGTCGTCTTCATCGTTAGACTTTTCATAATTCAAAGTTGCCGGCGGAAATATTATATACAATACGGCAAAGAGGATTAATAACTTGGGAAGAAAGCAATTTCCATCGTTTTTGGAATGTGTGGGGATGGTTCCTTCCCCGTCTCCCTCATCTTTATTTATACGAGTGGGGAGAATAGAAGAATTAAAAGAAAAAAAGAGGGGGCGAGAGAGAGAGAGAGAGAGAGAGAGAGAGAGAGGAAATGGCAGAGCTATTCCGGAAACAGGCGAAGAATTATGCGGAGGCACGCCCGGGTTATCCCGCGGAGCTATTCCAGTTCATTGCGTCCAAGACTCCCAACCACGATCTCGCATGGGATGTCGGCACCGGAAGCGGACAGGCTGCCGTATCCGTAAGTCTCTCTCTCTCTCTCTAATTCATTGCATCATAGGTTTAATTGGTATTGGGTTATTTGGATCTCCGCAATTTGATCTTGTTTTCCCCAATTCGAGCTCCTCTCTCTTTCTAATTGACAGGATTGAGATTTGACTAAATTTTCATATGGATCCAAGCGTTCGATGCAAAAATGCTTTCGGTGACACAAAAGTCTCGCATACTACGTCTAGGTTTTCATTGGAGGCGTGGGATTGCAAATTGGATACCACCGACCCAATCAGACCCCGTTTAGCCTTTTCTATTGATTTTTTTGCATGATTTATGAATTGTTTTAATTTTGTATCATGACGTAATTGTTTTTGTCCATTTGAGTTTTGTCGGCTTATTTGATGAATTAATTATTTCCCGTTGAACATTATGGATGATCAAATCATTTCTAAAAGATCTTGTTTGGCCCAGCACATTTAGGCTTGATCGGGCTCAATTGATTGGACTTTGGCCCGGATGCTGGTCATATATTTAAACCTGGTCTCACCTTAGGCCCAAAACTTTTTTGGCCCACCAGATTGGGTTGGGGTTTGGTTTACAGGTCCATCAAATTGATCGTGCATTGTTGGATCGAGCTTGGGTTGAAAAGCTTGAGCAACCCGATTCAATCGCAATGTGAATTCTATTCCATAAATTTGCTTGCCTCTTAATATAAGTATATAGCCCAGCCAAACTTGGTCCAACCCCTGCCCTGGCCAAGTCAATGCAGTCCAACCTAATTTGGCTCACAAAAATTATTTTTGGCTTCGAAATTGTGAGGCGCTTTGGGTTCGAGCTATGTTGTTTAGGCTCCAAGACTGATAATTCATCAGGCATTTACCATTTGCATCATCTGATGACATTACTATGGTATATTTTGGCACTAATATGAGATCTAAAGTATTTAAAAGAACATAAATAAATAAATTCATCACCAAATCCTTTCAAAGTCTTGCACTAGAGATGAGCTTCTAGTATTCTTCTCTTTAAAACAAAGATTGGTGGAGCTCAATCCACATCAAATGCTCAAAGAAACCATTTCAACAATAGAATACTGATGTAACAAAACAGGAGCCGCTCCAAAGTGGCTTCGGACTTCCTTAAGTAAACAGTATCTCTCCAAAGCACAATCAAAGCGGGAAAACATTTGTCATGCTTTTATGCATTTCGTCTCTTATCAATATCTTCATAGATCATTACAAATAATCTCAAAAGTTAACTTCCATATGAATTAGGGAGATGTTTCATGCTCATCTAACACAAAATCAACAACTTGTAATGCTTGAAGAATACCATACTCAAGATGCATATTTATAAGCACACTGGTCTCACGAGTCTCTTTCCTCAGCTAGCCAAGATCTACAAGAGCGTGGTGGGCTCGGACACGAGCAGAGAACAACTAGCCTTCGCGCCCGAGCTCCCCAACGTCCGGTACGTACAAACTCCCGCCACCATCTCCCTCCCTGATCTCCAACGTGACGTGGCGGCACCATCCACCGTCGATCTCATCACCGTGGCCCAGGCCGTCCACTGGTTCCACCTCCCCACCTTCTACGCCCAGGCCCGCCACCTCCTCCGCGGGCCCCACGGCGTCCTCGCCGCGTGGTGCTACACCGTGCCCCGGGTGGACCCGCCGGTGGACTCCGTGTTCTCGCGCCTGTACACCGAGTCCGGCCCCTTCTGGGCCCCGCAGCGCCGGACGGTGGATGACGAGCTCCGGAGCATCGATTTCCCGTTCGATCCGGTGGAGGGGGAGGCGCACACCGGGCCGTTTGAGTTCATGGAGGAGAGGGAGATGGATTTGGAGACGTATCTGACGTACATCAGGTCGTGGTCGGCGTATCAGACGGCCAGGGAGAAGGCGGTGGAGCTGTTGAGTGATGGGGTGGTGACTGATTTGGAGAGGGCTTGGGGTGGAGATGGGAAGGTTGTTAAGCTCGTCCGGTATCCTATTTTTCTTAGGATTGGAAAGGTGAGAACTTATTAGTATCTCCTTCACCAATAATTCAGCTGTTTTCTTTTCTTCTTTTTTTTTTGGTGGTTGTTTGCACCAGAGACTTCAAGCAATACAATTGCTGGATTTATTGTATACTGATGCTAGTGGGAATGCCCATTTCATCTAAAGGAGGGCAATGGCTAGGTGCAGCCGCATGTGTTAGTTTCCTCAGGGGTCTGTGTCGAATGGAGATAAAACTTGTAGGGAATTAAGAGGAAATGGATGTGTCGTATGGAGCATGTTTATGAAATTAACCTGCAAGCTTGGTTTATATATAAGATTATATAGCCGTTGTTCACTTCTTGCTTAGTGCAATCTATCCAAAATTTGATTTTTGTTGTGCAAAAGATTCTAGATCAGTGTGCTGATATTGTATTTCTTGGATCATTACCATTGGATGCTTTGATACTTTTCCTTTTCTTTTTCTTCTAAAAAGTTTGAGAGAAGTGCTACGTGCCTTTTAGGTTTATAGTGTACCTTTTGTGTTGCTACAATTTATTGGTGTAGATCGATCCACTTCCTTATAAGACCCCATCGGAACTAGAATCCATTCTCCTATCAAAAAAAAAAAAAGGGGTGAAATAGGCCGGCAACTCAAAAAGAATCAAATAAAATTTTTTTTGGATCTTCCTCAATATTTTGGTTATTCATGGAATATGAGAAATAGATGAAGAATCATACATTTTTTGAAAATATCGAAGTACTTTTTGGGAATCATGATCAGAATTTCATCTGAATTCAAATACTACGTATTGAAAGGTCAATTAATGATACAAAAATTTTGAAGAAAAACTTACGATGAATACATATTTATAAAATATTATTCAATTCATCCAATTCTATCGTCTCTGAGAATTAAATTGCTTGTCGAGTCAACCTTCCATTCAATCCATACCTCCTGAAAAATGCCCGTCTGAAAACCAATGTGAAGACTTTCCTATCCATATCTCCTATCCGCCTCTCCCTCTCTTAAGACTCCTTGTCCACTCCCACTTCGCTCTTTCTACAAGACAGGTTTCTTTTGGCTTTCATGTACCTTATAAACCAGACTACCCATATTTCCACCACTCCCACCTCTGCAAATTCTCCCTCCCAATACCATCCAAAGCTCCTCAATCAAATTGTGTGGACAAAACTTCCATTAACCATGAATTCAGAGATTCCAAGCCTCCAAATCCTCCCATTCCAAGCTTCTTTGATCATGAATGGAAAAAGGTTCCCACAATAAAAAAGCTACTATTAATTCAATTCCTCCATGTTAGACAATTGAAGCTAGGGGTTCAACGAATCCCGAACAATTCTCCAAACAAGGTTCCACATGTCATGGCCAATGTGGTGGTAGCAAATTAAGTAGGGAATGTTGTTAACCAAAAAAATTAAGTAGGGAATGTTCCCCATAAAGGGGTCATTATCAAAGTGAAGCCATGCATGGAGTTTAATGCTGTCGGCTATATGTTGGTTCCAGCCACTCAATCTTGCATTGGACATAAAAGCTACGTGAGCCCAAGACATCAACCTAGTTGGATTTCCAGGCTAGCTAATTCCGATGCCCATTTTGGTTACACCAAAAAGAAATACTTTTAATATTCTCTATCATAGACATGAATAACCTGTTATATTCAGTTACGTTTCACTTGGTTAGTTTGATGGATTGCTTCTTGTTTTCAGGCTGTCACTATTACTTCGTTATTTATATATAAATTTGAGCTGCTTCTTTTGCACGAAAAAAAAAAAAAAAGTGGGGGGCACTATGACACGATGCCTGATTCGAAATTAGTGCCGATTCCGAAGTAGCAAATGTTGCCCATCTGTATCGGCTCTGAATCCAATCGATTACAATAGTTGAGTCACCTTCCAAATAGATGCTACCTGCGTCTAGGAGCGGCCCAATATATTTGGGGGTCTAAGGTCATTTTGTCTTTAAGGCCTTTTCTGCAGTGGGTCAGTTTAAGACGAGCTCACATGGGGGCTTTTTTTCTTTTCATTTTGTCTCTGAGGTCTTTCTTACGGTAGGTCTTCTTTAAGCCGAGGCCTTAGGCGACCGCCTAAGTCGCCTAAGGGTAGGATCGGCCCTGCCTACGTCCAATGCAACGAACATGAAGTTGTGGTTCCTAATCACAAAGCCCACTTTCTTCCTGCCTCCGCCATCCAAGACACTACCATCGAAGTTGATCTTGAGGAAGTTAGATGGTGGGGGCGTGCGACAATAACGCTTAATCTTGAACATATCTAAATTGCTAGGAGATCAGTACGTAGATCTTTCATCCTGTTTTTCATGAGAGGAATGTTTCCACTTGCACGGTCGTACCAAAATTTTCAGAAATGCACATGAAAAAGTTTTGCACCATATACTCTCTAGCGTATGAAGACCACTTGATGGTCCGGCATAGCATCAACCATGTACCGCAGGATCCGTAACGTGCAAGTGATGACAATGTGTATTTTCTGAAGAGCGCACACACAGGATCAACTTGTAGCGTGTCAAACATGGAACTTAGCCGTCTACGTAACACGTTATCAAGACATGCGTAGTTAAACATGTGCATGGAAGAGAGCAGCAGTAGGTTGGCTTTAGCAAGCTACGTATGTCTTCTTGTTCTTCTTGTTTTTTAAAGGTGAATGGGGGTTTTGTTGTTGTTGAGATGGAAACAACCCCACCATATATAGGGTGGTAGGGATGTACGGACGGTCAGTATGGGTCGAGTTTTTCCCCAACCTTCCATGACAGGAGGGGTCTTGTCATCTTCCCAATTTTAAGGGTGAGATGAGGACACTTTAAATCTCATCCATTTTGGGAATGGGCAGGTCCACGTCCATCGCCAACCGATCACCATGCTCTTGGTGGGAGATAGCTGCAAGAATTCAAGCCAGAAAATGTGCCGCCTTGCTTGCAGCCAAAAGATTTGAGGGTCATGATAAAAGGCAAATGGTAGGATAGCGTTCCCATGCCTCTCTAAAAGAAATACCAGGATGAAATTTAAGGTTTTCATGTCCAATTATATGGTCATCCTGCAATATCTGTAGAACGACACGCTACATGAAGTAGATCGGCTGCGCCGGTTTAAAATCGAGAACAAACACCAAACAAAAAACAAAAAAAAATATTAAAATATTGAACCACATAAAAAGACTCTCCCTTATGCGTCGCCAAGAAGGACGACTCTCATTCTCTCTTTTCTCACGCCATGCTAAAGGAGACGC
The DNA here is from genome assembly GCF_009389715.1 of Phoenix dactylifera. NCBI lineage: Eukaryota > Viridiplantae > Streptophyta > Magnoliopsida > Arecales > Arecaceae > Phoenix > Phoenix dactylifera. Next base: position 7,992,492 of record NC_052404.1, on the reverse strand, counting down.
TAAAGATCCCTTTAAATAGAGCATCATATGGTGAGATGTTTGATTCCTACTCAAATTCAAAAACCAACATCTACTAAAAGATAAGACTAGGTCACTGTTTTAGAAGAAATAACTAAGTAGAGTAAAACTAGAAATAGAATCCTAAAGTCATTAAAACTAATGACCAACTAAATAAGAATTGTAATAGTATTAGGACTTGGCAATGACTCTTAGCAATATAATGTCAAGACCGGCGGCCGGCCCATGTGGAACAGGTCTAAGTTTTGGTCTTGGCATTGATTGCCCCATCTATATGGAATTCTTCCTCTAGTTTGGAGGTAAGATCTAATTTAATGTAAACAATTTCATCCAATCGCTATGGACATGCAGATCTACTTGTCGATCGTATGGCCTCGATCGTATCAACTTCAAGTTCTTATGCTTCTAGTTTGCATCAATTCAATCATTTGACCTATTAACCTACAATATACTTGGTCATGAAAAGCCTAGCCTTTGGACCACAATGAGCCCTTTTGCTTCCGACCTCCCTCATGGGCGGTCACCTCGAAGAGAAGGGGGGAGGGAGCATAGGACCAAACATGCATGTGGTGCACTTCTATTCGACGGCCACTAGAGGAAGAAATCGTTGGTTGGACCAAGTCACAAAGAAAAAAAGAAAGAGAAGGGAAAATTAATGGGGCAATACAGGTCCACTGCAGGGCTATGGACCTGGTCCAAGCAATAATTTTTTCACTAGAGGGCAGGAGGATTCAAGTTTCCAAGAAAGTAGGTGAAATTTGTTTGGAGTGTCACTATCAAAAGCTAAATTACACGCATCAACTAATCATGGCAAATTCGCATTCCAGTGATTGTTTTGTTGAATGCGGACATATGTTTAGTCTCACATTGATTATTCTCTGGATAGATCTTGAATACTTATATAGGATCAAGAAATCCAAAAAATATCTTTCAACTAGCCTTTTTGGATGAGGTCCTGAATTGTTACAAATGGTATCAGAGCTTAGGTTTAAGATCATTGGAGATCGTGACAGAATCATATCAGAGTTTAAGGTTTAAGACCACTAGGGACCATGGCATAAGTGGTATTAGAGCTTAGGTTAAAGATCATTAGAAATTGTGATAGAATGGTATTGAGCCTAAATTTTAGATCACTAAGAATTGTGACAGAAATGTATTATAGCTTGAGGTTATGATCAATAGGGACATGATAAATGTGGCAGAAATAAATTCAGTGCTTAAGTGTAAGATCACTAGGCATTATGATAAAATATATGTATTGGCTTTGGTATAAAATAAGTTCTTTAAATTCAGTGTTTATTGGGTTTGGTATAAGATAAGCACCAAAGGACTTGATGATTTATCATCTCTGATCATGATAAGAGAAATTAGACCTAAGGTAAGTGTAGGAAGGTTAACTATGGCATACCGATTATACCGTATCATGTTTTTATATTGTTTAAATGATTTGAAAGTTCAAACTTGATAGGTGTTTAGATTTGATAGCACTTTCAGTTTTGCTGCTAATTATTATAGTGAAATTTGTATATGAATTTTTCATAGTATTGGAGTGAGCTAAGAAAGATTTTTTGTAGTATTATCAAGCAATGGTCTTCAAGGTTGAATTTGTATATGGATTAATTTGGAATTGGCATTTTTGGATATTGCAAATAAGTATATTTTCTATTGATGTATTTGATTTTATTTTTAAGGCCATAGATTATGCATATTGGTGGAAAATTCTAGTAACTTGAATTTTTATATTTAGATTGGGCTACTAGATCTTTCTCAAAATTATTGGAGACTATTAGATGTATTAATTTAAACTTAAGTTTATTTTTATGATTTGAGTAGAGATCTTTTATTATTGTTGATGAAGCCACTAATAAAATGTCATATTGAGTAGAGATGCTTACATAAGTTATTGCATGTAGCATTGCAGATAGATATTACAAATTTTGGTGAAGAAGATTTGGAGATTAATAGAGATAATTTCTACTCATAGTGATATTAGCACAGAGTCTTCTGACTTGTTGAAATTTGGAGTAAATCCTTTTGAAAGAAAGATCAATCTAGATTGTCTAATTAAATTACCAAGGGAATCTAGGGTTAATTTACTTTAAATTAAACCTAGATAATGGATCAATCTAGATTGTCTAATTAAATTACCAAGGGAATCTAGGGTTAATTTACTTTAAATTAAACCTAGATAATGGATTCTAAATAGGTTGAAGATATCATGTAGTGACCATAAACTTAACTAATGGCCTAAGGGTTAGTTATCATAAGTATGCTCTACATAAATTGAGGACAAAAAAATCTAGAGGTTCTGCTCTAGTTCTACTTGAAAATTTGAAATTTGGATTTTCTTAGTTCCAATGCAAAGTAATATTTTGGTCAAAAATTATTTAACAGTCTTAGAGTATTTGTTGGATTAGATCAGAGTGTGGAGTAGAAGTATGGTGGTTTGAGTTATTTTGAAATCGGTTAGAACAATAATACTTCGACCCAAAAGGTATTATGATAGATGACCTGAGTTGGAAAAGGAGAATATAGTGATTCTTTGCCTATTGGAGGTAGTTATGCAATTTTTATGTAAGTGTCCCATCGCATGTTTATGATCTTAAGATATAAGAATCATTATTAAGTCCCTTATTTGCACATGATGACACTACATGTGTCATGCTCCATCTCCTCGGGGCACGTGAGGCACCCAGTGCCCACGTAGGGGGAACCGCGGGGCTCCCCTGCCAAATATTATCTGGTTTATCCCTCCTCGGTTTTGTTTCCCACCGAAAATGTTGCTGTAGGATTTGGAGATACCCGCCTCATATGCTCAGGCTCTGAAACGAGTCTTTTCGATTTGGAACTATTGGGCCTCACATCCTTTCTACTATCGGACAAGAGCCGTCATCGGCTTTAATACCAAATGTTACACCCCCACCTCCTCGGGGCACGTGAGACACCCAGTGCTCATGTGGGGGCCACATAAAGGGGGAACACGGAGCTCTCCTGCCAGATATTGTCTAGTTCCGGAGCCCGCACACGCGCACACATCCTGCTCAGACCCCTCTTCGGTTTTGTTTTCCACCTAAAACGCGTCTGCAGGAAAACTCATTCCAGAGCCTGGATATATGAGGCCCGCCTCATATATCCAGGCTCTGGAATGAGTTTTTCTGATGTGGAACTATTGGGCATCACAACATGCTATTACAATCCTTGGTTAAGTAATAGCTGTGTTATCACACCACATAACGAAATTACATAATAACTTTATAATCCTACTACTCTAGAGTGCACTCGGTGACGGTTGGAAAGCACAAATTTCTGAACTAATCGATTATATTTACAGTTCGAAACGTGGATATTCATCTGCTCCTTTTAATTACATTTTATCAAAAATGTTAAAAAATAATAATTAGATATCTTCCTTGTAATTAAGAACATTGAAATAGGTATGTGTCACAAAGGCATTCCCCCAACAATATTACCTGATCTGCTTTTAATTTTTTGTTTATTCAAATAAAGCAGTTTACAATGAAATCTTATCTCCAGCATTTCCAATCATTTTCTTCTTTAATGTTAGAAGATGCTGTGTGTTGTTGATCTCATTATTAGTTAATTTTCTATAGGAATGTTAGCTTGAAGTGCAACTAAATACCTTTGTGCACTGTGTGCGTCGCATATCTTCGTTGTTTGTGGTACATTGCATAGAATATTACATAGAATTTGAACAAGATTGTAAATAATAACGATTAGGATTCTTCTAAATACATGATAGGCCACATAAAGTGCCAAAATAACAACAGTAACTACTAATTAGACCCCCTTACTAGGAATTAATTAAGGTGATTGAAAGAGGTACGTAAGCGGCAAACAGACACTCCCTCTTATGTTCATGCACAAGCTGCTCATAATTTGTCCGACATTATTCCTCTTAGATAGTCTCTCATGAGCATCTCCAGCTATACAAATTATATTCTACCTACCTTTGTATCACAAAAGTTAGCAAGCATATCTGGCACCTTTGGTTTTTTTATTCTCTAAGTTCATTTTGTCGATGGTTCTCCACATGAGTTGTAGCTAAAACACTACACCATGAGCCTCACATAATTCCATTGTTTTATAAGTTACAGCATAATGTAGGGCTTGCATAGCAAAAGTTAGCATGTGTCATGACACGGCATGCATGTAATTGTGAATCAAGCATTCATCTTCGTTAATTCGTGCAAATTGGCGCCGGCAAAATCGCATGCGTTAGTGGATACTAAATATTTAAAATAGATGTCAATGATATATTTTTGCTGGTTTCATTTTGATTCTAGATTAACTGACCTAGGTCACCGACTTAGAAATGAGGAGAAACAAGCAATTAACACTGAGGGCATACTTGTTTGGAATGAGAATGGAAATAAGTGACTTTCATTACAGCCATTTAGTTGACAAAATTACATTTCTATTTCGATTCTAAAGGGAATGCCCCAATCTTCCAAGATCCGACTCTCTTTAGTATTCAAAACTCAGTCCAATTCTGATTTCAATTACAGTTATGAAACAAATACGTCGGAAAATATGGCTATTCCGACTCTCATTCAAATTCATTCCGATTTTGATTCAGGTCACGAACCAAATGCACCCTGAATGGAATATGAGTCCTCGAACGGATCGCAGCTTAGGGTGGTTGGCCTTTTGATATCTTTGTCCATTTGTTTCCTTTTGATATCTTTGTCCATTTGTTTTCCACATGCCTGAGGCCCTAAAACCGTGACAAATTAAATCAAAGGAGAAGAGGGAGGGTGGCAGAAGTGGCGACCGACCCTCCAAGACGGCAGTGTACATGGAGTGGGGGCACATAAATTTTTGCAGAGGAATTTAAGGGGACGACACCGACCAACAACCCTTGGTTTGGCTTTTGGGGCACAGCCATTGAGCCAGGGCTAGCTTTAGAGAACGGTGCACCTCGGCTCCTTTAAGGGGGGGCTGCACCAAACTTCCCCTTGGTTGGCCCCAGTCTTCACTTGTACCCTGCTATATTTGCGGAGAAAAGATAGGGAACAAGAATGTGATGATGATTTGTACTTGTGCATTAGTTTAACAAGAACTTAAAGGAATTAAATAGAAATGAAATCCAAAATTCCTCCCTATCTTTAGTAATCTATCACTTAACTTTTAATTGATTTTTGAAGTTCCTCGGGTACTTTGTTTGAAGGAATCTTTAAGTACATATCTTTTGGCGTGTTACATTTTTCTGAAGGCAAAAAGCTGGAAAGAGGAAGCATAATGGTAAATTTGTCTATCTATTTTATTAAGAGGAGATGACGCAGATCATGGTGGGAAGAAGTCCAATGATTAGAGGCAAAGCCTTGTGCACGAGAAAAAAAAAAAAAAAAAAAGCAAGAAAACCTATTATTTAGCTATCTTGTTATCATTCCTAAGCAATATGGTCTTAACTTTGATGATCCACCTCTTAGCTTTTAAAATTTTTTGGTTTCCTCGGTAAATATCTTTTGATGCATTATATTTTATAAGAACAAAAGGTGGAAGGAGGAAGCATCTCTGTCAATTTCGTAATCTATTTCATAAAGCGGAGATGGTCCAGATCGCGATCAGAAGAAATCCAATGGCGAGAGTCAAAACTTTGTGCATGAAAGCCAAGATGAGAACTTATTATCTAATCTTGGTTGACCTACCTAGAAATTTCAAGTATTGGATAAAAATATGAGAGTTTTTAGATAATTTTGAGAAATGCAAGACTCAGTAATAAATGTTACACAATTGCAACAACAATATATACATGATATGCAGGAAAGCAACTGGACAAGTTTGGGTTTCAGCTTCATTAGAAATAATACTGCAACGATTAGCACATAAACAGCATAGGGGTATGTCATTTTCGAGCCATGTCGTTACTTAACTGGCTTCCGACATGTAGCCAAAATTTCGCTCAATAGCTCCATCTTAGACTTTTATGAGCACGTTTTGTGACAAAGCATCCCATGTTAGCACTCTTTTTAGAAAATGAAAAATGGAAAAAATGATATTTTTTTTAATTTTTGATGAAAATCAAGCAGTTAATATGCTTATCGACTTTATATCCCTAGCTTTAGGAAATAATCGTATCAATCGATCAATTCAGGAATTGCATTTGGTAGATAGAAGCGTAAATTAGCCGAGCCACAAGATTCAAGTAAGAGCGGAAAAAAGAGCATACAATGCATATATGGAATCTTAGAAACTGTCTAAGAAAGGGGAACAAAAAGCCAAAAAAAAGAGACAAGGTTTAGAAGGTTATGATACCCACATATTAAAATCAACACATAACTATCAAGTGAGGTTGCATTCAAAAGCATGGCACATGGAGGGCCCATTTACTCAAGGGATTAGGGTATCTTTTCCATGTACATAAGAGCCAAATAAAGTGTACACTGTTGGCTGTGCAAGGTTTGTTGTTTGATTACATTCTTATCCTAAATGGATCAAACCAAAAAAAAAAAAAGAATAATAAAGGTATAAAAACAAATAGAGGGATGTCACCATCTTGACTTTGTTGACTGAGCTTCTTCTACTGGCATAATGAATCATTAGCTCCTTCTCTTGCCCTAGTTTCTAGGATGCTGTTAGCAACTTAATAATTAAAGGAAGAGCCATGCAAGAGACCAAATGGTTTTAGTGCTTTTCTTGTGGGCTAAAGCAAGGTTAGGCTGGTTCCCATTATTTTGTTAGAGAGTGGGTACACATGATAAAGGGTCGGATTCCCATGGGGCGTTTTGTCCTTTCATTGCTGAATATTTGGATCAGAGCATAAACTGTGGTTGAATGTATTATTGTAGAAATTAATAGCCCTCCTCCATGGTGAAGGAATTTAGACCCCATTCATCATTGTGAAACCAAATTAGAATACATTGCTCTATATGATGTTATTTTATTCCAAGGTGGAAGAGATCAGCATCTCATGGTAACACTCAAAAAGTCTCTCAGAGCCTCAGAAATGCCAAGCTTTCTTCTGGAATGTTTGGTTGGTTATTTATATTTGTATAGGGCTAATAATGCAATTGTTGAGTACTTGAACAGATGGGCAAGTTGTTCAACTGTTGAGAACCTTTTGGTAATAACCGTTGTGTACTGTATTTCTCAAATTACACTGCTTATGTTAAGGAGGGATGTCATCGGAATGGATACCTAAATGTTTTATTTGTCTACAAACCAATAAAATGTTTTTAATCATAATTAGATAGAGATGATTTTTGTGATAGTTTTAAAAAATTAAAAATTATTTGGTTTTGATTTTGATTTCCATGATGGTTATAGTGGATTCTCTTATCTAAATCCGATTCAAAACCAAAACGGACACCAAACATACTTGATAATGAATATCTTTAATACTATTTGTATTTAGTATAAATCTAAATTAGAAACTCCATAAAATAATAGTGAAGATGACTCATATGTTGATGGGGTAATATGTAGATTTTTTTTTGGTATTAGTAAAATTGTAGACGTTGATTAAATTGTTGTAAATTATATTATAAATTATTTTATTAATTGAGCTGGTTTTTTCTATATTTTTTCCCTTCTTTTAGGTATAATAAGTTCGGAAATTGGCGAAGGTGAAATGAAAGATTAGATTATTCGCCCATTTTTTTACTAAAAAATTTATCTTTATGTTTTCTTTGATATAGTAGATTTATTTTTAAGCTGGATTATTGTATTTGTTGGATGGTTGTATTATTATTTTTGAATATATTTACTGGTTGAATTTGTATGAACTATATTATAAAATTTATGGATGATGACTTTAATTTAGTTATTGATATATGAAAATTTTGAAATAAATAAAAAATATCAGCAGTTTTTATTTTTTGGTTTTAATTTCAGCTTTGTAATTTTTTTCAGTAGTAGTTATGATTTGATAACTTTTAGATTTAGTTTTAATTTTTTTACTATTCATAATTGACAACCCTAATGTTGAGCAAAAACACCGATAATTTTTTGGTTTCTTTTGAGGAACGCCATGGTTTCATTTGGATTCGAGACATGATTTCGTAATATAATAATATTTTTTTCTGTGGTTAAGCTGAAGGTTTCATCACCGCCTGTTCCATGGTAGAAACCAAATTTACCATGGGAAGAAGTGAGGGAGACATACAAACAAGAGCGGCTGTCAAGTCTTAAAAGCAGCACTACGTAGTTTTAGTTTTAGTTTTTTTTTTTTTGGTTTTCTTTTTATTATTATTATGTTCTATCAGTTCGCCGGCTTCTGGAATCTTAACAAATACTAATAAAAATAAATATAAAAATAACTTATAAAATTTTTGTATGAGAATTTTGGATAAAAAAGAGTGCTCATTCTCTTAGTTGGTAAAGGTCACTAAGTGTTTATATCAGCGACCTTGGCTCAGATCGTGCCCTGCACAATTTAGGCCATCTTTTTTTTTTCATCTTAATTCTCAAAAAAAAAAATTTAATACATAGAATACCAACCTGTAATTTTTGAGGAGGGCATGGATCTGATCCATGGCAATTGTGGAGTATGTTGTACGATGATCCATCACTATTGTGGAGTTATATCATACAATTAATCACTAGTTTACAAGAATGTGCAAGCTATGTCACCCGTACAGCTAACATTGATTAAAAAAAACAAGATAATTAAATAATCAATAATTTTTAAGAAGTATATTTTCATCTTGTATGCATGTTGATATATCTATACATTTTTAGATGACATAACAAAATCAATGTAAGATGATTTCAGACGATTCATGGTTGACGACATGATCGATATTAGTAAAAAAACTAAGCCTTCTAAATTTATTCATCATTTTGTCGGAAACTTTTATGATAATTTTTTGTCAAAAAAGGAATGAATATGCATATGCATTTGCGCGCATAATTACATGCAATATATAAATACATAAATGCATGCCATGCATGCAATTACATTCTTCCAAAAAGCTCAACATGGTGAAAGTGCTTATTTTCAGTAACTCTTGGAATAGAGTATGTTAATTCACGCAGAAATATATGTTTAGAAGTTTTTAACCAATGAGAGACAAGTCCAAAACCATGTCATGTTAAAGAGGAACTACCGAGGCCCTTCGGTGGCCGAGGAAGGGGACAGAGGCGAGTCCCAGTAAAAAAAAAAAAAAAAAAAACGAACCCTCCGTAGTCTCCGCGTCGTCGGCTTGCAGTGAGAAAAAGGGGTAAAGGTGACCGAACTTTGGGCCAACCCTTGCTCTCCACCCTCTCCTCTTTCCCCTCACCTTCTTCCAACTCACAACCTCACATATATATTTATGAAACCAGTCCTCTTCTCGTTTTGGCCCTGTGCCCACAGAACGTCAGCCCTCATAAATTAAGGGGTGCGTTTCTTTGACCGCTCGTTGGATCGTTCCTCCCCTACCTTTGAAAAATCTGCCCTCCCTTTGCTCTGCAAAGGGGGCCCATCTCCCCATGCATGCACCTCTCCAAACATCACATGCCCCTGTGGGGGTGCGAAGCCAAAACCCTACCTCCCCTCCCTGCTTTTGGCCCTTCTTTCACATGCTGATGTGATCAAAAAAAAAAAAAAAAAAAAAGGTTAGAACCCAACAAGATACATGAGAAACCCATTAGCCTTCCTAAAGTCAGGTTTGCCAAAGGTGACCCCACATGTTCCCTTGCCCTCTCCTATTTGTTGGACTCCCTTTCTGGTGATAAGATGGAGGTAACTCTACAGTGCGAGGAATTACTAAGGCATGCTAACTTGCTATTGGGTTTCTTCATGGCACTTGGCAATAGTGCCCTTTTAAAGTGCTTCTAGATTGGCTGATCTATATGGGTCTGGGTTCATGGTAGACTGATGACTCTAGTGGCTATATGATCACTAGTGTACATAACATTTCATCTCATATAAATTATGCTGATCATGTATAATTTTCATATATATGCGCCGATACGGTAACACCAACACATGCATGATTGAAAGTGATTTTCAAAATATAAGAAGTTCAATGCGAACACGATGCAGTATAGCAAGTGATGGTGCAAAATTGGTCACAAATGACGACCACCGCTCGCGCGCAAAAAAAAAAAGTCTCGAAATTGAAAAAACCTATTCAGGAATTTAAATATTATCTTTCCTTTTTAGTGTAGACTGTTTTCATACTTAACTTATCGAAGAATACCATTGATTTGTGTTTTGTAATTCATCAATAGGAATTGATCTTCCTAGTTTTCCAATCTCAATTATATGTATCTGTTTTGTACAATTTTGCAATGGATATGGATGCAGCTGCCCATTGGTTTAAACCATCTCAAATATGCACCAATAGCTTGTGAATTCATTAGTAACTGCTGTTATAATGTTAAAGAAAATGAAGAACGACTATGTCAATCCACATGACATGAAAAATGATCATCACTGGCTGACATAATTCCCCATGTACCACAAAGCTCATCTCATATTCACATCTACTAAAATTTTAGTTAATCAAGGCCATATTCGTAATTTAGCTGTCCAAGCCAAGGATGTTTAGACTTCCCTTAATTTCATAGCCCAGAAAAGGACATTCTTTTACACTCACTCAGGGCCTATTTAAACCTCAATACGCGCATGTGTGCAAACATTGTGTTGGTGTCACACTCTTCTCTTTCTTTGTCAAATATCTATGGGTAACCTCTCCTTCCCCAATCCCTCCCTTCATCTACACTCCTCCCATTGACTTCTGTCTCCTCCTTTTTCACTTCCTCTCCCCCTTCAGTCCCTCGGCCATGGATGACCACTCCGCAGGCAACAACAGCAGCAGCAGCAGCCCGGGCGGCGGCTCCACCGCCAACCGCACCGCCACCGAGCCCATGCGTTCCCGTTGGACCCCGAAGCCCGAGCAGATCCTCATACTTGAATCCATCTTCAACAGCGGCATGGTGAACCCCCCCAAGGATGAGACGGTGAGGATCCGCAAGCTCCTCGAGAAATTCGGTGCAGTCGGCGATGCCAACGTGTTCTACTGGTTCCAGAACCGGCGGTCGAGGTCCCGCCGACGCCAGCGCCAGCTGCAGGCTGCGCTCGCTGCCGATCCGAGAGCTGCAGCCGGCGCCCACCAAGTCGGCGGTGCAATTTTGTATGCACCTTGTACATCTAACTCGTCCGGCACGTCGTCTTCCAATTCCTCGAGTGGAGGCTTCTTCCCTGCTTGCTCTTCTTCAGCTTCTTCTTCTTCTTCCTCCTCCTCTAGCTTCATGCAGGATGATGGTGCCGATGATCTCTTTTCAATCTCTCGCCAAATGGGCTTCACAGACAACACTCAAACTCCATTCATGTACTCTTCGGATGTCACGCAGTTACACTACCAACCTGGTTAGTGCATGGCCAAGTGATGGATGGCCTTTCTCTATAACCTCATCTTCATATTATATGATTATCTTGCGTTGTGAGACTTTAGTTTGTTTTGAATAGTGGTTTCCATTATTTGGATGGAGGCTGCTCAAGGAGAACCGAAGTTCCCATGCTTGAATTCTCCAAAGAAACGATTTATTCGCACCCACACCCTTTTCCTCTATCAAAATAAAACATCCCATGATTTCAGATTCTCTGCACTTGGAAAGAAAGTTGATTGATTGATTGGGACAATTCGTTTTCCATTAAAAAATAATTACGTTTTGTTAATTTCTACTAGATCTGAACTTAAATTCACAAAGTCTCTAAAACCCTTTATATATCTGGATCTTTTCATTGTTCCCTAAGCCCAAAAGTATTATTCTTTTTCACTTCCACTTTTACAAGAAATGTAGAAAAATTAGAATTATTTTCCTTGTTCCTTCAAAAAAAAAAAAAAAGAATTATTTTTCTTGATTTAGGTTGTCTAATTAATGTTATAATCTTATGGTTATATCCAATACCGGATATCTTAATTTCTGTTCTTTCCATCTGTTAATGAATTATAGTTTAATCTCTCTTTCTCTCTTTAATCACCTTCATTCGTTCTCTCTCTACACAGCAGTTACCACAATGACTTTTTTGCTAGTTTCTATTTATATGGACCTAAATACACACTATAGATTGATTGATTTGACGTGGGGGTTGATTTTGCGAGGGATAACAGTCGATATCCTTTTTCATGTTCCTTTTCTGGCTACCTTTTGAGCTAAAATTAAAAAATAGTTCTTCAATGCATACTCATCTTATTTTCCCTAAACTTATCTAGTGAAACCTTCTTCCACATACAATGAAGTACTCAGTTTTCGAATTATGAGTAATTCATGCATGATGAACATAAGACTTTAGGGTGCGGTCTTAGCAGCACTAACGCACTCGGATCCCATTAGAACTCTACAGTTAAACATATTTGGGCGAGAGCAGTACTAGAACGAGCGACCTTCTAGGAAGCCCTTTAAAGAAATTTAAGTTACTTAACACAGAAAAAAAAAAGAATTTTAAGTTTATATTAGAGAAATACTTTCACCAATTAAGTACTATCCTAGATTGATTAAATTTAAATTCATGGATGAAGGGAGTATCACTGTATTCATCAATGGAGTCCCTTCAGAGGTTCCAAGGGGCTCAATAGACTTGAGGGCTATGTTTGGCCAAGACGTGATGCTCGTTCATGCCTCTGGAGAGGTTCTTCCTGTCAATGAGTATGGAATTCTAATGCAGAGCTTGCAGATGGGTGAAAGTTACTTCCTGGTGAGTTGGTCCGGTGATCCATAAATTTATGATTTTTTAAAAACAAAAAAGAAGGAAAAATCACTAAGTTTATGTGTTTAACATTGCTGCTATAACTTGGGTACGTACCATGAACCCCACTTCTTACATTTCCAGCTCTCTCTTCCCTTCCATTCTCTCTCTTTGAGCTTGGTGATTATGACAGCCAAATTATGCCTATATTTGAATTTCGAAGTTAATCTGATATTAGGTACTGTTTTCTGCTTGTCAACAGGTTTCAAGGCCTACCTAGTCTGAGTTCAAAATTGGATGAATAAAACAATGGTGGTCCTTAACGATTCAATTAAAAATATATGGTGCGGTTTCAATCTCACAAGAAAGCAAGCTTGCATGCTTGCGTGCTGCTATCCCATTTCTCTTGTTACAGGCTGCTCTCTTAACCCTTGTGTCATCACAAGTTAATTAATCCTGCTATTTCTTGAGACGATGTAATTTTCCACTTCTTAAACCATGGTATTCAGGTTCCTGAACTCATTTCGACTGGAAGCAAATTAATTTTTTAGTGCTCTTGAATTTTGCTCTTTTTTTCTCTCTTTTTCGTTTTTTTTTTTTGAAGTCATGCATGCTGCTCCTAAAAATATAACTCTCAGTGTTAGTTCCTTAGGTATTATAAATTTGAGATAACTGGAAAAAAAATAGTAAGATGATAGTAATTGGTATCTTTGATATTCTTAAGGAATGTGTGCTCTTACTGAATCAGTACTTACTATGCTGATATATTAGAAGATCATAATGTATTTATTATTATAGATATCGTTGCAGCTGCTATTTTTGTTGTTTGGTGCTGACCTAAGTACAACACTTCAACTGATAGGGAAAATTAAGTATCAAGAATATCTATTAGACTTAACAAGTTACTAATCAATAGTGGATGCTTCATCCTTGCATGCTAGAGTAAGCCATGTTTTTTTTTTTTTAATACATCGGCGGCTCACACATAACGGGTGTGGATACTACTAATAAAATTAAAAAACAAAATACTACATAGAGGCACTGGCATAGATTTGCGGTCTGCTCAGATAAACTTTAGAGTGGTGAGCCGCGAAGAAAACAATCCAATCTGCAGTACCGTTTGCCTCTCGGTATACATGTGTGGCTTGGTGGGAGTCGCACTTCCCCAGTAATCTGCTAATGTCATGGAGTAAGCCATGGTTAAGCGGTGCACTGTCATTTAACTTTCTAATTTACAGAGATAATTATTTGAGTTCATATAGTTTATGGCTATGCACTTCTAAATTAAGCAGTTGATGAGCAATGTAAGACACACATGAACATGCGCAGCATGCCTAAATATGTAATACCGAGAGGCATTGGTAAGGAATCCAAGATATAAATCCTGCATTAGCCATAGAGGGTAAAAAAGGAGCCTAGAATAGAAGAATGGTGCAAAATAGAAGAAGATTTTTCGTCAGATAAAATTGGAAAAATTTTGAACAACCGATCCTTTTTTTTTATTTTGATATACAAAGTATTAATAATTTATATAATTTTACTTTATCCAAGGCATGTTGTACATGGATAATGCTTTAATTTTATAAAATTCACTTGCATCAGCACGGTCGAGCATATGAACCAAGTTAACCTACATGCATGCATGCTTGCAGCCATGGCATGACATAGGAGACACAATCAAAAGTATAGCGAGCTCTTGGAAGTTACATGGGAAGCTTATCACATTTCTCGTCCACTACAGGACTATATATTCTTGAGGCTCAATCTAATTCCTATCATATATTTTTTTTGTTAAATGTAAAGTGTTACTTTGGTTGCAAATTAAGAAGTTAAACAATCGCATATGCAGCTAAAAGGAAGTAGCTTGTCTCAAGGGCAGTGCTTCCACTCACTTGTTCTATTCAATAATTTCTCCAAATTTGAATTTTTCTAATACTTTATGCTTACTCGAAAAATATGAACTATATATATATCAAGTAAAGCTATACATACTCAGCACCATCATACGGAGGGGATCAAATGATAAAGAGGACACAAGCGCCGGGAATTTCCAGCAGAGGACCTCTCCTAAAGAGGTGTTCGAAAGAAAACAAAACAAAATTGGGTAGAATAGTTGTGCTATACGAATTAAATGGCACATAACACTAGCTCTGCTGTATAATTTTGCATGCGAGTTACATGATTATAGCAACAAAAAGTATATCTTTAAAAAAAATAATAATAATAAGTGCACACCCTAGGACAGACATTTTGGGTCTCTTTATGGGTGCGTAGAGAAATTTTCATGACAAGTTTTGTTTAGTGGATTTCCGGAATGTAAAGATAGGGGTAAATAATCAAATAATCCTTCTTAAAATATCTTTTATTTCACAAGTACGTCGACCCAGCCACAACCACTTGAGTATGTAGGGACTTCCATGCCCTTTTCTTTTGGGAATCACAAACAAGCACTATAAAATTACTTCCATTTCCGCTATACCGCTACTTATCGATGCGTGGGTGCTCTCCTTGCATGGGAATTTCTTGGGGACCTCACCGAAATCTGAAGAAGCCTCGCGACCAATGCCTCGGAACGCCTCGCCACCGGATGGCTGGCTGAGAGAGGGGGTGCCATTCGCGAAACCGACGAACGAGAGTGGAACGCTCGGGCTTTCCCCCACCGCCCACTATATCCAATCCAGAGGAGACGGATGTTTCTTGGAGAAATGCTCTGTTTCGGCCCCAAGCCCACGAGCGTGCACCGAGTCGCCAAATTCACCACCTAGCAATGGAGTACAAGGCAGTAACGTATACTACTGCCCTCAACTTTGTATTTAAGACAACTTTGTATTTAAGACCAAGCATATTTTTTGAGAAGCTAATGGGACTACGGATTGATGGGCTGCTTATATAGCCAGTCACTCCGAAAGTACCCTGTAGGCTTGAGATGAAGAGGTGCCCCGAACACTTTGTGGCATTTTGTTTTCTGCTTTTATTGGGTGCATTCGTACTCGTCATATATGAATCCATCCGCTCTAAAAAAGAAAGAAGAAAAAAAAAAAAGAGTGTTAACTGAATTAACCATGAATAATTCAGTAAAAAAAATCATAAAATCTAGTAATAACAATAGCTAGTTGCTGGCTGTTTTAAACGTTTGATAAATGATAGTGGAATTGCTTTGCAAGGAAAGAATGATGAATAATTATTCAAGAACTTCTCAATTAGTTGAAGAATGAACAGTACTTTCCTTATCCGGCAACCTTTTCTGCTCCTCACATACCATCCCTTCATTCTATCCAGCTCATGTTCCATATCTCACACAAATAAGTTGTTTTGCTGTCCAAACAAGATTATCTCAATGATCAGGCCTGCTTTATGATTAATTTCTAGTGTGCGACATCGATCTCCCTGCAAATGTTTCAGCTATCAAATTTTCGAAAGTTATCATACCTGAAACGGTCGCTCGCAAACTTTCCATGTCGATCACTTCCCTGTGGGGGGATAAGTAGATGAGGTCCCATTCAACCATTTCACATGAAGCAATTAGTCTACAAATTTTACAATATCTAATCAGCATTCTGTTTTCTAACAAGCCAATTTATATCTTATGGCATTCCAGTCCCACCATGTAGAAGTATCTGCCATACTTGCACACACAGTTAAGCTATAGATAAAAAGTACTCTCTTTTGCTTAATTCAGACAGTTTCCCCTGATAACCACAACGGGCAGTTCAACAGGGTAGGGAAGTGTTACCATGAGCACATCCACACAAAATGGGGCACAGATTTGCCTTCCAACCACCAGCAATGAGGTCCAGCATCAATCAGATATATAACACTGCCTGTAAGCTAGCTAACCTGTATAAGAAAAGTTCGAGCCCATCGAGAAAAATTGGAGTTCAATACCATAAAAGAAAGCCAGAAGGCAGGAATAAGTCATTTATTAAGGGAATCGACCAAGTTATATGTTAACAAGCAAGTAAATCATGTAGAAAGTAAGAAAACCCTCCTAATTTTGCCGTTTACTAATAAATCAATGTAACAAGGCATCTCTTCTGCTCATAAATTAAAAGAAGGGGGCAGAAAAATGGCATCCAGATCTAATTCTGAAACGAATACATCCTTACAGCTGTTGAAATGTCTCGGAATCCAATTCAGTCAATTATATATTTTCAAAGTTGGTCAGACCTGTGCATGACAGTTTGAGGAGAAATTTATCCTCCACTCATTTTTCCATGAAGATAAAAGATATGCATAAGATAGTAGAATTGTCAGAAAGAAGATACCATTCACTGGAGATCAGCACTCTAAACAACTCCTGTATGCCAGGATAATTGAAAACAAGAATCCAACTTTGACCAACCATCGAACTACCTTGATTTCTTGCCATGCTCCGCAAACGTTCAAAGCATTCCATTTCTAAGGATGCTATTGATTCCAACATCCATGTCTAAGAAATGGAACTCACTTCATTAGATTAATCTTGTATTTTAGATTTTTAGTTTCATCACCTATATGATGACCTAAGCAACTGAGTGCAAGTGAGAATTATGATAGAAGTGCTCTCTTTTGTCAGGCAACTGACTGCAGAAGTTTGCCTGGGGTAAATCAAAATGCATCAGACTTTGATGCACAAATGGAAGCTAACAAGCCATTGCTCCATGAAATAGAGATGGACAGATGGATGTACATATGGAAGACGAGGAAGAAGAATAAATGAGTATTAAATGGAAGTATCCGATGAAGGATGTAGCTATTAACCGGAAAAAGAGCATGTAAGCATCTTTTGAGATGATCTATGCTATGATGATCTTCTCGATTGTCAATATACATGATATGGTAATGTCTAGGTTTATTCTGTCATGTTTAAGGAAGAGGTGGTTAATCTATCACAAAGTCCAGCATAAATTAGGAAAAGTTTTCAGATATATCTCTTCGTGGTGGTATCTTCTGTGACATTAGAACTAGGGATACAAACCACTTAGGGGGTAGAACCATGTTACGCACATTATGTGGCTCATCTTTTCTCTTTCTCTGAGCATATTTTTCTATTTTTGCCTCATACATTATTGCAATGCCTAATGATGAATCTTCTTAATTCTTAGCACATGCATAATGCACATGATATGATAAGACAACATAACTCTAAGATAATTGGAAAAGAAAAGTTTGACATAAAGTTTAGTGCATCTTATGTTTCGTGGAAGTAACAGGTTTAGCAAAGGATCTGAGATGACATTAGTAGAACTGTAGAAGAGTGTGATGATGACTGAAAGGTTGTTAAGAGTCAACGAGTTAAAAAAGAAGTTTGCATCATTAAAAGAATAGGTAACAGTAATGACAGCCTTTGTCATGTGGTTGTTGTTTAGGAAACTACACATTAATGACAGGAGAAATCATTTTAACTAGTTGTTGAAGAAAACAGACTGAGATAATTCTAATGACGTAACTTTCTTAAGCTTCTTTATAAAAAAAATGGCATGTGCAATGCACGTGTTGTGGAGATGGATGAACCCCGAGCAGAGCCACACACACAGCTCAGGAGTTTCCTTTTAGTAGTAGAATAGACGAAACGGGTACGTATTCCAATAAAACCCTGTTATACATAGACCTTCATAAAATTAAATTACCAAAATGAATTTCTTGCTTATCACCTCATTAGATGTAGATGGCTTAAGAAGCCTCATTCTTGACCCCAATCTCAATTCCTTGAAGGACGTCCCATTAGAATGGGAACTGTACAAACTCCATAAAACATATCACAAACAGCTTGGTGATTAAAATCCAGAAATAGCCAGAAGAATACAATAGCAAAAGAGGAAATTGTGAATCACAAAAATAAATTCATCAACATAGAAATTCAACATTATAGCTTCAACTCATACAAACGTCACAACAGAAGATATTTTGTCAAACAAAAAAAAACTCTACAAAAACTCAACTAAGATTCTATTTCTTTCTCTCATATGGGATAAGGTATTAAGGTTTAGATTGGACCTTTAGTTTCTAAAGTTGTGCTCTTCCTTCGATAGCATCAGGATGAATTATAAAGTGCATCTTCCTTTCTTGATTTACCAAGCATGTAGCTTAGTCCTAGAGACAGGATAGGCAGCATATAGAGAAAATATTTTGAAAGTGAAGGCTATAAACGATAACCTTTATCACTACTATTTACAACATGAATTCTTCAATTATTGTAGAAATCTTGGCAAACCTGGCCATGTGCCCTGGTAGCTTTAAAGATAGCACTAGCCAGCTTCACCACTGGCTATCTGTGAGATGTCATAATCTGCTATCTTAGGTACATATAAAAATGCAGCCATATTGGAACCACAAGCTACAAGCAGCTGGCACATCCCCAAAAAGTAACAACCATTTTGGTATAATCCACTAAGAATAGACGATTTCCCCAGAATATTCCAAAGTCACTCTATTATGTATTCTCCTGAAAGGACTGAGAGCGGGATAATGCTGCTGGATTTGCATGCAAGATCTGAGCGTCATCTGATGTCCGACGCTTGCTTTCTGCCTTGGATTGGAAAGGTTTAAAGATGCCACCTTCTTCAGGCTTTATGCCAAGGGTAGCCCATATAGAACTCTTTGCAGCCTCATCCGGATCATCAATTCTCAGGGTTTTAGGAACCCATAAATATTTTTCCATCTTCTCCTCACCCTGTAAATTTGCATCCCTAGAATGCTTACCCAAGGTCGGAGAGCCATTGCCTAAGCAACCATTGTTTCTTGTAGAGGATGATGGTGATGTGCTGCCATTAGATCCAACCCATGGTGCATTCCATGCTCCATTGGGCCAGCTAGACATGCAGCCCCAAAATGAAGGTGGCATAAAAGGAAAGGGAATTGTTGGTGCACAAAAAGCCAGAGCCGACATCATTGGTGGGGGGCTCCATGGGATCAGACTTGGGCTCCCATTCTCTGGTCCATAAACAACCTCGGATGAGCATCTACCTGCTGCCATGGCAGCAATGTTGTTCCATCCTGGACCCCAAGGGTAAGCCCAAGGAGCCCCAGGATAACACTGCAAATGAGGCATGGGAGTCAATCCATTACAATATCCTTGTGTACCATTTTGTTCCATGTGAGCCACATTTTCTGGGAGTCCATTTTCCACACAGTTGGAGGCTGTCACAGAAGATGCACATGAGGGTTCCTCCCTGTTTTCGCCACAAGCAATGGAGCCTAAACCAGCATTTTTCTTCTGTTCTCCAAGATTGAGCACAGAGGCCATGGACTCACAAAGCGGCACTTCTGGTCCAAATTTTAGTACAGTACCATTTCCCTTCATAGACCTCATAGGGACAGAAGGCCCACAAGGAAGAGCCTGGTGAGGGATTAGATCAGAAGCATCTATTCGACCAGATGCTAGTCCATCAGAAGACATCATTATGTGACGATACTGTGAGGTAGAGTGCTTATTTTTACGCCTTCCAGCACCGACAGGGACATTTCTCATGGTCCCTCCTGCAGTCCAATATCTCTGACAATTCTTGCAGAAGTGCCTGGGTTGGTTAACATTGTAGTTATTGTAATAACAGAACTTGGTATCCATACTATTGCAGCGAGGACATGGCAGAACCTTATCTGGCTTCTTAAGGACCTTCTCTTGGCCAGAGCTGTCAGTCTCAGTCTTATCATGCTCAGCTTTGGAATCTGTTGCTACTTCCATGTCCTGGTTGGGCGCCTGATTATCATCTTCACTTCCAATGTTCAAACCAGAACCATTTGGGTCATCCTGGTTCAGTTCCTCTAGAGCATCTGGCATAGGATCATTGACTTCCATGTCTGTTTTTTCTTTGCATATATCCTGAAATCCAAGATGAAGAAAATCAGCTTTACTATGAAATGAAACCAACCATTAGCTAACCACCATGATCAACAAAAGCTGATCAAGTGCATTTCTAAACCAAGATGAGAAGAAAGTCTATAAAGAAAAAATATTAACCTACTCAAGTGCTCATGCAAATACCTTCCTATTTATAATGATTTTATGTTCCCTGCATCTTCATTTCAACAGTGTTCACATCATGTTATTCAGCTTCGCAACAGTTTCCCGCATTTCAATTGCCTAACTAATTTAAATTTCTGCACAGATGCTTTGGACTTCCCACAATATGAATATGAAGCTATCCCTCTCCTTTTCCTTCATTCCTCGGTCTGCTGTTGATCCAACCATATCTTCTTTAGAGTTGGGGATTCTCCACGATGGAGGTTAACTAACCTCATAGAGATTATGCAACAAGATAATGCGTTTATTAATCCTAAATGTCGTAAGACACAGCATAATATGCACATGCGACCCACTGCTTGCACTTGCTCCCAGTTGCAACATCAAAGGCGGCTCTAAGAATATACAGTGGTGACAAACTAGGAGTTGCCACAGAACAATTCAAGGTTCAGTCATCTCCTAAGCAGTGGAGACGACCTTGATTTTGACCAGGGTTGTCAAGTTGTCAAGGGCGAAGCCAGGAGATGGACATCCTTTATGGCCTCAGCAAGCACCTAGGCACGTAGGCACCTAGGCCACTGCCCAAGGAGGAAAGCACTTGAAGTTTTAAATATGAATGCCTGACATACATAAATTAGTATATGCATATACCATATATGCACACCAGATATGCACTCATTTCTCACAAAATATGGCATCATAAAACCTTTTTCAACAACCAGTAAATTATAGAGCCATAGTGAAGCAGCCAAATACCCAATAACAAGTAGAAGAAGAAGGAAGAAGAGAATGGTATGGAAGTAGCAAGTAGCTAACAGGCTGCAGGGCCATAGTAAACACCCATAAAGAAGAAGAAGAAGAAGCTAACAGACTGCAGGGCCATTGGAAACACCCATCAAGCAGAACAGAGGCTACTAAGCAACATGAAATGCAAAAACATGAAAAATGTGGGAAGCATGGCCAAGAGGTTAGCAAGCAAGATGAAAGGCAGAAACATGAAAAACAGGGGGAAGCATGGCTAAATGAAGAGGCAATAGTATAAGAAAAGGAGGAAGGAAAATCAAAGGAGGGAGGAGGAGGAGGAGGGGGAGAAAGAATGAACCGGGAAAGGAAGAAAAGTGTATATATAGATAGATACATACATTCTTGATACCGGTGCTAAGTGAACGACATCATCACAACTACCCATCACCAGTGGCTGATCCAATAATAGCTATTGACCAGCCTACCATCAGCTGGTGGGTTGGTGGTAGCCTCTATTACCCTCTTCAATGGTCCCATATGGGGTTCAAATAGGGAAAAAACTACACATGTGATCCAACTACTCGATACAACAATCTCTTAGATTATGTCCTTAGGCACCACAATGCAAACATATCACATCTGGGAACGTATATTTCTAGGTTTTCACAGTTTCGGCTTGTAAATCCTAAATAAAGTAAAATTTTGGGGAAATTTAGCCTAGGGAGCCTGGCTCTATTTGGCACCTAGGTGGCCACCAATGCGCCTAGGTAACCACCCTAAAAATAATGATTCTGACTCTTTTATGCAACACAAGTTTCGCAGCAGGCAACTTTGTATGTCTCGCAGATTGTCAAGCACATGTTTGCACAGATGAGAAGAAAGTCTTAGAGTAACACTTAATAGTGACATCTTCCTTATGCAACAAGAACCCTTTTTTCAGATGATTATATATTCTCCATCTATTTGATTAAGCCGGCTCTTGCACGAAGTAAATCAGCTTTTCTTTTTTTTTTAAAAAAAAAAAGAGAACTTGCAGTGCATCCTCATATCTCGTTTGGTTTAAATTTTTGCATGGGTGTCTCAAACTTAACTGAAGAGAAGAACAAATTTTTTAATCAATTTCTTTTATTCCCTTTAGATCATTCCACATATCTTGCAGGGTAAGGACCCCTCCTCCTCAGAGGAGCAGGTTCACTATCGGCAGATGGAAAATTTCAGCAGACTTTTGCATGCATTAAGCACAAACAAATTACACGGGAGACTAACACATACTAGCAATCCATGACTAGAGATCATTTCCAACTGAGAATTCAATCTAACAACAGAATCCAATATAGAAACAAATCAGTTGGCATGTATCCGACTTGGATTAAGTGTCCACCTATAAACCTGCCATTCTTAACACTTGACCGTCCCCCCCTCATATACTGAATAATATTTGCATTTTTTTTTTTGGTGAAGCGCCATCTTTATTCCCTTTTCTTTCTTTTCGTCAATTAATAAGTCACGGGCATGTAGTTTCGTCATCATAGAAAACTTGTTGTTTCTTATATTTTGGATCTAGGCCTTTCAGATAAATCAAAATTACCATGAAAATGCTCAGAATGATAAGCCTTTCCAAATAAAAACCTATTGACAGTGAAAATCACATTACACAGAACACCAGACTATCCTATCCTTCATCCATTCATCTTTTGGATTAAAAAAGGCTACAGGAACCAAAAAAATTCAAACAAAAAATTCACAACAATAATGGAACGCGATCTTTCTTTATCAAGTGAAATTTCTATTAACATATATCGCAACCTATTCCAAATTAGTTTTCATATCCATTCAACACCGAAACGATATACAAATAACAAAAAAGAGAAAACCGTCAAAATTAACGAAACCATACAACCCCACGTTGGTGCCGGTGTTTATAATAATTAGGGTTTAGGGTTTTACCAGTTGAATCCAAAGATGGCCCAAAAAAGAAACAAAACCAAAAAGATCCCATCTTTTGAAACAAATACCTTATATCAGACTCCAGAGTCGTAAATCCACAGCAAAACAGAACGTAGATAATGAAAATTCTAATACATCAAAAATCTATATCCTGGTCACGATTCAGCAAAACAATATAGTTATTAAAACATAAAGATTAAGAAACTAGAACAAAGTAACCCTTCCTCGTCAAATTTTTCCTCCACTTAATTAAAAACACATACCGGAAAACTCGTATAAAACACATCAAATAGGAATCCAACAAAACCATTAGATACTCCAAAACAAACCGCTGATCCTATCTTTTTGGGGAAAAAAAAAAGGATAGTCTTCATTTTTCAAAAAAAAAAAAAGAAAAGGAAAAAACAACTTTTTTCTGGAGGGGAAAAAAATCTTCCGCTCCGAATCCAAACCCTGAAAAACCACGGCGCTAAAGACGAGAGAAGGCCCATCTGGTCTCACCTTCTCGTCGTCCTCGGGCATCTCCGGCGCCGGAGCCGTATCGGGAGGGCACTCCTCCTTATCCTCCACTGTCGCGGGCGAAGGAAGGTTCTCAGGCAGCGGGATCGTCTTGCCGAAAAGCTTGATCGCCGGATCCCTGAGCTCAGACATTTCTCTGCCGTCCGATCTCCGCTCCCAAATCGCAGCTACCGTATCGCATGTCCTCCCCTTCTTCGCCCGAGGGAAAGCGGAGAGACGGAAGGAAAAGGCGGACAAAAGGAAAATAAAATAAATGAGGGGGAAGGAGAGAAAGAGGACGACTGGGAGTAGCCGGTGAGAAAGCTGGTGTGTGCCAGCTGGCGTCCTAGTCAGCAGGGAGGGGTGGGCGGAATGTGAACCACGAATTCTCGTGGCTGAGAGATCGAGGAGAGGAGGGTGACGTCAGTGTGACGTGGGGGGCGGAAAAAGGCGATGATGCGCACCTGGCAAAAGGAGAAAAGGAGATGCATCGCCCTTTCGCTTTTCCGGCTTTCCCACGAACTTTTTAAATGCGAAAAGTGGCGACTATTACGGGGTTGCCACTGGCCATGTGGATAACGCAAAGGTGACCGCTTTGATTGCACCCTATTACGGACCTCGGCCACATCATATCACGGACGTAGCTAGAACATTCATAGAATTGATTTCTTTGCACTCTTTATGAATAATACAAAATAGATATATGAGATACTTTGGTGACACTCAATGCCATAAGCAGGGCTTTGGATTGAAATTTAACCCTTGATTCAATTAAATAATACATGCATTCAAGTATTGTAGCTCTAAGTCTATGGAAATAATAATGAACACTTTGCTAAGATCATTGATATAGTGATGTTAAGTAAGATTCTTGAGAGGTACTTGAATGGGTGCAAGCATAAGCGCATGTGTATATTAAGTAATAAACAAGCTATATTTTTTGACTTCGGTGCATCGTGTAGTTTGTTCCCAAAAAAATATATCATGTAATTGTTATTTTCAGATGTTGAAATATTATATGTTAATTGTATTTGAACTAGAATGGACACTATATTTGGTGATAGATTTTAAGCAAAATGTCATGTTACTCTTTCATGTGTATTAGTGTCACAATATCATTGTTCGCCTCAATGTACAACACATGTTGCTTGCAAGGAAACAGAGAAGTAAGAGATGACAATTAGCTTAAAGCGGATCCATGGCATATATTAGAAGAGATATGGTGTTCAAAGTGTTACTTAATGCTAAAATGGCAAATATGATGCTGTCAATAAAGTTGCATTTGAATTGTGTCCATTGTAGATCATATAGATACCTATCAAAAGATAAAAGAGTGTATTATTTGAGAGTTTCATGCATCAATAATTTTTACCAATACATTGTAAGAGCAAACATACATCTATATCGGACTTCAAGCATCTAAACTTTTATACCCTATATGTGGGGCCCATATCAATGAGAATGTGTGAGATAGAAGTATTAAATATTGGTTGGACTAGGTCTATCACCAAGCTAGTGGAGCAGTCCAGCCATGACGCAACACGCATAAATATATGTGTATTGTGTGCTTTTTTATTTTGTTTGACTTTGTGTGTGATGCTTTGTAGTTGGACTAGACAACCAGCTAAGTGGTGAACCTAGTCTAATCAATAATCACTCAGGTAGTTAGGTTAGAAGTGTCACCAATAAGGAAATAAATGATACTCTGAGTCATATTTAATCATTTCTTGGCTAGAAAAAGAGATAGTAAAGCTTTTAGCAAACAAAGAATTAAAATTCATAAATATGTCCCCTTCTTTTTTAAGATCCCCTGATCTCACCCTCCTTGTTCCAAAGAAGATTCTTGTGTAGGCTCCAATGCATTCTCTCAATATGAAGTAAGCATTTATGGTAACTAAAAAAATCATGGGCGGTAGAGTTTTTATTATGATATGGCAAAATAACAAAGGATTTATAATCTTATTTTAAAAAAGTTGCATAATTTATGCATATGAAAAAGCATGGTTGATTTATGACTTATTTCATAATATTGTTCCGTTTTACAAAAATAGTTATTATTTTAATTGATGCATTAATTCATATGAAAATTTATACTTAATTCGGTAAGATAACTCAATTTTTTTTTAGTTGAATAAAACCACTAGAAGCATAGAATAATTCAGAAAGTTTGTACTAAAAAAAATTTTGTAGCAAAATTTTAGTTTATTAGTTGATTATAAATTGATAATTAATATTTTATAAATTTTTGAAATATCAATTTATAAATATATGAAAACTTTGGGTTTAGAAGCTCCATTACCACCTCATATTCTTCCCTTCCCAAAATCATTACCACCCTCTAGAACGTCCGCATACAAGACTTCATGCTAGACCACATCTTCCATCCTAGAGATCAAAACCGACGGTATATCCTATATCCGTATAGAAACATTCTATACGAACTCTCGTGCTCGTACCGGTAGCGGCAGACCGGCGAAAGGCGGTGACGAAGCCACCCATCTCCGTCGCTTCCACGTCACCGCTTTATATTCCGCGGGCGCGGGGCCCACGCGAAAAGGTAAAGCGAAAAGGAGCCATCGCGCCACCGGAGCCGTCGCCTCAACGGACCGTAATCCACGGGATCACGGCCGTTGATTCCCCCACGGTACACCTGGCCGAATCTCAGCGGGTGGGACGCAGGGCGACCGGCACGAGTCGGTCATAAAGCGACACAACGAAGTGGAACGGTTGGAAGGATAAGCCGATAAGGGTGGCTGCTTTCCCGAAGAGAAGAAGCGTACTATGTTGAGCTTTTCTCGGGCTTTTCGTAATACCTTATTAGTATTTTGTCGTGGAGCCGGGTGTGTCTTGATGCACACGTTTTTAGTCGAGATTTGATTTTTTACACTTTGGACTAGGAAAAAGAAAAGGAGGGGTTTAATCACAAGCCGTTGATTTTTATAGTAGTGCACTAAAATACATATTTGATAAATGAGATACATAGAAACTAGTAATTATTATTAGCTGCGTGCACGACCACGACCACGTGATGCATGCAGAATAAATAATAATTTCTCACCTAAAAAAGTTATGCAACTATCGAGACAACTGTTCATTATTTTTATTTACTTTGTAATATTTAAAATAAATTTATCTAGAATTAATAATTTTTTTTATAATTTAGACCGTACATTTACATGTGTCACATGTCGGTGTGATCCATTTCGCATTAAGCATGAGCAACTTATAATATTTTATAAATCATGTGTTTTTTCATCCTTTGCTTTTATGTACATCCTTAACATGGCAAATTTTGTGATAACGTGTTCAAGATTAACTTGAGAATATTAATAAGAGGGGATTTCCACCAAGATTATGTGAGGATTGCTAACAAGTTTGAGTGGATTTTTGGCATGGAGCCCGTTCTTCCAAAATTTATAAGTCAAATCAAGGGCAATAAAGTAATTATATAGTGATGAATACATTCAAAAATAGAGATTTAAGGGACAAATAAACTTGGATTTTAGTTGGAAGGTGCAAAAAAAGGAGTAGCTCTTAACTAATCTAAAAGGAGGCATGACCCCTTCTTCCCCAAGCATATGTAGTCTAGGGATAAGATAGTCCTTAGTAGAAAAGATAAAAGGTGCAAAGCAAGATTTTAAATAATGGTAAGATAGAGGGCATTACAATATTGTCCCAAATATTGGCACTAGATGAGTTGGAAAATGAATCGGTATAGAAAAGGACATCCACCATCTTGAAACCCCATTCGATGATATTCAAAACCCTAACCTAAAAATTAAATTAACCTATTAGCTAGATACTTGTATTTTTCTTTACAATTTTGTTCCTGATTTTATATACTAGAATAAATCATTTTATAGATGTTAATCAATCAAAAAACTATACAACTCCACATGAACTAAAATAAAGTCCATCTAAGCTCACTTTAAACAGCCACCTCATTGTTTGTTCAGCAATTCTTCATCCATGAAGGCCTTTAGGTGGTTCACCTTCACATTTGCTCTTTATTCCACTATATATTTTATTGCCACTTCCTTATTCCATATGCTTGTTTAACTCCTAATGATATTAATTTAATTCCAGACACCACACACGTTTCATGCCGCTGGTCAATTTAAGAAGGAAGAAGAATCTTTGCTCACAAGTCGCAGCCATATTTCGCAGAAACTATTTCATTTATAATTTCTTCAATGATTTGTCAAGTATTTATTCAGTCAGCTTCACACATAGCCAGTATTATCAAAAAAGATCTATCGACATGCCACATGTCAAGATACCAACAAGAAAAGGAAAATTTGTGGGCTCCATTCATCAAGTTCGTATTTTTGGCGGATACTATAGGAACGAGTGGTTGTGATTGGCTGCATGCACGACCATGCTGGTATACACAATGTAGGCAATAATTTCTCGTGAGGAAGAGTGCTACATCTAGTTGTTGTTCACGTGGCATGATTAGATGACATGGCAAATGAGATATTGTTCCAAGTGCAGTGCCAACCACTACTTTTTCTTCTTGTGCTCCTGCCTTCCTCCACCATAATTCTACGATCTTGTGGGTGAAATGGTTCCTTTCCTAATAGGATTGGATAGCGTTTTAGGGCGAAAGATATACCTCATTGTCGAGCCTTTCCATCCACACAAGGCCATATCCATGAAAGCAAACATCCCCTATGGTTGTGGCCAGAGATCATAGGAGAAAAAAACACATCCAAGAATGGATGGTTAGAGAGGAAGCCAGGCTGGGGCTGGGAAAGATGGGAGAAACCTCCTCCTCATCCTTGAGCTTGGATGGGACTCATGTTGCATGGCCCTTTTTACTATAGCTTTAATTTGAATGGGTCCATGCAAGGAAAAGCAAGTCTTAGTATCCATGAGATTTCATGGGCATGTGGGGAGCTACAAGGATAAATTGGCTATCTCCTATAGCTTTAGCTTAATTTATGGGGTTGCTAGCTTTTCGTTGGGCTGGGAATTGGTGAGGGGCTTCCACGTGGTCTTGGTATCCTTGTGATTTAAAGGCAATGGGAAGGTTTGGAGGACAAAAAAGTCAGTGCTGCATGCGTGCTATTAAGACAAGTAAAAAGGCGATGGCATTTTTTTTTACTCTCCTTTTCCGCTTTAAAGCATGGGAGAAAGTGGATTACTTAAGAATCTAGATCATTGAGAAAGGCCAAGCGATCTCGTGCCACCTTAAACTTCTCAAGTGGTTTAAAGATGGCCCTTTTGCAAAGCGGCTTCGTTTAAAGGGAAAAGAAAAAGGTCGAGCATAAAAGGAAGGAAAAGGAAAGTGATAAAGAGGTTTTATTCTAGCCGTCCTTTTCTAAAATCATACCTGAAAATTTGTTATACACGTTACTTCTTTAAGAAATATCATATTATGACGACCTTTAATGTGACTATTTTGCATTCTACCCAATTAAAAAAAAAAATCTTTTTTTTTTTTTATATACCGGCAACTCACACTAAACTTGCGTGAGTGAGTGCACCCAGAACTATCCGACAAGAGAAGTTGACGAAGAGTGGGAGGAAAGCCTCAAAGCTCTTCCAAAGAAATTCTCTCGAGTGATGCGCAGCAAAAGAAGTAACCCAATCGGCGGCGCTATTTATTTTCCGAAAGGTATGAGTGACCCGAAAAGTATCAAGCTCCCTCCTGAAATCCTACAGATGTTCCGAAGCAGCGGGTGTTGATTGTCACTGTAGTGCTGTCCCTGAATACAGTCGATCACCACGGCCGAGTCACCTTTCAGGTAGAAAAAAGATTTTCTCTAAAGATGCTTTCTTTGAAGAAAAAAGAGAATAATAAAAAAAAGTTAATCACATACATACATACATACATACATACATACATACATACATACATACATGCAACAAAAAAGAGAGAAAAAAAAGTTAATCATTTATTCATGCAAGCATGCATATATATATATATATATATATATATATATATATATATATATATATATATATATATTTCAGGTTTGATAAAACTTTGCCTCCGGCGCAGGTTATAGGGTTCGGACCGCTTGAAGCGGAGCTAACAACCATATTCATGTCACATTGTCATAATTAAATTATTATGAGTTCTTAATTTGATGTAATATACAATTCTTCCACTATATTTACGTTTTTGAAAAAAGTAAGGGAATACATGATAGGACCATGTGAAATAAATCTTGCTAATTAAAACGAAGAGTTATGTTGAAAATGCATATAATAATATAATAGAAATCCTAACAACAGGTGATTATGGGTGACTCCTCAATGAGTTGGCAGATTATTTGGCCTACTTATGCTCGAATGGAACTAATATATCATCACCATTGAATGATTGAATCTCTCCCTGATAATGTTATATCATGACAAGCCAAGTCATTGGCCATGTATGCTAGTAGTAGAAAGGGGATACACCCACTCGGTAAATATCTCGGAATTTTGGAACAAGCCAATTTGAAAGGCTCATCTTTAGGTAATGCTCGCTTGCAAGGGAATAGCTTGAGGAAGGCATCAGGGCCCAGCCCAAACTTAGACTCAGTGAGAACTGCTACGATTTACTACACCCACTAGGTATTAATATTACGTTACGTTTGTATGTTTGTGGGCCGGCCCAATTACATGTATGGATTCCTTTTTCTTTTTCTTCTTTTTCCCTGTCTAACAGTGAAGATATCATATGGTGGGATTACTGAGGTCAGACATTTGGGAAGCAAAAGGATCAAGATTGTAACAAAAATTATAGACAAGAAAGGAAAAAATGATCGAATTAAACCCTAAACCTCCTCCCATGGGAAGTGTCGCGACGACCGGCCATGACCATGGGCTAATGGCATGGAAATAGCAAGCAAGGTTCCTCATGCATGGTTATTGTGTTAGGATCATTGTCATGAACTGTTGGTGAAAATAATAGAAGTTATATATTCAGACCTGCCCTTTGTTAGAGTATTTTATTATAACAGTTCAATTAGTTGCTACAAAGAAAAACTACAAAATTTCTTCCCATCCTTTTCATGAGATTTTGTTTGCTGATTGCTGATTCTGGTGGTTGTGTTTACTCTCATGTCTTACGATGCTTTTGGACTTGTCAAAAAAAAGAGAAAAAAGAAACAAAGTATAATAAGAATAGATATTTTGTTTATTCATGAAAATAATTCTTTACAAAATATAGCATTTTTTGTTTGCAAACACATCTATATGTTTATAGCAAAATAATAAATAAATTTGTTTATTATAACAGCCTTACAACTATTGTGTGAAGCAACTGGTATAACGGTGCTAATGCATGTATAACAACTATTTTGTTATTTAGCCAACTTTTAAGGTTAAAATTGGAGTTGCCACTAAACTGTTATGAAGGTTGTTTATAATGTATTATGTCCATTATTTAGAAGTTAGAACCATGTTAATTAGAAGGCCAGTTGGCTAATGGGTTCAAACATCTGGCCTAATAAGATAGGTAATACGTATTCAGCCAATAAGAGATATGTTGCATGTATCCCATTTTCTAGTTGTAGAATTGAGTCATGTGTTCATCTTGGCTTTAATGCACCCCTAACAGGCTCACCCAAGTACAGCATGAAGGAAAAAAAAAGTTCTTTCCTAAAGAGGAAGAACCTCCAACTATCTAATTTCCCTACTTCACAATGCACAGGCTACCTTAAGTATAAATTTTTTGGGGAAGCAATTAAATATGATTTTAAGATAAACAATTCAAAAAGTTCCCAAAGAATTTGAGAGTTGAAAAAGAAACAATCAAAACAAGAATACAAAGAAACAAATGTATGTCAACAAAGTAAGCTCACAGTCTTCTATCTCAAATTTTCGCGTATTCCATACTGCTACCAAGCATGTATGATTCAAGTGAGCGAAAGCATGGGTGGTACTGATTTTTCTTTTATTTAACATGATAAATATATTTAGTTTTGACCAGAGTATTTTCCTTGTTTCTCTCCCTTAATATGAGCAAAAGTTAAATCTATACGGATTATCTATTAATGATAAAAACAAGCATATCTAGATTCATGGAAGGACGCATAGGAGGAGCCGATGAATTGTGACATGAGCTAATTAGGGTTCATCATAACCAAAATAAGTGAAACTAGAGGGGTCTTAATGAGATCCTTATATGCAACATTTACATCGAATAGCAAATTGTATGAAAAACAATAAAAGTGGTAAAGCAAAATTTGAACTAACAGTAGTATTATAAATGCCAAGGCTATCTCAAATTTTTGAAATTATAGAGAAGTATATACATTTAACATAAGAAACTATATAACATTAAGTTATTTAGTGTCTAGATGAAATTTGAGCTAGTCCCTGTATCCCAAGTTCCGGTGCTAGTTCAAATTTCCAACTGTTTAGAGAAGTATAGATTTGTAACATAGTATACTGGTATATAATATTTATACTGTATAGAGAGCTAGATAAAAAATTTCAGACTGTATTTTAACTGGTTACAGCAGGCCAGGGGCCGGGAGTAGTTCGGACCCCCGACATTACAAACTTATAAGCAATATATATACTATATAGGGGGATGTACGTAAAAGGATCTAAATTAGATTCCAGCTAGTCTCCGGACGCCGGTTGCTGAGAGATTGTGAAAAGCACAAAGGTTTAACACAATAGACTTAAATATAATTTTGCATAAGATAGGGATTCATATGTAAAGTATTTTAGATAACATATATATGAAAACTTTCCTTCAAGAAGAAGGTTGTCTTAGAGATTCCTTGAGAATGTATATAGGAATGGACCCTCTGGTGTAGAACTTAAACATATTTGGTAGGAATCTTGTTGAAGAGCTGAAAGGGGATGGAATTTGATTGGATTTAGACATGCGGCATGTCGAGTTATTTCTGCAACAATATTGTAGTTTCATGCTGGATGGATAAGTTTGTAAACTCTGGTGGTATTTCCCTAAATAATTGGATCACAACAATTTTTATCCTTTTCCCTTTCCTTTCTTCTGAGAGAGAATTGTATCTGCACCTTATTTTCTAAGTTGGCTAATTTTGCGGTATAATTGCTATTGGTGTTTGGATTCTTTCTTGTGGTGAGTGTTCGGTTTTACATTGTTTTCACTCGACAAATTCTCATGGAATTTGAAGACAGCTAATTTTTCATGAGGGATCCCATAACAACTAACAAGATAAGATACATGCTGCATCAACTAGGCATTGGAGAATGATATCCAGTGCAAAGATAATTAGTGTGGGCTTATGATAAAGTTGGCATGTTGTTTCTATTCTTCCTCAGCCATTGGAAAGAGTTAGGAGTTGTTAAATTATGCCATTGGTCATGCTCAGACGTACATGCAAGGTTGAAGAGATCATTGGCACAATTGGAATTCAGAACTAGAAGATTCCCCACTTGGTTTGCTCTTGGCTTAATTTAAAGTTACTAATAATTCTGAGTGTTCCACATGCTTGTGCTTTCCTAGTGGATGTTCCTATCATCTAAATGGTCCCCTTTTAAATGGAAGCATTGCCATGGGAAATCTTTGCTGATGTTGATTTCTGCGCGCTCTAGAACTCCATCAAAGGTATCAATTCGGAATTGCTTCAGTGGAATCTTAGTGTTCCATGGCTGACTGGGATGGTGAACTTCAGAAAATTCAACTAGTTTCAATGCTGCCAAGTTTTGGAAAGAATAAAAGACAAAGTTTATGGAAGTCTGAAAATTTAAAGGTTCCTCAGCTCAATCTTTTGGAAGGATGGAACCACATTCGAAATAAATTACCCTTCCACAATCTGTGTTATTTGAATTTTTTAAATAGTGCTTGCAAGCAATAGCCTAGGAAGGTGTCTGGCTGAGTAAGAAATCATGACAAAAGAAGAGATTATGGGCAGAATGCTG
Source organism: Phoenix dactylifera (assembly GCF_009389715.1). Lineage (NCBI taxonomy): Eukaryota > Viridiplantae > Streptophyta > Magnoliopsida > Arecales > Arecaceae > Phoenix > Phoenix dactylifera. Next base: position 7,958,851 of record NC_052404.1, on the reverse strand, counting down.
TGAAAAGCATGGGGACACAAACGCAGCATCAGAGAAGCTGTCGCCAAAAAAAAGTAGTTCTTCGATTAAGAAACCAGCCTTAGATTAGTCAAAGGATGGCATGATCATAATGAGGGATTCTGTATGCGTATTTGCTTTGTCAATGGGATAAAGGCAGACAGGATGGTAGTCCCAGATGAGTTGTGGGAGCAACTGATACTTCTCCATTTCTCAATTCCCCACCGGATAAAGAAGACCCTAGGAGAGATGGAATGGCCGGCCTAAGTGCTCTGTATTGGCTAAAGATGGACTATAAACTATTCATCGATGGTCCCATGATAGCAGTCCATTAAATTGGAAAACAACATCCAAAACCATGGCACTTATAAATTAGATCTCTCCACATGCATCCATGCGAGGGTTTCATGATACTTCTGCAAGATCTATAGCTTGGTCATGTTCTAAAAATTTTACCTTCACTGACTGCAGCATCAGACAGATACAGTTCATAGTACCATCCTTGCAAAATCTAGCACCATTCAGAAGGTCCCCAACACCCAAACCACTCCAAAACATTAACTCTGTTTAGTCTCTAATATATATATAGTTGGGAACCATGTCATGCACTATAGCATGAAAAGATATAGGGGACGGCGGCGCAAGGACTTTTAATCACCAGACAACCAAAGTCAGGTGTCACGACCAACCCCAACTCACAACAAGTAATATATATGGAGGTTGATGAAAGTTGAGTCTCTTGGCTTGGACTTTCTATGCGAACAGCCACCCTCTTTGGTGGGTTGCTATCACGCTGGTGCTCCTCTTTGCTTTTTTGACACTGGAGCACACAAACCCTCGTGGCGGGCCAGACTTCATCAATAACCCCATCCCTTGCGCCTTTTCGTATGATATGGATGAACTGTTCATCCACCAGCATCCATCCCAAGCATTTGACACTCTTTAAGGCCAACAACCCTCATAATGATGGCCAATGAAAAGATCTTTGCACGCTGAATTCTGCGTCATATGCCATGTCTTCCATGATGTCGTATGCTGAAATGCATGTGTGTTCGAACGTGCATGCAAGTCATCGCATGCTTATGTACTCGTGCAGGAATGGCATTTGAGAGTCAGTAGACTTAGAGGGTGCACTTCAACCAACTTTATTCGTTTGTCTATAGCAAATCTTAGGATATCCATGCTTAGGATGTATGTATTGTATGCATTTCACTTTAGCATCCATTTAACCATATGGCTGATGCATGCCTGTGGCAGTGATAGCTCATATATACCTATGCATGCATTCAATTATGCATATACTTATGCAAGAGTACTTCATTTGCCTATTTTCAGTTTGTTGCGAATGAAATCAGAATGTGTAAAGAAGCGAAAGAAGGAAGCCAATACAATTTACATGACAAGGCCTGCATGATTTTGGTTTTTGTAGCCTTGTGTCCATAAAGAGATGAGAGACTCTTAGACCGGATTTCTGGACGAGAGTATTCATTGTTTCAGTAAAATTCTATATGTATATATATATTTCAAAAGAAAAGCTGTTTCGCTAAATATTTCTTGTAAACTCCATAAATTTTCTGTTCAGAAAATGGATGGATCTCAATGATGATGTTGTTAGGCCAGACTTGGGATCGAAAGCTTTTGCCACTTCATGTAAGTCTCGTCATCGATTAGTTTTCTGGGCACCCAAGCTTGCCAGTTTAATCCTTTAAAGGCTTCATACTGTGGCTTATGTTGGTACTTTGAGTCAAACAGAAGCTTGGCATCGAAAGCTTATGTTGGTACTTTGAGCGTTTGCTAAATTCAAGGTAAATGGCTGAATGGGCACTTCGAGTGTTGTTTTATCAAATATCATTTATGTGACTTAAAATCTGGTCTCTGAAGTGAATTTGTAAGTTCTTGAGGGGACATCTCAATTAGTAAAATAACATTGTTCTATAGCAAGGTTTAACTCTGCTGGAAGAAGCTTAAAAATGATCATAAGGATGGGTTCTTGGAAACTTAGACTACCAAAAGATTTTTTTTTTTTTTTTAATATAAAAAAAGTAAAACTACAAAAAGAAACTGTGTTGAAAAAATAACACCTAATCTTCTTCTTAGGTCAGCGCATCTCCTTCAGCATATCTTTGAAATTTCACTCTGATAGCAGCTTCCCAGCAATTCCATATCCACACCAACCTCTCTTCCAAGTAACCAAGACTGGAACAGTTATCCCCACGCATTTTGTTAGAATAATGTAGGATAAACTTGGAAACTATAGGGCTTATGAACTTAAACTTTTTAATCGTCGGATTCATATAAATTGGATCCTAAAGGTAGAAATTAGAACAAAAGATCATATTAAAAAAAGAATGACCTAGTGTATGAGGCTCTTGCCACTATTGGTTCAGAGAGGGTCAAACATACACAGCCTTAATCAGGAATGTGGGAAAATTATTTATGTGTTTCAAACCTATGACTCCCATATCATAATGGAGCAACTTTACCGTTGCACCAAGATCCACTACCCTCTACAGACGACCCTATAAAGTGCTACTAAAATACCAGATACTTCTGTTAACTTTTTCTCTAAATTTTCTGTTAGTGCATCATATGGATGCAAGTTCAACATTCAATATCGGTAGCATGCATATTGGTGCATCTCTTGAGTGGGTAGTGGGTACAGTACTAGTGAAAGGAAAAATTCAGTGTCACTTATATACTGTTCTAGAGAGTGACTTTAATCATTGACAAGTTAGGTCATGAAGCCTATGCAAGACTTGAAGGGGGTTTGCCATCTGCCTTCAGACAGAGGAAGAGGAGAGGCAGTAGGAGGAGGAGAAAAGGCATGAAGAAAAGGTTTTATGGAAATTAGAAAGTTGTGAACACCCCACCAAGTAAATTAAAGGGGAAGTTGACCACAAGATGTGGCCTTGGTCTTTCTGCACTATATAAACCCCAACACCACCAGCAACCACGCTTGACACAACAGGCCAGCGAAGGTTCTTCTTAAAATAATTTGTCTGGGTCAGGAGGAAGGAAGTTTCTTCCAACAAATGGATCAGAAAAAGCTTTTGATTCACTTCTTGACGCTGTTGTTCCTCTTGCTATGCCTTCTTCCTCTGGATGCAGTGCCTCTATCTAGTACTGTTCTTCTTCGTAGATTCTATGCCCTATTTTCTTCTTGAGAAGGAAAAAAAAAAATCAATTGGGTTCTATTACCTTCTGCTATGATTTATTGTTATTTTATCTGAGGACCGCACTGATGTTATCTGCTATGGTTTGCTTCGCAGGAAGCCTTGAATTAAGGAACCAAGGAGCAACAGCAGTAAAGGTTGCAGACCAGGTTCTCTCTCTCTCTCTCTCTCACACACACACACACACACACAGAGTCAGATACTCACAGAGGGCGATGTGGTTGAATAAGGGCTTCTGTTCCTCATGTTTTGAGGATGGCAGTGTTCTTGGCTCTATCTAACAATATCTCAGGGATTTGTATGAGTTCTTATGCCATTTCTTAGCTCTAATTTCTCTGTTAAGAGTAGGTAAGGACAGTCCCCTTCATCTGAAGAGATGAAGATTGGAATCCTGCTGCATGTCACGGGTGTCGTCGTAACTTGTTGACTATTAGGCAAAGTTTAGCCTCAAACAAGACTTTCTGAAAATATTAGGCTTCCATCAAGCTCATCCTATTAGCTAGGCCATGATTTTTTATTAATATATATATATATATATAAGGCTAGTTAACTGCATAAGTTCCTTCTTCCACTTCTCACTTGCATACTTGTTGGAACAGGTGATCACCAGAGAAACACTTGAGGAGAAGGGAGTACTTGTGAATGGAAGGATCGACTTAGAGTTCAATGACTACCCAGGATCTGGAGCAAACAACCGCCATGATCCTCGGACTCCCGGAAGGCCCTAAATCCTAGTACTTCGACAGACGATCCTTCTGCGAAACTGGGCTACATGTACTTGTAATCATAGCTTGAAGACTATGGCAAAGTGTAGTGATCATAGTTTAAAGTAATTTTAGATTTCATGGTGTTATGGAGCATATGAGACTAGTTTCTGCAATAATATATTAACTTGGATTAGAGTAGACAAGCATCCATCGACTCTCTCTCTCTCTCTCTCTCTCTCTCTCTCTCTGCATATATCTCTGTGCCGCGTGCATGAGCGTATGCCTGTATGATTGTGTATGATCTCAAAGCCATTAGTACTGATCATATTTCCCACCATGCTTAAACTTCCGCAAGAGCCTTTAATTCTTAGAGAAAAATCTACGAAAGTTTTTATAACAGCGATGTGCTTACGATGCGAAAGCATTTTTAAGCAGTGCTCATGCTCCTGTTAAGTGATGGACCCAAAGGTATCCAACTCGGGATTGGTTTGATGATGATTGCCGCAGGTTTCTCCATCTTCCTCTAGAGTAGAAGTATTACCTAGAAATAACTTGAGGACGCAGGACTTTAGGCGTGGAAGAGGGAACCTCCATTACTTTTAACTATTGCCAATGATGTTTGGAGAGATTACTGTGGATCTGAGTGATGTCATGCATACCTCGGCCATTTACTTGGGGCTGGCTCTGTGGATCCAAGATAGTCTTTCAAGGGTCAGGTACTTCTCACGGCCTGCTGTTAACCATGCAAGGACATTTTGTGGTTCAGTGCTCTGGGCAGGGTATGAACCTTCTATGAAACCTGCAAGACCAATTACAAAGAGAAGCTATCACATTAGATTTAAGTTATTCACTTGAGAATCTTGGGAGTTCTTTTATGTCTATCTGAAAAGAGTGCAGGACAAACTAGACCGTTTGGCAATTAATTTACATTACAGAAGTTCTCTCAAAAATTTTGCATAACAAAGACTATTGCTGAGTTTGAGCTTTGATTGTAAAAGATTAAAGAGGAGACTAGCTTACGACTCCGACGTGGCCACCTGATCCAAACCAGCTCAATCTAGGCAGGGATGGATCATCTAAGAATTTTGAATTAGGTTAGGTGAAGTCATCTTAATACAAGAGTACATTGATTCAATTTCAGCATTTTCTAAGGAATAAACCGTTCCTTTTAGCCTAAAAAAAAAATAAAAACCATGGGGATTCCACTTTTCGATTCTTCAGTTCGCTCTCTATAATCCAACATACATCTTTCTTTAGGGAACAGTAAAAAATCAATCCCACAACGCATCAAAATAACAAATGAGAACAAGAGTAGAAAAAAACACTACTGCTCTACACACAACAATTCCCCTGCAAAATGACCCTAAAACCAGGGCCCCGGACCTCCATAACCTTCCCCTTCCGCTTAAGCAAAATACTTAGCTTCTTTTTATGATCCTCTTGAATAAATCAAGCGGAAAACCTGTAGCGATATCCACAAGATTTCATCCAAACAATAAACCAACTCTGTGCTAAAACACCAAAGTTACTCACCACCATCAAGTCCCTGCCCCCTTGAATCTCTATGCAATCCAATATAAAACTTACTCATAAACCAGGGTTGTTGTGTATCTCACTCTTGTATAAAATACGAGAGAAAATACCTCGACACAATCCATGATTAGAGTTCGCTTTGAGAAAAGTTGGCAAATCTTGGGGCCCCAATAAATTAATGGAACGGCAATAGGAAACATGGTTGTCTCTTTCAAAATCTGTGCAGGTGATGGATGAATGGAAGGTTTAGAGTACTTTGAGATTTTTGTGGAGTGCAATTCCATGGGTGACATTGCGAAAGAAGGTCAATTATTTTCTCGCCCAAAAGATACGACCCGAACCGGGCAATAGTTGCACCACTCAGATAGGATACAACTTTTCTAAGTGGACATCAGACCTTTATCGATTGGTATTCTAAGATACATAAACCACTTTAGTTGAGCTAACAGCTTATATCCCATTTGCATGCTTTAGAAATGACCGCTGAACTCCACCTGTCAATTTGTGCAGAAGGAGATGGAATCTTTGTACCGAAATAACACAGATGAATTCAATCAAATCTGTTTTCTTTCGAGCAGCAGCAGAACTATTGTATGATTAAGGGTGGCTATCTGCCTATCAGCTGAAATCTCAAATCAAAATCTATAAGGTGTGACCCAAATCCGAACTCGAATCGACCCACCAATAGGTCGAGAAAGCTTGATTCAGACCCGATCAGCGGCGTAACTACTGACTAACATCCAACCCCCTGAACTATTTTACCTCACCCAAGCCCCTCTATTTTGAGCTTCCTATGGATAGACTATTTTGTATAACTTTTAGTCTATATGCCACATGACATAACAAAACAAATAAAATAATTGTATAAATATAAAATTTCTCTAAAAGATATTACATCTAATGGCTTGTTTTTTTAATCTCACAAATCCATCACTTAACTACGTATATTAAAAATTACATTATATATACCTGCCGGACTTAACAAGTTTAGAATTCTAGGGCTGGGTTTTCAGATACGAAGGTGCCCGCCTGGGAATCTTGGGCTTGATTCGAGACGGGCTGGGCTCAGGCCGTAACTTTAGAATCCGGGCTTGTTTCGGGTCCAGGCGTATCCTAAAAATCGATAACCCTCGAGAGCGTTTAGAAGTCGGACCTCGGGGACCTCTCTTCCGCCGCTACGAGGATACGAGCGACAACCCTCTGCCCTAGCTTTAAACCCTGAACCTCCCTTCTCCCACCCAATCGCGCTCTCGCTGCAATCGAATTCAGACGACGGTACGTATCTTCCAGTAACACATCCTGTTTACCCTTCGTCTTCTCTTTGCGTAGGCGATTCACGAAATTTCTTGTCTTTATTAGCAATTGGACGTCCCCGTTTTGTAATAATTTTCTTGTTATTTTCGGATTTCTTGATGTATTTCTTGTTATTGTTCTATCTTGTTATATTTCTCGATTCATTAATTTACATCTGCTTCACTTTCTTTGATTTCTCCCAATTTCTTCTCGTGTTTATGGCAGTATGTTAACTGAAAATAATCGTTTTTTTTTGAATCGTTAATCAGACTTTGGTGAATCTTTTGAAGTGGGATGGGTGCAAAAGCGAAGAAGGTTTTGAAAAAGAAGCTGAATAAAAATTCCTCTCAGCTATCCATCTTTCGGCGCACCAATGAATCTTCTGACTTCTTGGTATGCTTCAATTTCTTGTGTGATGTTCTTTTAGGAGCTGTTCTGTTATTTATGATGCCCTTATTATTTACAGCCTTTAGAAGCGGGTCCAGGGAGGAGAATTTCTGAGCCGGAAGAACCCGTGAACGAAACTGCGACGGTATTGTATCTTGGCCACATACCTCATGGATTCTACGAGGAGCAAATGCAAGGTACTATATTTTGTGTTGTAGGGAAACGAACGGGAAAACAGAGATCTTTTTGGATGGGATATTGACAATTGCAACCATTACAGGATTCTTCCAGCAATTTGGGAAAATCAAGAGGCTAAGGATTGCACGCAACAGGAAGGTACCGATGTTTCACTGTCATTTTATCAGACAAATATTAGATGATGTTAGGAATTCTTAAGAAGGCCTTGCCGCATAAGCATGCTTTCTTTGGATATATATGGTTGATGATCGTGTTCATTCTTCGGCATATGTCATTGTTACTTTAAATGGCTATTGAAATGCTTTTGTGGCTTGCTTGAATAACCACATGTTGCTGAAGTGATTAAGCAGACTTTTAATCTTCTTAATTATGTAAATGCATACTAAAATAATGGAGAATATATCTTACTAGAATCCCTTCTATTTACGGGCTTCTCAGGAAAATAGATATACTACTTTTAACATGGCTTAAGGCTTTTAATTGATCCTATGCATAATGTGATGCCTTTTGTTCTCCATTTGTGCACTATCATGTAAGGCTTGTACTGGTTTTCATCTTTTCCAGATTGTCCAGCTTTTTTCTTTTGCTCCTTTTTCATGCTTATGATACAATTGTTTCTCATGATTCTTACTGACTGACCATTGTTTTGTGAATCTGTGCTAAATAAAAAAAAGTTAAAGCTTATAATCTGGGCCGAGTTCTTATACATTATTTCATTTTTTTTCTTTGGAGTAAAATTAAGCATCATAGTGAAAACTATCTCTCTTTACATTTCCATCTGAGGTATGTTCATTATTTTCCGTAACATGCATAGTGATTTATGGTCAAGAAGTCCTATCTAGTGTCTAGACCCTTTGGTTTAGCCTTAAGTACCTATTCCTTGCACTTATACATGGATATGGCACTTGTGTACTGGTTTGTAGAAAGATATTCTTAGGTATCGAGAAGGTCTGATTTTTTCATTCCTGTTCCTGGCATGCACTTGCGTCCATGTAGAAAGACCAAGCCAAGGTTTCCAATGTCAAAATGTCCAAATTATGACTTCTGCCTCTCACGACATTTTTTGACATGGATATGGCACTTGGGTATTGGTCTGTAGAAAGATATTAGTAGATATTGGAAAGCTCCAATTCTTATTTGCATGACTGCACCAGACACATGTACTTGAGTCCATGCAGAAAAGAGCAACCCGAGGTTTCCAATGTCAGAACATCCAAATTAGGACTTCCGCCTCTTAAGCCATTTTCTTACCTATAGTTATCTTACTTTATATATAACTGGTACTAATATTTCTCTATTTCATTTCAATTTCTTTTCCTATTCTCTAGACAGGGAAATCAAAACACTATGGATTTCTTGAATTTGAAAACCCTGAGGTAAGAGTTTTTCTCTAGTGGATCATTATGCTGTCTTCAATAAAAGATATCATTATAGTATTCATATATCACAAGATACATGCTGTAATTTGCAGGTAGCCAAGGTTGTGGCTGATGAGATAAACAATTACCTACTATTTGAGCACAACCTCCAACTCAGTCTTATTCCACCAGATCGTGTTCATCCAAAACTGTAAGCTATTATGTGAAATTGATCTATGAGAACTGTCATTTAGGGCCAGATGTGATGCTATTGGTTTGTTCTAAATGACCTTAAAATTGAATTATTTGGATCTTTGTAGTATGTTAATGCAGTCTGATCATTAATTGATGCCAATTGAAAAGAACAAGAGAAGAAAATCTGCAAGGTTTGAAAGATAAGATGTGAAACACTCTTTATATAATAATTGAAGATTTGTCCGAAAGACCAAGTCTTAGAATTTTTTCTGGTAACATGAGGAATATTGATGTGAATCTCTGAGATTTACCTAAGGATGTGTGGAATCAATTCTGTTGCAATGATTTTCTGAATGAAACTTACCATGCAGCGCACCTCAAAGTATCATAAATCTTATCTCCTTTGCCTATTTTGAAACAGTTCTTGTTAAAAGATTTTGTGTTCATGCTTAGCTTGTTTTTTTAAAAAAATCTTTTTTATGTGTTCTGATTATGCTTCAAAAAACTCAAAGATCCTTTGAAAATGTACCTGTATAATATGATAGCATAGCGCTCATATGGGCGCTGTATAATACTGTACTTGTGATAGTGCCCATACAACACTATACTTATGATACAGGTGAATGTGGTAATAAATTTGAACATACGATATTTTATGTATTGTATGAACTGATAGTACATGTGATTATTGCCTTGTTTAGCTGGTGGTGCTAAAATTGAAATAAGACATAACCTTATCATCTGAAAATAAAATTCTTTGGTCATATCACTTGCTTTTGTAAATTCTCACAATTTTTTCCTACAAATTTTTGGCATGCCAGCCTTTTCTATGTTATGAAGGTTTCAATGTTAGTTATACTTTTCTTTTTCTTCCAAATTTCGATTGTAGGTGGAAGGGAGTAAACCGAATATTCAAACCATTGGATTGGAAAGCAATTGCACGGAAACAGCATAACAAGGTAATACTAATTCTTTTAGATTATGAAACTAATTGCTCGGCTGTGTCGTGGTTGTATTACCAGTCCTGTCTGCTGTTCAGGAAAGAACTGTAGAAGAACACCAGCGGATGGTGCAAGGAATTTTAAAAAGAGACGAGAAGCGGCGCAAGCGGATAAAGGCTGCTGGTATTGATTATGAATGCCCAGATTTTGTAAGTAAAAGATTTCATATTTTTATTATTTCTTTTTGAGTTCTGAAGTCGATGAATTTATTTGTGTTTATATTTAGTTTTCGAGCAAAATTAAAACATTACTATAGATGTAGGCAAGCAGCAAGCGTATGCTGTTTGTCTGCCAGATTGTGCGGTTGTTGCAGTTAGTCTTACCATGGAAAGTTTAACGAGGAAAGTTTTGGCATAAATGACATACTATTACCTATCATTTAACTGGTAACCCCTCTATGAGCATTTGAATCAGCGAACATAAATGGGCAAGTGACTTTAGTCATAATGAGTTTTATCTTGACATCTTACTTTGGATTTCAGAAGCTGAATCTTGAAGCATACTTGGTACCTATGTCCTCTAAAGGAATAAGCTTACACAATAATTGGCGGACTAGGAAGCCTAGTTTGCCAAATAGACCAAGTTTAATTTAACACGGTTGCATTCTCTTTCCTGTTTAAATACATCCAACTTGCTAGTTTGGACAATCATTGTAATAAAACTTCGGGTCAAGTAAGACTAGCAAGATGTAACTGGAGGGTAGCATTTTATGGAGGCCAACCTACAGTTTAGGCAAACATGATGTTTTCAAAATTGGATGCCATATCTTGGTTATACAAGGTAGAGGTTCAACATTTTCTGCTTATGACTTGCTTTTCCTTTTTATTTTTGTATATCACAGGTGGGTCGCATTCAATCTGCACCGAAGAAAATCAAGTTTGATGAAGAAGAGGATTAGAAATGGCTGATCTGCTCTCTTACTGTTTAGAACGTGTCTGAGGGTGCCCATCCTTGTTTATGCTACACTATTGGGACATGGCCTTGCCTTTGTCCTGTTGGTTTCTCCCCGCAAGATGATGGAAGTATATCAAATATATGAGCTCGAATCTGGCCCTCTTTTGTTATGATTTAAATGAGAGTTGTACCTGATGAGAGATGATTAGAACCTTCTACCTAATTATCAAGTCAGAGTTTTTGAAAATGGATTACATATTTGTGGTGGCATGTTCCTTCGAATTTCAGTGTCATTTGAATGGGGCATGATGGTTAATCCTTATTAACTGCTTAGATCTACGCAAAGCAGTGTTCTAATCTTTTTTGCAGGACAAGGATTGCACTGGTGTTCTAATCTTTCAATGAGTGTTCTAATCTTTTTAATTTTATTGTTGCTCAAAAAGGCCAAAGCGTTTAACCTGACTTAATTTGCTTGTGATGATTTTTACCTAGCTACAATTGTAAAACTCGTTGGATTTACCCGATGATTTGTTGAACCTTATTACATATAAGCTAATATTTTGAGTCATGTTATTGATTAGGTGACTCCAACCACGTAGGCGAACTTTTTCTCTGGATCCATGCTGGCAAAATGAATTTAACACATCATTTGAATTTAGAAGCATGAGCCAAGGTCTGGTGGAAAGTACCTGGTGGATGATAACCTGGTCTTGTTTAACAAGGTTTTAACTTTCAGGTTCGCGAGCTACCCAAAGATTTGTTAGTTGATACTGTCAGGTCACGAATCATGATTGTAGTCCTCTATGTTGTTTCTTGTGTGTGCACAAACGACGAAGTTTTCTTGCAAACTTTGATCAAGAGGTGCCATGCTTGGTCCTTTCAACAAAAAAGAAACTTGTGTGCACCCCTTGAGTGCATTTATGTCCTATTATTGCTTACAAAATATAGTGAAAAAATAATTCATAGACTCAATACAATATTGGCATGCAGAATAGTATAAATTTCTACCTCCTGACTGCCTGCAAATTCTGCCATGCTCATCTGATTTTACTGTTCTCTATCTTCAGATTAAATATTTTTCACTGCTATTTAATGGATAGGTACCTTGTTTGTGGTGCAGCAGCCGTTGTGAAACTGACAGTGTGAATATAAATTCTCAAACTAGTGTTAGGACTGTTTTTGAGGTGCAGCTGTACAAAATTTATTATCTGATTTGAAAACTTGGTCTTTGACGACTATGAAAATTGTCGCTGGTTCTACTAAACTAGTGATTGACACTCTTTGACGACTGCACTACAGAAAACTTGGTCTGTTATGCTATCTTCAAATTTTCTTGCATGCTATATAGTGCGAAGATCACTAATTTTTTTTTTCATGGCAATAATTTTGGAATGGTTTTTTGAATATGAATTCACTGTTTATTTTCTCATAACCTACAATATGTCAGTTTCAGCCAAAATGCTTATTAATACATTCCAATGATGACATTGACAAACCTTGGATAACATACTGATTCTCTAGGACAATCTCTTTCATACTTGTTTATAATGCACCCTCAAGTTGCTGCCTGGCAAATAGATTTTGTGACTCAACTGCATCCCAATATCCATCACTTATTTTTTGCTGACTGCAATGGCTGATATGATGGAGCTTGCGGTTGGGATATATGTGGCATATGTTAGAGTTTATAAATATGAACCTCTCATTATCCCTTGGGTTCATCTCTCTCTGTGCCATGAGCTGCTTTCTTGCCATATCTCAGCTCCAACTGAAGCCATTTAGATCAAACTGTTTGCAATTTGGAGGACCATCATTCTCTTCATGGGCATTTAGATCCAGTTGAGTTGTTACACTTTGGAGGCCAAACCCATTTGACTCCTTTCCCCTTTCTTGTAGGGCTGCAGGTCTCTTGCTGTTTCGTTCAAGGAAAGCATCCTTGCTATCTTTTTCTTTTCGTCGTGCATCAGAAACAGTGCTGCTGTCTACTTTCTCTCTTTCAGCCTTGATGTTCATTGTTAAGGTTCTAGAGTCCCTCTGGACCGGGAAAAAAGTCACTTCTGAATCTTGTAAAACGGATGGAGAGAATGTCTTCTGCTCATTCAAATCTCCATGCCATGCAAGTTGAGCCTGTTCAAGCCCAGTATCTGCTCTGAATTGTTGCAGGCATGGGTGGGAATTGCCAAGATAGGTACCCATACTGACGTTATATTTTTCTTGTTCCTTTTGGGATCCTTCGCACGAGGTTAAATAACTATTGACCGAACAATCAGCAAATTGGGCTGCATGTGCTTGCAGGGTATGAAAGCCAGAAATTTCTTCCAAACCTGGAAATGTAGTGTTAAGACATTCATTTGAGACCTTGGAGACCAGTTCAGAGAGCTGCACTTTGGCAGCTTCCAGCCCTGCCGAACCCAAATTCTGCTTCCCAAGAGTCTCCTGGGCCTTTTCTAGCACTGACTGTAAATACTTCCCCTGTGCCTCTATCCGAAGCTGCAAGTGTCTTTGCACCTATGTGATCCAAAATAAATTTCAGTAAAGATATAGAGTCAGGAATAAGAGGAGAGCTAACAAAGAAGCTTGCACCAACAATTATCATATTTCTTTATTCAAATGGCAAAAAAGTATCAGTAGTGGTAGATGGCAGGGTTCCCTTATTGTTCCTGAACCCTGCAAATGGATTTTGAATTGACCATCCTAAACTTGTTTGATTGTAATGTGTTTTTAGTGATTTGGTAAGTAGGTTTTAAAGAGCACAAAATAGTTTACATGGAATATGGTGATATGAAAGTGAAACAAAAATTCTCTTTGTTGGTCTCTATTATCTTTAACCCTTTCTCTCTAAATTTCCTTGTGTATATACTTCTTCATAACAAAGCCAGCTCTATGTTACATCAGGAAAAATAGTTCATGTGAAACTTTGAATTCTCTAATTGTTTTTAAAAAAACAGGCATGCCTTTTTTTATGAAAATGAAGATCTGATTTTGCTCTGTTTGCAATAGATAATATTGGGTGTCTCTCTGAATAGTGAATTCCTTGTTAGCTAATTCTAGTTTGATGTTTCAGGAGATTATATGTTGATTTTTTTTTTAAAAAAAACTAGAATATATTATTCCAAAGAAGATATTATGGACTTTCTTGCCTTTTATCAATTTGTAGTAGAACTATGATATCTTGCCCTTACCTCAAGTTGTTCGTGCAGTCTTCTCTGAACTTCAATTTGCATCTGAAGTGCTTCACTTATCTGCATGGTTCTGAAATTAAGACAAACTATTATTTGAAGGCCTTAAACATTCATGGAAAACATTCTAGAGTATTTTCTCTGTCTCTTACTTGTTTGTCTGGGATGCAACGGTAGTATTGCTCATTAGTGATCCATTACCTTCAGCTGTCCTATCTGCTGCAAGCGGGCAACCTATAACTGTCATACAAGAAATGTGTAATCAACTTGTTTCTTCTTTGGAAATCCAAGGTAAATTCTAGGGGACAGATCTTCTACCATTCTTGGTAGTCCCAGTATTAGGTTGAGCTTGCAGACTTTTACTCAGCCTGTATTTCTGTAAATCCAAAAGATCTATTTAGTTCATGGAGTATGAACATCAAACAAGAATCAACAGATCCAGTACAAACGTCAAACAAAAAATAACTGTGTGAACAATTAACAAGAATCAAAAAGTCTACGAGTACCTGCAGATGGCTTTTTAGGTGATATAAAGTTAGTCCTGGAATCCCCATGAGCCTCATGACTGTTTTTGGAGTAGCCTCTGCAAGACATGATGATCGCAAATTAGCTAACAGGACAGGGTCTGTTTGCTTTTACTGTAAACTATGTTTACATTATTTCCTCTGTCTCTCGTTCTTCAAATACTCACTATCTGGTCCGCCGAGTTGATTGACTGCCTCTATAAAACGTTCATGGAGCTCAGGAGTCCATTTCAATCTAGGCTTCGCATCAGTTGATAGAACTAGTCCTGACTCCCCAGGAACACTTCCACCTTGCAAAAACAAATGCCTCTCTGGAGGAAAGCTTACCCTAGAAGCAAGGAGGTTGCTAGGACCTTGATGATGCTGATGATGATACATCTGCTTATGAAATGATATCAGGTTGAGATCATTAAGAAGAGAGACAGACCATCTCTGATCAAATAACAAACAAACTTGCTTTAGTTTTCATTTCTTACCTCTCTTGCCTTTTCCCTTTTAGGCCCTACAAGCCATTCGAGAACTGCAGATCTCAAACAAACTTATTTGTTTCGGCTGGCTATTTCTAGAAAGCTAACACATATGTACCTTGCATGCTGAGCGCCTGTGTTGTTCAGAAAATTAACTTCAACTTCTCCATCTCTTCATGATGGCAAGGGCTGCTCCAAGGCTCTCCTTATAAGGCGATTTTGGGAGAATTTGGAATCATTGGAACAAAACACTCAACCCGATCCAATCCTCACAGCAACTCGAAAAGAGATCTTGTCCTTCTTGCTTTAGGTATCTGTGGGCCCTCTTCAACTTTTGTTGTCAATTCTGCAGCCAACGCTTCCATTCTTATTCTGCACTAGCAACTTTTTTGGAGCAGCTTTCAATTATCACTTGTGTAGAAGAATAAATCCATAAAAATTAATTCTTTCTGTTACATTTGTCGCTTTTAGGAAAAGAAGGAACCCTATGCTCCTTGGGAGAATTTTCTGACCTAAAGGCCGGTCATCTAATGTCTTCAGACCTTGCAAAGCTCCCAGATTCCTAGCTGTATGTTAGAACTAAGTTCTGGGGTCCATGGCACGTGGAAACGTTTTTATATTTTGAAACTTGAAAGGACATGTTTGTTGTTGGTTTGTGATGCTTTTAGATCCTAATAGATAGCCTGAATGATACAACTTATTGCAATTGGTGCAGCTTTGGAGTTCAGGACAATGAGATGGAGTTGATTGAGGAATATAGGTATTAGTTGATGAAAGGAGAAGTTTTGAAAATTCTGTTTTGACTGGATGCATCCAGAAGCAGAATTGGATACATCTTTTTTGGCAAACACAAAACTATGCCCCAAATGATGCTTCCATTGGACTGCTTGAAAGCAAGGAATGGAATGAGCATGCAATTCCCTTTTGTCTCCTCTGTAAGTTTGGTACTTATTCAAATGTCAGGAAAGAAAAGGAGATAGGGAACTTAGAGGCTATCCATTGGAAAGCAGCCGACACTCCGATGCCAAATTTTGTCGTGGGTTTTAAGAAAAGAAAAAAAAGATATCAATCATACTTCAGAGCTGTAGGCCTAAAAACCACTTGGCTTGCCTTGTCACCCATAATTGTCTTTAATATGCTATGGTACCGAGATAAATAAGAAGGCTGGACTTGCATATGTACACGCATCCATATGCTGTAGATGTGTATGAATGTACGGTTTATGTTAGGGCATGCATAGAGGTGTATGATAGCAACTAATCTTTCCCAACCTCTAACTCCTTATTGCACATTATCTATTTGCCAGTCTTTATTATAAGATTGCTAAGCTGGTAGCATTAATGAGTTTGAATTCTATCATGCTGGAGACAATCCTTCTACAGTGTGTGCATCAATGGCTGTCCTCCCCTTTCAGTCATCAATCTATGGTGATTGAGTTCTTTTTATCACACAAGCAATGGATTCTCTTATTGTTACGCTATTTTATTTTGGTTTGTTTCAGAATTGTTTAAAATTTATTTGTCTTGTGTATTTGGGATGGAAGATACCCGGTTTTACAGTCGGTTTAAGGCACAATTTACTTCAGATCACTAGATAAGATACGAATGCTTTTGCATACTTGAGCAACCTCTTATCTGTAATGGATTACTGAGGTATCGATGTTTCTTTTGACTGTGATCTGTATATCTCTATCTCCCTGAAAATTCAAACCATTCTTAATGGAATCTCCCTGAAAACTGATATCATGGTCTTGTTTTTTCTTTGAGTATTGCTTGTTGAAGTCATAGACTCTACTTATAGATTGAGACATCGGTAATAAATAACAGGATAGAAAACTACACGACACTAATACTCTGCTGCAACTGTAACGATCGACTAGCCCTCATGCATAGCCTGAATTTTTAATTGCTGGTATTGATATTATTCTCTTGTTGTGAGTATGAGATTCTGCACAAAACTTACCCCTCATCATAATATTCTGCACAAACCTACTCCTCAACATAATATTACCACATTTGGGGCCGATAGAGAATATCTCGCTTGCAATGGGTTTATATTTTAATGAGGCTATAACCAAGTGTTTCTTATCACTTTGCTTATTTCTTTAGAATGCACTCATTATGGCATATATCGTGACCCCATCTCCACCCAAAAGATTAAAGAAAATGCCAAAGTTGAAAGAATCCTTCTCGCTCATGAAAAGAATAAGCATGATCATAGCTCCTTCATGCTTGTTGATCTGTAGATCTTGACAGGGAGATATGCCTTTTTTTTCGGAATCAGAGATATGCCATCACTTAAGAAGTTCCCTATCAATTATATATATATATATATATCCAATCCAAGGTTTCTAAATCTGTGACCATATCTTGAGAGACTTCAATATTTATAGGTTATTTTTGAAAGCTTAAAGATTGATATCAATTTTAAAATAGACTATTATAATTTCAACACCAAAAAAAAGCAAGCTTGCTTGGAAGCACAATCTGTACCTTAAGAACTGTGTTTTTCCTCCAACAGCCTAAAGATCTATGGCATGAGCTGGCTATCAGTATTTAAGAACTTTAGTTGATCTCTTACCGGGATAATTAGACAATAGAGGAGACAAATATGAAACTTAGAAGACTAGCTGGCAAGAAGAGAAATCTTGGGCAAGTTTTGCAGTCCATGTCTCTCAGAAATGGAGTGCTCCAGAAATTGACAAACAAATACAAATTTTGAGATTTCTCTGCAGAAATGTCTGATAACCGCTGTCATAGTTTTCATGGAAAGATCATTTGCGCCCACTGCCTTAGATTGTTAAAAAGTTTAAAAAAAAATGGCTGACCCCTCAAGGAGTTTTATGTTGGGTCCTTTGCTCTACAATTCAGCCAGTTATACTGTCGCCACTGCATCTCTGTTTGGTAACAATTATGGTTTTCACGCCTGAGATCTCAGCTGAGGTATTGGTGTGTGTGCAGACCGAGATAGGCTGTCAAGGCCTGCAACAAGACCAATATGATCAATCTCTGTTTAGTTGTTTACTTGTTTTTTTTTTTTTTGTAGCAACAAGTAATAAATCCTGTTCATGTATAAAAAAAGAAGTAATTAATCTTATTTTTATAAAGCAAGTAGCTAAAGCTTGTTTGAGATAGCCTCCTATTCTTGAAGGTGCTTGATAGAGTTTTCTTTTCATAATCAGCCATATATATCGCTATCCAATCTGCAGTGTTGTTAGCTCATTTGTAAATATGTACGACTTTGAAAACATGTCCTCATTTTTTCAGCAATTCAGTCGAAGTGGATGAGAACCAATATAACCATTTAACAATTGTCGCAGCGTCTGCTTTGGGAATTCGATGGAGTTTCAAATATATGATTAAAAGAAGAAGACATCCATGGAGAAAAGTGAGGCAGGGAACAGGGTCTCATTCCACCATCAGGGCTAAAGAGAGGCTAGAAGGAGTGTGGAATCCACAGCCCACGCGCCATGGAATTTGGGATATTGGAATCAAATGTCGACCCCTCTCTAAAGATAGGAAGCAGCATCCGTGGCTTTCAAGACATCGTTTTTTTTTTTTTCTCTTTTTCCTTCTGAGCATTGGATCACTCTCCTTTCGCATCCTCTGGTAAGTCAAAAGTTCCGGCTTATTCTTCTCAGCCCTCATCACAAGCGTTTGAGCTACCATCGCTCAGGCTCAAGCCTGATAGGTTGGTAGCTTAAAAAAACTATGCCTTATCCTGGTCAAGTGCTACTTGTTTATTTATAATTTTGAACGAATTTGTAATGAGTAAGTGAGAAACTGTAAGCTTCTCTGAATTATACAAGTTGTTAATAAAGAAAAAATTGGACCGTTAGTAACTTTTGAGACAATTTGGTGGGTATTGTTGCTATATTGTAATATAAGCTCCTCTGAACAAGCCAAGTTGGAAAGATCGATCCCTTTATCTTGCTGCCAGAAGCATGAATTTTGCATAAAAAATCAGATAACTATTGATTTTGCGAAAAAAGAACATTTTTCTGTGGTTTTGCTAAATAATATACATGTAGAGATCTTTGAATAATTTTATTCGGAGTTGAAAGACAAGATAGGAGACAAATACTAAGAATTTGATCTATATTTATTAAACATCCGATACACATTATTATAAATATTCGATACATATTTGTTTAGACTAATGTCTATCTCATATTTAGACCAAGGGATAAAATTATTGTTTTACAAAAAATATTCAGAGAAGCCTAAATATATATTATTTTACAAAAAAAAATCAAGCATGAAAAACCAATGATGAGATGGATGTTTTCTGCAAAATTTACACTAGAAAACCCCTTGTTCAAACGGTCTAAAGTCATTATGACTCACATTTAGCTTATGATGTACAAACGATTTGATAGTTATGATCTCATCAATTATTGAGACAGATGGCTATAGGTTTCGTGTTAAATATGCTTCAATTTTGAGTTTGCTTGTCTCTCTTGTACACTTAAAGTATCCAGGCGAAAGAGATTGGAACGGACAAAGATAAGGGGTCATGAGGGGCATGCAGGGGCCAAACCAGGAATTTCCTTTAAGTGAGCCAACAGATGGTCGAAGCCGCTCAGTTCTCAGCAACACTCCACCGCTCCACCTCCCATTCAGATGGTCGAAGCCGCTCAGTTCGACCAGTTAGCCCAGCAGGTTCGCACCCTCGCAGAGGCAGTGCAGAACCTGCAGGGTGTGATGTCTCGGGCGCCGCAGCGGGCCCAGGAGCCGTTGCTCCCTGAGCGCTCACCTGTCCTCCTCAACCCGCGCTCCTTCCTCTCCCATGGGGAGGAGCGCCGGCGCGAGGAAGACTCTCGAGCACGGTCCATTCTGCCGGGACCTTCCCATCGGAGCTGCGCGGGGTACGAGAGGCGGGCCCGGGCGCGTTCCCAGACCCCCCAGTCCTCAAGGAACCCGCGCTCCAGTCGGTCCCCCTCTCGGTGCTCCTTGTCTCCCACCCATCGGTCGCGCTCCCTGGACCGGCGGGTGGACGATCTCCACCGACAACTCCAGGTCCTGAAGGGCCACTCCAAAGATCCCTTCGCCGACTTGGAGATCTTCTCCCAGCCGGCGCTAGCCTCGAGGATCCTGCGGACCCCGAATCCGCCGGGGTTCAAGATGCCGGCGATCGAGCCCTATGACGGGGCAGCGGACCCGCGGGATCACGTCGAGAGTTTCAGGACCCTTATGCTCCTCCACGGAGCATCAGACCCTCTCCTCTGCAAGGCTTTCCCAGCAACCCTCCGTGGCCCGGCAAGGGCGTGGTTCGCCGGCTTGGAGGCTAACTCAATCCAGTCCTTCGACCAGTTTACTCGCCTCTTCATCACCCATTTCGCCGTCAGTAGCCGGCGGCGACTGGTCTCCGACTCCCTCTTTGATGTCCGGCAAAACGAGCCGGCAAAACGAGGGAGAAAGCTTGCGGGATTATCTCACCTGCTTCAACAAGGCTACGCTGGAAGTCCGGAACCTGAGCCAGGAGGTGGCTCTTTCAGCCCTGAAGCGTGGCTTCCGAAAGGGCAGACTCACCTTCTCCCTGGACAAACGCCTGCCGCGGAGCTTTCCGGAGCTGTTGTCCCGGGCGAACCAGTATGCGGACGCCGAGGAGGCGGCCGCCCACCGGAGCAAGGAGGCCGCCGAGATCCCTCCAAAGCTCGGGAAGAAAAGGCGAAAAGAGGCACGCCAGAGGAGGAGCCCGACGCCTCAACGTCGGCGCAGAAGCCTGTCGCCGGCGAGGAACCACGGCGCCCTACGCCCTCGTTCTCCGCCCCGACGTTTCAACCGGTACACTCCTCTCCTGACTCCCCGGGCCCAGATCCTCATGGAAATCAAGGGGCGGGAGGACCTCCCGGTCCCGAGACAGATGAAGAAGATTCCTGGGAGGAGGCCCTCTCGGGCGTACTGTGAGTACCACCGGGACCACGGCCACGACACCGAAGACTGCTTCCAGCTTCGGGACGAGATCGAGGCTCTCATCTGCCGAGGGCGTCTCGGTCGATATGTGAACGACCGACGTCCCCCCGCGGACCCGCGTCCAGCCGACCCGGCTCCTCCGGAGCCTCGAGAGCAGAATCGACCCGTTGCGGGTGTGATCCACACTATCACTGGGGGCTGCTCACGGCCCGTGAGGAACGCAGGGGGCTCGGCGGAAGCGTCAGGGACGGCCATCGTAAAGAGGCAGAGGGTCGGTAATGTAATCACCTTTTCTGATGAGGATGTAAAAGGGGTTCAGACTCCCCACGATGACGCCATGGTGATCTCCCTCACTATGGCAAACTATGATATAAGGCGTGTTCTTGTTGATAGTGGAAGCTCAGCTGATATTTTGTTTTACGAGGCCTTCCAAAAAATGAGCTTGACCAGACAATTGTTGCACAAAACATCCACCCCCCTCATCGGATTCACTGGTGACGCTGTCCCGGCCGAAGGAGTCGTTGAGCTGCCTGTGACTGCGGGCGTTGCACCCGCAGAAGCCACGGTGCGACTCGGGTTCTTGGTCGTCCGTGTTCCCTCGGCCTACAACGCTATCCTCGGACGACCTGGACTGAACGCCCTTCGTGCGGTGGTCTCTACGTACCACTTGCTCATGCGGTTTCCCACGGCGGCTGGGATCGGAGAGGTCCGAGGTGACCAACCGACCGCACGGCAATGTTTCCTAGCGACTCTCAAAGGGAAGGAGCCCGTGGAAGCCCTAAGCGTCGTTCTCCTTAATTGCATTCTTTGTGCAGGACACTCCGGGCGGCATGTATCCCTCGGTCCACGTATCTCCGCTCGCGCCCAGGCCGCATCCGCCTCGAAGAACGCGCGTATCGCGGCCGCTTAACTGACACTCCTTGCAAGCAGCAACTGGCGGTCCGATTTCCCAGGTAAAGCTTCAATTAGCATTTAATGCCCTTCTGGTGCTCCCCAGGCGACGCTTGGAGAGGAGGAGAAACACGATCGTAGCTGGACACGGAGAAATCCCGTCGAGTGGCAAGCGACAGGCGCGTGGCCAACGAGCGGAATTTCCCGAGGCTCGGCCCTCGGATGCCAGGCTAACCCGATGACCATCCCGGGAGCAGACTAACCTGAAGCCCCGACCGGTCGCCTCGGCTTGCGCCAGCCTTGGCCGACCAACGAGCAGAATTTTCCGAGGCTCGGCCCTCGGATGCCAGGCTAACCCGATGATCATCCCGGGAGCAGACTAGCCTGAAGCCCCGACCGGTCGCCTCGGCTTGCGCCAGCCTTGGCCGACCAACGAGCGGAATTTCCCGAGGCTCGGCCCTCGGATGCCAGGCTAACCCGATGATCATCCCGGGAGCAGACTAGCCTGAAGCCCCGACCGGTCGCCTCGGCTTGCGCCAGCCTTGGCCGACCAACGAGCGGAATTTTCCGAGGCTCGGCCCTCGGATGCCAGGCTAACCCGATGATCATCCCGGGAGCAGACTAGCCTGAAGCCCCGACCGGTCGCCTCGGCTTGCGCCAGCCTTGGCCGACCAACGAGCGGAATTTTCCGAGGCTCGGCCCTCGGATGCCAGGCTAACCCGATGATCATCCCGGGAGCAGACTAGCCTGAAGCCCCGACCGGTCGCCTCGGCTTGCGCCAGCCTTGGCCGACCAACGAGCGGAATTTCCCGAGGCTCGGCCCTCGGATGCCAGGCTAACCCGATGATCATCCCGGGAGCAGACTAGCCTGAAGCCCCGACCGGTCGCCTCGGCTTGCGCCAGCCTTGGCCGACCAACGAGCGGAATTTTCCGAGACTCGGCCCTCGGATGCCAGGCTAACCCGATGATCATCCCGGGAGCAGACTAGCCTGAAGCCCCGACCGGTCGCCTCGGCTTGCGCCAGCCTTGGCCGACCAACGAGCGGAATTTCCCGAGGCTCGGCACTCGGATGCCAGGCTAACCCGATGATCATCCCGGGAGCAGACTAGCCTGAAGCCCCGACCGGTCGCCTCGGCTTGCGCCAGCCTTGGCCGACCAACGAGCGGAATTTTCCGAGGCTCGGCCCTCGGATGCCAGGCTAACCCGATGATCATCCCGGGAGCAGACTAGCCTGAAGCCCCGACCGGTCGCCTCGGCTTGCGCCAGCCTTGGCCGACCAACGAGCGGAATTTTCCGAGGCTCGGCCCTCGGATGCCAGGCTAACCCGATGATCATCCCGGGAGCAGACTAGCCTGAAGCCCCGACCGGTCGCCTCGGCTTGCGCCAGCCTTGGCCGACCAACGAGCGGAATTTTCCGAGACTCGGCCCTCGGATGCCAGGCTAACCCGATGATCATCCCGGGAGCAGACTAGCCTGAAGCCCCGACCGGTCGCCTCGGCTTGCGCCAGCCTTGGCCGACCAACGAGCGGAATTTCCCGAGGCTCGGCACTCGGATGCCAGGCTAACCCGATGATCATCCCGGGAGCAGACTAGCCTGAAGCCCCGACCGGTCGCCTCGGCTTGCGCCAGCCTTGGCCGACCAACGAGCGGAATTTCCCGAGGCTCGGCCCTCGGATGCCAGGCTAACCCGATGATCATCCCGGGAGCAGACTAGCCTGAAGCCCCGACCGGTCGCCTCGGCTTGCGCCAGCCTTGGCCGACCAACGAGCGGAATTTCCCGAGGCTCGGCCCTCGGATGCCAGGCTAACCCGATGATCATCCCGGGAGCAGACTAGCCTGAAGCCCCGACCGGTCGCCTCGGCTTGCGCCAGCCTTGGCCGACCAACGAGCAGAATTTTCCGAGGCTCGGCCCTCGGATGCCAGGCTAACCCGACGATCATCCCGGGAGCAGACTAGCCTGAAGCCCCGACCGGTCGCCTCGGCTTGCGCCAGCCTTGGCCGACCAACGAGCGGAATTTCCCGAGGCTCGGCCCTCGGATGCCAGGCTAACCCGATGATCATCCCGGGAGCAGACTAGCCTGAAGCCCCGACCGGTCGCCTCGGCTTGCGCCAGCCTTGGCCGACCAACGAGCGGAATTTCCTGAGGCCTGACAACCCTCAGATGCCAGGCTAACCCGATGATCATCCCGGGAGCAGACTAGCCTGAAGCCCCGACCGGTCGCCTCGGCTTGCGCCAGCCTTGGCCGACCAACGAGCGGAATTTCCCGAGGCTCGGCCCTCGGATGCCAGGCTAACCCGATGATCATCCCGGGAGCAGACTAGCCTGAAGCCCCGACCGGTCGCCTCGGCTTGCGCCAGCCTTGGCCGACCAACGAGCGGAATTTCCTGAGGCCTGACAACCCTCAGATGCCAGGCTAACCCGATGATCATCCCGGGAGCAGACTAGCCTGAAGCCCCGACCGGTCGCCTCGGCTTGCGCCAGCCTTGGCCGACCAACGAGCGGAATCTCCTGAGGCTCGGCCCTCGGATGCCAGGCTAACCCGATGATCATCCCGGGAGCAGACTAGCCTGAAGCCCCGACCGGTCGCCTCGGCTTGCGCCAGCCTTGGCCGACCAACGAGCGGAATCTCCCGAGGCTTGGCCCTCGGATGCCAGGCTAACCCGATGATCATCCCGGGAGCAAACTAGCCTGAAGCCCCGACCGGTCGCCTCGGCTTGCGCCAGCCTTGGCCGACCAACGAGCGGAATTTTCTGAGGCCTAACCCTCGGATGCCTGGCTTAGCGCCGGAAGAATTTTCTGAGGCCTAACCCTCGGATGCCTGGCTTAGCGCCGGAAGAATTTCCTGAGGCCTAACCCTCGGATGCCTGGCCTAGCGCCGGACGAATTTCCTGAGGCCTAACCCTTGGATGCCTGGCTTAGCGCCGGAAGAATTTTCTGAGGCCTAACCCTCGGATGCCTGGCCTAGCGCCGGACGAATTTCCTGAGGCCTAACCCTCGGATGCCTGGCTTAGCGCCGGAAGAATTTCCTGAGGCCTAACCCTCGGATGCCTGGCGTAGCGCCGGAAGAATTTCCTGAGGCCTAACCCTCGGATGCCTGGCCTAGCGCCGGACGAATTTCCTGAGGCCTAACCCTCGGATGCCTGGCTTAGCGCCGGAAGAATTTCCTGAGGCCTAACCCTCGGATGCCTGGCCTAGCGCCGGACGAATTTCCTGAGGCCTAACCCTCGGATGCCTGGCTTAGCGCCGGAAGGATTTCCTGAGGCCTAACCCTCGGATGCCTGGCTTAGCGCCGGAAGAATCTCCTGAGGCCTAACCCTCGGATGCCTGGCCTAGCGCCGGAAGAACTTCGAGAGTCAGGAGTCGGCGAGACGCTACCAAGAGTTGAAAAGAGGAAGGACGAAAGTGAAATGAAGAAACACTCTGTTTCTGCCGAAGGATCGCTCGCGCCCCAAAGGCGAATCGACGCCATTAAGGATGTCCGCCGAAATCCTCAGACTGCCAGGTCAGCAACAACCGCCATACGCCATAAAGAAGGCGGGGAGCTCGAAGCGCGCGCGCCTCTCCGAGGGATGGCGGCAATCTCGAAGCATCACTCCCTTCACCCGTTCCCCTTCTGGTTTCAGGCTCGGAAGTGGGGGGCTACTGTTACGGGGGAACTTAGCCACCATGCCCCATGTGACCGGCACGCGCGCCCAGGAAGACTACGGCAGCCCCTTGATCCAGCAATCCGACCCCGAGTCGGACATCTTCGGCTCCGCAGCCCGACCCCGAGTCGGACATCTCTCGACAACGACAGGCTATTCCCCAGAGGCACGCCGCGGCCCTCTGCTCCACTACTCCCTGCAACGGTCGTATCCGGCGCTGCTCCACGATCCCCTGTAACAGCCGTACAAAGCGGAGCTCCACTACGCCCTGTCATGGCCGTACCCAGCGCTGCCCCACGACGCCCTGTAACGGCCATGTCAGTGGCAGCTCCATCGTGCTACACGATGACCAACCCCCCAGAAGGACCCCCCAGCCTGGTATATATGCGGCTGGGGGGAGAAGGGGGGAGGTAGGCAAGAACTTCCAGAGCATTCTCTTACTTGCTACTATTATCTCTCCTTCTCCTCCAATCTCCTCTGACTTGATCGTCGGAGGGCCCCCACTACCCCAGTGGTGGTGCGAGGCTTGCTTGCAGGTTTTCCGGTGGAAGGTGGAGCGCAATCAACACCAACCAAGGCAACTCCAACGGAACCCCGTTCACACCGCTGTGCCAATCGTTCTCGGTTTGGACCACCAGCAACAAGTAGTATATCTCTTTATATAATATGAAAATGCAAAAGAGAATCTCAAAATTCACTTTAGATCAACAAACTTACCGAATTATCCATCTGTTGTGGTTCAAATCTGGCCCGAGGGTGACCACGCCGGTGGAGCCAAGGGAGCTACCGATGTGGAAAGGGGAAGACGGGAACCACCTCCTGCGCGACGGCCGCGAACCTGCACAAAGCCTCACTGGTTTTTCCGGTGAGGGTCCTCCGACGATCAAGTTAAAGTAGGTAAATTTGGTCCAGCCAAAGGCCCCTTAGGAATTACCTGACCAAGCTATTTATAGCCTCAGTAGGATGGCCCAGATGACGGAGGTGCTGTCATTCCCCATCATGAGGGGGTATGGCTCTGAGCCGGATGGCGTGCAGCTCAGGTAGGCTGGTGACGTGCAGCACAACCCGTTCTTAAGAACGGTAGGGCGTTGACAGCTACAACAGGGTATGACCAGAGTAGTCAAGGTGCCGTCTGACTGCTGTCGGCCGGTTATGGAGACATGACATGGCAGTGTGGTGGAGTACGGCCACGTAGGGGGGCATAGGCCCGCACGTGGATGTGGTTGTTGGCGAGGCCGAGCTTGTTAAGTAGTCGCGTCAGGCGTTTAATGAGGCCGGCTTGGTGTAGATTGGGAGTAGCTTGGTTTTCCAGGTTTCGAGGTGTACTCGAGGGAGTGCTCCGAGCTCGAGGGTCAGAGCGTATGCTATGTATTGCTGGGGTTGGCGTCCTGAACTTGGTCAGGATGGGTCAGCATTTGTCTGGAGGCACCCCGAACTTAGTCGGAGGAGTCGGCAAATGTCCGAAGTTGGTGGAGCTTTAGGTGGAGTTCCGACGACGAGCTGGCTCTGGGCCGAAGTAAAGATTTAGTTATTTATCGTTGGTGTTTACTAGGCCGAAATTTGGCGGCCTTTTAGTTGTGGGCTGGACGATCCGTTTTTCTCTCTATCACCGTCTATTTCAATTATTATATAAGCTTTTAAGTTCTTCTTTCCTTTCTTTTCTGGTAGTTCAGTTCTTTTCTTTCTTAGGCATATAAAAAAGTTTACATGTTACAAGAATTGAAGCTTGATCAGCCAGTCATGGTATTAGTTAATGCTTGACTGAATAAATATTTTGCAATCTAATAAGATAATAATGTCTATAACGATACAGAATAATTCGAACAATAATTTCTAGAATGCCGCAAGCAATGTTATCAAGATTCTAATTTGGTCGAATCTATCTATATTTGGCTAAGCCCAATATTTGAAAATTTTTAAGGGATAAAACATACAGGTCTAACTGTTGAGCTACATATGAAAAAATTAAACCTTGCTTAAAATAAGGAGAGGTTTTAGGGCGTGAGATGTTAGAAATTAAGTGGGTTGGAGACTAATGTTCAGAGGGGATGACACTATGCTCACTAAGGGTCTGTTTGGATAATCCAACAAGTTTTGGGCTGAATTTTCTGTTAGATTTATAGATTGGGAAGCTAATTTAAGCATGATCCATATCAACCCAATACCTCCCCAGCTTGAATCCTATGGAAAGGAACAAAAAAAACACAAGATTTTTATGTGTTTTCTTTTTTCTTATAGATCAATAGGCCTACATGCTGGAATTTAGACGAGGACTTTGGTAGGCCCTTAGAAGATGCTGTCTAGATGGATCAACAAGCCTAATTCTTACATGAAAATCTAAACAATCTATATTCAGGGAGATAACAAGAGCAGGTCAGTTTTCATGGAAAGCTCTGTTTTATGGATACTTGTTAGGTCACAAACTGTTCGACCTTGTGTCCCTTCTGCAAATAGATTCTCTCAATTGTGCATCCAAATATTTAAGCTCGTGCTTGGCTTTGCAAAACGAGATTGGTTTGCAAACTACAAATGAGTGTGGTGATGCAATATTACATACATTAAAATTGCTTGTGTGATGAGGGTTTGTCTAAATACATGAAATGCATAATCTTAGTGCACACAACATTGCGCCGAAGAGGATAAAGACCATGGAGAAAACTAAATTTGCACTCATCAGGCTCTTCAAGAGAAGGTAAAAGTGAAAAAAACTAATAATCAAAATCATGAGCATAGCCAGAAGGAAAGGAGGGTTCAGCCACTAGATGATATTCTGTTTCCCCCCACTTTTTTTGTCTCGACAATTAGAGTACCTTGCCATAAGGTTTTTCACAGTTGGATTGATCGACTTGCTGCATGCTTCTCTTTTGCTTTCTCGAAAGATCTCTCAATGTACTCGATTTCAGTGGTTTTTTTGAAACTCTGACTCCCCTTTTCATAGAATTCTTGCTCCAGCACTCAATGGTGATGACTAGCGTAGCGCATTGATGAACTGACTCCTTCTTGCTTCGCGAAAGCCAACTGCCCTGGTGGAGTGAGAGAAAGAAAAACTTAGTTGGAATCATACTCTATTATCCTATGATACAGATCCACACCATTATGGAAGTCGATTTGTAGAATAAGATCCAATAAACCCCAATACTTCATGGGAGCTTTTGGCTTCATGGGACCGTGCCACTTGACAGGCCAGGTCAAGGGCGACAATTTCACACCTATATTGGGCCGGCCGAATAAGGCTGCCTGATTAGGCCGTCAAAAGAAACTTGGGCGTGGGCCGGCCTGTTTGCATCCCTAACCAGCCGGCCGAATAAGGCTGCTTGATTAGGCCGTCAAAAGAAACTTGGGCGTGGTCCGGCCTGTTTTCATCCCTAACCAGCCGGGTCCGGCCTGTTTTCATCCCTAACCAGCCGATGGCCACTTATCCCACCTCCATCCCCATCGCTAATTTCTACGGCCGAGATCTGCCAATCCCTTTAAACGGCGGAGAGATCCACAGACCTCGCTTTTTCAGCCGAGGGTTTTCTTGAGGGTTTTCCACGACGCGAGAGGGCGAGAGAGAGAGAGAGAGAGAGAGGCGGTTTGAAGGACCAAGTGGGGAAGATTCGGCCATGGCGGATACGAATCACGCTTGCCCGAGATGTCCTCACTGCGCGGGGCCTCTCTCCAAGGACATGGTATCGCTTCTCTTCTCCTCCTTCGAATTCTTTATTCCAGCTTTCGACCTCGGTGATGGGGATCTCTTATGATGATTGCGGACTCTAATTTTGCTTTCCTGTGTCTCTGAAATTTTTGCAATCATTGTTATTTTGTCAATTCCGAACAGTGATTTATTGTATATGTGATTCGCTGATACTTGTTTTGAATTGATGGAAGGAAACGAGCAGTTGGACCGTGGCGCCGCTGATCCGAGATAGCTTTTGCATGGTGAATTTCCAACTTGAATTCCTCTTTTTCGATGACTTCATGACGATCTCAGATGTTTTGTTTTAGTTTCCAAACTCTTTTTTCTAACATATTTTGAGGTCACGGATTGGGCAGCTTAGTTTTCTATTTAAATTTTATTTGGGTCTTCGTGTTTCAGATCCTGCTTGGTTCAATGGTTGTTTTCACCTTTAAAGTTGCTTTTTTTTCTTCTGAATGTCTCACGCTTCATAAGCAATTTTTTAAGACAAAAATGAATAATTATGAGCTAAATTTGAGATAATGAAAGCACATTAGTTTATTTGTCTATTCGAACCTATTGTAATCGAAATTCTTTAAGTATCTTACAAACGATATTTTTTTGCTTAATTTATTGATGAGAATAGTAATCTAAAGGCCTTTCTTTTCACTCTTTTTGCATGGTCGCTGTGGTTAGATTGGTTCTGCTGTTGGAGGAACAGCAAGCGCATTCTATGGATTTAATCATGGTATGTTAATAGCCGTCCCATATCCACCTTATTGTTTTAGTGTGAAAATGTGAATTTATCGGTGTTAGTTGGCTTCAGAGTATGTTTGATTGGTTGGCTGTTTCATTTGTTTTATATTAGCCTTAATTTGACTGCTGAATATTGAATTATAATTAATTTATTTTGGGTGTAATGCAAAGGCTGTTCTTGTATGAGGGTATAGCCTTCCTTATATCTATTTAGACAATGGTGCCTCCCTTTTCTATATTTCTAATTCATACAAAGCCTTAGAAGAGATAAGTATGCCTATCAACTTCATGCTGCTTATATTGGGCTGGATTTTCTGTACTCCAATGTTCCAAGCTATTCATATTAGGTAATTATTTGGCAAAAAAAAATTCATGACAGATTTATGTAGAAGAAAGGAAAGCAAAGTATCCATATATACACAAAAACCTTATTATTGTGCTTATGCATTCATAAGTTCTTTATATGAAGGAAGACTAAATGCAGCTTATTATGAAATCTAAGTCACCTTTTAAAGCTATTGTAAAAGTTACTTATTATTTGGAGCTTGCATTGTATTCTGTGTTTGACAGTCAGTCAATAAACATTTTCTTTCAGTATGAGCTGTCGTCTCTTGCTTTTGCATCATTAGCTGGCCAGAGGTATCTATATTTGTGCTATTTATATTTTCTTTCTGGGCATCAGTAAGGAGATACAGTGTCACTAATTTCATGATACAAATAGATTTTTCCCTATTTTATGCATCTGATGCATTGGCAGCTCTTGTTGATCAGGACTTAATGTGGATGAGTCTAGGATAATGTAATGCACCATGGCAAATCTGAATTATAGCCTGTAGTTCATTATATCCATACAGTACATATATTCAACTTTTTCTGGTTCTTTGTCCTTTATATCAATTTGTCCATGTGTTATATTAATGAATATGGATCTAATGCAAGATCCTTTTGCATTCTGATTTACGTTGATTAGTTATGATTTTGAATTTCAATAAACATATGTATTTTGGAAACTCTATCTAGATTTATGCTTTGATTTTGCTTGAGGGTTTCTTATTGTATTTGGTGTATTCATTTCGTGCGAAAGTGAACTTCACTCTCAAGTGGTTATATCCTTTTTATATTTATTGCAGCTATGCCTATTGTCAGAAGGTGGGTGAAGGGGCCTATGTGGATACATTTTCTTATTGGTGTAAGTATCTCAATGCCTTGCACTTTCTTGTTATGCTTGGATGATTTTTTTTCCGCCTGCTTTTAACCATACATGACACCCCGTTCTCCCCTGATTTTTTTAATTTTGTGTTTTGTGAAGTTTATGTTTACTAGTCTTGTTCAACAATTAGGATGTCTTTATCATTATAATCACATGCATAAAAGACCATATTTACTATTATATTCATCTCCTTGAATTCTACGTAACTATTGTATGTTTTTTTTTTAACTTGAATGCCAACCTAAAACATAATTCCCTTCTAATGGGCACCTCTTTTATAGAAGTTATTCCTAAAATTTGCAGATGCTTATTTTTCCAAGTCTACCGTTACCTGGTTTTCCTCAATTTTACATTTGCATGCTTGTACTATAAATACCATTTTCCATCTTCTGATTTATTTCCTGTTCTTTGGTTGTTTCACCATTTATATCTAGATATATGGAGGGGAAAAAGATTTAACCTCATATAATTTCATCTGCTTTTTCTTGGTTTTCCTCAATTTCATATTCACATGCTTGTATGGTAAATGTCGTTTTTCATCTTCTGATTCATTTCCTGTTCTTTGGTTGTTTCACCATTTATATCTAGATATATGGAGGGGCAGAAGATTCAACCTTGTATAATTTGATTTGCATTTTTATTTTTAACTATGTGATGGCTTGGGAGGTTTATCTTTTGATGTAGTACATGTCCTTAAACTTGCACGGATGACATCAAATATATGGAAGCTGGAATGACTGACTTTCGATATTTATGATCATGGTTGCTGGATAGAGTGATATCTTGATGTGGTATAAAAGACATTAAATAGATCCTTTATGTTTTTCTCTCTGCAGGCTCCACCTGTAATTGTCTTCTCTTCGGCATGTGCTGGATTGGCAGGTTTGTTATTGCTCTAAAATTTTTATATAATAGTTGCTGCTTTTTGCCCCTGAAAGATAGTGACTTGTCAAAAAGAGAATGAATGGATTATACGACTTTAAATTCTTGCCTTGAGGAAGTTCTTGTCCATTATTCATATTTGACATGATTTCTAGAATTGTTCGCTCATTTGCATTCATTTTAAGAAAATCTATTAGGTGTTGGCAGAAGATATTTAATAGATAATAAATAAAAAAGTTTCAATTAAGTCCCAAAAAATAAATCTTATAATATTTTAAACTTATTTAATTAGAATGTTGCTTCATGATCATTTGTGGTGTCTTTGTTGCTTACCATACTGTTCATCTATTTTTCTATCTGCCTATACTTCACTGCTCATCTTTTATAGCAAAAACTTTCAGTTTTATCGCCATAATTTAAGATATATGCTGCTTCTCCGATGTTATTGCTGTTGGCACTCTGTGTTGATGAACATAAGAGCTATTATGTCTTGTGCTATATCTCCCTGATGCAAATGCTGTTGCTGTTTGTTTTTCTTCTGTGGAGTATCTTCCTTGGATCCCTCATCTCGTACTCTTTTTTATTTTCTTTTGCCTTTTAATTCATTATACCTTGTTATTATAGAAAGAAAATACCATCTTTTTATATTTTGCTGGTACTCTCTCTCTGTATCTCTCTCTCTGTCACAATCATGGTGGTTGAATGTCGTTTGTCCTGCTTCTTGGCCCTGCTGGTGGGGTTACTTCCTGCCTATTTTGAGTTAATTTCTAATACAGTGGGACTGGTTCTGTCAAGTTCTTCTTTCAACTTAGGCTTTTTGCATTCTTATTCCTCAAGCATAGTTTTAATTTCCAGTGAAATTACAGATTATTTGATTCGTTTGCTATGCTCCAAAATGACAAATAAAGGAGAGCTGCTGGCTTTATGAAGTCTTTCCATCAGAACGAGCAATGCCGATCCATGTCCGTTTTTGGCCAAATTTTCATGTCCTATGACAGTTTATTTCTGACATCCAAAGTTATTGATAATAATTATGCTTGCCTATGTTAAATGCTTGTTTCAAGTTCTGTACACATTCACATATGTTTATAGAACATAAGGGCTTTCCTTTTCCCCTTATTCTTCTGCCGTCACTTGCCAAATACTACTACATTTTTTTTTGACATTATATATAAGTTTGAAGTGTTCACATGTATAAGCTGGATCTCAGGTTTTAATAACTATCTCAATAACTGCAGTTCTTTTTATTATATACTTAGAATGCCAATGGCAAATCATTTTTAGAGATTATAATAGCATGTCATGGTTCTACAGGTGGTGCTCTACCAGCTCTCGCTCAACTGGCCTCTTCATCATATCATGCAGCCATGTCATCATCCTCCCTGGCGCATTCCTCCTCCCAGGATGATAACATGCACAAAACAAGAAACTCCTCCCCTCTGTAAACTGGTCACCGCCTTTCTTTTGCTTCCCAAATGAGTCTTGAACTTGTAAAAAAAAAGCATCCACCAATTTAGCTTTCCTTTCCTGCTCATCTTCACCAAGGATGGCTTGAAGCCTTGAACAATATCGTTCACTATAATTACCGAGGTTGCACTGGATAGTCGCATTTATGTGTATTCCATATTTGCTTCTTCCCTGAGCTCATCTCTGTAGATGATCTTGTTTTCTTGTTAAATAAATCCATTTATTTTATTACTACGAGTTTATTTAAATGATTTTTTTGGAGGTGGCTTGTTGAGGAATGGGAACTGAAACAGCTTACCGAAGTGGCTGCAATTAATTCATTACAGGGCATCCATTTGCAAACCATGTCCTGATATTAATATGGAAGAGTCCAAAGAGCCAACCTATGGTTTATCATTGTGCTTGTAATCTGTATCGCCAATGGTTGGAACATTTTTGTTGTGAGACTTGGGACATCGTACTAGTATCTATTTTAAGAATATATTTGATCAACAGCAATTAAATTGAAAAGGGGCATCCAATGGGCTTTGATTGGTTGTGCATGGCATGGTGTCATCAGAGTATGCTAATTGCTTGAGCAGAAGCAACAAACCACCTGCTGTACATTTGCAATGATGGATCAGATGCCTTCTGCATGATGCATGTGTTTTCCTATGCACATTGTTTGCTCATCCGGAAGAGGATCTCATGAGGTTTTTGCTCAGGGAGTCTATGAAGACCTCGGGTTGGATTCAGTAATACTAGGTTTGGAAGTTCTACTAGTTGACTTGGCCACCGTGGCCTTGCTGTGCCAGCCGCACTGATGCTTCTAAGATATTTGGTTCCCCCACTGTCATCAAATTAAGTCTGGATGGACTCGTGTTATTGATCATTGACCATCATTTCGGTGTCCTGAAGGTGAACTACCACTCTACTGTCATCCCTTGGATGAATCTATTCTGCAGCCTGCTTAGCTTAATTGTATTTGGTGACTTTTTTGTGTTACAATCAAGGCATTGATTTTTAAATGATGTTTGTTGCATGTAGTCTCTGGGTTAGTTGGGATCCATGGGTGCTCACCCATCCCAGCTCCCAGGATATCCATCTAGAGCCAAAAAAAGTATTGGATTAAGCTCTCTTGTACCACCCCATATAAACTCATTCACCAGATAAAACTAATGCACCATGTACCACACCTATACTTGTGCATACCGTTCGACTTTGTGTTGGTTTATGAAGTTCAGGTTGCAGGTAGGTGCCTTCATCTATGCATGCATGGAGAAATACATAGCAAAGTGCTATACAAAGAATGCAGTTCAGGTTTTCCCGAGATACAGAAGCAGTGACAAGTTTTTAGGACGCTGCTTATGAATCTTAAATTCTGTTATATATTTCACATTCTAAACTGCTTCCATGTGTATATATAACAGAGCAATTAATAACTAGGTTAGGCTTCATACATTAATAAATGCATATAATAGGCAAAGAAATCTTGACCCTACATCAAGAACTCCTAAAACGGACGGTCAATGTTGTCCCAGCTTCCTTAGGAAGTCAATAAGAACAATCGCCCAGGATCTAACGAAGATCCAATGCACCCATATAGCAAAGATCGCGTCTCTCGGTCGGTACTCGGCCCGCCGGTCCGTCACTCTCTCGGGAGTCGGGAGCTCACGAGGCAGCAGTTTCCGGGCGGCCTAATAAAAAAAAAAAAGAAGATCGTACTCTCTTGCCTTCCTCTTCTTTGGACGAGCCGAGGGCTCTCTATAGAAGCGATCGATGGGAGACCGTCTCCGGATTTTCCTAACGATCTCGTGCCTTTTCTTGATTTGGATTTCCGCGTCGGCGTCAATTCCGTTGAGCGAATCGTTGGGGATAGCTCCTCAAGGTAATCCTCTCGATTGTGTCTTTTTTTTTAAATATATAAACATTTACGTGACTTTTTTTTTTTTTTCAAATTTTCGAATTTTTACCTACCAATTTTTTTTTCGGATTTCTTAATTCTTCGATGCATCAGATTTGAGTTATTATAAATCGGATGTGATCAAATGCAAGGATGGATCGAAAAAATTCACCAAAGAACAGCTGAACGACGAGTTTTGCGACTGCCCGGATGGAACCGACGAACCCGGTCAGTATTTTTTTTAATTTTATTTTTTTGTCACTTTCTTGAGATCAATGATATATATTTTAAAGTTGTTATTTTTAGTGCGTTTCATATTGTTGATTTTTTTCCTGATTTTTAGTTGCATTTTTACGGACAAGGGTTAGGACATGTGTAGCGAGGTCTAAAAGTATAAAGTGGAACCTTTTTGATTTATTTGTTTTTTCTCTGATGGTTTTTTCTTTGATCGGATAGGTTATGTTGTGTTATCCTGCAGGGACATCGGCATGTTCGCAAGGGAAATTCTATTGCCGGAATGCGGGTCACATTCCTCTCACAGTCTTCTCTTCCCGTGTGAATGATGGTATATGCGGTAAGGATCATGCTCTTTACTGTCTGAAATATGATGGTATATTGTTTAAGGTAGGGCCTATTATTCATCAAAGGTTTCTCGATCTTTGCCATTAACCAGAAATATGAGAAAACTGTGATGTTTATTTGATGCAATTATTTTAATTTTACTGTTACTGCTAAAGCACCAATTCACAATAAGAGGAAAAAGAACACTAAATACAATTTAATGGTTGGATTTTTCAGGTTCACTATTTCAAGGAAAATCTTAGTCTCACTTTTCCTCAGTTGTTTTCGTTCATATAGCTGCACTACACAGTATGCATATTCCTGAGTTTGAAAATCATCAATGCATGAGCTTCTAAGCCTTTAAGCATTTTGTCATTGCCCGAATGCTGTGCTGTTTTATATTTTTTTCCGAAGCAATCATACATAGTTTTTAATATGGCCCTAATGTTAATGCTATGCATGAAGCGGCCAGGAAATCGTTAGAAGAAATAGCATCGGACAAGTGAGATTCAATCTTGGTGGAACTACATCAAGGGTTGGATGCAAGGCCATATCTGTTCGCACCTTTTCTTGATGAACTTGCTGCAAATTTTCAGAAGAAAGTTCAATGATTTATGATATTTGTAGATTATATAGTATTGATTGGTAGAAGAAGACTCTGGTCAAATGCAATTGATTTTTCAGAATGAACTTTGGAGGATAGTGGCCTAAATGTCATTAGATATAAATTATATGTAAATGTGACTTTTAGTGAAAATGTAAATAGTTTCTAGGCTGTGGTCTAAATTTGATGGTTAACTTAATCATTAATCATTCCGCTGAAAGAAAATAATGCTTTAATCACTATAGTGATATTTAATTTAGCAATATGAAAAAAATGGAGATATAAACTCTGATAACTAAAATCAAATTAGAGAAAATGTTGAATGTGGAGAGATAGTTCTGAAGTGTTTTGAGATCACTGTGCATCTCTGAGAATGGGGAAAAAATTCTAAGATAACAATGTTCCATGATTTATGATATTTGTAGATTATATAGTATTGTTTGGTAGAAGAAGCCTGGGGTCAAATGCAATTCATTTTTCTGAATGAACTTTGAAGGATAGTGGTCTAAATGTCATTAGATATAAATTATATGTAAATCTGACTTTTAGTGAAAATGTAAATAGTTTCTAGGCTGTGGTCTAAGTTTGATGGTTAACTTAATCATTAATCATTCCGCTGAAAGAAAATAATGCTTTAATCACTATAGTGATATTTAATTTAGAAATATGAAAAAAAATGGAGATATAAACTCTGATAACTAAAATCAAATTAGAGAAAATGTTGAATGTGGAGAGATAGTTCTGAAGTGTTTTACGATCACTGTGCATCTCTGAGAATGGGGAAAAAATTATAAGATAACAATGTTCCATGATTTATGATATTTGTAGATTATATAGTATTGTTTGGTAGAGGAAGCCTGGGGTCAAATGTAATTGATTTTTCAGAGTGAACTTTGGAGGATAGTGGTCTAAATGTCATAAGATATAGATTATATGTAAATGCTATGTTTAGTGAAATTGTAAATAGTTTTTAGTTTGTGGCCTAAATTTGATGGTTGATAGATGACTTTAATCATTAGTCATTTTCCTGAAAGAATAGAATACTTTAATCATCATAGTGATATTTAATTTAGCAAAATGAGAAGATTGAGGTATAGACTCTGATAACTAAAGTCAAAGTCAAATAAAGAAAATGCTGAATGTGCAGAGATAGTTCCGAAGTGTTTTGTGATTACTGTGCATCTTGGAGACTAGGTAAAAAAATATAAGATAACAATGAACCCAAAATATCAGTGATTGGAATTTGGAAGGGTTCAAGCAGAAAAGATGAGTATTTGAAGAATGTTGAATTGATTTTTGGTATAGAAAGGATAACGGTGAATATAAGTGCATCAAAGAAGCGTAGAACTTATAATTATTGAGGCCCTAGCTAGGAATCACTTGGGTCAGAGGACCAAAAAGGAAGTGAAGGCCTAAGATGATGTGGAAGAATTGGTAAGGAAGCTTCCAGGACATCTAGCCCCGAATTCAAGTAATTTCTGAAAAAGGATCAAAATTCCAATTCTGCAAGGTGGACAAAAGTTTCTTAAAAATCATGGTAAGGCTTCATGTTGTAGTCTTGGATCAATCAGTCATATGGCCATTAAGATATGTTAGATCCAGGTTACCAAGAGTGTTTTTTCATAAGTTACAGGGATTCATTGGAATGATTAGATCTTCTATGTAAGCCAAGTTTGGTGCTTATATAATGGGGTAACTAACTTTATAGCCTATGAAATCTTTAGGTCTTGCAACTCAGAGTTTACCGTATACTTAGTATGGATCAGCTACTAAAGTGTGAAAGATGTTTGTCTTTGCAGGCCATTTGTTATCTCAATTAAATTCATACCCATAAATGCCATAACTTGCAATTACATGCCATCATTATATGCTCTATCAAGTTATTATGCCAAGTGTTTTCCTTAATCTGTACCCTCCCTTTCATAGATTGATATATGATGATCTAAATTTGTGTATGTGATGAGAGAGAGAGATTTCTAACATAGGGTTGTACACGGACAGATTTTGTATGACGGCAAGATTGTTTTATATTTTTTATCATGCTGGATTAATCTGTTGCGAATAATTCTCTATTTTGTAAATTCTAGTTTTGAACTTTGATAACTCTGTGGTCCCTTCACAAGGACATACCACTGTAATCTTCAAAACTGCAGTTTTATTGATCTTGGTCCCTCTTTTTTCACCTTATGTTCTCTCATGCAGATTGTTGTGATGGGAGCGATGAATATAATGGCATTGTGAACTGTCCAAATACATGTTGGGAGGCTGGTAAAGTGGCCAGGGAGAAATTGCAGAAGAAGATAGCGATGTTTCAGAATGGAATTACTATTCGAAAGCAGGAAGTGGAAGAGGCAAAACAAGCATTTGCGAAAGATGAAGCAGAATTGTTAAAACTTAAAAGTGAAGAGAAGATACTCAAAGAGATTGTTCAGAAGCTTAAAGGTGCTCTCTTGTCATTACTTGTTCAAACAGTCAGCTTTTTCGATTATAGAAGTAGTCAATAGTTCATGTAATTGTGGTGCTTCTGCTACACTCTGGTGAAGTTAAATTAGACATAATAATCTTAGTGGGTTCTTGTAACAGCAGGAATGCTACTATCCTCATTTATTGTTATGATCTTGTAAGTTCTTCCAGATCTAAAGATGCCCTCACTGCTTGATGTGGCTGCCATGAGTCCTTTGAACTTACTTATCTTGTCGAACTGGATATACTTAAAAGTTTCAATGCTCAAGGTTTGGCCTAAAATATTCTTGTGGCAAATGTTGCTCGAAGTTACACTAAGTTTTTTAATAAAGTGAATGGCACACAAAAAAATAGATAAAAAGAAGCTAAGAAATGTGAAAAATATCCATTAGAGTTTCGAAAATAAAAACGTATATATTATGTTGAATAATCTAATAAGATTGAGTTAAAGTTTAAGCCACTACAACTTTTTATTGATTCACCTCAAAAAAAAATTATTATTAACTCTATAATTTATAGCTCCATCTGCCTTCTGGTTTTAAAATTGGAAATCACTGGATTACCTCATCTTGGAGCATTTGGTGGTCATCGTAACTTATTGTGTTATAAAGTTTCTGGATTAGCTCCATCTGCCCCACTTTAGTATTCTAAAGTGTGATGATTTTTGGTTTTAAGGCTTATCATAGGCTCCCCCACTTAGAAAAAATTCTTAGGTATTAACTATTAGAATATCTCTCTCATTTTTTCAGACAGTAGGATTCAAAATTTTCCACTCTGTCGAATTAACCATTTTAAGAAGAAAGGCATATCCAATAAGGCATTCACAATTTCACATACTTTCAAATCTTCATGTTGTGATAGATTTAAAGGATTAATAATTTGAACAAGAAGGTTTGGACAAGGTAAAATCTATGAACCAGGTCCTTTTTCTTTCAATAGCTTTTTGTTGACCTTCCATGCAGAGCAAAAAGAACGAATTGAGAAGGCAGAGGAGGAAGAACGTAAAAAAAAGGAGGAAGAAATTAGGCTCAAAGAAGCTGAAAGGAAAGCTAATGAGGCAAAGAAAGCATTTGAGGAATCTTCACATGATAGCAGTGATCAGGCTCCTGAGAAATTGTCAGAATTACCTAATCAGGTTTGCATAGTCATTGCATTGCTTCATTCAATGTCTTATATTTGGTTTTCGGCGCATTATCTTGTCTATTATCTTACGGTTTATGTTCACCGATTTTTATGCCTAACCACCAGTCTTGAAATCCAGCTTGAACATATTCCTGTACAAACTCTTCAGCTAAGTGCAATAAACCCTGCCATGAGACATGTAAGGGAACTCTTAGTAAAATGCAACAGTTGCTCAGCTGTGCTAATATATCTATCATTTAAATTTTCTAAAGCAGCATGTTAGAATTGTGTATTGTAGTTTAGCTTCCTGATTTTCAATGCATAAGGTGTGAATCCACAATGTTGCATTGCATGCTTTGTACTGCATGACTTGGAACCAAATAAAGGTGATCCAAAGAAGGCAGTACCATCCGAACCATCCAGTTTAGGGTGTACCGAACCATGCTGGAGGTGGACAGGCATGGTTCCGCCCCTCGGTTCGAAAAATCGGGCGAGGGAGGGTGCGAGGGAGAAGGAGAGAGAGGGAGAGAGGGAGAAGGAGAGGAGGGGGGGGATATGGATAAGCTAAGAGAGACGGAGGAAGGGGATTCCCACCTCATCAAGACAATGATCCCTATTCGTTTTGAAACGGGGTTCCCTTTTTTTAGTTTTTGCCGGCTTCGAACTGAAGCCGGCAAGCATTGCCAACTTCAATTGCATTGATCTCTCTTTGATTTTTTTCCAGCTTCAAACTAAAGTTAGTAACCATTGCCGACTTCAATTATTGCCAACTTCAATTAAGTTGATCCTTTTTTATTTTTGCCGACTTCAGTTAATTGAAGTCGGCAATGGTTGCCGATTTCAATTTGAAATCGACAAAAATAAAAAAGGAACCCTTGTTTCGTACTGAAGCAAGGACCGTTGTCTCGATAAGGCCAGAACCCCCTCCTTCCATCTCTCTCAGTCTTTCTCTCTCCCCCCTTCC
Organism: Phoenix dactylifera; assembly: GCF_009389715.1. Taxonomy (NCBI): domain Eukaryota; kingdom Viridiplantae; phylum Streptophyta; class Magnoliopsida; order Arecales; family Arecaceae; genus Phoenix; species Phoenix dactylifera. Next base: position 7,917,925 of record NC_052404.1, on the reverse strand, counting down.
CTCTCCCTCTCTCCCTCCCTTTCTCCCTCTCCCTCTCCCTCTCCCTCCCTCCCTCTCTCTTCCTCTCTTTTTTTCTCCCTTCCCACCCCCCTCTCTGGTTCTTCCTTTATTGCTACGCACTGGAACGACATGTTACCATATTGTACCATACCATCAGCCAACCCGTATGGGTCCTGATATCGGTACAACTAACCTTGAGGTGATCATTTCAACAATCTATTAGTGACCTTACTATTGTACATAGACTACAATATACTTTTTGATCTCAACTTAGAATTTTGAATCTTTTTAATTTAATTTTTGAAATATACTAGTGGTGATAATTATGTGAATAATATTCTATGCAATAATAGCTAGTATATTATGTCTAGGCTAGGTATTTCCCAGATAGGTATTTCTTTTGCCATTTCTTAATTTGCTTATAAGCTGCTGTTTCAGGATTTAGCTACCTACTTGTGTGTCGGTAGGTTTGAGACCATACTATTAGAGATTTCCGTAGTTTAGTTAGTCAAGATGAATATTTGAAATTTGTCATGAAAAAGGGAATTGGTAAAATGCAAGAGACGAAGATATTAAGGCATTGCCCAGAAACTTCAGACATCGGACCTGATAATAAAATTAGGAGGACCAGAGCACAACGTCTACATCGTCGATGTTGCACTAATCTTCTTCTTTTTGAGAAGCCATTGTTCTGTTCTTAAACAATACTCTTAAGTTAATATTAATAAATTGTGCCTGCTTTTTTTATGCCTATTATTAAGCTCAGTGCTGCTTAGGTTGTCAGCACTTTGTATATCTAATTTTGATTTTATTTTAGGACCTGATTCCAACCTGATCTTTATTTATTTATTTACTAGTCTCAAACTGCTACCTAGTTAAGATCCCTTTTATAGAAGCCCCTGCTTGACTTGGCCCAGGAACCAAGATGATTTCCTAGTGGTGAGATATGTTATAATTAATAACACCACGAGGTTAAGAAATTAAGTGAATATGTGCATCGAAACTAGAGATGTAAAGGCCTGTTTGGTCTTGACAGACCAGGCTGTGGCCTTGAACCTTCATTCTACAGGTTTTAGCTGCTAGACCTAACCCAATCTGCTGGTGTCTGCTGTAAGGCCCATAATCAGCTACACAGTGGATGGGCTCTGCTGGTATACGTTTGCCTAACTAATTAATCATCTTGCCTCTGTTACTGTTATAAGCTCTAAGGATCTGTCAGGTGCTACCAGTTGCTCAATGGTTTTACGTCGTGCATATTCTTCTGGGGTTCATGGTTATGCAACACCCTTTTGGCTAATGCCTGACTTTGTACTCTATTAACAGGATGCAATGGAAGATCACCATGATTCTGCAATAGAAGAGAAAAGTGATTATACCGCTGAAACTGAGATATCTGATAGTCAGGCAGTGGGAAAGGTATTTACAAGTTCTTGTGCTATTTTTGTTCTATATGTTGATTTTTGATGATAAGCTTTTCTCTTCCTCATTGGCATATGTTTTCTTGCTTATTGAGGCAGGTAGCCAATGATCATGATGACACTATAGCCAAGTCTGGAGATGAGACTGATGATACAATAGCCAAGTCTGGAGATGAGACTTATGATACAAATGAAGAATCATCTTTCAGTCATGTGGAAAAGCAGGTAACATGCTCCTAGTTGTTTCAAAGAATATGTAATTTTACATGGAAAATGGTTATTTTTTCACGTTCTTTTGTATTTTTGTGTCAGCATTTGGTCGGAGACCAAGATAGCACTATGCTGAAAGCTGACACTGATGATTATACTAGAAGTAAGGAAGCACCTTCCAGTCATGTGCTGGAACAGGTAATATGAATAACTGATTCTTGATGCTTCCATTTTATCAAATTTGGTTCTTCCAACCTTATTCTAACAATATGAGGTGTCTTAGATGTGTTCCCCAAGGCAAAATTCTGCAGATCATTGATGAGTGTTGATGTTGAATTTGTTCAACTATCTTTAATATTTTTGAGGTACTTTTACTGGTTTAATTTGCTGTTCTCATGTTGGCAAAAAGCCATGATGGGTGAGAACCAGAAACTTCAGAGAGATCAATTGAGAATTTGGCTATCATCAAATTTGTTCTTAATAGAAGCATGGCAAACTTGTCAACATGCTCATAAAGCGAAAACCAAAAGTTGTGTCTTTTCATGTTCTCATTACACTTGCACAGTGGTAAATCATATTGTATTTTGAACTTCTTGTAGTTTTAAAAATTTATATTCCAAGCAGAGGCAGAGGCTCAGGCACATGCTTCTTATACATGCCTTGGCTTAAATTATAATTTTAGGGATGAACATCAGGCAGGTTGGGGTAGGCCATAGGTGGCCTCACGCTTGGCGCAGGTTACTAGACAGCTGGCCCGAGCTCAGCCCAGTCTATGCGCAACATAACATGCATGGGACCAAGCTCAGCCCAATATGTTACAAGTGAGCTCAAGTTGATATCGGGCCAGCCCAAATTAGCAACAAATCAAAATTTGAAGAAAGAAAGAACACCCTCATTCCCCTTATATAGTCATTTTATAATGCCAAATCTATGTTAATAATTTTATATAATCCTTACTTCGAAGAATAATTCCTTCAAGGATTAGTATTTTTACCTATATGATAGACAATTTTTAGTATCATATTTTTACTATAGTTGTGTAATGTAACCAAATATATATATATGCTATATAATTATTGGGCCAGGCCAGGTTGGGCTATTGATATCATAAATCATTGGCCCAAGCTAAGCTTGTTATTAAATCAGTATCAAAATTTGTAACCTAGGCTTTGGCCCAACCATAGAAATGTTGACCCAGTCTTATCCTAATGTGGGCTGGGTCGAGTGGGCCATGGGCTGGCCTCGCCCAGTGTGCATCCCGAATAATATTTACTCTAAGTCAAATGCCATGTTATTACTTCATGACATTTTGTATTTATAATGCAAAAATATTTAGGTATACATCCTCACAATTTAACCTTTGAGTACATGGGCTCATCATGCAGTGCATGTTTTATTTGGCGTATATCATATGCTCAAAAAGCAATTGTAGAAATAATCGTAGAGTTTCTAGGGTAACTTGTGAAATGGGATAATGAAATCTGGAAAAGTTTTAAATTTCTGTGGTTATTTGCAACTTTCAGTTTTGTACTTGAAAAAAAGCTTGGTCTATAAGTCAAGGAAGGGCCATATTTGATTAAAATATGACATCATAAGCAATGATAACACAATGTTGGATTTAATAGGAAACTCAGGCTATCAAGAAACTTATATTGTATTATTTACATGATGTTGCATCTATAATCTTCTACTATCTTTTTTTATTATTATAAAAAAATAATTAACTCACATATGAAAGAACCATTGTTTGAAATAATATTTATAACCAGTATTAGTTTACCTGATATCTAGCAACAAGATCAATGAAGAAACAAATGAAGTTGAAAGGATTCTGGTTCTTCTCTTGCTAGAATAATCGCATTATTTTCTTTGTAACCTTATAAAACAATATGAAAACCAGTTTAGTAAAGTGTGTGCTATTGCTGCTTCAGATTTTTGTATTTATTTACCTTTTGTTGACTCATTACATCACACAGAAGAATTCTGGTTTATAAATTCTAGTTAGAGTATTCATGTCAATTTTCATGGATTGGTATTTTGGCATTAATCATCTATGTTCTAGTCTAGCAGGGGCAAGTTCTTGACAGTACCGAAGGATTGTCGAGAGAAGAGTTGGGCCGTCATGTAGCTTCTCGCTGGACAGGGGAAAATGCTGCAGAGGAAGAGGATGGAGTTGACACTGCAAAAGAGCAAGGACATGAACATGATGAAGATATTCCAGAAGAAAATCATGGTGGTTATAACTCATATAGTGATGAAGATCATAACTTTGATGATGATGATTTTGAAGATGACCCAGATATGGAATTTGGAGATCACGAAGAGCCTGCTGGAACCGACAGCTCTGATGAAAATGACAAAACTGACTATTCAGGTTTTTGTTTGTAGTTTCCTGTGAGGGCAACAAAAGTTTTCCATCACATTGAATAAACTCAATACTTACGGTGCTTAGAAAACATGTCCGGGGTTGATTATGTGTGCGCTAATTGTTGTTCATTTTTTTAGATTTAACTTCCTCTGGTAGCTCATCATGGCTGGACAAGATTCAACAGACTTTCAGTAATGTTTTTCAAGCTATCAACTTTTTCAAAAGTCCAGTAAACATATCAGGTATTCTTTTTCTTTGCAAAATCATATCAGTGACAAAGAATGAGAATCATGCAGTCTTATGTTGTAATTTATGCAGAAGCTGATACTGTCAGAAAAAAATATGAGGACTCAAGCTCGAAGTTGTCTAAAATACAATCAAGAATATCCAGTCTAAGTGAAAAGTTGAAACATGATTTTGGTAAGTATATTATAATGAGAATTTGATTTGGTAATGAACATCTGTTCTCATGTGTGCATCCTTGTGCACCTGTTTGTGAAGTCAGAAGATAATAAGGTTATAGAATGCTTCTGTCATATTTATACTATCCTGCATTACCATCTAAAGGGGGGGAAGAAGGTTTTGATAATTATCATGCAGTATTTGTGTTTCTTCAAGATTTTGTTCTGATTTTTTTATCACTTTATACTTTTTAAATGTCTTGCCTACACTCTCCTATGCGTATCATGCATGTTTTCAACATAAGCTCATAGATTCATTCCTTCACAATGTTCTCTTCAACATAATCAATCTTGGTACAGTCTTGAGGAGGGCTTTTGCCTTTTGTTGTTGTGATGTTGTTTATATGGAGCTGTGGCTTTATCCAAGGTTATGACGCAGGGAACTAGAGATACATGAAATGATCAAATTTTTGACAGACTCATCCAGTTCACTGTCCTCCACCATTATAAAATTCCACACCAAGATCACTTCATATGACATTGCTTTGTTTGATTTTATGGTGGTCGGTAACTTCTGAAATTATTAGTTTCCTTCAAGGATGCCCGGAAGTTTAATCTTGAAGATGTAAAATTGTGGCCCCCAACTATAGCATGTCCTTACAAGACATGTAAGACATGTATAATGTAGATCTTTGTCCAAGCTATGACATAAACAACCTTCTGCTCATACCAGAACAGCCAACAAGAGATAGATAAAATGCACATGTACAACAAATACAGGATCATATCACAGCCTAATACCATGCAGTTATAAAGAAACTGAGTGCGCTCAGGTAAAGTTGATTATTGAACAGAAGTGCAACCTTTTCATTTTAACAAAATAAACTTCTGTTTGAGCATATAATAATTGATGAAAGAGAGTAAATTGCTGGCTGATTTTGATCAAACCATGGGGTGACCAAATTACTCCATGGGTTTTAGCCATGCAGTTGATGTATGACCATTTTTGTTTTTTCTCCCAATGATTAGGTACTTTGGTACTAAGCTGGATACTGTTCTATTATTTAAAGTTCTTTTTTAGTTTTAAGGATGATACAAGAATGAAAGAAAAGAGGAGACAGCATTAAGGATAGAGGAGACAAACTTCAAACTGTAAACAATCTTGCAACTCTCTTTATATATAATAGGTATGCTGATCCGAAAAGTAATATGATTAACATCGCCTGTGAATTTCATGACAAAGCTATTGTAATTTTTGTGAGGCTACAGAGATTTTTCATACCATGTGCATTGGTGCATGCCAAAAACATCCTATGGTTGCAATCATATTTTTGACTGCAATAGATTTGACATGTCTGAAAGACACGGAGGAACAGAGGTACCCTTTTAGTTTTCAAGGAGCAGGTTGGCTAGCGAGCTTTGTAATGGGTGAGGAATTCAAAAGTGTTGGTGGTGGATAGAGCCAGCACACTTGCAAGCCGCTGGTTCTTTTTAATGTTTAGGGCATGATGGAAGGCTGTGCTTTTTAAATTGCATGCAATATGTAGGAAACTTAATATTAGGGTGCTAGATCACATGCAAAACTCACCTTTGTTCTTATAAATCCGTAATATTTGATGATAGCACAAATACAAAAACCTTTTTTTTGTCATCATGTGGTTGTCTATAAGGTGATAGGCCAGATGGTTCTTATATTGTTTATATTAATTTGCAAGTGCAAGATAAGTAGTTTGTAAATTACGCTGTTTCTACTTTATTTCTTTAATTGCTTGTGTGAGAATATGGTCATGTTTATGACTTAAGTTAAACAACAATAGTTTTCTGAAGTTTGAAATTTTCTTGCTAGGCAAGGATAAAGAATTTTATTCATTCTATGATCGTTGCTTTGAGACCAAGCAGAACAAGTATGTATACTGTACACACCATTCTTTTAAGTGTGCTCAAAATAGTATGATTATCACAGTTCTTGTTATTTCATCCTATTTTTGTGGCTTTTGGAAATTCTTGTTGGTAGGTATGTCTATAAGGTCTGTCCATTTAAGAAAGCCTCTCAGATTGAAGGGCACAGTACCACGCAATTGGGGTAAGTTCTAGAGATGCTTTGTTTATATTAAAAAAAATTGTATCACTGATAACCCATCTTCCTTGGCAAAAAACAAGGGGCTCTAATAAGGAAGTTCCACATTACATAAACAACACCATACTAGCCCAAGGGTCTGCATGTTTTCTGATATTTGACCATTCATATCTGTGTACATAGAAGCATTAAAAAGCATGATATGGTAATGTCCATTGACCATTATATGTTATACCCAATTTTTTGTATCACTGATAAAATATTCCTTGGCAAAAAACAAGGGGCTCTTATAAGAAAGTTTCTCATTACATAACACCACCATACTGGCCCAAGGGCCTGCATGTTTTCTGATATTTCATCATTCATATCTGTGTATGTAGAAGCATTAAAAGGAACATAGTAGTGTCCACCGACCATTATTTCCAATTTTTTTCTGTTAATTTTAATTTGGGACCTTTGTAACCTTTGAAATGAAGTCTTCTTTGATTATCGCAAAAACTTTAGAATCTTTCAATCGCATCAAAAGAGAATATTGTAGCAATGACACTAATTTAAGGATAGGGAGAGTAAAAAGGGCAAAAGACAGTTGTTTTACCAATTGACCTTCATGAGCCTAGCTTAACCTGTATTTGAATAACTTTAGTTCTCTATGGGTCTCTCCGGGAATCTCTATCTGTTTTAAGGAATAATGTCGCTAGTGGTTGCTGGGTCATATTATGGTATGGCAGGGTAGTGTTCGTGCCACATTCTAACAAGATGAAAATATATCTACTTGATTTGGTTGGATGCTATCTCATTTTATTATATGCAGGTACTGGGATAAATTTGAGGAGTCATACAGAGTCATGCTGTTTTCCAATGGAGATAGATGTTGGAATGGCCCTGATAGAACTCTAAAGGTACTGTTTGAATTTCCTTATCAACCTTGTATGAGATTTCTTAAGGTAGCGGTTCTGATTGCTCACATTTTGTCCAGGTTAGGCTTAGGTGTGGACTGAAAGATGAGCTTATGGATGTTGATGAACCAAGCCGATGCGAGTACGCAAATCTTCCATCATTCTAACCTTTCTTCTCATGATCATCTTTTCTCATGTTTAACGTTGCCCATGTCAGGTATGTAGCTATACTATCAACTCCAGGCCTATGTCTAGAAGAGAAGTTAAAGGTACGTGCTTGAACTTTTTAATTATTGTGATATGCCTCTTTTCTTGTAACTCGGATCTTATAATGGAATCCTGGTAACTGCGGCAGGAACTGCAGGAGAAACTTGAAGATGTGAACGCAAGTCGACCCTCCATTCACGACGAGCTATGAGATCTTTTCCACAATTTGCAGTGAACAAAACATTCCTAAGTGCTTCCCACCACCCTCGTTTGAGCGTAAGAGGTTCATGAGAAGCCTTTCCTGTTGGAACTGTGGAGAAGTTTGTGACGGCCCCATGGAGACCACATTCTGATTGGATGTCATGAAGCCACCTTCCAATATTTAAAAGCTTCCGAGCTCACTACATGCTGCTGTTGCAATTCTTTTGCCATCCTTCAACACGAATGCTGATTGAGAATAGAGAATATCAAGGCAACTCTTAGTTTAATTTACTTAGATTATCTTCATGCACTTGTACTGCTGATCAATCTGAATTCTCATTAGCCGTTATTGTATAGTAATTGTTCTGTTGTGATAAGGTAAACTTGTAAACTATTCGGTCATCATAGCCTAAAAACCTTGATTGATATTTCAAGAACAAACTGTGGTTCGATATGGTCATCATTATCCAAATCAGTATTTATTTAATACAACATATTTTATACGGTAGAAGCTTTTTTGGGCAGAAATTTTGAAAGATTTGAATTTTGAGAAATAATTATTTTACTGAAAAAAATTAGTGCAAATACCAAATATAAAATGTATATAATTTCTTATATTAGATAAAACTAGAAGGCTATGCACCATGTATTAGTACCGATGAACATCGTGTGTTTAGAAAGTGTATATTGATTTACCGAAATGTATATATTGGCTCGTTAGATGATTTAATCTTAGTCTATATTACTTGGCTTTGAAGTATATTTTGAAAATTATATATCGATTCACTTGAAGATGTGTCTTAAATCAGTATCAAAGAAACTTGTAGTATGTATCAAGAAGTTGACGAATATATATCATCTGGTTATGTAGTGCGTACTAGTGAGCATGAGATTCTATAAACTATGTATCGATTTACTGTAATGTGTGTATTAAGTTATTAGATGGCTAATTTGCTAAGTATGCATCACTTGATCATGTACTATGTACTGATGAACATTATATTCTGAAAACTATGTATTGATTTATCTATATGTGTTTATTGACTTGCTAAATGACTAATTTGCTTCCTGTGTATCCTCTGACTATGTAGTGTGTACTGATTAAAACAATATATTTTGAAAATAAACAAGGAAAAAAGAGATGCTATGCACATTTTTTTTTCTATTTTTATAATCTTGGTGCCGATAACTTTATTAATAGAAAAAGTTTTTGATTTTTGTTTTTCTACTTCAAAATGGATACTAGAAAAAATATGGCAAAATGAGAAGCACGCCTCATGGCACACCCCATATAATTTTTGCTTGATCTCACTTGACCATGATATTTATTTTGTTTTTAGATTGTAGTATGTCCGCTCCCTCGAAAAGAGTATCTGATCAAATAAACTAGAAATTCCCGAAGAATGAAGACAACTAAATTTCAAACAATCGATCCCCAAGCGCTCTCTTAAAAACTGTGGACCGGTTACCTTGGAAGAAAAGAAACGAAGAGAATTCTATGGGTCATAGAGATTCTCCGGTTTAGGCTTGGTGGAATTTGCGCTAGGCTAACACAGGCTGCCTTATTTTCGGTTCATCAGGACTGAAAATTTTATAAAAATTTTACAAAAAAAATATATGGGTCATATCATGTTAGTCTTTGCATCAATATTTTACAAATAATACACAGAAGTTTTACAAATAACGATGCATAATTAAATACATAGTGAGATGCACATATCAAGCTAATATGAGGACAATAAAGATACAATGTACTTTGCGTAGTTCAGTTTTAACAAAGTTCTACACTTTGTAACATTTAAAGCAGCAAGTTCTACACTTTGTTGTCCATGTGTAACCAAGAACTGCAAAATCAGTACCGAACATCATACTAGTTATCCGGTGAAACGAGTTGGTATGGACCCGTATCATATCATGTAGGGTCCGTATCGACACAACTTTTATGGCGGACAAGAGGGAGAATGAGGGAAGAAAAGAGAGAGAGAGAGAGAGCGAGGGAGGAGAAAGAGGAGGAAAGAGAGAACGGTCGAGGCCGACCGACGGAGGCAGGGGAGACGCAGAGGCTCTCCGGCCTTCGCCAGCTGGCCTCTCTTGCTTCTTCTCACTCTCCCTCCCTTCTCCACTCTCTCTCTTTTTCTCTTCTTCTACTCCGGCGAATCGTTTCGGTATCCATGGTAGAACCGTCTCGATCCGCCACCGGTACAACTCAGAGCACTCCAAAGTGGACAATTCAGAATGGTTCCGCAAACCTCGCATGTGTACTTGCAATTTTTGGCAAGCCAAACCATTTCCTATGTTAGCATGTATCATGCATCTCGGGCATCTATGGGCATGCAATGTGCCACAGAAGGTATATTTCTTTAGAACAATTGAAAAATGATAAGCAAAACTAAGCCCCAAACCGACTCGCGCTCTCTCTCTCTCTCTCTCTCTCACAATTAAATTTAAATAGCTCATTTGGTATCCAATGAATCCAAGATTCAAGTCATGATAGCCCCATCTCCCTTGTATTTCTTCTGCGCACAGCGCATGTGATTGATATGAGAGAGGATGCCAAGTCCTATAATAATTAGACGCAAAAAGGATAGAGGCATGCAAAAAAGGACAGAGGCATGCAAAAAAGGACAGAGGCATTGCAAATCCGCCGGTCCGGTCCACGGAATGTTCCATTCGCCCCCCTTTCTCTCCGCTAATTCGCGCTGCGCTGCAGAAGCGAATGCCGTCTCTCCAAATCCACCCCATCATCCACTGTTTCCTCCAAAACCCACGGCTCCCATGGTTTTCACCGCCCCAGTTCCCAATCCAATGATTCCCCACGCTGCTCCGCCGGAGAAGCATATGCCCAACCCCCACCGATAAAAGGCGACCTCGGTTCTTTCGTCGCTCGCGGCTGCGTTTCTTCCCATCTACCGCTGCTGGAAAACAGGAGGGGGAGCGAGAGGAAAAGAGACGCATTTGTCCTCTTCCTCTCCTTCTTCTGCCGGATCGATCTCTATTTCTTGGGTTTTTCTCGGTCTTCTTGCTCGAAGGGAGGAATGGCGGAGGTGAGGAGGAGGCCGAAGACGAAGATCGTGTGCACGCTGGGCCCGGCGTCGAGATCGGTGCCGATGATCGAGAAGCTTTTGAGGGCGGGGATGAACGTGGCCCGCTTCAACTTCTCGCATGGATCCCACGCCTACCACCAGGAAACCCTAGATAACCTCCGGGCTGCGATGGAAAACACCGGTATACCATGCGCCGTCATGCTTGACACCAAGGTAAGGCCTTTGATCCGTCCCTTTGTGTCGGATTGTCGATATGGGTGGGGACCTCATGGGGCGGGAACTTTTTTTGGAACTTTCCTGTTTCTGTTTTGGATTTTTTTTGCTTTCCGATTTATAGATTTGATTGCGTTATAATTTTGAACTATTCATATGGGTTTTATGCTAAATCGTGCCCTGCTAATATGCTTTGACTGTTCTAATGCTTTTTTTTTTCATTTAAAGTATCGTCTTTTATATCTTCTTTGTCGTTTTTCATTTCTGTATTTATTGATAAATGGATTAGTTCTAGTTTTAAAATCGTATCAAGCTTCTTAATATGGTTCCAAAACTTAATTTTTATTACTCCTAGGAATGCTATAGTTTGTTATGCATCGAGTTTTCTCTCATCATCAACCCTCATTTACTTTGATTTCTTGTTAACTTTTTATTTTCATGCCAAGATATGATACCCGCAGCTCTTCTTGTATCATTGTAGCGTGACCCTTGCGTTTACTTTGGTATCTTTGCTGTTTCTCTGCCATTATTTAATTCATATCAAGCATTTGTGATTTCTATTTTTGAGTAGCCGGTGGAATCAGTAATGCTGTCTTGCATGCTGTTCTATCGATGAACTATGCAAGATCGATGATTTTCATTTCCTTATGAACTCTTTGGGTTTTTCTTAACTGCTATTTTCATGCAAATATGGTTTCATCTGATCCCTGAGGTGTCTCTGGAGGCCACTGTATATCAACTGTCTGATTGGCTTGCATGTGCCACTACCTTCAGCTATTTGTATGCTATATTTGGTTTAGGAGGTGATTTTTTTTTGGTGTTTATGTTTATTAGGATATTGCACTTGTCGATAGCACAACTTTCTTTGATTTGTGTATCTTTGATGAGTCGCCACCACCCCCCTGCCGGACTCCATCCCATCTAACTTACAGTTGATGATATGATGCTCTATCTTTTATTTCCTTCTGGTTCTTAATAGGATCGTCCTAAATGCAGTTCACTTCTTATTCTTTATTTTCGTCTGTTCATGTGTGTTTGATTTGAGGGGGAAAAACTTGCCCATATTTACCGAACTGGATTTAGGCAAAATAGCTTATGTAAGGCTGTCTTTCAGTTTCTGATCGGATCGGGGTTTACACTATGCTGTTTGTTTTTGTATTTAGATAGCATGGTTATGTCGTAAGTTACAGTTCTAGATTAGGAGATGGCGCTAAGATAATTTCAGATATAACAAGTTCCAAATAAGGAGATGGCATTAACATAATTTCAGATATAACAAGTTCTTATGGAGTCTCTGCTTTGTGTCAGTTATATACATTACGACATAATCTAGAAGTTGTTATGGTTTTGGCTTCTGTAGTAGGAATGGGTATAAAATGAGGGAAGAAATTGATGTCAGTGTCAGGGATTAACTTGAGGAACTTTGCCAAGGGGGCGATGCAAGTCTAGCTGGAACTCAAAGAAAAAAGTGCAGTTGATAAATATGATATCAAATTACTGACTGATTTTTAGGTGACCTCTTAACGAGCATATGATTCCTATAGTTCGGTCAATTTTATGCACTGATATGAAGAGCTCATTGATGTTGTAAGCTACCGGATTTTCAATCATCATGTCTTTGTTGCTTTAGAAAATGCTAGTACCACTCCTTACAAGATTCTGATCTGTATATTTCAGGGTCCAGAGATCCGAACTGGATTTTTAAAAGATGGCAAGCCAATCCATCTTCAGAAGGGTCAAGAGATCACTGTCTCCACAGATTACAGCATAAAGGGTGATGAGAACATGATATCGATGAGCTACAAAAAGTTAGCAGAGGATTTGAAGCCAGATAGTGTCATACTCTGTTCTGATGGGACGATCACACTTACAGTGCTTTCTTGTGATAAGGAAGCAGGCGTGGTTCGCTGTCGATGCGAGAATTCAGCTGTTCTTGGTGAAAGGAAAAATGTCAATCTTCCAGGAGTCATTGTGGATCTTCCTACACTAACGGAGAAGGATAAGGAAGATATCCTGCAATGGGGCATCCCTAATAAGATTGACATGATCGCTTTATCCTTTGTACGCAAAGGTTCTGATCTTGTGGAGGTCAGAAAGCTGCTTGGAGAGCGTGCAAAGTCAATTATGCTGATGGCAAAGGTTTGTTAAACTGTCTAAATTATTGTATGAAAAAATTATACAATAGTATGCATGGTCTGGAGTTTTTATATTCACTATAAATACTTGCAGGTTGAGAATCAAGAAGGGGTGGCAAATTTTGATGATATACTTGCAAATTCGGATGCTTTCATGGTGGCACGAGGAGATTTGGGAATGGAAATTCCAATTGAGAAAATCTTCTATGCTCAAAAGGTGATGATTTTCAAGTGCAACATGCAAGGGAAGCCTGTTGTGACAGCAACCCAGATGTTGGAATCCATGATCAAGTCTCCCCGTCCTACCCGAGCAGAAGCTACTGATGTGGCCAATGCAGTTCTTGATGGCACCGACTGCGTGATGCTTAGTGGAGAGACAGCTGCTGGGGCTTACCCAGAATTAGCAGTTCAGACTATGGCCAAGATTTGCTTGGAAGCAGAATCATACTTGGATCATGGGGCTGTTTTCAAAGGTATCATGGCAGCAGCGCCAGTACCAATGAGCCCGTTAGAAAGCCTTGCATCCTCAGCAGTCCAAACAGCCAACTCTGCTAAAGCATCACTAATCCTGGTCCTGACCAGGGGAGGAAGCACAGCAAAGCTGGTTGCCAAGTACAGGCCCGCGATGCCGATATTGTCAGTCGTGGTTCCTGAGTTGAAGACAGATTCTTTTGATTGGTCCTGCAGTGATGAGGCTCCTGCAAGGCACAGCCTGATCTTTAGAGGATTGATTCCGGTATTGAGTGCTGCAACTGCAAAGGCCTCCGACACAGAGTCCACTGAAGAAGCATTGGAATTTGCGATTCAGCACGCAAAGAGCATGGGTCTCTGCAAAGCAGGAGAATCTGTAGTGGCCTTGCATCGGATTGGTGTTGCATCCGTGATTAAGATCTTGACAGTTAAGGAGTAAATGAATGATAATTGAGAAGAAACTTTTGCAGGGACAATTTTGCTTGAGGGTCCATGTTTCCTGTTTTTTCTTTTCTCGTGTTAATTCTATGGAGATTGCAGTTGTTTTGCCTCGCATGGGGGGAACTGCAAAATTTTGTTGCTTTAGCTAGGATACAGATTTTCTTCCTGATGAAGGTGATATGAACGAATAAGGATTTTGGTTTAGGGGAGGTTCTATTGTGAGAATGTTATTTCCGTTTATTTGGTTGCCTATATATTTGAAGTTTATATTTCAGGACAATTGTTGAGTGGGTTATGTCATGATATTAACTGAATTTTCTTCATCTATATCTTGTGCTCTCTAGATATTGTAGAACTCGATATACTAAATTGTTGAGTAGCTCAAGTTAAGATTCTGATTCGAAGGTGCTTCAGCTAAATCTCGGGCTCACTGGATTTTACAGAAGTTAGTATCTTGCTGGTTCTCGAGAGGCTATTTCATAGAGAGAGAGAGCACTGAGATCAATTTATTTTATCAAACTTCTAGCGTTCGTTTGGCCAAGTGCTCGAACCATTTGTGGTGATCGGATGGTTTGGACTTCCAGGGATTCAACTGCAATGCACTTGGATGAGTAGTTCTAATATTCAGGACTGATCAGAAAATGGAGGACATACCAAGTAAGATGGAGAGCCAGTGCTAACAGTTTTATCCTCATCTCCTAAGGAAATTTAACAATGCAGCTTTTGCTTTTCTTCAGAAGAAATATATACATAAAAGGATTATGCATTCAAAACAGGACAAAGGGATACATAACTATAAGTGTTTAAGAATGTCTTGGTAATATCTTAGCCAAGTGCCAACTTCCATATTGCACATCAGAAGCATGAAGCAAATCATGTTTTGCAATTGCAAAATAACACCGTGCTATCGAGCACCACCAAATCAATTATTTGCTTTAGACATTGAATTCACCACCACTAAATAAAGTATATCATCTATTATCATTTAGCAGAAAGTTTCTGCAACTAAATGGTTTAGGCATATCAGTGAAATGTTCATATACTCCCAAATGTCTATACCAGCATTCATGCGGACACTGAGGAGCTTGCTTGACTAAAAGAAGATTGATAATCTGATCAGATCATATGTTGCATTAAAAGACTATCTATTATTCGAAAGCTATGAATGATAAGTGTTATCATTCAGAAATAGTTCTTAGAAGCAGAATCTATAGTGTAGATCCAACTCCATATGATTCATGTTTAGATGATGATGTATAGACTTTGCAGACCAGCTGTTTCTCAGCTACAGATAGGAAACGTGTCCTCAGATATAAAGAAGCACACCTCTACCTGTTTTCACCTAGCAATGGCTGTACTGTACCTATGGCCCTAACAGCACTATCAATTGCCCCACCGACTTACGTATAACAGAAGATGAGCAAAACCATATTTTGGTGCACACAATTCTGCATGCTCAACAACCAAAGGATGTATTTCCAGAATTAAAGCAAAAGGCATCCTTGTTCAAGAAACTTTGTAATCTAAAATATAGCGAAATCCAAAGCCTGCTAAAATGGACTGTGATTCACAAAGACTTCACTGGCACAATTATGCAACCACTTCATGAGAACCATACCAATTATAGTCAGGAGAAAGACATCATAATTGATCTTCAATCATCTGTTCCATTTGAGTCCTTGTTGAATGGTGTAGAGGTGGCAACTAATAGGTCTCAAGTAAGAAGGTTTGAGTTACCAATTAATGTAACAAAAAATCTGTGCCAAGAATCAAGAAGATTAACTCGAGCAGCAAAATATATTCCAGCTCTTACCAGAGACTATCAAAAGTATCACTATCAATATGAATCTTGAAAGATGCATTACAGGAAAAATGAAGATTCCACCGGATCCTAGTGAAGGTGAGAGAGTAGGCCACTGATCAATGATTACAAGAATTGCACAAATAATCAAGAAGACTACCAAAATTTTGGTGCAAATGAAATAGTACAGGGTACTGATAAAATATGAAATCATTGCTTGAGCACAAATTCCGAAGAAAATCAATGGAAAGTAAACTTTGAGATAATGAGGAAATAGAAATCTCAGTGGGTCTGGATGGTTAGTATTGATCATCATCTTCAACATAAATTGGTTTTATCTTCTCCAACTTATACTTCATAAATTCTGGAAAGGTAGAAGTTAAAGACTCATTTACCCCAAAAGGTAAGCAGACATCAGAAATTCCAGTTGATGCAGCTAAATTCATTGGACACAAACTCTTCAGAGACACAAGAAGGAAAGAATGTGAAAAAAAACAAAGAAGAGAAGGGGCTCAGAATTTATACTTCCAGGATCCAGATTCAGTAAATGAAACATTATTACACTAGTATTACACCCAAAGAAGCAGAACAAGAGAAGCATAAAACAGCTATCTTCAGTTCATATTAGGCTGAGTTACTATCGGGGGTGGACGATGACGGCGGTGCCGAAGAAGAATTCCCACTGCTCTGGGACCCTGATAAGGAGAACAGCCCATTGAAAGGCCAAGGCACTGGCAACCAGAATCTCCTCCCATTCCCTCCATTACCCGCATCACCACCATCCCCACTACCACCCTCCACCCTATTGCTGTTACCACCTCCATTTGAATCCTTCGACTCATCTGCTGGCATCTGAAACCTACAAACTGGGCACGAGCTGTGGAGCTCCAGCCATGGTAGTATACACCCGCAATGGAATTTATGTTTACAAGGCATCTCCCTAGCCTCTCCACCTATTTCAAAGTCTTCCAAACAGACGGAGCAGCTCATGGCTTCCACAATTTTTACAGTGGGCATTGCATCAATTGCCTCTTTCTGAGCAGGCGGTGATCCATATCTGTTAGGATCATTCTCTGCCAAATGCTGCAACAAAAGATCCAGGCCAGGCCCAAGAAAGTAGTCTTCGAAAGAAGCACCAAAGCTGTTGCTGTTCGAATTCTGTCTCTGAGTTTCGCCTGCATCGAAGGATCCTTGGAGAATTATAGCCTGGTTGAAAGGATTGATTAGGATCACACGCTCCCTCTCCCTTTCTCTAACCCTTTCCGTCTCCCTCTCACCCTCAGAATTATCAGACTCTGATCTGTTTGTTTCCCGGAGGGCTTGCAGCAGCTGTAGGATGGCCAAGCTCCTCCTCCTTCGACGAAGGGATTCTGAGTAACGATGCGGACCAGAGTCATCCTCTTCTTCTTCCCTTTGAAGCCTTCGGCGTCGGGAGCCCCTGCTCATCATTCCAAGCAAGACTGGAGCCCAAAGAGAGAGGGATCGGTCAGAGCCCAGATCGGCGGCATCCAAGTCTCCCCCACCATCCATTTCTTCTACAAATCCATTATTACAATGGGGGCATTTGATCTCCACCTCCATCACAGGATTTACCATCTGTGAGCACATGTGGCACCAGTATCTAGCAACCAGAGCCTCGTCCATCGTCTTCCTGCCCTTCTCTTCAACCTTCTTGTCTGGCTTCCAAGACCAAAAAATGCAATGAATCCAACAAGCAAAGGGACAAAAAAAAAACTTATAAGGAGCAAGAAATTAAGCAAAGTTTAGGCAAAAATTCAGCTCAACTTGCCACCAAGTCTTCATGCAAAGAATCTATTATTTTCTTCCATCAGAAAAATATATAGGAAAATCAGGTCTTCGACTGGCGAAGAAATTGGAAATCTTGAAATGAGTCTTAGTTTCCATATTTCTTCTTGCCGAAGGATAGATAATTTAAAACAGATCCTTCAGGGAGAGAAATGGTAGATCTTTTCATGAAATCCATTGAAAATCAACAAAACAAACTCTTTTTACAACACCATAGCCAAAAATCTCTCATAAAGGATATTCCTTTCTTTCAAATCCATGAGAGTAACGCCGGAAAAAGAAAAAGAAGACCCACATGACTCTCGGATAATAAAACACCAGCAGAAATAAAATCATTCTCTCAATGAAAGAGGAGAACAGAAAATACCAGCTAAAAAGGACTCCTCTTAGCCACGAACAAATTCTCAAAAATCGCAGCCAAAACCATACAAAACTCTGATCAAAATTGAATTTTTCGGACTTTTCTACCAACAAAATCAATAATTTTGGAGATTCATTCAAACCCCAAACAGGTGAGCATTGATTTAAATTTCCCCACCCAGAAGAGGCCACAGCAGAAGAATCCAGAAGGACCGAGAAAAATCTCATCTCCTCAAACCACCAGAAATCGGCCATAGAAGAAGAATCAGAAACGCAATCTTAAATCAATTCCCTCGATCTTTTCTCGAACAAATGCATTAATCTTGGATTAAAAAAGTTACCTTCGAGGAACTTTGGGCAGGCTTTGAATGGTAGAAGAGACGCAAAGGGGGGGTGGAAGGTATCGGGAGAGAACGACTCAACGATCCTCCCCCGCTTTAATTTCCTCCAAGGGGTTCGGCTTTCCGATTATTTTATTTTATATTAAATTCTCCATCTGTTTTTTTTGCTAATTTTAATCTTTAGTATTACTTTTCTGAGCAGCGTGGTTGGTGGTGGGATTTCGCTCTCTTGCACCGGACAGCAGCCCACCCACCCTCTCTCTTCATTGTTTTAAAATAGCTAAGCCATTTCTACCCAAAAAAAAAGCCAAGTCATTTATTAGGATCATGGCTTAAAATTATGTACTGAAATTATTCCAATATTTGAGAAATTTCCAGCTTGCTGCGATCAAAGTCATTTGTCAAATCTTCGTAGGGTCATACGTACATGATCATGCATCACCTCACAAGCTATTTGCTTCAAGTAATACTAATCCATTAACTGTAAAAAGTAAGAGTATGTTTGTATGTGTGATGGATATGATTTGAACTACACAAATGAGAATAAAAATATGACAAAACATGACTAGACCAACTTTTTTTTTTCTTATCAGCATGAGGTTCAAAGTTCAATTATTTGAAAATGCATCTCGAACTCTCTATGAAAATAGAGAAAAAAGATTGCTATTGTGCCTGATTTGTAAAAGATTCCAGAACAAAAGGATTGGCGAATATATTCACTGAAAAATATCTTAAAGCTTAGATTAACTGAAAAATTGGAGCATTAAAGAACTTCGTAAGTAGTTGTATAATAATATTCACAAGTAATAGAGTTTGCATCGGCGAACGCTTCTGAGCCGCCAAATAAATAAAAACCCAAAGAGCTGAAGCGGAGCATAGAGATGACCGCCCGCATGATAATGACGCAACCAAAACAATCATACGATGCGAGCTACAAATCACGGGATGCTGCAAGTTGACCGGTGGGGCTTTGTGGATCCAGGCAGCCCAACTCGGAGTGGGGCCGGAGGTGTTTGCTAGAATCCCCAGAAGAAGTCGTCAAGCCCAGCCAAAGAGAAACCAGCAACAAGGCCGAGTCGTGAACAGGAATAAAAGAAAGATGCTGCTCGTTATGATTTCTGTGGCTGTTGAGGAACTAGTGGATGGCAAACGCCTACGGTACTGTCCAGAGAGAGAGAGAGAGAGAGAGAGAGAGAGCGATGGTGATGTCTTCTATAACAGCCTCAAAAGACCGCTATAGTGATAATACCATGAGAATGGTTTCCAAGTCTCATCCTGGAGAATATGATGGCCTACGTAAAGTGTCGACTCTAAAATACTGTACTGCGTTAAGTATAGACATCGTTATCCTTTCTTGTATTCAATTCGGCTATCCTCGGCTTCCATGCATGTTGCTCACACGAGATGCACCTTGGTGCTCACCCTCAAGAAGATAAAATGGCAGATAGTGATGATGACCTCTTGGTAGTTAAGTGAGTGCTCTCTTCATTTTCATATATGGGAAGGATATGATTTGTGGCTAATTTTATCGACAATAGATTCTAGGAATCAGGAAGCCTTGTCGCGGTTATTCTAACTGCTCGCTGATCATATTTCCTCTCCACATTGGCCAAAATGAATCCAGAGGTATCTGAAATTAATTACATGTCCAAATAATCAAGTACACAGGTCCCAAATTCCAGATATGGAAAGGAAGCACTAAAAGATGGATTTGTTAATATGAAACATCATCATTGACATCACTAAAAAGAAAAGCTGAGATCTATCTAAATAGGCATGGATTTGCCTTTGCAATATGCCATTTGCACTTGGTACAAAAGCAAAGGCTTGCAATGAGTTGCCTTGCTGTTGCCCAACCCAGTTTTCCTTGCATAATAATTGCCCCTAAAAGATTTAGTACGATTTCTAGCCCTAAAATTTGATGAAAGCTGTTGGCTAAGATTTAGTGCAATTTCCGTGCATATCCGAATTGCCGCAAGAATCGACGGAATGGGGAGAGAGAAGTGGAGTGATAAGAGGTTGAGAAGGAGAGGCAGAGGAAGGACTCGCTCGGCTCTACATTGGAGGTAAGGTTTGTTGAGGCATAGGAAGAGATGGTCTCGGCAACGCCGGAGGTTTGTGAATGAGAGGATAAGCATGGTCTGTTTTCTTATTTAGGACAGATTGCAGATCAGATAACCATGGTTTAGCTTAATTGTTTCGTGATTAACGGGTGGTTAGTGCTTACTGGTTTCCATAGAGGGGAGACTGGGCATGAGTTGGCAGTGGGGCCCCTTGTGTATGAAAGGTGGGACCATGTCACATTTCTGCCTCATCTATACATGTGGATGGAGTTGGAAGGGAGACATCAACCACAAAAAGCTTTATCATATAACTAGCATATAACTTGAGATATTATTATAATTCGAGACTTCCACCACAAAAGCTTTATTATATAACTAGCATATAACCTGCCCGATGCATGAAATATTACAATTTGAGAACTCATTTAGCTTTCAGCACATTGGTTCAGATGCACAACTGGTCTCTATTCCATCATTTGCCTAGTTAGTTGGGTTTGGGTCCGAGTCAAACCGAACCTGATCAGAAAACAAAATTCGAGAATTTTGTTAGGTTGTTAAGGAATCAAACCAAACCTGATATTTTGGAGCCACATTAGTGGGTTCGAGTCAGATTTTGCAACCTCTAAAATCATACAGAGCTAGATATCGATAAACAGGGTGGGCAGGATTAGGTTTCTTATAAGGCAGGTTTTGGGTAGCTATGGTTTGGCTCACGCCAAGTCCAGCTCCTTTTCATGTGGAGGATAGATTCATTGCGTCAAGTAGAAGTATGAGAGTGCTGGGAATAGTCTATAGAAGTAGGCTATCTTCAAGCTCTGAGTCATACTAAATATGACCTCTGTTCAAGTGCTGCTCAATTAAAACTGACCTAAACCCAGTAGAAGATTGGCATGAGCTAAATTGCATGATTATATTTCAATCTAATGGTTGAGAACATACATCAAACGATTGTAAAATTAATTTTTTATTCACAAACAATAACTAGAATGATGTATGTCTTATTAATCATATATTCAGATTTTTAGCTTAAAAACCAGCAAAATGAGTGCATATTTGGTTTGCTAATTGAGCAAGCCCTTGTCAAGCTTTCTGAGCACATAAAGCTGCTCATGAATGGCTTGCTTATTCCACAGCCCCTCTGCAGGTGGCCTTCACTCCATAAGCTGAGTGCAGCAACCAAAATAGTCAATTGCGTGCGACAACTTCGCCTTAGCTATTTGTTGCTGGAGTAATGGTAGGAGGCAATTCTTGCACATAAAAAGTTCATCCTGCCACATAGCATGAGAGAATTAGTTGTAACTCATGAGAATTGGTGTAATACGCTGTGGGTGATTGAATACCGTGTTGCCAAATCAGCCCCAACTTCATTTCTTCATGGATCTGACTTGTAGACTTCTGCCAAGAAAATTCTCCTCATCCTTGGCCTATATGCTCATTCCTATTTAAGACCATATGATAGAATGCAGGAGATTATCACAGTGGTGAAATGCAGGTTATTGATAGCCATGATAACCGGCTACTTATTATATTTCTTTGAGAAAAACAATTTATCGCTCTCCAATTCAGAAAAACTTGCAATTCAATTGATATTAAAGGTTCAAATCATATTTCACATGAATTGTTTTAGAATTTGAAAAGATTCTTGTGAACTTTCGGCACCAAACGACATGTCAGTGAGACTCTCTTTGAAGTTCTACGGAAGATGCTACTTTGTCCGGTACCATTGGAGTCTTCTGCTACTACAGGGTCACAAGTCAGCTCCTGCGCTTGAAGTTTCTTAACTTCTGAAATGTTCAGAACCTGAGTTAACAAAACAAGGGAAAATGGGAGGAAAGAAAGGAAAAATAGAGTTTAATTAGTACATGCTGTACAAGTTGACCTCTTTCAGTAAAAATATATTTATAACAGAAGCGACAGATATAATTTAATCAAGAGTGGCTTGCTATTCCTGCAAAATGTCACAAGCTTAATATCCTCAAAATCGATGTTCGCATGATATCTATTCTGAGATTAGTTACCTTGTCAAAACTGCACAATTCAGAATCTTGGATGCCATGAAGGTAATCTGAATAGAGGCAATAAGAAACATTTAGATTTTGGAAAAGAAATTCTTACTCAACCTCTCATTAAAACTATCAAATTGTTTTTTCAGTTTTCACCTGTATAAGCCTGATCTTTGAATATCAGTAAACTACAAGGCATTAGTAGAAGAGAGCACGGATCACAGTGAACATCTGGTCTGCATAATGACTCACCCAATGAGCCATTTGTCTCAGCTTTAGCTGCAACTGTACAAGTAGCAGAATCTTCTCTCAATCTTGGATGGGCAATAAAATCAATCATAACAGGCGATTCCAGAGATAAAATTGCCACAACGGGGAAATAGGCAGGGCCGTCTTGGTGAAGCTGGATAGCAGGATAGATGTAAATGCTCCCATTATTAGCCAGATGCTAATGAAAACAAGAAACAAGGCCTGAAAAATGCAGCAAGAAGAGAGTTTAAAGTCTGGATACAAACCATGATCCCTTGATCAGGAAGGTATTCATTGATGAGCACATGGTTTATTGGTGATGGAAACAACCCTGTTTGTTGACATATTCTTTGAGTAATCTTTGTAAGCCAGGGAGGCACTGCAAAAAAAAAAAAGCAAAAAAAAGAAAAGGGAAAAAAAGGTTGAGAAAGTAGGATACAGACTGCAAACCACATGACATCATACCTGAAGCTACAAAGGTCCTTCAAAAGCATGAGCTGTAATTAGCTTACATAATCGACATACACACTAAAAATCTATGGAAAGGGAACATTTGTTTATCATAACTCAGGGCACTTAAGTGAAATTTATTGGTAGTGTCACATCTTGTTATTTGTTTTAATTGTCCAAAATGAAAACTTCGAAAATCCCTCAACTTTATCATATTGAATTTGAGAAGGTGGAGTCAAATTCAAGCTTGGCGAAGTAGGAAACTTTAGGAATGAGGTTTTCAATGGGCCTAAATCATCCAAACCTGACTGGAACCAAATTGACCCAACCTGCCCTGTCCCAGCCAAACCTGAGCAGACCGAACCCAGCTGAATGAGTTACAAAGAAACCAAACCATCCAAGCTAAGACCCAACCTGACTTCAGGCCATGCAACTTCCCATTGTAACTAACTTGAAAAACAAACACCTCATAAATCGATGGAACTGCATAAGCATTTTAGCATATGATAGCTATGAAACTATACTGCACCACTCTGCTGTTCTAACCATAGTAACAGATCTTGTTCATAGGCCTTTTCAGCAAAGGAACATTTTGAGAGTTTTTCAAATATACAGAACTATATTGAATCTATTTTAGTTATATTTCTGTAATGAAGAAACTAAATTATTTTTCAGTAGTTCTTGGGTTCCAATCCTTTTTGCCAAGTCTCAGAAAACATCATGAGATTTCTGAAAAAAACCACAGAGATTTCTTACTATGACTCTGACATGCACCGTAGTATGATGTTGCAATTAAAGATTTTCAATATGGTACATGATTGCCACAAGCTGCTGAGAGTCACTTAAAGATTTTGCAAAGAAACTATAAATTTGGTGAATTTTAGAATTTTAATTTTTGGCATTAAAAGAGTGTGTACTCACATGGGCCTATGAAGTGATGAAAATGTTGAGGCAGATTGATAGCGAATTTCTGGAAGATGAAGTTAAGTTAATAATTTTATATAGCAAAAGGCTTCAAAATTGCACAAGCAAAAAGCATGATTTTAAACTTATGATAAAACTAAGTATTTAAGATTTACATTAAAAATATAAACCTAAAAATATATAGACTCCAAAAAAATGACCCACAAAAAGATCAGCCAACTGAATGGTCAGACTGTGCTTCAAGTATTCAACAAGTGAAGAAGCAACAGACCAAGATAAAATTCTGTTTAGCCGAATAAGATACAGTCATCCAGTTAATGATCACAGAACGGTTTAGATTGTTTCATTCTTCCCCTGATCCAGCACCATACTTAGTTTAACATGATGAATCTTTTATCTTGTCATTCATGCCTCAAGTATTCTCAACTGGCTCATGATTGCAGCACAAGCGAATGTTAAATCCAAGACTAATAAAGTGGCAATGCGACAGCCGTTATATTCTCAGCCTCTAACTGAAACTATAAGAGATGACAATTTTAATGTCAAATATCATGTCACGACCTAGCACAGTAGTGCTTTAAAGGAGCCAGCTGTATTAACGCTAGGCACTTCAATACTCTAATAAGACTTGCAACAATGCATCCATCAATTATAAGAAGTGCCACAAGTAACAAAGGGGAGCAGTGGCAACTCAGCTTGTGTTCCTTTAAAATCATCAAGCACATGACCTCTTAAATCTCTGAATTAAAAGCCTACACCAGCTAATTTTCGACCAATTGCAATGAAATAGTGTGCGCAGATGGAAAGACCCCAATCCAGTATTCTTGTATAAGCATCCTGAGTAGATGCAAAACACACCAAGAGAAGAATCATCCAATCAATGACATTGGGTCAATTCTACAAACAGCTTCACTGCAATAAATGTCCACTCCTAGAAACAAATACCTTTCTCCATTCCCCAAGCTTCACTGAACTAACAAAATATATAACAATTGATTTTACAGTCAAATTACGGTAAGTGGAGCCAGTGATTGAATAACCAGGAAGTTTCAACCATAGAGAAAAGAACGCGATAAAATCAATAATTTCATCATATCTACATTATATATAAGGGAAACAGTTCCCACTCACATTCCTGTGGCAGAAGGCCCTTCTCATGCACCACACCACCTACCATCAACAAAAACAAGCAGACGAACCATTAAGTCAGGCAACGAGCATATATATAATCTCAGCTTCTGGGCGGCAGAAATAAAGAAACACAAAAGACAAGTACCCCAATTCTGTAATCTCCTGTTCTTCAAGTACTTCCATCTCGATGCTGGCCCCTCATAAATCTATGAAAATACCATATCCACATCAAAAAAAAAAAAAATCCCACAGGGAAAAAAGAGGATAGGAGAATAGAAACCTAGGAAAAATACAAAGAAGGAAGACATGTTACATGGTGGAGAAGCTGGGCTTGCTCAGATTCTGTGATGAAGTTGGGGATGTAATAAAGAGTGGGTAGAGTCCCCACAATGAAGTCGTCCAGCTGCAACCTCTTTTCTTCTTTCCCTTCCATCTTGTGGTCTATCAATGGAGTTCTGTTTAGGGTTTACATACGATCAAGAAATTTTTTAGTGTTTTTTTTTTTTTTTTTTGAGTGCATATGATAAGAAAATTTAGACTTGGGATTTGGCAGGAGTGCGGCTGTGCAACGGATGGGCGACCACCCCACCCCACAGGAAATTAATTTAATATCATGGTGGGCCGCCCACTTGTCACCGATAGCAACAGATACCGCCCTCGATTTTAGCTGAAAGGCCGAGAAAGGTACGAATTAGACCGACACGCTTCCTGGTCGTAGCTACAGTTGTCCAGTCCGATGCGCGATTAAACAGCTCCTTCACGATTCCCGATTCACCATTCACCATTCACGATTCGTTAATCATTGCATTTGGGATTCTTATTAGCACAGAAAAGATATAAATATCAGTGGGAAGATACACGTTGGGCAGCGACTCAGCTGGTCTGCTACAGGAGTTGGTTGTCCCAGAGGAAGATTCGATGACTACCATTAGCGGGATAAGTAGTTGAGCTGAAAAAGGACCGTAATCATTAAAAAAAAAAAGAAGGGATTATAATGGCCACGAATTTAATTATATGCTAAAATCTATAGAGATAAGGATACAAATGAGTTAATAGTTTGGATATAAATATAGATGTAAATGAGATAATTAAACTTTATAAACCATCAAATCATAGGAATCACTATATGAAAAGTAATATAAGTTAAAAGACATGTTAATATTTATTTTTTTCGGAGCTAGCGAGAGTTATACAAAATTAAATAGAATTTTAAACAAAACTGGATATTTGAATTGGATAATTATCTGTTTATATTTATTTTTTTTTATAGATATGGATATAAATATTAGTATCCATATTTTGATAGAATAGAATGATATTATCGGTAGTCGAAGAAAGTTCGTGTAGATATATAATTTTATATTTTGCTGGTTATCTGGGCGGTGGTGGAGAAAATAGATATTATCGGAGAAGTCCACGTCCGCCAGCGTGTCTGGGTCTTCCAACGCGTCCGGGCTCCTCCCTGGGCCACCAATGCACGGGAACGTGTATTGCCAGCTTATAGGGCAACCATCTTGGACCACCAAATAGTTCAATTTCAATAAGCTATTAAAAAAGATGACTAATATGTAGCAAAAAAAATATGAAACACGATGATGAATGCAAAGTACCTTGAAAGTAATCATTTTTGAGGACCGCCAAGTTATTTAAAAACGACGTTTATTTTTTGATGATGTCGAGAAATAAAGCCCTAATCATCTGTCACCAACGGGTACCCTTTTGTAGCGCACACAGACCATAAAATTGATGCCAGCATCCATAAATATAACTCTTGAGACGCAAACAGGTACTCAGAAATTGTAATCGACAGTCATCTTCTAGAGGCCTTTTAGGAATTCTCGAAAGCATAGCTCCAGTCTTTTTTTGCCCCAACAAGGTTGCCAAATGGATTTTTTTGTTCTTAAGTAATACCTAGGAATCGAACTTTCGACCTCCTCCATGAACAAAGAGGTGCCGACAGAACCGAGTCATCTAAGTCGACTATGAAGTTCGATCTTTGGATTTTAGCCGCAACCTAAACAGCATATCACATTCAATCAGAAAGACAATGCTCGTTGTAACCACCGACTACTTTCTTCCATGTTGATGCTTGACATATACGCAGTCTACTAAAAGTTACCTCACTACCCAATATCTATCAACCACTACAATCAATTGCTCCATAACTTAAAAAGTCTTTGGTAAGAAATATATACCATACCCTACAACAAAAAAATACATATACCATACCTTCCATCACCGCAGATTTACCCTGAATATCAGTCCTTTTCCCTGTAAGACAACAATGCTGCCGTTATTGGTCTTCTGTTTGCTACCTTAAGCAGCATGATCACAATTAAAAAGGAAGAATATTTCTAATTGGCACGGTGTATCCTGTAATGGTGCTGGTTAACTATGCGGGCAACTTGTTTGTCCTTTGGCTAGTAGCACTGATTCAGCAGACAAAATACAAAATGAATCTACAAGGTATGAGAAACAATTTCCATATACTGCCCAAAATTGCAACAGAGAACAAAGATCAAGCACCATTTCATTGTGCTCAAAACACTGGCGTCCATTACCAGATATGCCAGTGATTTTAGAATGTTGGTTTTCAACTGTCAACCATAGATGAAAAATAAAACCAACTTCATGTTCAATTTGATTTATATTACAATCCATCATATGAAAAAAGAAGCTCGATATAACAAACAAACACGCTAGTTAAAGTATAAGAAGCTGAAGAATGAAATGATTTCGAGCCAATGAACAAAATATTTGAAAGTTTACACAATATTGCTTTCTACCACGCTTTCACATTAATTTCATGACATCAGACTCCTCCAAAACACTTCACTCTTTGATAAAATTGAGGGAGAGAGACCACCTCCGATAATCATAGAGTTAAAGCAATTCTTTTTTTTAAAAAAAAGAAGAGGAGCATCATTTAGCTTTTCTTGTAAAGGATATTAAATGCAACAAGGAACAGGATGGAAATTCATGGATAATATGAAACATCCTACATTTTTATGTACACCAATACCCTGTATCACCCATTCTTCCAAAACATTTTTCTGACTAATTATGATCTAACTATCTCCTCATCTGTGTCAAAATATCTGCAGGGGTTCTTCCAGCAGCACTGTTTCCACCAAATGCAGAGAAACCACCTGCCTGATTGCTGCTAAAGCCCCCAAAACCACCTGCTCCAATACAAACATAAGAAGAAAATTCAGTGTCAATTAGTTTTTAAATTGGGAACAGGCATACCATCAGGGATTCGAGTATAGCTAAAAATGGCAAGAGTAAATTAAGAATTTAGCGACAAGTGCAGCTTGGCTTGGGTTGCCTCCTCAAAACTAGGTCACAGAAATATGCATTTTAGGGGGATAATGAAGAAAGCAATTACACTACTCCATGAGAGATACATTTAGACCTAGCTATATTTGTAATAGAATGGATTCCAAATATCAATTCCAGCATTATGGGTAGCAAAACACAGAAACATAGTATACAGCAATGCAGAATACTTAGTCTAAACATCTGCAAAATTGAAATGAAAAATTAATGTCAACATAAAATAAAGAATACAAAAGGTAACTCAGTTATTGTGATATTAATCTGCATGAGACAAAAGGATCTTATCATTCTTGTTAGGCCCAAGCATGGACTCTGAAGTACTTAAATATGGAAATGCAGGATCTTTTTAGCTGGGTTCTACTTCTAAATTACAACAAATTTAACAGATGATAGTTGCTAAGACTAATCAGGTATGAGTTTACATGCCCTTTGATCATCAATTAGACTACCACTTACAGACGATAAGAACACATATATCCTACCTCCTGGGAACCCACCACCTCCAAAGCCCCCTCCTGTAGAAGCAGCACCAGCAAAGCCACCACTAGCAGAGGCAACAGCAGCAAAGCCTCCTGCACCAGCACCAGAAAAGCCACCACCACTGGAAGCAAGAGCCGCAAAGCCCCCTCCTGTAGCAGCACCAGCAAAGCCACCACCAGTTGAGGCAACAGCAGCAAAACCACCTCCCGTAGCAGCACCAGCAAACCCTCCACTCTTGGAAGCAAGAGAGGCAAAACCCCCTCCTGTAGCAGCTGCTGAAAATCCTCCACCATTAAAAGCACCTGCAGAAGCAAATCCAAAACCCTGTACACCAGCACCAAGCTGTCGCGATTGTCCAAAAGCACCCAGAACTGATCCAAGTGCCTGCTGTCCAGCTCCAATTTGTGCCGGTTGTCCAAACCCACTAAATCCACCAGAACCACCTCCAGAAAATGCACCTGAACTCAATGATTCTGGTGGTTGTACTGGTTGGGCAGATGGGAGATTTAAAGATGGGGGACGGAAGAGTTCCCCTGGAGTTGCTGTCAGAGTAAAAGGAGGGCTTGCAATGCTTGTGTTGGCTGCAACAATTGAACCACCAAAAGGGTTGGTTTTAGCTGCACTTGAAGGTGGCGTTGATCCAAGCCCAAACCCACCAAGAGCTCCAAAATTCAGCACATTACTTGTGACTGGAGCCTCCTCTTCCATTTCATCTTCTTGAGATACAGTATCCAAGTAGTCTCCATTGGTTTCTATGGCCGTGGTGCTCACAGGAGGTGCCAGGTCAGCTTGTGTCATAGGTGGGGTGTTAGATAAGCTTCCACTGGTTGCTGGAACCGAACTGGGTTTCTTATCAAAAGCCAATCCAACTGAAGCCTCGCTTGCAGTTGTCTGTGATGTAGCTGGTTCAAGTTTAGAAGTAACATTACTCATGTGTGATGAAACCTCAATTATGGGCGCCTGTGATGGAGTTTGTTCAGATAGAGAATTAGCCTCGTTAGGATGTGAAGGGGCAGAGGATTCCCTATCTGCAGATGACATAGAAGGCAGTGAAAACAGTAATTTCTGAGATTGACTGGAAGAAAGAGAAGACTGACAAGAAGCAACCAATGTTGACGCTGACACTGAAGTTGCTTGAATAGTTTCTGCTATGGAATTAGTTTTAAATGATGATTCTCCAAAAGCAACAGCTGATAATATGGAGGGTGCCAAGGATGGTGCAGTCGGTGTGGAAATACTAGACAAGGTGTGAGCAGCAGAAAATGAAAAAGGTAAGGAAGAAGTTGAAACTGATGCTCTTGACCGAGGTGCAACAGTGGAAGCAGTTTCAGTTGACTGGATTCTGCTTGTTATCTTCTCAGTTTGAGCAGTACTTTGGCTTGCATCAGGAAACCAGATGGAAGATACAGAAGAAAGAGATGATATATTACTTTCTTTTGATGACGCAGACAAGCTTTGTGGAGAAATAGCCTCTTGTTTCATGTTTCCTGGGAATGTCTTGGCCAGATTGTCCTCTCTGGTGCTCAGATTCAGTTGCTTGCTTGCTTGACCATTTGCCTCCACTGTTAAAGTGGCCTTCACAGGCGACATGCTGCTGGAGAATATCGTAGAAGTTGACATAGGAGTAGATGTTCCTACATGAATATTAGATACTGTTTTGGGGATTGAGACAGAGTTGGCAGTCCAAGATGACTGACTCCCCATCCGAGCCACTCCAATGCTTGCCCAGTTAGGTGAATCAAACTTTTCATTACTCTGGGCATGGCTGAATAGTGACGGTGATGGGGCCACCAACGTCAACGGTTGAGTACTTATCTGCGTCTCCTGATTTGAATAAGACTTTGATATCAGGGTTTGGGATGACCCCGACAATTCCTTTGCCCATTTGAACAGAGAACCTGATTGAGATTCGAAGGCTTGATTTAGTGGCTTTTCTTGATTTCCTACAGAACAAAATAAATATGGAACCATATATAAGCAGACTCATGATTAGGCAGTGGATACTTTCATCATTTTTTTAAATTTACATTTTTATGAAATTACATAGTTTAACAAGTTACCTTGAGTGTATGCATGAGACTGAAACTTGCTTGCAGATGAGACTGAGGAAGAAGATACAGGAGTTCCATTACTTTTTTGCTGGATGATAGCAAGTGCTTCCATTTGAGAATCAAATTCTTCCTTGGTTTTCCTGAAAGGGTTGATTGCATTGACTCTTAAACGTTCTTGCTGTGACGCTCTTTTGACAGTGGTCTTTCGAGGCTCAAAACTAGCCCAACTCTGCAAAATGTTAATTATTTAACCTCTTATTTGTTCTACCTTATAACTACAAAACTTTAAACATATTATAAGAACTTCTAAAGTTTCAAAAGAACTATAAAAGAAATTGGAGAACTATAAAAGTTTCCAAGTCAGACTTCGAACAAAGAAACCAGAACAGGATCTCAATATTATCCTTACAAGAGTGACATGTTAAATTTGCAGACTTTCTCTTCCATAATAGATAATAAGTTCAATGGTAAGTCCTGAATCATATTAGTTGTAATTAATCCCCACTCCTTCCAAGAGCATCTTCCTGGTTTAATATGATGACTGATAATTACTATTATGGCTTTTTCATATGAATTAGCTTAGGAGTGACCTTTATCAAACTGAAGCTTAAACAACTGTGTAATATTTAATCAACTTCATTTGATTTCCATACAAAAACATCGATAAATTATTTGGTAGCGGAGTATTAAATATTATTTTTGTAACTTTTCTCAATATTGTTAAGCCTTACCTCCTTGTCCCTAAACCTTTAATACAAATCTAGGTCCCTTTCATAATCTTTGTTGCGCTAGACATATCATTGTTTGAACGGTCCTCCAGCTATCATGATTTTGAGGTGTTGATGCATCTTACATTATATCAGAATACATAATATATCGCAATTGTTAAGGCAAAGTAAAAACCTGTATATTTTAGCACATGTATTGAAATGTAACAACCTTGCACATTAGTATTCCTTCAAACATTGCATACAACCAGTGACTTAACAAGCAACATGATACAAACTGATACAATTGTACCAAGTAAACCTATTTATCATTGTATAAAGCAAGCTGTATATCTTAATAATATTATCTTAATAATAGAAAAAAGGGTAATACCAACGTTCAAACTATCATAAAATTTTTACCAGAGGTCTCAAGGTAAACCCACAAACACCTCTCAAATTCAAACTATGCAACCTTAAATTTTGTTTCATACATCTTCATCAACTCCTTTAACATTCCATTAATTTCATCACCTTTTCTTGGAGTACAAGAATACTACAGCATATACAGCTAGGTTGGCTAGAGCTACATAGAATTACATACTACTTGCTCCCTAGTGATAGAAGCAAATGAAGGTAAAGATCTTGTCATAGTATCCAAGTTTAGATCAGAACATAACTAAAGGATTACGGTGGAAGCTACAAGAATAATTATTTAGTCCAGAAGGAATCTCAACAATATCATGGAAAGAACAGAAGAGGATATAGGTTAAAAACAAGCAAGCATATGCATCATGAAGAGTTAAGAAATAGATAAAATTTGGACATTACTTTATCCAATGAGTCTCTCCTCCTCCTTGCAGTTTCTGGTTCAAAACCCTTCAGAACACTCAATGTGCTTCTCCTAGGACGTTCATTGCTTGAAGTAAATGTTAATGGTGAAATTCTCTTGACAGAATCTGGAGCAAGGCCAATTCTTCTAGTATCAGGAGACTGGAAAGCATCAGCTTCATGAGCAAGACCAATTGATTCAAATAATTCTGTTGTTACACTCGCTCTCTTTACAGAAGGTGAGTTTATATTAAGCATGGTCATCTGTTTTGAGAGGCATTGAGATAGTTGCTCTGCTGCTGCTAATTGTGAATTCAAAGTATTGTATACACTGTGCAAGGATTGAATATGCCTGCGGACAATATTATAATGATCAAAAAATCCAGTAGTTCTTAAACATCAAAGACAATGAATGGATAAATACATGGGTGGGGAAATCTAAAATCACAAACCATGACTTATGTCACACAGAATACCAGAAAAGCAAATTTCTCAAAGGTCGTCGTACAAACCCAAAAGCAATTTCAATTTCTAATAAAACTTTGAAAAGAGAAACGTCGACTTTGCCAAAGAGATTTCATTGATCAAAATGTTGGTTCTTATGTAAACATACAGTAGTTTAAAATGGAGAGTTGCTCCTGAAAATAGTGTCGGCAATCTGGTTCCTAAAATACGATGCATCTGGAAGGATGTGAAAGTAAATTTGCTGGAATTGCAAGCATTTGATAGTAGCATTTGAAGCAGCTTACATGTCACCATACTAAGTAAACCTGCTTACCAGATACAACAAAAAAAAAAAGTAGAGAAGGCTCTTTCGGAATTATCTTCTTATTTCCTTATTTATTTATAAATTATGTTTAGTAACAGAATAATTATGAATTCGAACCCAGAATGAACATAAGATAAGAATCACTCTCAAGGGTGCATATAAACATGCGCAAAAAAAAAAAGAAAAAAAAAACAAGAAACTTCTTGGTGCTCCATGCTCACTTCCACTGGTTCAACCATATGCCCTACAAAAGTGATGGTATCTGCTTTTGGCACTTTTAGCCATCCAGATACAGATTTAATGAAGACTATTTTCTACCTCTCTCCAACGCAATTTCCAAAAAGAAATTCTACAAAACGCAAGCAGTGGTTCTCTCTATTTATCAAGGAAATTATCAAGTATTTGTGCTAGAAAAGTACATATAAAACATCTCTTATGGTCATCCCTAAGACGTGCTTAAATGTCTGTGTTATTTCCATCACCCAAATTCATACAGGGCATACTAGTGGTTAGGTCAGTTGGGCAGAATACGGGATAGTTTAGTAGAGACTTAGTTTGATCCATGCAGTAAATGTCTCTTAGATAAGCTGAACAGCTTATTTATCATTTTAACTTCTTTCAAACAGATAGAAGAAAATGGGAGAAGCAAGAGAAACAAAAGTAATGGATAGATGCATACATATATGGTTACGTATATACATACATATGTACATATATATGAATTTTCCAACCTAAGCATGTCTTGCTGTAATTTATGAACGTAGATGAGCTAACATGCTTTGCTTTCAAGTAGTGTGTCATCATACAAGAAATGATTTTTGCTCGAGAACTAGAGAAATTACAAATAATTTGTTGAATCATCGATTGGCTCTTGCCAGTTTGAAAATAAGCATATATGGCTTCTTTTTATTTTCACCAATTTTCATTCAAAATATAAATTATGCAAGTAATTCTTAAGCAGCTTGCATTTGCTCAAGCAAGGCCTGAATATAAGCAGATTAGCCTTCATCAAAAGTTGATTTAGCCAAGCATGAACTCAGCTCGTAGGCTGAAAAAAGTTTGGCCAGATAAGGCTTGAAATTGAGTGTATCATATGTAGTATATATTTAAGTGTCATGTGATCAACCATCGGAATAGATCATTTGGCTGATGTTTTGGGCGTTTAGGGTAAGATTAAGGCTTTGATTTGTGGGCTATTTGAATTGTCCAAATTAGATTAATCCTTGGTTCAAGCTTGAACCTAGCCATGATTCAAGTTTGTACTGAGCTTGTTTCATGCTTGAACCAAGTTCACAGAGAAGCTTGATACAAGCTCAAATGGTTTCAGCTCATTTAATGTTATTAATCCGATTACAACAAGCACATGTTTGGCTCAGTAATAACTAAACCAAGCTTGATCTCAAGTTTTAGGCTCAAAACTAAATTCAAGCCAAGCTTGTTAAGATCTAGGCTCGATCAAGCTTAGCTCAATTACACTCCTACTTTTTAGTATGGTATGCCATACCAGTCCGAGTCGGTGCATACTAGGCATACCGTATCGTATCGGTACCGAACCGATACGCAATACAGAGAGCATACGAGTATCAATACGCCGAACTAACGCCCATACTAGTCATAAGGACACTATACAAGATTGTACCAGTAGAGGATTCGATACCGAGATTGCAAACCATACTTTTTACCATTCCATTTTTTTAATTTTTTACAACGTTTTATTATTTTTAACTTGTGAATACAATAATGCCCTAAAATCCAATTCATGGTAAGGTATACACCAGCCAATGAACATACAGCAATGCTAGTATTTTAACCTTCCTAGGAAACATGAAACTACAAACTGAAATTTAATTTATATGAAGCAGTCAGCAAAGAGGAATGCAAACAAGAAATTTGTCATTCAACCTTATTATATGCTTGTTTGATAAAAGTGGACCAGAAGTTGGGGAAGTCATAGAGGGTCCACTTCCAGGAGATGAATTCAACTAAACAAACTCTAGCCACTTCTTAAAACTTACAAGTGACCATGTTCAAACTTTTTGTCATTACAACCTAATCAAAGAAGTTTGATCAAAACAGATACAAGTGATCATAGTTGACAGTATCTGACAAGTTTGACCATAGTTGACTAAATCACTTTTGTTGTAAAAAAACTTTTTTCTGAATGCACTTCCAGCACATAAGCAACAGAATGCAACTCCATTGATCATGTTCTAATATAAGTTGGAAACATGCTAAAATTATAAATTTTATAAGTTGATGTAAATACATAACCTACTGAAATATAGACAGTTCTAACTAGTGAAAAAGCAACGTCATCCTCCATATAACACAAAAACTTCTTAAGACAACATAGTTGGAAAGCAGGCACACTAAAAGAAATAAATGTTAAACTTCTATAAATTTCAAGAACTTATGGCTATTCAGAACTAAGCATTAAGTGGTTGCATATTAGACATGACTTTCATCTATATCAAATGAATATATCTGCCATTGCTGATGGACTGTATTCATAATATACCTTGATGACCCCATACTATTACGAAAAGCTCTCCGTCCTGGAGGAACTCTGCCACTTTCACCAAATCTGTTTATTTCAAGTGAATTGAAATGCCTCTCTAGTTCTATAAGCTGATTAGTCAACTTCTGAATGAACAAATACACATAAGAATTACAAAGATTTTTTAAAAAAAAGGAAAGAAATCATTCTCAACACAGTTTTGTGAAATTGACCTGGTTTGCATTTAAAATTTGCTGCCGCTTCAGTTCAAATTCCGGGCTTAACTTCTGCTGGTTCCATATATCCCAATATTTTCCATTGGAAGCTTGTCTAACAATGCCTTCCATGTAGAGTTGCCGAGCCGAAACTGGATATATAAGAAGAAAAAATGTTTTGGACATGACTAACAACCATATCAGACAGCTAGCATCACTTTAAAAACATAAACATGGAAGAGGAAGTTATTTTCTAAAGGAAAACTACAAATAAATGCCAAAATTATAGACAGCTCAAAAAGAAAAAACTGACAGCAATATACATATAGTACGTAAGAAAAAGTGAACAAAAAATGTTCTCAAGGTCCCATGGGAAATGAAACTTGATTGCATTGCAATTTGATGAAGTTATATACCTCCTTTAAATCGGAACAGGAGTAAGGCTAATTCTATGGGAAAGAGGACCATATCTTTTCTTCTAATAATGTTATAAATCTTCTTCACTTATCAAAGAAAGCATTGTTGAGAAGCTTTAATCATAAGGTGCTGCAATTTCTTAGTAGTATTGAATTGAAAACCAAGGGAGGTGCTAATTTCTACCTAAGTTTAGACATAAGTCAACCAAATTTTGTCACATTTGCATTTAATTAATTGTTCTTTTAAGTGTACAGATCTAGAATTCAAATTAAAGAGGAAAAAATATTAAGAAAAGCAGAGATATAATCACTGTTACAATTTCAGCTGTGCTTTTGGGTGAAGCATCAAGTTAAATTGGTATAAAGCTTGAAACAACTAATCCATGATTTAATCCCTTGAATTGGAAATTGAAACCAGGTTAGAAATTATTAGTGATTATTGTCTAAAATCCACTACTTTATACCAAGTCAAGGCGGAGTGGTTGAATTAAGAGATGGGAAAAGTTACAAATACAAAGGATGATTCAAACTAGAATTAGCTAATAAAAGTTTAAAGATGCAGCTGGAACTGAAACCGATCTATTTCCCTCAAACCCAATATTAACTTGGGTAATTTCTGACAATCTTAACCCAAATTAAACAGTTTCTGTCCAACTTCGGTAGATTCTGACAATTTCAGAGGAAATCAACCACTTTCAACTAAAATTGATTGATGTGGGGCTTAAGACCTTGAGTTATTTCTTGGTTTTTTGACTAGATCTAAAAGCATATAAGCATTGCTTACAAAAACAAAAATAAAAAAAATTATTTTTTTGATTTCTTGGTTATTTAAAATTCATGGAAACCTTGCACAACTTGGTATCCCTGCTTTACATCAATAAGTATCAGTAAACATAACAAATTAGGTTATTTGTTTATATAAAACTAAAAAAAATGTTATTTTGATGAGAATGCTATGTTTTGCATGAAGGATTTAACTGATAGTATATAATAATTTTAATATTTCCAAGGTTCACAAAATTGGCACAGGACCCTTTACAACTACCATCTCAATATAGTGTCAGTACGCTGGGTACGGGTTCCGTTGGGCATACCGATTCTTGGTATGCCTCTCATATCGCACACCAATTCGGTACCGATATGGTACAATATGCCTAGTACATATCGGTATGGACGGATATCGCATAGCATGAATCTTTCTTTAGTCTAATTTGATCTACTTTTCCATTTTTAATTTTTTCAATTTTATTATTTTTTTATTGTAAAACTTCAAATGTTTGGATATAAATGTTATATTTGGTGTTCAAGATTCCTACCAAATGAAACGTTATGATTTAAAATGGAGTCTACTGTCTATTTTTCTTCTTCCCCCTTTTTTGAGCTTTTTTGCCCTTCCTCAAGGTCCAAACACCAAAGATATGCATAACAATTTAAAGGCTCCAAGTAATACAATATTCTCTAAAATGGAGCAAAATGTATGTTCAACTTGTTTATTTTATTTTTCAGATATTGAAAGTCAGCAGAAAGATTAATTTAAGATTAGTACACGAATTTTAGACAGTTCATTCATGGTGCTTGGACAAGTGAAGCAGGGTTCTAAATATTATCAGTTTCTGAGAATAAATGAGACTATTAGCAACTTGAGTCACAAACTTGCCACATGTCTGTTTCTAGAGACTTAACTAGCACATGTCTGTGTCTGAAACTTGCATACAAGCTTCTTGAGCTTCTGCAGATTATGTCTATGAAAGCAGCAGCTTCTCATTCAGAAAGTTATGATACACTAGATCAATCTAAGTTTGCCGTAAGTTCATGCCACTAATTCCTCCAAGTAATGCCAAAGACTTCCAGAATGATTCATTTAAACACTCATATAAATCGTACCACACAGATAAGAATGTCAGTAATAATCATATCTAAGAGCAACCAAATCTAAATGACTGCACGCAATAGTACATACCCTGCAACATCTTATTCTGAAGCTCTTGAATCTCCATGAGCTGTTGCTCTACTTTGCTCTACAATGTCGAGAAACAGAACCTTTCAAACATTTGGAAGAATATTATAGAAAGGAAAGAACACAAA
Organism: Phoenix dactylifera; assembly: GCF_009389715.1. NCBI lineage: Eukaryota > Viridiplantae > Streptophyta > Magnoliopsida > Arecales > Arecaceae > Phoenix > Phoenix dactylifera. Next base: position 7,879,325 of record NC_052404.1, on the reverse strand, counting down.
CACATAAAACCTGTTCGCACACTGAACGAGATATCTGAAAAGATGGAAATCTACCCTGCATATGCCGGATAATGCTGAAAGATTTTGTAGTCCCTCCTCCAATGCCAAAAGTGAACTTTGCTGGAAAACAGTGCAGGCATCCCTGAACCCATCCTCTCGTTCTATGAATGATAAGAGAGTGTCAAGCTCCTTAGTCATATCTTTCACCTGACCAAAACATTAAAAATGATTGAGGCAAACTAGAGCAGATCTTTAGGAAAGAAAGTTGAACAAATTCCTCAATTACTAAAATGCCTGAATATATGACAATCAAACAATGTGAGCACAGAAGAGAGGGAGAGAGACTATGGTAAGGTCAACTGAATTCAAGACCAAATCTGGTCAGGTAAAATTTGAAGATGGAGGTTCAGAAAACACAAAGATCCAAAATGATGAGCTGATCCAGTTCATATACTAGCACCTGAACCATGCATGCACAAACATGAATATGAAGAATAGTAAGATGGGCTAGTATTTCAAGACAGAATACTCAAACATGCTGCACATAAGTAGACCAAAACTATTAAATAAATACATAACATATATCAAGTTATTGAGATATTAAAGGCAATGTGATTCACAAAGGTTCCCAAAATCAGGAGGTTTATGGAAACCTTACATTATAGAACTCCTTTGACAACGCTGGCTCAGGGTCCAACATCTGAGGAGACTTGGAAGTTCTGAAATTGTCAAGTGAAGGTTGCACCCTGGAATATACTGGCTTACCCACCATAGTTCTTTCTTGTTCCATAACAACAGAGCCACGAACAGTAGGCACAGTTTCTGCATTTCCTGTCTTAGTCCATGGGGCTGTAACACCTTCGTTCTGAGCAGCTTTATATGAGAACATCAAAGATGATGATTCCCTACTGGAGCCCTTCAAATTAGCACTAGAAGGAAGATCAGCTGAAAGCCTGTTGTTTGAAGAAAAGGACAATGATTTATTTCTTAATCCAACCTCAGCCTTTTCTTGGGTATTACTAGGAAATGATCCCCCAGAAGCTAATGCTAATGATTTTGCACTAAAACCATCGGCAGCAACGGACTTCCCAGTGGCTGGTGGTCCATATGAAACCCCCTCAGTTTTATTTAAGCTGAAAAGTCCCTTACCCGCCTCACTGCTTTTCACAACACTTTTAGCACGGGCTTGCCAGGTTGCTTCACTTGATATACCATCTACCATGGAAGTAGTACTTGCACCCTTTCCAGGCAAAGACAAATTAAGTTCCTGCATGCCAGGCTTGGCATCATCTCTTAGGGCCAAACCAGGGCCTTGGATTTGAGGTGACTCCACTGGCAGTTGATTAAAATTTAAAACTTGTCCAGTGCCAGACCCAAAGAGTGAACCACCACAGCTTTGCTCTTTCCTGCCAGGGGGCATGTGGTCTTGCCTCCCGACTTCACATGTGCCTTTGTTTCCAATACTTTTCAATTCTTTACCTGCAGAATTTTATTTCTAAGTTTATATCAGAATTTTATGTCTAGGCTCTACATTCCCTTTCTAAGTACTGAGAAATGCTCTAGTGTTAGTTCAAAAATTTAATATATAACAAAAAGAAATTTCCAAAAGATGCAGATATTACTAATCGGGAACTGTTTCCCTCCGGTAGCACTTACTTGTATCTACAATAGATGCTTCAGTAGTGATTTGTTTTATCCTGTCATTAGAAACTAAACCATCTATATCATCCTTTGGTCTTGAAGTGGTAGCAGGCAACTCATTTTCCAATAAAGTATTGGTCGAAAGTCTCACTTTCTCAGCCTTATAGTCATTGGTAGGAAGAAGGGAGGACTGAGGCAGATCTGAAGGTTCTGAAATTCTAAACAAAAGATAACAGTAAGACAACAAAATACAAACAAATGCTAAGCCTTAACAATGATAACTTCCGAAAGTAGTGTGCCTAAATAAAAGTTTTACCTTGCAACATGGTACATTATAAGCTTTCCTTCACAAGTAAGACACAGAACAATACAGCGTGGAGACAGTTCTTTAGTTTGCAAGTCAAGTTGTATCTTAACTTTCTCATACACAGAAACTTTGTCGACACCAAACCCCAATATCAAATTGTCATTGCCATTTTCTGAAAAAGTAAAATATTATTCATAACAATCAAATCAAAGATGTGACATGCACCATAAATATATTGATATTATAAATTGTCTTCATCCTAAGTCCACATATTTGTTGGAATGCTCAATAAGCATCTGCATTTACTAATAATAAAGACATTAACATTATAAATTTTAAAATAACATGTTTTGAAAGCTTAACATGGACTAATTACTAGTTGATCACAGAAAACAAAATCAACATAATTAATTCTTATTGGTGGGGACAAGAATGAATAAACTTCAATGAGATCCATGAAAGATCACAAGGAACCAGCAAGATTTGTCTTAATCACATGTTAACTAACTTGAACATCTTGCCCTGACTTGAAGTTAAAATTGCTCAAAAATTAAATAAAATGAGTGTTATTAAATATGCCTTCATTCCATATTAAGAAAAACATGCTTGAATATTAAAAAGCTTAAACCATGAGTAAGGCTGGAGGGGAAAAACTGAGATATCAGCATCAGTGTTACAGTTCAGAGCTCATGCTTTTGCAGAGTGGAGCATCATACTAATTTGTGAGACAACTAACTTCAGAACCATAAGAAAAATTTCCAGCATTAACTAAATAAATTGTTAAACATGTGTTAGTTGAGATAATACTCTTCTACATAAGTTTACCAGAACAGTTGTGCGAATATTTGCTCACAGATTTAAAATGTTGTGTCAGACTAGAGAGAAGTATGACATTAATCTTAATGATAATGGATATTTTGTTCATGACAGCATATTTTATACATTATCAGAAGGCATCTAACACATCATGCATGACCGTCATTTTGTTTTTCTATCTCCGTATTTAACTTTTATATTTTGACAGATGAAGGTTGTACCTTCATGAAGTTCTAAAAAAATTGTGCCAGATCGAGATAGTTAATTATTTTAACTGAATTTGACCTGCGATAAAGTTTACATTCTCGAGTGCTTCCCAACCCAGTTCACCACAAGATAGTGAAAAGAAGCCTTTGAAAGCATTTAGGTGTTTTGGTGTGGGTTTAGGATGAAAATATAGGTAACTCAAGTTTCTACCCTGTCATAAGAGAATATTTATGTAACCTAAAATGTTGGAATGACATAACTCTTAGCATCTTTAGGACCATGTAGGTCAGCATTATGTTGTTCAAGTAGTCCATGCACTCCAATTGTATTTTTTTCTCCCAATTCTTTCTGTTTGTATGAGATTCTAAAATTATTAAGGTCTGCTATACTTGCCCATGATTCATACATTAATGCTATACTGTCATGATTAATAAGGATTTTGCCACCAAATCTGACCTCCATTAAATATTGATGATTATTAGAAAAATTATGACTCAATTCTCTTCTACAGCAATCCATGGTTGGCAACAATTTACAACAAAAAATAAAATCATTATGAAAACAATACCATTTTAAGAAACTAAAGGTGTTAGGTTTTACGGATTTAATTTTCCCTGTATGAAGCAACAAATATGAAATCATATGGCATTTCTCATAGATATGACACCACCCTCCCACACACTAGGAGTATCAGCCTCAGTGGTAGACATTGAAACCATGCATCTTACAGGTAAGTTAGCTAGAATATACATTTCTATTCATCCACCATGTACGGTTTTAACATGCATAAGCTTTGATTTTTGCAACAAAATACCAAAAAAAATTTCAAGCTTGTTCATGCTTATTACAATTTTAATGTTCATTAGCTAGAAAAATAAATGATAGTCAAATGTATAACGTGTTCAACAAAAATAGTCAAATGTATAACATGTCCAACAAAAATACATAAGTCCATGCTCCCATAAGTAACTGATTTTGAGAGTCAAGTAAAAGCATCAAAGAAACCAGGAATATGAATTAGAAAATGATAGCAAAAAAGGGGTATTCACAAAAAAAAAAGAAAAAGAAATTACCTTGCAGATCAACCCTAGGAGTATACTTATCATTTTGAAATTCAAGGAATACCACTTCCCTTGTGTTGTCATCTTCTGACCACTTCAATAATCGAACATGCTGATCAATATTCTTTTTGTTAGCAGCAAGAACAAGCTCCCTGTTAGGGAAAAAATGCATTGTTCATCAATAAGAAAGAAAAACAACTACCAGCAAGAAGTATTACAAGAAAAAGGCATACCAAATGTAAATACAAAAAGTGCAATGTTAGCTTACTTCACATATCTGCCAATCATAATAGGAAAAAAAATCACTTGACAATGTGGCACGTTGTATTGCTCCCTCTTTGGGCTGACGCCTTACAAGCAGCCAGAGAAAGGTGCAACAGATTAAGTGTTACATAGGCTACCTTTTCAGGGAGATTTCTAAGTAGTGAAATCATATCCCATAATTAAATCAATTACTTAATAAATTGTGTTTAAAGTTGAGGATTATTCAAAATTCAGAAATATCATGACAGGCATTACACATTAAGGACAATGTGTTCCTGATAGGTGTGAGAATAAAACACAGCATCCGAACTGCACATATATTACATCTCAACATTTTATATAGATAAAGTAACTAGACAGTCCATTAATAATTTACTTATGACAATTAACAATCCGAATGTTGAAGGCATTGGCTATAAAACAAAAGAACATCCACTTGACTATAATCAATAAGCCTTGAACATATAAACATCATAACAAAACAAGCCTTGAGCACATAAATAGTAATGTTGTTGAACTTTATTGCGGCACAAGCACACGCTAGGATATATTACAAAATTTCAAGCAAAGACAAGTTTCTGCCATACCAGTGATCCAAATAACTTGAAAGTAAATAAGGCCCAAGTCCAGTGGGCAATATATCATCCAGAATACCTTCAAATAGATCGGGGAAGGAAAAGATTACTAGCTTGGATGTTTCCTGGAAGAAAAAAGGAAGCATCAGTAAGATGAATCAAATTCATATCAAAGGCATAAAAGGCACAACAATGAACATAATGCAGCACCAAAGAGAGGAGATTTTTTTCTGCACCCATCCATGGCCTCCATCCCTCTCCCTCCCTTCCCCTTTCTCTCTCTCTTCCTCTCTTTCCTTCTCTCTCTTCCCCTCCCTCACAGGTTTCTCGATGTGAAGGCCGGAATCATCCCGGTCTGCAGCCGTTACAGCTTGATACGCCTCGAACTGAATGGTTCGAGACGGTTCCACCGACATTGATCTAAACTATACATTGATGATATCCATTGAACCATCAAATAGCCTTATGAAATAATCAAACAAGGAATGAGACATAAGAGTTTTGATTAAAGGTGGTGATTTACAGAAAATATGTTAACTGAGTACTCTGATGAAGAATAATTTTCAAAGAACCTAAATGAATGTACCACAAGATAGTTATCATACAAAGGTAAAGAAAGATGCAAAATGGACTCAAAAGCATTGTGGCATTTCAAATCCATAAAAAAAGGCAGCCTAGTGCACGAGGCACCCGCCATTGCAAGGTTTGGGGAGGGTCAGATGTACACAACCTAACCCCCACATGCAGAGAGGCAGTTCTTGCATCTCAAACAAGTGACCTCCATGTAATAACGGAGAAACCTTACCATTGCGCAAAGGCTCACCCTCTCAATACAAATACATGAAATACCATAAATAGTACAAAACGTTGATAGCATCGAGGCTGCCTGACATGGTTATCCAGCTATTTATTATAGTACGCTAATAAAGAAAATTTACTCTAATGGTGTAATATTTAAGATATCCACTAGATTCCTAACATGGTAATAACAAAATTTGAGACTTCCTGGTATCAACGATATCAACAACGGTTTAAGTTGAGAAAACAAAAAATCATTTGAGCTTACTACAAAGTATGATATTCCCTTCATGCTATCCTTTTTATGTAAAGAGACAACAATTAGGTAAATAAATGAATAAAGTAAATGAAAACAAAAGATACAAAATAATGATATCGAAAGTCATTTTTTATATACAAAACTGCAATCTTAGGTTGAACATGCAACTAATGGACTAACCTCAGTAAATTTACGCTCCTTGCTTGTGATCACTTGAACTAGGTAACCCTCTTCAATACCATCTTCATTAACTCGAAAGCAACCAATAATAATACTATCATCACGCACCCACTCAATGGAATCCACTGTTAAAAGTAAAAGAACTGTTCAGCATTCAAAAGTATAATCTATATCTTAAAGAATTTCAATTGGCACACCAAAAGGTGGTAAAAACAGATTAAAGGTTTGAAAATAAAGCATAAATCTAGTTGCAGTATCTCATGTTATGAACATATTGAACAATAACGATGCAAAGAGGATGCTAAATTTGTCTGAGTATTCCTCTGAAAGAAACCTCGAGAAATGTAATAAAGGTTGATCTCTAATTCCCTCTTCACAGATGATACGACAAATCAGAAGCTCCACACTACAGTTTTCTTTTATATTAGATCTTTCATTTATCTACACTTACATAATGGAAATGTGAATGTGACTGACTGCCATCCAATCAACCCACATTGCATGACCAGGCCTAACAGGGAAACGACGCCAGAAGGTGGGAGGAGGGGGAGAAGGGCATTGCTCCAGAAAACAATGATTAATGCTGACAATCAAGAGAGAGAAAGAGAGAGGGAAAAATGAAAAAGCAAATACTGTTGTCAGTCTTCTAAGAATTGAAGGATCTCGAGTCCAGTTTAAAAAGCCCTTAGAGTTCCGCTTCAACAAAAAAAAGGAATGCTCTGACTTGCATGGCACTTGTTCAGTGCCAGTAGTGCATATAATATGATCTCTTGCAAGACATCCATTGGATGTTCAACATGGGCATCCAACATCATCTCGTGTGACAATCACATGACACCATGGAAACAAACCTCCTGCAATTTTGAGAAGATCTGTCACACTAGGAAATTGTAATTAAACAAACATCTCCATGATCTCAAAGAAGCCTAATACTCATGGGAAAGAAAAATGCGAAACCTTTTCAGATCCTCTCCGGTTTGATATTGAACTGGAGAGGGGACCAAAATTGGACAGATTGCTTCGATTTCCAAGCTTTTCAAATTTTTGGGATTTCAAAGAGGAGCCAACATTTAATTTCCATATTTACTTGTCTCTCAAATTTTCTTTCTATGTGAAATCGCAGGAATTCAATGTAAAATTTTTAAAATTTTCAATCAAATTTTATTTAAATATCAAAGCATGATCACCCATTCTATATCTTTTCCTGAATTCAATGACATGCATAGCATGTCCCAGAACACAACTGCTTAACCATCTCTTCCTATTTTTGTTATGAATGAATTGAAATAATTTTAATCAGATGAATGGATCCAACATGATTGATCTCACACATGCAACTGCATGTGTCAAAATGTAGTTGTTCATAACTATAAGAGTCCTATGACATCTTGGTAGACTCCTAGTCAAATGTTGAATTTTGAGTGAACTTGGAAGTAGGTAAACTTGGTTTCCCTTTTAGCTTAACTAGGCCAAATGACTTTTATTTAGGCAGTTTATGGTTTCATTTTTGATACATTGATTGAAAAAAAAATCAAAAAAGTCAATTAGAATTATTAAAAAAATAGAAACATTACAGAATGATACATTTAAGTCAAGAAATATATTAGATATCATTTTTAACTAAATTATATTGTTTCACACTATTGGATGTATCATTTCCTATGTTGCATCAATTTAGGAATAGTTGTCGAGTTCTAATGTGTCTAAGAGTCCCAAAATTTTAGAATAAGAGCCATGACTCAAAATCCACGGGATATGGCCACTTTTGATTTTTCTGTAGAATGGGATGCACCATCGTCCTGCCCCATCCCGAACTATGGATGGGGTATATCTGAGGATGCACCAAACAAAATGCTAGGATGATGGTTGGGCAATCTCATCCCAATACATGGGAAGTGCCCCATCCCGACATTCCCCAAGATATCACACGAGGACTTGAATCCTCAAATAAGAACACTTGGTTCAAAAGCATCTAGAAATTGGAAGTAGGTATGTGCATATAACATCTAAACGCCATTAACAATTAGAGCCAATCATCACTTAACCTTTAGCATCTGGTGTGAACATTATACACCAAGGTTCGCCCTACTGGGCATACCATACCTACCGATACCGAACCAGTATGCAGTCTCGTACCATTCCGACACTTGGTACATCTCACTGTCTCATATTGTACCATGTACCGACACTGTAGTATGATAGAACCGGTACAGGGTTTACTACCAAGACGGCAAACCATGCTAGACAAATTTGCATATTGATTTATGTACACTTTTGTGGCCTTACCCCAAACCAGAGTTTGCAATCATGGTACTAGACCACAGATCAGTATCTAATCGACACACCCTATATTGAGTGTAATTATGATACATATCTCAGAATTGGTACTCACTACAAGGGGTACACCGAATCTAAGTCCCTGCCAATATGTTGTGATATGCCCCACACCCTGTGGTATGGTCTGATACAGCAGGCTATGCTCTAAAGTCATGCCAAAGATTAAAAATTAAATGTCATCAAAGTAAGGCAAAGCAAATTTTGGTCGATAAGACCTAATCATCAAATAGTAGTCAAAATGGAGACTAGCAATTAATTCTTTTAACAAACCTGATTAATAGAATCAGAGTTATCTATCAAGTGTCATTCTTTACTAAATCGCATGCATCAAATCTAGCTAAAATCTAATCATTATCATCCAATGTCTTCTGCATCATGCACAAAAGGCCCGCAGCACCTCATCCATCGTCTCCACCTACTTTGCCTATCTCCTACATCCACGAAGTGCCATCTCCATCCATTGCCAGCTTTCCCTAATTATAGCAGGACCCATCCTCTTGACATGGCCTATAACTAGCCAAGCTCCACCAATGTTGGTAATCCATTACCTCCTCCAATCCTCTCTCTCTCTCCCTAAGTCAAAAACTTTACTTTCCTCCAAATCATCTTGGAACATAATGTTGCAAGGGTTAGTAATCTTCCCAAAACCTATAAAATCTTAGTCTAAAGAAAATTCTTTTCAAGATTGGAAAAATTAGGAGATGACAAAAGAGATGGCATAGATAGTTTATAAGTACAACAAATTGAACCGCTATAAGTTGGGTGCAAATGGGTCGGGTTGGATCGGGGCACAAGTAAACCCGACTAGACCTGGTTCCTTATTTGGGTCCTAATGTTGACCCAAACCCAACCCCATAGAAGATTGGGTCGGATCGAGTCAGATCCACAGCCAAATGTTTTGTCCCAACAGGTCATTCAGGTCGGGTCGGGTCCATGTATGACTCAGTCCCAACCTAAAAAATTCGGATCTGGATTGAGTATGAGTCGGATCCAAGTCCATCAGCCCCCCTCTACTAATCACACGGTTAAGGCTAGAAAGATTAGCAAACATTCTGTCATTCAGCTTCCAGGCTTAGGGAACTTCTTGCTATTGGGACAATCTTATCCAGCAAATCAGAATATGTTAGTAAGCAACAAAATATGAATCCCTACAAGCATAGGGATTGCAAGCATTGTCTTTACACATAGAAAAGTATTGGGTTTGTTGATGTTAAATCTAGATTGTTGGAAGCAAATTCATAACTAGAAGAAGGGGTTAGGAGAAGGGTCTGAACCCTGAACACAATACAAGTTTAAAAGTTTAAACTTAAACAATATTTCCCCAGATGGAGTATAACAGCAAGACATGAAAGACTATATAACCATTACAAATATTTATCGGTACCTACTGAACGAGAACATGCAATTCAATCCAAATAGTTGACTTCCACCTCTAAGCATTTCAAAACAAATAAAGCTCTCTATTCTATCCAAACTGTTAACAACTATAAAAATGCCCAAGACCATGCAAATAGCATCATCATACAGTTTGCTTCAAAAAAATTTCTTTGGTCTATACCGGGTTCGGGTCGGGTCGTCGATAAGAAGGCCCAAATTCGACCGAGATAAAAAATGGGTCAGGTCAGATCGGGTGGGGTCAGAGTTCAGTAAACCCAGACCCAACCCGAAATGCGAAATGGGTCGAATTTTAAAACCCGATCCGGTCCTATGGCTCTTTCAAAGTAAGTTGGATCAGGTCTAAGCAAGTCAAATCGGGTCAAATCAAGTCACGGGTCAACTCGACCTATTTGCAGCCTTATATGTCCTTTTGGTCAAACTAAAACCTTATGTAGACGGCAAGTATAAAGGCTACATAATCACTTCAACTGAACTCATGATTTCAAAAACCCTATTCAGTCAACTCTTCCTTTGTAAGTACATCCATCCTCATCTTATGTTTGATGAACATGTTACATTACTTGTTCGAACTCTTTTTGATGCATCAAAGCATTATCTTTAGACACAGAAAGCTTCTCAAGCAATCAACATCACCCAACCAGTTAAGCGTCTAGCAATCACTAGCAAACAATGGCAGCAGCATAAGCCATGAAATTCACTCTACTCAAATACTAGAAATGCATTATTTTTCACATAATTTAAATGTTGAAACTCCAGGGGCTTAAATATAAGGCAATGTTGACTTAAACCATAAGAAAAGACCATGAGAAAAATAAACCCCTAAGTTGAATCAGTTCCGTGACAGACCTCCACATCATCAATGCCACTATATGTCGAGCACAATAAACATTACTTCGAGCAGAACACATGAACAATAACAGAATCTGCCAATTTCATCAAGCCTTGTGATTCCTCTCAATCTAAAAGACATTCTCACATCACTGACAGAATAACCTTGCCAGATCTTGAGGTACATGAACCACATGACAAATACTTTTCATCAGCATGCATCTAGTCTAAAATGTCATTTTTTTTGAATGTACTCAAACTGCTTTTCTTTTTGCCAATTAAATGTGTCTGCAAAACCAGCACTACAATATCTCAAAGCTTTATGCATAAAGATTGACAAAAATAAATAACACGTTAAATTTGAGGTTCACATAGCTTTTTCTCATAGCTCTTATATGACTTAGAAGAAAAAAATGGTATCATTTTCAAGGTCCTGCTTTATTTTTAAATAATTATGTAAAAAATTCAGCATGAACATAATATACCAAGCAAGTACAGTGGACATAACATGACCAACAGCAGCAAGTATTCCAAATGAAAATTGAATCAGAGGTAAAGAGAACAAGTAATTTTAAAAAAATTATTAAGCCCAGCAACACCCTGCCATTGGCTTTATGCACAAGGAAGGGATTCCAAGTCCTGTTAGCACTCAAAAGGAATCTTACCTAAAAGCATAGAGAGAGAGAGAGAGAGATTGAATTACTTGTAGGTGATTGAACACTTCTTGAAATAATAACTCAAGTTTTGAAATTATGATTATTAAAGGAGGATATGTATCAACAGACCTTTTATGGTGCATTCTGTATCAGCATCACTTGTCCATGACTGGAACAAGAGTGACATGCCAAGTTGTTCCTCAAAATTGGATGACAAGATGCTCAAAGTATTCTTCCTTGTAATAGCAATGAAATCACCTTCCACACTCCAGTCAACTACAGACATAAGCAAATAAGAACATTCAAACCAACATGATCATCTGGATGTGATTATTTAAGAGAAAACCAGTTGACCGTAAGTAAAAATTCAACTGATGAGGCAGTTAGCTAAATTCAATCACAGAACAAATCAGCTTTAGATGTTAAAAAGAAATGGGTTACAAAGATTTGAAAAAATATCAGTCATCCGTCATCAACATCTGAAGTAAAAATGCGTACTGAAATTTATGATGTGAACATGTGAAAACATATTATTCTCACTTGAACTAAGTTCATCTAGGTCATAGTTTAATTAAGTAGACCTGAAGCAATCCATAAAAATTGAAATATAAATAAAATTAATTATAGCTGAACCAATCTGAGTTTAAAAAAGGATTTCGGATAAAAGAAAATCAGGATCATAACGAGAAGATCTGATATCACAAAAATTATTTTTTTCTAGGAATAAAACAAACCAGCATCAACATTGTCCATTACATCCTTCAGTTGCTCCTTGAGATGTCCACGGTATAGCAAGCCATGACTTGAAAGGACAACAAAAGATTCCTCAGCATTTTTTTTCCACTTCAAGTCTTTAACAATGCTGGATTTCTTGATAGAACATGAAAATGATGGCTCTTGTTCCTACACCAAGGTTGGACAAAAAATAAAAAGCAGTTTAAGTAATATAATACCAACATGTTCTTATCAAGCACATCAAATGATGCTAAGAGGCACACTAATGTAGTCAGAGACCTAGTTGATAGTGGGTTAACACATCAAGTTACAACTATTAACAATTAATAAAAAAATCAAAACAAATAAATGTGAAAAGTGAGATAACACCATCTCAAGAGTAGGCATTCCCACAAAAATGTCACGGCATACATTTTCAGTGGAAGAGAGGTGGAAGAAAGAAAGCTTCCTCCTTGATGAAAAATAGAATTCAAAAAGGGCAATGAACCATAGTCAATCCACAGGGAGCAAATAATTTACCAGAACAAAGGAGGTGACCTATGAATTACGTGATGCTGTCCTTTACAGCAGAACTATTATATCCACAAAAGAATAAGATTTGTCATATTATTTAGCCCACACAACATAAACTGTTTCAAGAAGTTACGGTATCCAGTAACAGATCCTCCAACAATGATTGGTGAACTGTACCTAAGACATCGGCCTAACACAAGATGTTTGCTTATATTCCACAGCAATGCTTCATTGTGCTTGAGGCATGTACTAGTAAAGTGATAAAATCCAAAGGCATAACCATCAAACAAGTATAGTATGAAGAAAATATTAATGGTATATAACAAAGTCTGACAGCAAAAGGAACGTTAAGACCCTGAGCCAGTTTTTTAGACCGGGGTTGGATTAAATTGCTCCATAATAATTTTGAAGCTGGGTTTAACAAATTCAAATACTATAGTCACTTTTTATGTAATAATTAATATTTATTTTCATCATTTCATTTTAATCTCACAAACGTATGGTTGACGACCCAAAAGGACTAGAATGTCATATGTAGTTGTTCCTTCATGTTGCAACATCACCTGGTAGCAAGGCATGATTCCTCTCTAATTTCAATGGCCTGTAAGAACTATAGTCAGAGTCCCACTCTTCAGAATTCCAAAATGAGTAAGTTTCTTTATCACGTGACTCACTGAGGCATGGAAAGACCAAATTATCGAGCTCTCATCAGATAATTTGAGCAAAATGTTTGATATGAAACAAAGTGGTTTTTATTATGAATTTATTCAGGTAGAAAGAGGACCTTAAAACTTATTTTTAGGTGCATCGGAAGCTAAAAGCTTGGATCCAAACTGGAACAGAGGTCAATCTACAATAAATCCACTGTAGGTTAAAAAAAGAACTTTTTTTGAAGTGAAAAAGGTCAGATGACTCATCATAAAACATGCAAGATCAATAAGTGATGCATGTTTAGGTATAAATATTTGTTTCAAAACTAAACTTATAATGCATATATAGATACACATGGATGTACTTGTGTATTTTCCCAATTACCTGAGTAACTACCTAAGTATAAATCATTCCGGTATTCACACAAATCTAGCTGGTTTATCTGGTTTGTTAATTAGATGGACCAACTACTGCAAGAGTAAGTTTAATAACTAACTCTAATTGGGGTAAAACAATATTCTACTAGGGAATAGAAGCACTCAACTAACCTGAAAGGGCTCGGGAAATAATAATATATGCCTTCCCAAAATCAAAAACATCACTAATGAACTCAATATGAGATAGCATTCAATAAGTTGGTCTTTCAATCAAATTAGACTTGGCATTAAAGTTCATGGTTCGTTAACTAAAAAGAAAAAAAAAAAGAAATATGTGCTCCAGTTAGCAGAACATGATGGATACCAGTAATAGATAAGATTTTCGGTTTGTATGGGTCTTCTTTGAGATTTAACCGCAATGGGATTTAAAGAGAGAGGCGGGAAGAGAGGGAAAAAGAGTTGGTTCGAGTTCTTTTGGGTCGAATTAGGTGTTGAGATTAGTAATGAAACGGATAAATATCAGCTTATTACAAGGCGTGCAGTGCAAACATCTAAGCTTTACAAACTTTAAACGGAAGAAAAAGCAAAAGGCGACCTTTTCAAGAAGTGACGGAACAGAGAACAAGTGAATCTCTCCCCCAACAGTAGCAGCGAGAGTTGAAGAATCCCCAGAAAGCGCAAGAATCGAAACCCTTCCAATCCGCACATCCACGACACTCGAATTCTGAACACAAGGGCCCTTCCCCTTCTCCTTGATCTCCTTTGCTAACCCAATGACATCCTGAGTCTTGGCAACAAGAAACCCTAATAAACCAAGAACCCTGGTTCAGCAGAAAGAAGGAAAGATGGGCATCAATGAGATAGAGGGACGGAATGGGACCTTCAGAGTGGGCGAGAAAGAGCACGCCAAACCGCTCGGAGACCGCCAGGGGCCGCGACGGAGGGTTCTGGAGATCGAAACCGGAATCGGAGGGCTTCAGAGGGACGGATTCGCCAATGCGGGAGAAGACGAAGTCCGTAGTGCCGCCTCGGTCGCCTTCGATCTCTTCTTCGAGGCGGATGAGATGGTCCTCGGGCTCTTCTGCCATGGCGGAATCCGAAACCCTACCGCTTTATCGCCAGGAAGAGAGAGGAGGAGGCGGGTGGGAGGGTTGGGAGAGACTAATGATAAAGCTAAAGGATGGGATTTGCCGGGTGTCAGACGGGCTCTATAGAGAAAGGAGTATGGGGCGGGAACAGGGCGAAAAGAGCCCTAAAAACACGAACGGCAAGGTGGGCCTCACCTGAGAGGCAGCGTTTGGTACACGCGAGGTGCCGGAATCATCTTCTTGTATTGTGTAAAAACATAAATAATTTCCATGAAAAATTATTCTTGCCTCTGAGATTAACTACGGATACTTACAGTGTGGAAGTCTAGTCCATTTATACAGCACCTTGAAAAGGTGCATATTCAACAACCAAAAAAAAAAAAAAAATCCAGTCCACTAGCTTAAAATCTTTGCGGATGGGAACTTCAAAAATCATGCATAATAAAATTTAAATTATATATTCCATATTTTTTTAAAAAAATCGAATGCTTGCTTGATTAGTACCATTTTTTGCCGCTTCGATATGAAGACTAAAATTCAGAGAGATAAAATGGATGGTAAAAATTGGTAAATATTAGCCGTTCTCAACCTAAAAGAAGAAGGAAAGAATTTTTTTTTATTTTTAACATGTATTTATATCTATGTTTTTTTTTGTGGTAATGTCCCTATTGCTAAATTTTTGACCATGAACATCAATAGTAGTTATTTTATTTTTTTATTATCTTTACATTAATATCTTTGGGGAAAAAGTCAATCGTCGAGTTGCATTACAAAAGAGTTATATGAAGTTTTTTGAAATATATTTTTGTCAAAAAATAATGGCTGTTTTATAGTTAAAATAATAATTTATTAAATTTACAATAAAAATATAGAAAGAGAGACAATATTGGAAAAATAGGATATAAAGATAGTATAAATATATAGATTATGATATTAGAAAGATAAGTTCAAAATAATTCATAATTTCTTTTGCACAAGCGATATGCATGATCTAATGTATAAACCAAGTATGGAAAAGTTTGGATTTAAGAGCATTTAGATAAAAAAATTTACAAAAAATGGTAAGTTGCTACCCTAGCATGTGGGGGGGAAAAAAATAGAAGTGGAATAAAATTTCAAACTTAAAGATAGAAATGATACTATAAAATTAGAGATACATTTGAATTTTTTTTTATAAACCTAAGTAGCTGGTACATAACCCATTAAACACGGGTCTCATGAATTAAGAATTTATATATATATATATTGATCCAATCAAAATATAAAATAAAATTTGTTCACGATGAGTTGGGATACAAGTGGATTAGATAATATCTGTTTAGATCTATTTTTATGTCTAAATCTATTCGAATATAAATAAAAAATTTGCATCCAGCTAATATTTATATTTATATCTATATTTATTAAATAAAATAAATATGGATATGGATATATTGCTTATTCATGATCAATCCAATTTTAGCCCTACCATAACTCCCACAAAATATTCGGGTTTCTGTATAAAATTTGGAGTTTTGGAATTTATAAGTAAAGTTTATTGCAAATCGAGTCTAGATAAAAAAAATATCAAATTTCAAATAGATCGGGCCACTCCGAGCTTTGGCCAATGATCAGCAAACTAACTCAAGATTAAAATAAAGAACTTATAAATATTTTTCATCTGGAAATTTGACGGCGTCATGTCCAGGTTTGTACCTGAGAGGTGTCAATTACGTTACTATCAGCGGCACACAAAAATGTCTGCTGAACCTCCGCCTTCCAACGTCGTTTCAAGACCTTGATTCTTATACGCTTACGATCAAGAGCACGCGTAACTAAGCAGCTCTCTCTCCCCCCACAAACCCATAAATATTTCACTTGCCCCGCCCCAGTCTCGATAAACCTCTCCTCATGCCTCACCAAAGCCCTCTCGCTTCTCAAAACTCCTCGTGAGCTCCACCAAATCCACTCTCTGCTCATCACCTCCTACCTACTCTGGCCGCGCTTCTGCTCTAGCAAGCTCATCGCCGAGTACTTGGAGCTCCGGAACCCCGCTGCCTTTCGGTCGGTCTTCATCTCGACTCGCTATTCCAAGAACAACGTCTTCATCCGGAATTCTTTGATTCGAGCTCGAATGCAGATTGGCATATTCTCGGAAGCTCTGGATTACTATATCGAGCTACGGGGGATGAAATTGGCCCACAATGCCTTCACCTTCCCCTCAGTTCTTGGCGCCTGTTCTGGCTCGGCCGATCTCGAGCTAGGCCGGAGAATCCACGAGCACGTTTTAGAAGTTGGATTGGGTTCTGATTTGTACATCAGAAATTCTTTGAGTGATATGTAAGCGAGGGTCGGTTCCTTAAATGAGGCTGGGAAGGTGTTCGATGGAATGCATCACAGAGACATTGCTTCGCCTGGAAATAATGTGCACGAGGAATGGGAGAAAACTGTGGATGTTTAGGGGGAATCAAAGTTACTGGTCTGATTCAAGATTGTTCCACAGTGGAGGGTGTCTTTCCGGCCTATGGAGGTCTTGGGGCTGTTGAAGAGGGTGGAATGATTCATCGGCTTGTATATAAGATAAAGATCGAGGAGGATAGACTAGTGAAAATGGCCTTATTTTTTCCATGTACTGCAATTTGAGAATTTAACTGATGCTCAAAGAATTTTTGATGTGATGATGGGGAGGGACACTGTTTCTTGGTATACCATGATTGATGGATATTACTAGTTTGGTGGCTTTGACATGGCTTTGGAGCTGTTTCAAGAGATGATGATTTGATCAAAACTGGATCTCGTGACAATCACAACTGTTCTTCATGTTCCTCATGATATCAGTGACTAAAAACTTGGTGGTTCAGTTCAAGATTACATGATAAGGAAGTGGTATGGATGCGATATTGTGGTTCTGAGTGTTCTTATAGCTATGGATTCAAAGGGAGGAAATTTTTTCATGTCATGGAAAGTGTTTGATCAGATGGATTATAGGGACTCTTTTTCATGGGATTCACTGGTTAGTGATTTTGTTAACAGGGGATTTTTTTGGTGAAGAGACAGACCTTTTTTAAGTCTATGAAAGAGTTGGAAGTAAGACCTGACTCTGTTACAAATTTGTTTATCAGCAATGCTCTTGACATGTACCTAAAAATGTGCTAGATTAGAAGATGCATTGAAAGTGTTTGTGAGCATGGGAACCCCTGATGCAGTACGTTGGAATACTATTATATCTGGGTGTGTCCAGAATGGTAATTGCAATTTAGCGTTCAAACTGTTGAACCAAATGAAGGTCAAGGGACCAAATCTGGACATGGCAACAATATTGGGCATCTTGTCTGCATGCTCCTTTGTCGCAGCAACAAGAGCAAAAGATCCATGGTTGCATTTTCAAACTTGGTTTAAACAGTGATGTTCCAGTTTGGAATGCTCTGATTGAAATGTACTCAAGTGTGGCAGTTTAGATTATGCAGTCCGTGTCTTTGAACATATGAATACCAAGCACCTTGTGTTGTGGACCTCTTTGGTGTGTGCCTGTGGTATGTATGGTCAAGATGAGAAGGCCTTGAGAACATTTCGGAGGATGAAAGATATGGGTCTAAGACCAGACAATGTCGCATTTATCGCTGTCATGTATGCATGTATCCATGCTGGTTTAGTCAAAGTAGGTAAGATGTATTTTAAGAGGATGGAGAAAGACTATAATATCATGCCCAAAATGGAACACTATGTTTGCATGGTTGATCTGCTTGGTGTTTTTGGAAATTAGAGGCAGAAACTTTCATTGAAGAAATGCCATTTGAACTGACATAAATTATGGGGAGCTCTACTCAGTGCCTGTAGAGTCTCTGGTGAAACTAAGATGGCTGAGCATGTTGCTAAAAGAATTATGGCCTCATATTCAGAAAACACTGGCTATTATGTTCATGTATCAAATATAAATGCATCTATAGGGAAGTGGGATATTGTTAGTAAGATGAGGAAATCCATGAAAGATAAATAAAATGAAGAAAGATCCAGGATTTAGCTGGATAGAAATCAGAAATAAGGTGCATGTTTTTTGGACTGGGGATCAATTGCTGGAACATTCTAAGGAGGTGCATCAGCTGTTAGAAAGACTTGATGGATTGATGGCTAAGGAAGGATATATTCCTAATAAGAACTTTGTCCTGAAGGACGTGGAAGAGGACAATAAGGGATATATGCTATGCACACACAGTGAGAGGCTCTAAAGCTTTTGGGTTGTTAAATACAAAGCCTGGAACGCAATTGCAGGTAATGAACATTCAGAAGTGTGGAGATTGCCACACGGCAAGCAAATACATATCAAAAGTTGTCCAGAGAGAAATATTGGTCCGAGATGCTAGTCACTTTCATCGATTCAAGGATGGAATTTTCAGTTTTGGTGATTACTGGTGACAAACCTTTTTTTTCTATGCTTAGGACTGATTTTTTCAGACATGTAGAATTCAAAATACTAATAGGGCAGATGGAGAGTTCTGACTTTACTTAGTGAAGATTCACTTAATTGGTTTTTATACAAATAATAGAGAAAATTTTGAAAATCAAAAGGGCTATCCGTATATGGACAGTCTTTTGTCCTGTAATCTTAATCGAAGAGTTGGATTACATTTGTGAAATTTTGTGTAAGTTAATCCATTACCAAGAATGTAGGTGGCAAAAGTGACTGAATTCATACCAATTTAAAAAAATGAAAATGATGAAGCAGATTTGCAGATGCTTGTTTTTCAATTAGGTGGCATCCCTTTATCAATTGATTGTAAGCATTGGTCATCCATAAGCATGAGGTGGAATTGGAGTGGGAGCAAGTATGAGATTTGATGGAAGAAATGATGATTATTTATTTTGCTTAAACTTCAGTGTGTCAGAGTTAATGGGAGCAGATTAGAAAGAAGGCAGCTTGGAAACAGGTTAGATATCGTAATACTATGATTCATGTTTCTAAAACTGTTAAATGCTAGCAGCAGGACTACACTAAAACTGTTAATGCTAGTACAATTTTTTTTTATTGATCTTGCATGTTGCCCACCTGTTCTGATTACACCATCATTTTTTCATGCATGTTCTCTTAAGAATTGATGCTGGGAATATGCTTAAGCAGTCTTTTGCACGTAATTAGATATGCTTATGAAGTGATAATTCCATGCAGGGGATTTAACTATCGTAGAATTTGGGTCAGGAGCAGCAAAGGAAATACATATATATATATATATATAGCATCCTTCCAACACTTCATGTATTTAAGTTGAGAGAAAATTAGGCTTCACCCTGGTGCTGGCATGCAAGTTGACTTATTATGGAATTCACAAAGTGCAGCAAGTTCAGTTTGTCCCCCTTGTTGTTGCAAAATAAGCTTCACGGAGCGTACGGTATTTGGTAAGCATTCTCTCTTGTGGTGGGAAGCTGTCTTTTATGCCAGGAAAGTCGGAGAAATTTTTCATCCATGCAGAAAGTGATGGATACCTTTGCTCATCAATCATCTTTAACTCCATAATTTCTTCCAACAAGCTGACCGTGTCTACAATCCAACCGAGTGATATATCTGCAAATCCAAGTGTTTCTCCATTAAAAAACTTTTTTCCTTTAAGCTCCCCTTCCAAGATCTTTAAGTTTTCTGAAGCAGATACAAGTGCTTCCTCTCTCTTTTCCCCTTGTGAGATGAAAAATTTCCACATAGAAGGCAGAAACTGCCACAAAGAGCAATTGTTTTGTCAAAGTTAGAATGCAAACAAAATAATCATGAGAAGCAAAATTGATAGAATTTTAAACACAGCGGGGCGCATAAGACAGCTGTAGATATGTTCATGGACAATGGCATTGGTCAGTCTTGCTTTCATAGGAAAAATTTCATTAATTTCTGGAGAAGATTGTTCTGTGAGCCAACTTTCAATTCCCAATATTGGTAAACCAAGACCTGACTTTATGCTAACGGAGACTGCTTTCTCCATCTAATTCAAGATATTACATGGTAGCCAAAAAAATCTTGATTGCTTTTTCCCCCCTACTTCTTTGGAATGTTTGGAGGGATGCCTAGACCTCCCTTGTGAAGAAACCTGTCATTTTTTATTGTCCATGAGTTCCAGGAGAGTTTTGCTCTTTTGACATTCTCTTCTTGTCCTGTCTGATGGGGTAACATTAAGGTACACTTAATGTAAAACATAGGAATTTCCTCATATATTTTCCTTATTAGATGTTAATGTCATCATAAGTCAATGGGGTGAATAAAAATACATGTTAGTGTCACTAGATATGAAATGGTGGGATGCCTAAAATTATGGATGCTTTTTTCTGGTTCATCAGACCTTTTAATGTCCTTTTTAATGTTCATTCATGGAAATCATGACAAGATCTGGTCAATTTGTGTCTGTGATGACTGATGACCTTACTAAAATTTTGTAATAGGTCCAACCCAGTGACCTTACTCAGTTTTTAGTTGTTACATGTGGTTTATGGTGGTTTTGCTGTTTCTGAATTTCTAACATTGGGTATGAATGCTTGTGTGCTTATTTCTCCTACATTTCTCCCACTTCTGAATTCTCTTATCCATTTCCAAGTCTTTCATGCTATAATGCTGTGGAAGGTGCAGTTTTTTACCCCTATCTAAATTATCACTCATAATGACTTCCTGCCAAATTTCTCGTACACCCTAGCTAGGATTAAGCATTGTCTGATGGTTGTACCCATATATATCCTCAGTTCATCACTTTTCGCTATAACAATTTGAATAGGAAATCATGGGCCCTGATGGTCTATAATATGTACCACAAACAAATCATTTACAGATTAGCATTGTTTAAGGCATCAATAATAAGGGGCAGATGTCACTATTACCTTCTCATCTCCAAATTTAGACCAGAAACGTGCCATGGCCCTCTGATAAGGATCTTCTGGGAGGATGGGATTCTCTTTCCATGTCTCATCAATGTATTCAAGGATGACATATGATTCAGCAATTGATTTCCCATCATGAACAAGCACAGGAACCTTCTTATGAACAGGATTATACTTCAACAGCAATGGACTCTTGTTTTGGAGATCTTCTTCTATGAAATCATATTCGACCCCCTTCAGTTTGAGTGCCCATTTGATCCGTAGGACAAATGGGCTCGACCAGGTCCCCAATAGCTTTACCTCTGCTTCTGCCATTGCTGCTCGTAGAGGTTGTTGCTGCAGAACCGTATTTGTAAGCAGGCATATGCTGATTTTCTTTTCTTTAGTTGTTGGTGTATTTGTTTGTTCCTATGGACTACTCTTTCCTCTCAAAGACTTTGCCGGCCTTTTGTCCTGATATACTTATCTCTCAGTATCTCTGGAATCCTTTCCATTTATACTATCGGTAAAAGACTCATCTTCATTTATTTACCTACCTGAATTTTGAAAACTTCTGTAATTCACCAATAAAGTCTTTTATAAAGAAACTGTGTGTTTCCATTAGTTATTTTTCTCAGTTTTCTATTCATTCGGGTCGTCTTGGGAGAAGGGTCTCTTCTCATACATGTTTAACTAAATATCTAAAAAATTTTCTAGCTTCAGATGTTTATACTTGGCAAGCAGCGGCAAGACGCCTGTAATCTTGTGAGACTCTTCCATTCAACAACTGGTCAGGTATGGTGCACTGACTTGTGTTATAGATAATGTGAAAGTAATGAATCAGAATATGGAAGTTTATTTCAGGTCTCCAGTTAATAAGCATCAAGTTTGTGCTGGATGGAGCTCATATGATTAAAATTCAAGCATCTACATGTTCTTCTTGTTTTGTTGCTTATGTCGGCAGATTCCCAAGTATCATGAAGGGCAAACTTATGGGCAGAAAAACATTTTGTTATATTCTTTTATGCTACCAAACAAATAGAAGGACCATTCGAAGTGGTTTGCGTTTTGTCATTTAGCTTTACGCCAGATCTTCGTTGTTCTTCATTCTTCTAGACGACATAACAACATTGCTTTTCCCAAAAGTATCTTTTTTTGAGGAAAAGGGAGTCTGAAGCCGCCCAAGCTTTACTAATGAAAAGAAACGAATGCTGTACGGAGTTTACCAGGAAAAAAGATAAAAGGTTTGAACAGCAGCGACCAATCCAAGGCTATGTCTTATTGCAAGTCTCAATTTCTGTCCCTTATCTGCCTGCATTTGTTCAGCTGCCGGATGATGGAATACAGACTTTACAGCGGGTGCATTTGTGCACGAATTCTGATAGTTTGGGTAATAAAAGTAGTTTTTTGAGAGAAAAATAAAAAAGTTTGAAACATACTAAGTGTTGTCCTTCCTTTTCTTTCAAGTTGACAGACTTTACTATGTGGCCAGCCATATACCGTATAGGCTGACGATGAAGATCTGTTCCGAGCATTCCAAAATATTTTATTTTTTAATTTTATTGAATGTATCCGTATTCTTCAAATATGAACGGAAAAAAAAAAGGTTTGCACCTTGAGAATTTTTTTTTTTTTGTTTTTGTTTTGTTTTGTTTTGTTTGTTCATGCTGGTCACAATCCAACGAAGAAAATCTGCTTGGACCAAAAATCCCACGCCAACGAAATCCTGCAGGGCTTTGAAAGGCATCACCTCCTCCACTGTGGTGAGGAATGCCAACCACATGATGGTAGTGCATTAGTGACCGGTACCAATAGCCATTAAAGCTACTGTCCTGGGATTTGAATTTAAGCAGCATCACCACTAATTAATGTCAAGATAAATTTGCTTTTGATGGGTCCTTTGAGACTTGCAAGGGGAGCAGGTGATGGTTGTGTGGTTCAGATGGTATCCGTGCGAGCATGCGCAGGGGGGAGATCGCTGTCCCAAACGCACGTGGTTGCCCGCCACTTTACGAAGGGCCCCGGCAGGAGGTTTCCGCCTAAACCAGCTTGCCAACCAGACTTGACCACCAACCCACTCTCGACGGTGCACGATGACATGTGGGTCATATGAGAGAAATGATTGGCCTACCTGCCACAGCCCACCAACTTAACAATGGATTCCCATGTGATTCACGCGAGTCAGCACACCACATGCAGTGCTCTTGTACACCATATTCTGAAGATGGTGTACTATAGGTAAACCCTAACACGTGTGTGTATGTATGTATGTGTGTGTATATATATATATATATATATACACATCATCTTTATGAACAAAGATCTTGGGCTTTGGTTCTTGCTTGAGCTGGATGACAGAAAATTATCCTATCCGGTTCCTTCGTGATATTCTGAACATGGTATACTATAGATGAACCCTAACATGTGTGTGTGTGCGCGCGCGCGCGCGCGCGCGCGCATACATCATCTTCATGAACAAAGATCTTGGGCTTTGGTTCTTGCTTGAGCTAGATGACAAAAAATTATCATGTCCGGTTCCTTCATAATATTCTGAACATGGTATACTATAGATGAACCCTAACATATGTGTGTGTCTGTATATATGCATACATCATCTTCATCAACAAGAATTCTCGTACAATTAAAGAAGAATTATCGTATGATCAAACTATTCAGATGAGTCTTTGATATCTCATTCATTAGGGATTACCATTATATATCACTTTTGAGCTGCGAAAATAATATATGTACATTGATATATTTGGATGTGTTTTATGTTGTATAGGAAATAGATTTTTTTGTTGCATGCCGTATCTGAACATGTGGCACTTAAAATTTGTATCTTATGGTCAATCTATATGTCTCATGTGGGAGGATACATGGAATAATTACTTGGAATTTTGCCTTCATTCTGTATCTTGCCTTCGTATATGCTATCTAACATGAATTGAATGGCGGTCCAATGGATGAATACATGACAAGATATGGCCGCTCAAATTGAGGCAAACCATATACTATTCAAATTGAGTTCATATCTCATTCTGGATGCGATATCCAGCTCAAGCTTTGAACATGAGCCGCTGCAATTCGTGCGGCTTTTACAGCTTGCCACTCGTTACAGAATAATCCTAACTCGTGCATGGCTGAGTGGGGAGGGCAGCCTAACAGTTTGGTGCAGCCAAGTGAAGCCGGCGATAGCCATGAAAAAACGCCACCGTCTTGTCACGAGGTGGAAGGTTCTCTTTGATCGCAGGAACTTGGAGGAAGTTATCAATCCATGAAGTAAACCATGGAAACTTCTTAGGATCCAACACCTCAAAGGAAGCAACCTCTTCCGACACCCCTAACCAGAAAGCCATCCAGCCCAAAACCAAGTCCGAGAATCCAATATTCTCTCCGCCAAAGAACTCCTTTCCCTCGAGCTCCCCATCGAGTGCTCTCAGAGTCTCCTCCAAACATTCGATAGCTTTCGCACGCTCCCCTCCTTCTGCAAAGAAGACTCTTCTCACTGCGTCCCGACACTGCAAAAGGAGAAGAACAAGAAAAGCAATGGAAAGTATAGAGGCATCTCAATTAAGTTCTGCTGATGTAACCATGCTAAAGAGGAAGCACAGGACAACTACCATTAGTGCTACCTTGTCTTCACTGTATGCGGCCCAGAAACGAGCCATGGCTCGTTCATAAGGATCCTTCGGCAAGATGGGGTGATGCTTCCAGACCTCATCAATATATTCAAGGATGACGAGGGATTCGACGATCGGCTTCCCGTTGTGGAGAAGCACGGGGACTTGCTTATTGATTGGATTGTACTGGACGAGAGCTCCGCTCTTGTTCGAGATGTCTTCTTCGACGTACTCATACTTGATCCCCTTCAGCTTCAAGGCCCACTCGACTCGACGAACTGCAGGACTTGCCCACATTCCGAAGAGTTTCACCTCGCCGCCACTCACCATGCTGCTGATCAAGGTGAGATCGTGCCCGGAGACACGAGTACTTAAAAGACTTGGTGCTGAGTCTCTGCGATCGAGTTGGAGATAATGTTCGGATTCTTATGGACTTTCCATCCGAATCATCGTCCACTAAAAATGCCAACACGCGGACACTCGTGGAGATTTGCTTGGATACTGTAATTTAAGGAGTGCATTATGCTGAGAAAGCAACCCTGTTTGGAAAGATCGCTGTAGTAGCCAATAGATTACGTGGTTCGCAGATTTTGTGAAACTTTTGGAAGAGAACGACGCTTCACCGCGTGGTCTAAATTGGTGTCTTTGTGGGGCGAAGAAAAGGGGTCCAAATTGGGATCATGTTTATCATAATTGTTGTTGTAAGGTCTCGCGTGGGCGTGTATTTAGTCCCATATCGGAGCGAATTCATAGAGAATCAAAAAATCCAAATAATACCTTCCAGCTAGTTTTCTTGGATGAGTTTTTGAGTGTTAGCAAATAGTATCAAAACGAACTCGGCTCATAATCTATATGGATTAGAGGACACTGCAACATAGATTCATGGAGGTTGACCATGGGCCGATTCATGCATTGTTACAGCTATCCACAAATCTAAAATGAAAACTATATTTATTGGAGAACAGCGGAGAAACTAGGATCCCTAAATTTATTTTGTCATCTTCTGCCGACTTTATCCACGAACGGCGGGCAAAAAATGCTTTCTGCCTCATGAAAGAGATTGGAATAAAAGATCCAAGTTCATGTCGGCTATATTTTTCCGTATGGGATACCTCTTGATGTATGGCTTCTATAACCATAATTTTGAGTATAATTGAGCAATGCATGGTGAAGTTGGGTTCAATATATTTAGCTTAAAATTAACCATAATTTAATCATCAGTTTTAGGCTTGGTTTGTTTCCTATTTTGATCGGGCTTAATTTTGAATAAAGCTAACCATAAACCTATTTGAATGGTTTGAGTTTAGACTATGGTAAAGTTGCGTAAACCATTAAACTATTTAGCAGAATTGCTTCATATTCATGATTTGTAAAACCATCGAAACGGGCAAAGTCAACAACTATGTGAAACTAGGATCCCTAAACTTATTTTGTCATCTTCTGCCGACTTTATCCACGAACGGCGGGCAAAAAATGCTTTCTACCTCATGAAAGAGATTGGAATAAAAGATCCAAGTTCATGTCGGCTATATTTTTCCGTATGGGATACCTCTTGATGTATGGCTTCTATAACCATATTTTTGAGTATAATTGAGCAATGCACGGTGAAGTTGGGTTCAATATATTTAGCTTAAAATTAACCATAGTTTAATCATCGGTTTTAGGCTTGGTTTGTTTCCTATTTTGGTCGGGCTTAATTTTGAATAAAGCTAACCATAAACCTATTTGAATGGTTTGAGTTTAGACTATGGTAAAGTCGCGTAAACCATTAAACTATTTAGCAGAATTGCTTCATATTCATGATTTGTAAAACCATCGAAACGGGCAAAGTCAACAACTATGTGACCAATCATATAATGAAATGTAACAATATGACAAAGTCATCATACTAATTATAACCATTAGTGATTTAAACAACTAATTATGAATATATGGAGATGCTAATTAACCAACCTATATTTGAATTGAGTTTGATTGAGCTACTAGAACGTTAACTAATCCCAGGTTATGAGCAATTTGTTGTTCCCACCTGTAAAGTATATGTACTAGATAGATGTGCATGCGATGGGATTTTTTTGTTTGTTTGTTTGTTTTTTAAACAGAGAGAAGGAGGTTAAAATGTTTCTGAGAATATTTATTGATCTTAAATTATGTCTAGTGAAAATCAATATTGTATTTCATGACTTACAATGTATAGAATACCTAGAAACTAAAAATTATTAGTAGACCATTTTCGATATGGACTCTAAAGACTTCTTAAATCCATGGTTAAGATTCAAGAACACTTTGAAGATTGGAATTCTTGAGATTTCTTGAACTTATTTTTTTCTCTCTCTTTGATTGTATTGGAACTCCCTAAAATAGCTTGCTCATTAAAATGTTTGGTTACAAAGCAACAATAGCATTATAAAGAAACTTTTTTCAAAATAGTACAAATAAAATTCAGTACATGCATGATATCACATAAGCTGGGGAATGTCCTGCAGTGAAAAAAGAGAGAATAAGGTCACCGGATTGCAATATCATGGGATCCTTCCCTGGTGAGTTTGGTCGGTTTACAATCATATATATTAATTACCACTAGTTGGTAGATTTGTGTTAACATTTTCGATCAGATCATTTTTTTTTCTTGGCTTTGAGATACGAACAAGAAGCTAAATGAGAACAAGTCGTAGCCCCATGAACAGCTCAAAACAAACACAATGTTCTTCACACTCGCAGCAAATTGTAAAACAAGCAAGCAAACATAGATACTATTGGATATCGATTCAAGTACAACATGTGAAATTCTTCCTCTAATTTTCCTCATCCTGATATTGTATTCATGTCCTGCATCAAATGGTTGCGTCGCACCATCAATACACAGGAGCTTTGGTAGCTCGGATGGCCTCTTTCTTAGCTTGGAAATAAGCAAGCAGTCCCTCTCTAGCAGGTAAGCATTCCATCACAATACTAGAGCTCATGAACTCTTCAATCCATTTGAATAGGATGGGATGCTTTTCCTCATTGATCAAGCTTATTCCTGCTACCTCCTGAAGCACCCCAGCCCAATGAGCTATGAAGAAGGCTGCAATGTCCACCATGCCTATGGCATCACCTCCAAAGAATTTTTTCCCTTTGAGCTCACCCTCTAGAATGCTTAGGTTCTCCTTTGATTGTATCATGAAATTCTGCTGCATGTCCCCTTCGGTCCAGCATGACATCCAAATTGCAGGGATGCACTGAACATATGAAATCACCAAAGTTAATTAGTAATGAGTTGAAGTATCCACAAGGGCTGGAATTTATCTCTTTTTTTGACTGTGGGTGGGATTTATTTCTGAAAATAGAAAAAAATTAAGGTTGTTGTTTTTGTCGTCATAATTATTGTTGTCGTCGTAATCACCTTCATTATCATCATCACTATAACAGTAATAATAGTGGAAGCAGAAGGAGGGGAGAAAGAGAAGACCGTAAAGACGCTTGTTTCGAGATCATATGGAAAAGATGGATGATAAACATTAAATAAATATAAAATTTTGAATCTAAGTTTAGTATCTGGAATGCCATGAGATTTTATTTTTATTGAAAAAACTTTAAATGATGTCAAAAATAACCGGAATAAAAATTCACTTGTCTACATAAAGAATTTTATAAAGCTGACCAAATAATATTACTTTTGCCTTTTTTTTTAATCAAGCCAATCGTCACTATCACTGGTGGTCAAAGCAGAAGTGGTGGTAGGAAGAAATATAAGTTTCAAATTCTCATGGAAAAGGTCATTGGAAATCACTTTGGAGATATCCAACAAAATTAAAATGATGCCGAGAAAATTAGCATGGAAAGGATCAAAACTAATATTCCTATTGCTTTTTTTTTGTTTTTTTTTTTTTTCCAAAACTACGACGAGGATGCTATCGTGCCATCATTTAAACCTTGGACCTCTCCGGCCCATATGGAGAGGGATGCTTCAAAAAAAAAAAGAAGCTCATCTAATATTAGCTGCAAAAATCAAAGAAAACAAATTTCTACATAACAAAACAGTTTAATATTCGAATTCGCTACAAGCTCGGCAGCATGATAGGAAGACTGTTAACTTGATCAAAAACATAAATATTTTGTATCACCTTCTCATCAACGAACGTGGACCAGAACCTTGCCATGGCCCTCTCGTAAGGATCCTTCGGCAGTATGGCGTGATCCCCTTCCCATGTCTCCTCGATGTACTCGAGGATGACGAGCGACTCGACCACTGGCTTCCCACCATGGAGGAATACGGGGACCTTCTTATGGATAGGATTATACTTGAGGAGCAAAGGGCTCTTGTTGGAGAGATCCTCCTCTATGTAGTCATAGGAGATTCCCTTCAGCCTCAGAGCAAGCTCCACTCGGCGACTGAAGGGGCTTCCCCACGACCCAAGCAACTTCACTTCCTCAGCCATTTCGCTTGCTTCTCTGCCTCTAGCTTGATTGGCTTTTATACTGCAGCCATGGAGTATATACGTTTCTTGTTAGCTAAGGATCTGGATCGTGTCTCCTTGCTGAGGAAGGCTTGCGAGATAGTTCCATATTAAAGTCTTCTTGGATCTATCATGGAGCCTAAGTCAATGATGAAGGTTAGTTTAATATGGAAAGCTTTGAGGCTTTCCACCCTTTTGGTGGGATGACTACCGTGGGAAGGAAGTGATCAGGACCGGTAATATTCCTGCTTTTCAAAAATAAACTAAGATACCATTTTCTTCATCGTGTTTCCTTGCCGAGGAAGGCTTCCGAGTAGTTCCATATTAAAGTCCGTTGGATCTATCACAGAGTCTAAGTCAATGATGAAGGTTACTTTTAATATGGAAAGCTTTGAAGTTTTCCACCATTTTGGTGGGATGACTACTCCGGGATGGAAGTGAGGATCAAAAATAAACTAAGATATTGTTGATGCTCAAATTCTGTCAGATATGCTGATGATCTCTAGGCATAGAGGGCGCAGATCAACCCGCTCAGGCTACGTTGATGAAAGATAGAGCACCAATTGTCAAGGAGAGCCGCACATCTGCACACAAAAAGAAGAGAATGACCCTCCGAGGTGGCTCTAGCCGAATCTCCTTCAATGCTTAAGTCGGGTAATGCTTTAAAATAACGGCATGAAATAGCAAGAGAATACTCGACCTGGAGCACTTGGTATGAGAGCTTGACTGGGAGTGCTCGGCCTAGAGTGCTCGACATGCGAGCGCGGCCTAGGAGCTTGATATGGCTCTAGTTAGCGGACACGCATCTTGGTCCCCAGGGATGCGTCGACTAGAAGCATAGCTTTGGTCGGAGGTCGTATGTTCTGGTCTCTAAAGACTCGCGTCTTGGTCTCCAAGGATGCATGAATTTGGAGCATAGACTGGGTGCTCGACATGGCTCTAGCCGGCAAACGAGCATCCTAGTTTTCGAGAATACATAGACTGGGAGCTCGTCATGGCTCTGTTAACGGACGCGCATCCTGATCTCTAGGGACTCTCATCTTGGTCTCTGAGGATGCTTAAATTGAAAGCTCGGCAAGGCTCTAGTCGAAGGTCGCGCTTCCTAGCCTCCAGGGTCTCACGTCTTAGTCTCCAAAGACACATGGACTGGGCTTTCCTCGCCGGTTGCGCATCTGTACGCACGGCGTCGGATCTCGGATGGCACAGAAGGGCAACCTCCACGGACTCGCATTCTGATCTCTAAGGACACCGATCCCATATGCATGGTGGTCGAGTCTCTGGTGGCACAGAAGGGCGGCCTCCAAGGACGCGCATCCCGTCTAGCTAGAGAGGATGGCCGTGGAAGATGAGTCAAGTGAAAAAAATAGCTATAAGAGTTTGAAAGCCTCTTCATGGAAGCCTCTTGCTATGAGAGTTTGAGAACCTATCCTTGGAAGCTTGCCGCCGTCTGTGCTTGGGAGCCTCAGGCCGTTCATCCCTATTCCCTTCTTTTGAAGTCTCTTGGCCTTATTTATATAGAGGATGGAGCATGGATCCCTTATGATTTGAAGGTGACAATCAAAGGATTCTCGTTACTTTTTTTTATCTGAATTTACATTTGTCGTATTCTACTCCTTTGTTTGGATCTTGCCAAGAATTTAATTATTTTTAAATTTAGATCTTTTCAAAATACTCGGCATGTATCAATTAAATCATGACCAGTGGATCAGATTTAGACCGCATCAAATACAATTGTTCATCTTTTTCATTTTATTATTTTCAAAAATAAAAATAAAAATTTTAATTGTAATTTGTTAAATTTTAAAAATATAAATATATTTTATATATTTGATTATTTAAAGAATATAAATATAATAATATTGGCAATAGAGGCAAACAGGGGTACTAGTGATGTAGCAGCAACACGAGGGTGATAATAATAACAACAATGATAGTAGAGGTGGAGATGGTAAAGCAGTAGTGGCATTGATTATGGTGATAGTAGTGGCGACAATACAATGGTGAAGATAAAGATAGTAACAGTGATAGCGATGGTGGTGATGAAAATAATGATCGAACAATGGTGTTTAATGATAACAACGATAATAATAATAGTAATGGTGATTTTATATATATATATATATATATATATATATATATATATATATATATATATATATATATATATATATATATATATATATATATTGCTTTTGATAATAGTATAAATGAGAATATTTTTGCTTTCCTTTTTTCTAGAAATAGTAAAAAAATGCCAAATAAATTTAAATGTTACAAAAGAGGATGCTTGCAATAGGGATGAGAAGAGAGTAGATGTGACCCTTTCCATCTTTCCACCAGCGCCCCTGCTCTGCATCTCAATCATCCCCTATTGCCATCGGTTTTTAATTCGCCCTCGCTCTGTGAAGCAGCCCTTGCCCTCCACCAAAAGAAATTGCTTATAGGAAAAAATGAAGACCTTGTTGGAATAAATGCCTAGAAACTACTATGTTTCTTTTTTCTTTTAGTAGTTTGTTTCCTACTTAGCATTATTTCTGGTCCTTAGACAAGCCACCTTCTTTCCAACTCAAACCAGCAGTCCTCTCTCTCTCTTTCTTTCTTCTGGGCCCAAGAGATACTGAAGCAGAGCACAGCTGTGTGGAGCTCCTGTCTTCTTCTTCTTATGGCACAAGAACAGTTATGTGGGGGGGGGGGGGGGGGGGGGGGGGCACCGGGGGGGTGGGATGGGGTGGGAAGGGAAGAGTAAGACACCGGGGGAGGGAAGGGAAGAGTAAGGCACCGGAGGGTGTGGTGGGGAAGGTTGGAGGAGGATAAGGATAATAATGTCATTTTAAATTTTTATTTTATTTTTAATTAATATAAATATATATATTTTTTAACATCGTTAGAATAATTGTTCTTATAGGGGTATTTGTACAATAACAGAGTTTTACGAGGGTATATATGTAAATATCGATTTTGAAAGGATATTCATACAAATTTTGATATTTAGAAGGATATCCATGCAAAAAAATCCTATATAAAACTTCCGTACGTCCGTCCTCATATAATTTCTATGCAGATTATCTTCCGTATGAATTAATATTATGTGGTCTTTAAAATATCTAAAGTCAACGAATTCATGAGACCCAAAAGATATTTCTTTGTAGGTTCAGGGGTGTCTCCTTTAGAGCGAAACCATTATTGCATCGTCCACAAATCACTATAATATCAATGAATTTGGAATGTTTTAAGATTTGTGGATGATTCAATAGTCGATTCCTGCGAGAGAAAAAAAGATAAATTTTTTTTCACACAAAAGATTAAATCCTCCATGAAGAAATTATTAGGTGAATCCTGTTGGGGGAATAAGGTTTTTCCCCCAAATGACACGAATGCCCCAAAGAAGCCGCACAATCGTCGACCCTGGAAGGCCGAAGTCGGCACCCGAACTCGGAACCTCCGACCTAAGAGAAACCCCAATGCCCGAGGCCTACTTTTGTCAGCCACCTACTACGGCTATACGTCTCCGAGGTCCGGCCAGAGACCGTACTATGACGCCCCTCCGGCATTTATTGCGCATGACCGCTGTGATCCTCCGGCACACTCCACAATAAATATGGATCTCCAGCTTACTCCACAATAAATATGGATCTCCGGCTTACTCCACAATGAATGCGGATCTCCGGCTTACTCCACAATAAATATGGATCTCCGGCTTACTCCACAATGAATGCGGATCTCCGGCTTACTCCACAATAAATGCGGATCTCCGGCTTACTCCACAATAAATGTGGATCTCCGGCTCACTCAACAATTAATGCACGTGACTCCTGTCATCTACGGACTCCCAGCTCTCCACGGCAAATAAGCCCAGCAGAGTCTAGTCAACTGTGATAAGTCTCTGATCTCGGCCATACCTCCGACACTGATGCAATAAATTCGCCTGGTAGCGTGCTAGTTCGGGTTGTACAACGCCCTCATCGCCGACATCAGTGCAATTATTCGCCTGACCAAGCGCCGACCTGAACGACATGCCGAGCCGTACTACGGCTTCGCCCCGTTAC
Organism: Phoenix dactylifera; assembly: GCF_009389715.1. Classification (NCBI taxonomy): domain Eukaryota; kingdom Viridiplantae; phylum Streptophyta; class Magnoliopsida; order Arecales; family Arecaceae; genus Phoenix; species Phoenix dactylifera. The sequence goes on along the minus strand of NC_052404.1, from coordinate 7,845,722 downwards.
ATCGCAGGTAAACCGACCCCCGGTCTATAAAAGGGGGTTGGAAAATCGATACTGAGGACACGCACCGTTTACCTCTACTCTACACGATTTGCCCCCTCCCTGACTTGAGCGTCGGAGGGCCGGCGCCGGGAGACCCGGCCACCGGCTCGTGTGCAGGCACCCAGACGGAGGACGCCGCCCACTGTCGGATCGTCGCCCAGCCGCGGGAATCAGCCGCTCCTTCTCGCCGATCGCCCCAGACGGAGGACGCCGCCCGTCGACGAACCACCGCCCCACCGTGAGTAACCACCTCCCGCTCCCTCTCCTCGACCGAAGATTGCCCCCGGGTCCAATTTCCAGCAACAGTTGGCGCTAGAGGAAGGGCCCGAGTAGCAGTCATGAAGTTGAGAAGTAAGGGAGCCTCTAACGTCTCCCGGCGTCCCCCGCAAAGTCCTGGACACTCCGTCCAGAATTTCCCAACTCCAGCTGACCCAGGTCCTCAGGTCCAGCTGGAACAGTTCAATGCCCTGGTACAGCAAGTCCAGGCCCTGGCCGCCGCCGTGCAGGGCCTACGGCGCGTGGAAGCTTCATCGGCGCTTCCCCCGCAGGCCCAGGCCCCGCCGGAGTGTCTCCCCAACGGCCCGGTTCTCCCCAGTCAAAATCTGCATGGCTCCTCCAGAGCCAACAACGGAGAACGGGCTACTCCCCGTAGGGAGTTACCGAGAAAAGGTTTCGATCGGAGACCCCAACTTTCCGAGGCGGAGTCAGCCCCGGACCGCCAAGGGCCGGCGCAAACCACAACGACAATCCCACGGGTGGGGGAGCTCGACCGAAAAGTTGAGCATCTGGAGCGCCAGATTGCGGCACTCCACGGCAAGAAGGCAAGACAGGAAGGGGACTTTGAGTTCACTGCCAAGTCCCCCTTCTCCCGCCAGATCGAGGACGAGCCGGTTCCCGTGAGATTCAAAATGCCTCAGGTGGAGCCCTACAGCGGAATCACCGACCCCCTCGACCACTTGGAGAGTTATCGGGCCCTCATGGCCCTACAAGGGTCCTCGGAGGCCATACTCTGCAAAGCCTTTCCAGCGACCCTCCGAGGGACCGCTCGGCTTTGGTTTTCTGGACTGAAGCCGAACACGGTGTCCTCCTTTGAGCAGCTCGGCAGGCAGTTCGCCACCAACTTTACTGCCAGCCGGCGCCAGCGACGGACATCAGACTCCCTCCTGGACATCAAGCAGAAGGAGGGGGAGTCCCTCAAAGAGTACCTGGACCGCTTTACCGCCGCCACATGGGAGGTCCGCGAGCTAGACCAGTCGATAGCCATGTCGGCTCTGAAAACTGGGGTTCAAACTGGCGAAAGAACTAAACGTGGGAGACTTGACGGCATTCAGCGACTCCTAGCTGGTGGTAAACCAGGTCCAAGGAGATTTTGAAGCTAAAGAGCCATCCATGCAAAAGTATCTCCAAAAGGTGCGGGAACTCATATCTGCCCTGAATTCTTTCAACATTCAGTACATTCCCAGAACGGAAAACCTCAGGGCAGACCAGCTATCCAAGCTGGCAAGCTCCCGCATGAGCGAGCTTCCTAAGGGAACCGCGCTCGAGTATCTTCAGACCCCCAGCACGGAGGAACCCGAGTCTACCATGTGCATCGGCTCCGAGCCAAGCTGGATCGACGGGCTCGTCTGCTACCTTCAGGACGGAACCCTACCTCATGACGAGATGGAGGCTCGCCGAATCAAGCGCCAGGCCCCCCGATATGTCCTATACGAGAACAGGCTCTATCGACGATCATTTACTTCCCCCCTTCTCAGATGCCTCCGCCCCTCCGAGGCGGACTATGCTCTCCGAGAGGTCCATGAAGGGATCTGCGGAAATCACCTGAGGGGCCGGGCCTTGGCCCATAAGATCCTGCGGCAGGGATATTACTGGCCCACACTCCAAAAAGACGCAACAGATTTCGTCCGCAAGTGCGATCGGTGCCAGCGAAACGCCAATATCCAGCGCCGACCTTCAGCTCTGCTGACCTCCATCATCGCCCCCTGGCCGTTTGCCCAATGGGGGATCGACATCCTGGGGCCCTTTCCCCTCGCCACCGGACAGAGAAAGTTCCTGGTCGTCTCCATCGACTGTTTCACCAAATGGGTCGAGGCCGAACCTGTCGCCCGGATCACCGAGCAAAGGATGCGGGATTTCGTATGGAAGTCTATAATCTGCCGATTCGGACTACCCCGTATCCTTATATCTGATAATGGTCGACAATTTGACAATATTCATTTCAGGGAGTTTTGCTCTGAACTCGGCATTGATCATCGCTTCACCTCGGTTGCCCATCCCCAGACAAACGGGGAAACCGAGGTAACTAACCGAACTATTTTGCAGGGACTTAAAGCTAGGCTTGATCGGTCCAAAGGACAGTGGGTCGAGGACTTGTACAATGTCCTTTGGGCGTACCGGACCACGTTCCGACTACCCACGGGAGAGACCCCCTTCAACCTAGCATACGGCACTGAGGCCGTCATCCCGCTGGAGATCGGCCTGCCTTCTCCCAGAATGGAGCATTACAACCCCGACACCAATTCTTCCCAGCTAAGGAGCAACTTGGACCTTGTCGAAGAAACGAGAGAGGTCGCCCGGGTTCGCATGGCGAGATACCAACAGCGAACGGCCCAATACTACAACTCCAGAGTCAAGCCCAAGCTCTTCAAAGTAGGGGACCTCGTCCTCAGGAGAGTCGAGGCTTCTCAACCGACCGAGCAAGGAAAGCTCGCCCCAAATTGGGAAGGGCCGTATCAAATCGCCCGGGTACAACGACCAGGGGCGTACAAATTGAAGTCCCTGGAGGGGACTCTGATCCCACGAAGCTGGAACTCCGAGAATCTACGGATGTATTACCAATGAAACCCTAAGGGGTTCAAAACAATCAGGACAATGGACTCAGCTCCTTTTTCTGCAAAAATTTCTCTCACCTTGATAACTGTAATCCTCTTTTAATATTGGGTCGTCTGTGATCCTCAGATTCCCCGGCCAAAATCGGGATGCCTCGAGGCTCGACCGTAGAGTCCCAAACTCCCTCGACCTCGGGAAGGATCGCAAGATGACGAAACGTGGAATGGAGCAGGATTCCTCGACTAAGGCCGAGATGCCCCGAGTGTCGACAGTGCGTGCCCAGACCCCTCGACACTTCGGGAAGACGGGGTAGTACCTTCGCGGCCCCCCGTGGCGCTCATCACCAACAACGGGGTAGTACCTTCGCGGCCCCCCGTAGCGCCTCCTCAACTAAGGTCGGGATGCCCCGAGGGTCGACCGTAGAGAACCAGACTCCCTTGACCTCGGGAAGGCGCCGTGAGGGGTGGAAAGGGTGGCTCCACCTGGGGCGCCACGAAGTGGACCCCCAGGAGCGGTCGACGATCCCCGATCCCCGAAGCGAGCGATCCCTCGACTAAGGTCGAGATGCCCCGAGTGTCGACAGCGCGTACCCAGACCCCTCGACACTTCGGAAAGACGGGGAAGTACCTTCGCGGCCCCCCGTGGCGCTCATCACCAACAACGGGGTAGTACCTTCGCGGCCCCCCGTAGCGCCTCCTCGACTAAGGTCGGGATGCCCCGAAGGTCGACCGTAGAGAACCAGACTCCCTCGACCTCGGGAAGCGTCGCAGGTCGACAGTGCGTACCCAGACCCCTCGACCTGACGAACGATTCCTCGACCAAGGTCGGGATGCCCCGAGGGTCGACCGTAGAGAACCAGACTCCCTTGACCTCGGGAAGGCGCCGTGAGGGGTGGAAAGGGTGGCTCCACCTGGGGCGCCACGAAGTGGACCCCCAGGAGCGGTCGACGATCCCCGATCCCCGAAGCGAGCGATCCCTCGACTAAGGTCGAGATGCCCCGAGTGTCGACAGTGCGTGCCCAGACCCCTCGACACTTCGGGAAGACGGGGTAGTACCTTCGCGGCCCCCCGTGGCGCTCATCACCAACAACGGGGTAGTACCTTCGCGGTCCCCCGTAGCCCCCCCTCGACTAAGGTCGGGATACCCCGAGGATCGACCGTAGAGAACCAGACTCCCTCGACCTCGGGAAGCATCGCAGGTCGGTAGAGCGTGCCCAGACCCGCCGACCTGACGTATGATCCCTCGACTGAGGTCGGGATGCCCCGAGGGTCGACCGTAGAGAATCAGACTCCCTCGACTTCGGGAGGTACCACAGGTCAGCAAAGCGTCCGCGGACCCGCCGACCTGACACAAGACCCCTCGGCCAAAGTTGAGGTGCCCCGAGGTCCGACCACAGGGTCTCAAACTCCCTCGACCTCGCAAAGAGCTACAAATCAATAAAGCCTCCCCAAGCCCTCTCAACCTCGGCGGGTGCTGTCGGGTCCGTGAGAAGCCCGAGCCCCCTTAAAGTCAAAAATGACTCCGCAGGTCGACGAGGAAGGGAAGCAGCCTACTCCACCATGCGAAGCATAACTCTGAGAATGAAAGAGGTACATTCAACTGGACGCCCTCCTTGTCAAATTTTATTTACATATTGCTGAACGGAATCTTAATGTTGAAGCCTTATCTCGCCCCAAAGTCGGGCCTCTCTAACGGGTCGGCTTAGGATCGACCTCCTAATTACATTATGCATGCACCGTTCGTCAAGTCTCCGAAACTGGTACAGAGGATTTCATAAATTAGTGCCCGACTTGGCTCTTCGACGTAAACTCCTACGTCCGGCTAAAAAGTGGTCCCGGCCACGAATGCGCCAGCCAAACACGGGTACCAAGGCAATCTCTGGAAACCCCAGCCTTGCTCACCGAAGCCTCGGCAGAGTCCGAGAACAATAACTACGAAAACCTTCGGTAATAACCTGCCTATTGGCCCGCGCTCCCTCTGAGGAGTTTGGAGTTAAGTTCGGAGACCCGACTAAACTCCCCGATTAGCGGCACATACAGACCTAGTCCGGTCTTAGTTAAAGGGCTAAGGCCCGACCTCGACACCTTGGGACTTCCCTAAAGGCTAAACGCGATGACCTCCACGTCTCCCAAATCCGAGCTATAGGACTTAGGGAAATTTTCTAAAAAACTCAAGACTCGGAGCTCCTCTTCGTCGGGATGACTGGAACCCGAGAAGGCTAAGACGTAGCCCGGGAAGAAGGGCAACTTCGTTAAGCAGCCCGGAAATTAAAATGCAAAGCTAGGCCATCGAGGCTGTTCGCTAAGGCCCTGGCCTCGGTCACGACAACAGAGGGAAAGATGAACACGGAATGGCAAAAATACTTTTTCATTAACAAAGGGCCGGAAGGCCAATTACAAAATTGGAAGTCGGCCGCTCAAGGGCCGACCTCGGATACAATGAAAAAGAAAGAAAAATACGCTAAGTCCTAAGCGGCGGGAGCCACATCCGGGGGGTCGTCTGGCACATTGATGACCTCAAGACCTTCCTCCGGAACAGGCTCGGGGTCGGGAGCAGGAGCTTCGGGCGCCACCCCGTCGAACCCGAGGACCCTCATCCTGGGTCCGCCTCACAAACCAACCTCGGTAATCCAAGAGACACCGCCCCCGCTATAGTCGCCTCGAAAGACGTAGGGATATGGACCCCATCATTAATTCGCCGAACAAAGTAACCTCGAAACGCCCAAGGGCGCAGGTCCTACCACGAAAATTCCAAGAAACATGAGGGTGCGGACGAAGTTCGCCCCCCAACTTTAACGATGGACTTTACTTCCTACGTCCGAGCCCACAAGCCGCTCGAACTCGGAAGTCGGGGGGTAGTGTTGGGGGAATAAGGTTTTTCCCCCAAATGACACGAATGCCCCAAAGAAGCCGCACAATCGTCGACCCTGGAAGGCCGAAGTCGGCACCCGAACTCGGAACCTCCGACCTAAGAGAAACCCCAATGCCCGAGGCCTACTTTTGTCAGCCACCTACTACGGCTATACGTCTCCGAGGTCCGGCCAGAGACCGTACTATGACGCCCCTCCGGCATTTATTGCGCATGACCGCTGTGATCCTCCGGCACACTCCACAATAAATATGGATCTCCAGCTTACTCCACAATAAATATGGATCTCCGGCTTACTCCACAATGAATGCGGATCTCCGGCTTACTCCACAATAAATGCGGATCTCCGGCTTACTCCACAATAAATGTGGATCTCCGGCTCACTCAACAATTAATGCACGTGACTCCTGTCATCTACGGACTCCCAGCTCTCCACGGCAAATAAGCCCAGCAGAGTCTAGTCAACTGTGATAAGTCTCTGATCTCGGCCATACCTCCGACACTGATGCAATAAATTCGCCTGGTAGCGTGCTAGTTCGGGTTGTACAACGCCCTCATCGCCGACATCAGTGCAATTATTCGCCTGACCAAGCGCCGACCTGAACGACATGCCGAGCCGTACTACGGCTTCGCCCCGTTACATCGCAGGTAAACCGACCCCCGGTCTATAAAAGGGGGTTGGAAAATCGATACTGAGGACACGCACCGTTTACCTCTACTCTACACGATTTGCCCCCTCCCTGACTTGAGCGTCGGAGGGCCGGCGCCGGGAGACCCGGCCACCGGCTCGTGTGCAGGCACCCAGACGGAGGACGCCGCCCACTGTCGGATCGCCGCCCAGCCGCGGGAATCAGCCGCTCCTTCTCGCCGATCGCCCCAGACGGAGGACGCCGCCCGTCGACGAACCACCGCCCCACCGTGAGTAACCACCTCCCGCTCCCTCTCCTCGACCGAAGATTGCCCCCGGGTCCAATTTCCAGCAACAAATCCAATCTACCGAGTACCAACTCAGCAATAAACCAAGCCAATAATATCCTACATCAACTAATCCCCTCTTTGTGGGTATAAAAGATCTTCAGTTACTGTGTGGTTCCTACAGGTGTTGGGCGGGACTTCGACAAAACCGAAGAATGTGTGCGATCTATTACTTGTGTAGGGGAGTCTTATAATAGGTTCTGGGTCATCCTCTGATAAGAAAGGTAAGTTTACGTCCTAGGTAAACTGCGAAAGATACAACCCTGACAGCTCTTTATAGAAAATTATTGGGCAAATCAGATTTGCCAGCTCAACAGTAAACGAAGCCAATAATATACTACATTAGTAGGGGATGCAAATGGGTCAGATAGAGTCATAAGTAACTCCAACCTAATTTCTTGTTTGGATCCTAATTTTGGATTTAGATCCGATCCGATAGAAGATTGAGTCGGGTCAAATCGGGTCCACCGCTATAATTTTTGATCCAACGAATTATTCGGATCGGGTCGAATCCATGTATAACCCGGATCCAATCTAAAAAATTCGAATATGATTTAGGTCAACCTATCTATGGCTTTAGAACTTATGTTGCACCCCCTCGGGTTGCAGCCAACGATCCTAAATAATTTTACAGTACGGGTCGAATCGTAGGATTGAAAATCTAAAATTATCGAAATTTCAAATGAGTCGGGTCGAATCTGAATTCAACGAACCCAGATCCGACATGACCCAAACCCGTGGATCCTCCAAAATAGATCGAGTCAGGTCGGATCAGATTATGGGTCAACCTGATCTATTTGCAGCCTTATTCATTAGTTGATCTTTTTTTGTCGCTGTAAAAGAACTCTGGTTAACATATGGTTTCTACAAGTGCTAGGTAGGGCTTGGACAAAACAAATATTGTGTGAGATCTATTACTTGTGAAGTCAACTCTTATGAGGGCGTTTGGTAACCCCAACAGGATCACCACAGTGATCTAAGATTCCGGCGATCCGAATGCTGGGGTGATTTGATCCCCAGTGACCTAAGATCAATGTGTTTGGTAGGCCATGATCCAGTAATTAAAAATCTCCGGATATCCACGAGTAAATTGTTTGGTATGGTATGGAGATCCAAGATCACTCACTACATAATACCACAAATACCCTTGATATATCTTAGATGGATTTTTTATGTATTTTTAATTCTCATGAATTAAAAATATAAGTCAATATACTAATTCCTATAATAGCTCCATAATTTTGTCACATATTCTACTTTTAGTAGCCCTTATCATATATTTATTAATCATAAAATATATATTATAATAAAATATCAATATATTTATCGATATATTAATTATTAATATATTCTATAAAAATATATTTATTACTTCTATAAATTATTAATCTTATAAAAATATGTTATTTTTCATTTTAGAATTATTATTTTTATTTATACTTATAATAGATTTTCTTCATATTAATAATTGTGGAATGATTGATAATACCCCAATTTGATTTTGATGAGACCAAAGCATTTAAGTATATTTTATGTTATACTAATGAATTCAATCTAGTATCTCAGGCAAAATTTGTGAGAATCTTCTTTTGAGTGCATGTGGAAATCAGTTTAAGTCAAAGGCTGAAACTCGAGTCGACTCCGGAGGATTACGAGTCGACTCCAAGTGTTTCAGATGTTCTGGCACAGGCTCGAGTCGACTCCGGTACACTGCGAGTCGACTCCGACTGAGAACAGACAGCAGGATAGAAAGATGAATCTCAGACCCTGTCACCAAGTCGACTCCAACGGTTTCGAGTCGACTCCGATGCTTACCGAGTCGACTCCCGACAGTTCCGAGTCGACTCCAAGGAGTAACAGACAGAAAGATAGAGAAGTGATTTCTGGACCCTGTTACCGAGTCGACTCCAGAAGAATTCGAGTCGACTCCAACGTTTGGGGAGTCGACTCCTAAACAAGCAAGAGTCGACTCTCAGAGGAAAGCAAGACTAAAAGTCAGAGAACCAACTTCGGGCTCTGAGAGCCGAGTCGACTCCAAGACGATCCGAGTCGACTCCGAGGCAGTTCAACTCCAAAGATAGAAGATCAGTTTTTGGGTTCTGAGAGCCGAGTCGACTCCAAGATGATCCGAGTCGACTCGAGAAAGAAATGCAGAAAAATAGATCTCTGGAATTCTGAGAACGAGTCGTTTCCAGAGGGCCGAGTCATCTCCGGATACTGGCGAGTCGACTCCAGGTTTGGCCGGGTCGACTCCAGAACGGGACATCACTTTAATTCAAATCCTGAACAGTGGGCGAGTCGTCTCCAGTGAAGCATGAATCGACTCCAGCAACAGCCGAGTCGACTCCAGATCGAGCGAGTCGACTCCGATCCCAACGGACACATTGTCAGGAGTTGCAGATTGTGCAGAACGGCCACAAATTGGTGTCTAACGGCTAGTTTTCAAAGTGGACTGCTTAAATAGTCAGAGTGAACAGTAATAGACATCAAGAGAGAGATTCCATTCAAAGCAAAAGTGATTTCCACCTACCAAAGGCTCTCAAGAGTAAATACAAGAGAAAGAAGGAAGAAACGCATTGAACTCCATCCTACAAACTCTGTCCTTCGCATTCAAGGCTCTCCTTCTGACATCAAGTCTTTAGCGCATTCAAAAAGGAGACTCTGAATTCGAGAAGCCCCTTCTTCCACTTCCAAAATCTGTTTGAGGGCTTCTAACTCTACTCTTTTCATATTGTTTAATATTTGCTTATTAAGAAGCTTTCCGTGTAATTTTCTCAAACTATTTTCTTACTTGATTCAATCAGGGGATTGAATCAAGGGTTGTAAGGTTTGTTGGTGAGCCGAGGGTAAAACCAACGGTGTAAGGGTTCGATTGTGATCCCGGAAAAACAATCGAGTAGTTCTAGTCGGTGAGCCTGTGAAAACCGACCAAGTTCGTTGTGATCTCGTAAAACAACAAGTTGGGTTGTGAACTTGTAAAACAACCGGCCGTAATCCGAGGGATTATAGTGAACTCCCAAGTGTAGCTTGGGGAGTGGACGTAGGAGAAAGGGTTAGCTCCGAACCGCTATAAAACCTCTTGTGTTTGTGATTAGTTCATTGTCTCTTCCATCCCCTTCATTCACTACATCTAGTAAACTAATTAATCTTGCAATAAGTTTAATTTGTTACTCATTAAGTTTTTATTTGCAATAATTACTTAAAACCCAATTCACCCCCCCCCCCCCCCCCCTTGAGTTGTCTTCTTGGGCAACAGTAATTATTTTGATTAGAAAAATAAGGTAAATAAAAGTAATATAGTAATATATTAAATATTTTCATTATATAAATATAAAATATAATAATATATTTCTGCAGAATTTAAAATTATCCTTCAATAATAATAGGATAATAATATGATTAGTAATATATTATAATATAATATATCATTAATATAATATATAATATCAACATAATATATATATATATATATATATATATATATATATATATATATATATATAACATTAACTTAATATATTGATGATATATTGATATATCATTTTTTCTGCTAACTTGAGAGGTATTTTTATGTTTAACTTTCAATCCAGAATCACTGCTCTGGGTGATCTTGGATTTCCGACCTCAAGGACGGGTATCCCATCGTCGAGTTGGAGGGTGATTTGAAGAGTGGAAGTGATTTAAGATCACCGCCACGTAGGATCACCGTGGTGCAACTAAACGCAGTGATCTCATCACCTCCACCCACATCACCCTTATCCTAGGACGATCACCCCATACCAAACGCTCCCTATAGGTACCGGTTCATTCTCCAAGAAGAAAGATGATTTTACGTCCTCATATCAGCCCATGAAGGTGGAACGCCAGTCATCAGATGCGCATTCAACTGTGTACCATGTCTGAATCCCCTTGGTAAATTGAGAATTTCTCACTTGGGCGAGAAATGGATGCTCATTATTCTAGTTGCAAGAACAAAGTAGATCAAACAGGCCATATTTGTCAAATGGATGATGATGGAAAGCAAGTTCTTTGTCGTCGATAGCTCCCTCCCCAGCCCCAACACCGACAATAGTGGTGCGTCTCCATCGCAGCACAAAGCAAGGTCTTTGTCACCGACGGATTTTTGGATCAAAACAAGCCACATTCTCCTTTGGAATTGATAGAAAAGACAGAGACAGCAGAACAAATCTAGCAGCATTCCATCCTTGGCACCAGCTCAATGGCCCCACGTGTTACAATTTATCTTGCCTGTACCAACAAATACAAGAGTCCATGGTCCTGCACAATTAGGGATGCTGCAATTCATGCTCAATTGTCAATACTTAATCTCTCTTAGGAGGAGTAATGTGTGAAGAGAGAAGCAGGATAGATTAGAGAGGCTGACAGATGCTACAATAACAAGGATTTCGGGAAAAAGAGATCCATTAGAAGTCTATTTCAACAAATTTCATAATTTTGGAATTATGGGACCAAAGGATGGTAATCAAAGACGAGCGCATGATTAATAAGACTCTCAAGAACGAGACAAAATGATTTGCGTGGTGCACCACCGTGTGGTACATATGGTGTAGGGTATCATTTCTTGCTATGAACTCCATCACTGGTAGTGGAACAGTGTGAAAACTAGTAAAGAAAAATTACAACAAAGAAGTTTATCTCGAAGGCTTTTATTGGATGGGCGACTCCGGTAAATTTTGTTGTTTTAAGGCAAAGGCATGTGACATGCATGCTATCTGCCCTTAATAAAAGGTAGTCAACAACCAGACTTCCACCTGGAATGAAGAGGAGGAGACAACTGAACCAAGCCCAATCTCAGGTCACCGACAGTCCAACCTGCTAAGAATTTGAAGATGCTAATCAGTGGAACAGGAGAAATCTCAGATCACCGACAGTCCGACCTGCTAAGAATCTGAAGATGTCAATCAACGGAACAGGAGGACTCGTGCCGAACCATTACAGGCAGTGTCGTTATGATCCACTTGAGCTTTTCTTCTGTAATTTTTGTGCGAACAAGCCTAGCTGAGCCAAGCACTAACAAGCCAGTCGTTGAGGCTCGGCTTAAAGCTCATTTCAAGCCTAAAACCCAACATCAAGCTTTAGTTTGTCTAGAAAAGATTCACACTTAGATCATGACTAGATTTGAGCTGTTCACAAGCTCTTAGATCCATTACATACCCTAACAAATAGTTCCACATGTGTAGAGTCCCACTATGAGCACATGCAAGTTAAGACTCCAAGAGGTTTTAGTGCTTTCAGAAGTAAATAGGTAATTGTTAAAGGGCAAAGCTTCAGCTATGAGAAAACTTTCAGAATTTGTGGAAAATGTAGAAAATTCTTCAAAAAAAAGTTTAGGAAGAACTATCTTAAGAAGTAAATAATGGAAAGAAAGAAGCATGCAACAATGAAGCAACTTTTCGAATACCTTTGTAAATAAAAACTAAGAAATTAATATTTGATCCAAGATTTTTCCTCAAATTTGTCGTCAATAATTAGTAAGTAAATCAGAAAATATCAGACTAGTCAGACTTGGTCTCTGTTCTTTTGTAACCTAAAGTATTTACAGAATCATATGGCCAGTGAAAAGCAAGTGGATCGTTCAAGAACTAATAAGCAAATACTGTCTCGCTGGCCCAGCTCTTCAGATGTTTTGAAGGTGCTCTCCATTGCCTTTGTCTGAAAAGGCCTGTTAACAATTTTTCCCTTACCAGAATCTGGTAATGAAGCAATCCTATCATTGTAGCTCCTCTCTTAGGTCCACAGCAAATAATTTTTTTATAAAAAAAAATCTAAAAGGGGGAGTGTTTCGTCACCACTGCAGTGCAGGAAGACGGTAAATTTGCCTTTATTCTTTGATAAAAGAAAAGGAAAAGAAATACTATGAAAAGGGACAAACTAGTCATTTGGTTCAGTAGATCTGGAATTAGATCACAGCAGTTTACTCTGGCCAATAGATAATGTAGTTTCTCTCCCACAATAATCCATGTGGAAAGTATGAGAAAAGAGGAAATATTGTTTCTTTTTAACTTAATACTTTGCTATTACATGTCTCCAAACAGCTCAGAGGCATTCCTCTCCACAATGTAATACACCTTTTCTCTTCTTTCAGAGAGCTCAAGACTAAATAGCAAAGTTGTTACCACACATAATAAATGGGTGGGACAAATCAAACAAAAAGGGGACAACTAAAATCTTGCGTTACCAAACACAATAAATGGGTGAGACAAATCAAACAAAAAAGGATATCTCGAAACAAGCACCCTTTGAAGATTAGGACCAGAAGAGAGATGGCAGCAGCAGACACAATGTAATTGTTGTGACCACGTAAACGTAGACACAGAGTGATCTAGGCGGTGGGTTTCTCCCACTTGAGGGGCTTCACCACCTCCCAGGTGAAGTCGGAGTCATCCCTGCCAAAATGGCCGTAAGCTGCTGTCTTCAAGAACCTCCCATTGCCACCCCTTTTCAAGTCGAGGTCGATGATGATCATCCCAGGCCTAAAATCGAAGTTCTCCTTCACAATCTTCAAGATCTCCTTATCAGGAATCTTGCCTGTGCCGTAGGTATCCACAAACACTGAGAGAGGCTCTGGCACGCCAATGGCATAAGATACCTGCACAATGCAGCGGCGAGCAAGCCCACTGGCAACAATGCTCTTGGCTGCCTGCCTTGCAATATAGGCGCCACTCCTATCAACCTTGGTGGGATCCTTGCCAGAGAAGGCACCACCACCATGAGCTCCCCAGCCACCATAAGTATCAATAATGATCTTGCGGCCAGTGAGGCCTGCATCGCCATGAGGCCCACCAATGACGAAACGGCCAGATGGGTTGAGGTGGAAAATGGTCTTCTCATCAAGGTATCGCTCAGGGATGACGGGCTTAATGACATGCTCCTTGAGGTCAGCAGCAATCTCATCATTGGTAACAGTCTCATCATGCTGGGTCGAGATGAGGACGGTGTGGACACGGATGGGAATCATGGCGCCATGGTCATTGTGGTACTCAACAGTCACCTGGGTCTTGCCATCAGGCCTCAACCAGGGGCAGGTGCCATTCTTACGAACCTCAGTGAGGCGAGCACCAAGCTTCGTCGCAAGGACGTGGCTGAGGGGCATCAACTCTGGGGTCTCATCAGTTGCGTAACCAAACATGTGACCTTGGTCGCCAGCACCGATCTCCTCGGGGCGCTTAGTGAAATGGCCATGGACACCCTGGGCGATGTCAGGAGATTGCTGCTCAATGTTGACAAGCACCTTGCAGTGATCGGCATCAAGTCCAACATCATCGGATGTGAATCCAATCCCCCGGCAGGTGTCACGGACAATTTTCTCATAGTCGACATTGGCCTTGGTGGTGATCTCCCCAAAGACCATGACCATGTTGGTCTTGGTGCAGGTTTCACAAGCAACCTTGCTGTCAGGGTCCTGAGCTAGGCAAGCATCAAGCACAGCATCAGAGATCTGGTCGCAGAGCTTGTCAGGGTGTCCCTCGTTCACAGATTCAGAGGTGAAAAGGAAGGTGTCTGTGTTGGCCATCTGCAATAGACCAGCAAAGATCATATTAATATCCATGGATGCATAATTAGTCACTCTGAAACACTGACTGCCATCTATCATAATTCTGTTACCATAGATTACATGGACCACAAAATTACATATATAAACAAAAATCATAGAAATACTATATCCGTTTTCCATCCTCATTTTTCAAAGCACTTCAACCACATCTTTATGAGCAGATGATGACACACTTGTAACATATATCTAACACAATCCAAACAAATTCAGATTAAACTACAAAAATAACTTCTGATATGCTTTACATGCAGTTCACTGATTTTAGAATCAAGTTTGAATATTGACAAGTAACAAGAAACTTCATTAGAATTTCTGAAAACTACAGGATGAGAGCTGTTCATGACTGAACACGATAAGTAAACTGTTCAATATCAATCAAGGATGCATGCCCATAAGAAAGAATTAATGCATATACGAGCAGTCTGAGATGATTCTGTGCATGTAGCTCATTCACCAAGATAAGAAGGAACAAAACAAGAGTATAAACTTCAGGATAATCTTTTAAAAAAGATGCTTCTACTAGAAGATTAGTGAGGAAGAAAGCAAATCATTTGAAAGGAGCACAAGAACTTCCAGAAGAATCTATAAAATCAGGAATCAGAATCACATAATATAGCACAAATTAAATTACTTTGATTTGGAAAGGATCCAAAAAAACTCTAAGCACAACATAAAGTGGAGGGCAGATCTAGGTTGAAGAATCTCAAAGCTTGTAGGGGACGAAGTAAGAATTAGGTACAAATTCTAAAGAAGCATCTTACAATGGAAGGTCGGCCCAGGTCTAACAGCTAAAAGGTGACAAAAGGCAATCAGCACTAATATGGAGCAATACACATATAAGTTCATGAACGAAGAGTAGTTAACAATAAAGGACTATAAAGATTCCTAAATAGGAATCACACAAAGGCATGTAAATCTAGCCAGCAGGCAGATCTGACTACAACAAACTCAAGCATGTAGCCTGGTGAAGGGGTTGGTTTATTGTAAGGAGGAAAAGCAAAATGACAGAGCATCAAACAAAGGTAAAACCCAACTTGCTGAAATAAAAGATAAAAACTTTAAAAGCATACAACTTGCAGGTAACGCTGAGATCTAAAAATTTTAACACCAAACATTTTATTGAAAGAACTATATCCAGCAAAATTCATCCCAATGCCCCAAAATCCAAAGAATCAAGTTAGATCCATAGATCCAGCCAATAATAAGCAAAAAAAATAAGACACGAAAGCTGTGCCAACAATCTACCCCGGTTTCAGATTGAACCAACATCAAAATCCTCAAGTTCACCCAAATCTAAACGACATTACCATCTTAAAGAGAACAATCATGGTACAATGAAAAAGACAATCTTTCCGCGAAATCTACACAAATCTAAACAACAATGATCCGAATCGGAACCTATCTGACCTACCTAATCTCACTTCATATGAATCAAGAGAAGCCCTACTAGAAAAATACCTAATTTAACAACAAAATACTCAAGATCCACCCATTTCCAGACAGCCAAAAACTGAAATCACTGAAAGCCACTGCCTGTACCACATCCAGCTATTTCAAAAGAAAACGCACATAAAGCGTCAAGAAACCACATAGTAGCACTTAAACAACTAAATGCACCAGATCTAGCCATCTCAAGTTGCGGGGAACCCAAAAAATAGTCAAAAAAATCACGAAAAAAAAAATCTCCATGGAACCGTACCAGGTCCACTAACAAAGATCCCTCAGAATAGGAAAGAAACATGAAGAAAACCCAAGAAATCAAAGAACAGAACTCATTGACATGATCTAAATACGAAGAGAGAGAACAAGATCTCCTTACCTTAAGAGGAAGATAGAGAACAAGAGAGACCCCAAAGAAACCCTAGCTTCTGCTGCTGAGTTCTGGCTTAGGGTTGGACGCAGGGGTGCAAGTAGAGGAACCTCGTACTTATAGACGAGCGGCGCCCTAACGACGCGCTTTGGACTGCAGTTCCGAAGTGAGATCCAGATCTGACCGCCCGCGGTTCCGTCGGTCGCTCGATCTCGACCGTCGGATCCAGAGGCCGCCCCTTATTTGGTCGTCGTCGGTGGCGCGTCACCACCAGTTGTATCCGTACCAGCCCACCCACCGGGCCGGGCCCCACCGCGATCGAAGCGGGCCGGACGCGGCTCGGCTTTATTGGCTCCGAGAAGCCAGCCAGTTAATTGGGCCCCACCTGGCATGGACCAAATTATACTCTAGCCGTGTGTCAACATTGGCGTGCCTACGAAGTCATATGGCCAATTACATATACATGCACATGATTAATAGGGCCATATAAAAAAAAATTAGGTGGCTGATACAAACCATGTAAGATATAATTTCTCCTAATTTATTGCTTGGCACTATTATTTTGTGACATTTGTCTATGTGGACGCAGTCTACAATCATATTCTTATTCGTCCTCAAAGTGAGATAAAATTATTTTTTTTTTCCAAGTCTAGCCTTTTTTGTTTTAATTAAAATTTAAGTCCATAAGTTGCTTGAATTTGTCAATTTCTTAGGATTGAACCTATCAAAAGGTTTGAAACCTGTCAATTTCTTGAGCAGATTATTTGTCAAACCAAGTGGTTGGATCCAAACCATCGATAACCACCTCATTGCAACTATATTGCATAATTTTCTAGACGACCAGTCTATATTTTATATTTTATAAAAGAAAATTCACCATTGATAGTGAACGAAAGCAGATAGTTGCTACTACTTCATGGTAAGGAACCAAGCTAGCTAGTTGACGGGTATGTGTTTTAATTATCAAGTTACTACTCTCTTCCTTCATTTTCTTTACCAACATGTATGCTTTTAGATATCTTATATTTTAGTTATTGAGATTGATCTTGCTGTTTATCTTTAAAAAAAGATAATTATCCAGGGATTTTTCTACTTACCAGACATGAGTCTAGCATAAATTCTTGAACATGGTAATTTATATGCTAAAATAAAGGCTTGTTGATAGCTATGTCACTGGATCAGGTATAGGCCGGATTGGCCATTGTTCGTGCCTATTGTGTATTTACCTCGAGTCAAATAAAGTTACAATTTTTTTCATATAAATCTTTTTTCTTTTACCAATGAGGATCTATGGAAAGTTATATATATTCGATTGATTCAGGATGAATTTTACCCTTATCTATATCCATTTCAAATCCACTATAGGTCAGATAAAATCCATCTTATTATAATCAGATCGGATCAAGTTAGATGCCAAGCAGAGTAAGTTGCCTCCTCTATTTGTTCAATTTTTTTGTTAAGCCGATGTACCTTACTTTTTTTCTTTTCTTTTTTTTGACAAAAAGCAGAGCTCCACCTACTAAGGAACTGAAACACAAAATAGTTAACCTTATGAAAAAAAAGGTTGATAGAAAGGAGAAAGTACAGGAAACATTCAGAACAGATCGAGTGTCGTTTCTTCTCCTAATTTACATGCTTGTCGAGTATATATTAATTAGTATATAAGACCATAACTAGAAAATCTTGATGTCTTTGTATAAAATTCCTTCCCATAGACTTCGGGATTTAACTAGGATGATTATATGAGCTCTACCTACATGGAACCCATTAGGAAAAGTAAAAGCCTGGATAGCATTAAGGCTTAATAAAATGCAAAGCATAGCAATTGCTTCTGAATTGACCCATGATGAGCTGGTAGAAGTTAGGTGCGGTAGGAGAATATGACGTGGATTAAAAATCTCGTATGAATAAAAATTACAACAACCTATTACTATTTATTTTCAAGATTTTTTATATTTAATATTATTTATAAGTTTGCATTTTTGTAGACGAGGAAGCTAATATATTGAAAGTGGGCCACTTGAGCATGCCTCAACACGCCAATTCAACTTGCTCACCATCTACTCCAGCAAGAAAATAAGAGCGTTGATTAGCCTCTGTTAGGTAAGACGCCAACTTGAAATTGTTTCATGTGTTTCTCAATTTTTGCGAAAGTCATGAGCCACTAAAAAAGTTGATGCAACGATGATGTATTGGTGATGTCGATTGCAAACAAGCAACTATGGAGTAGGTCGGTGGAAAAACCACCGAGACGTTTCTAGGATAACACAGAAGTCTAACTAAATTTACATGTAACCAAGAAAGTCGGCTTAGCCACCCTTAGACTTAGTAGTTCTACACTAATATCTTCATGAAGCCAGGGAATGGTGTGTCACGCCCCTGCCTCTGCGAGGCACGTGAGGTACCTAGTGCCCACGTGGGGGCCACATGAGGGGGGAACATGGGGCTCCCCTGCCAGATATTGTCCGGTTCTGGAGCTTCACGCAAGCGTCCTTCACCCCTCCCCGGTTTTGTTTTCCACCCAAAATGCGTCTGCAGGATTTGGAGACACCCGCCTCATATGCGCAGGCTCTGGAACGAGTCTTTCCGATGTGGGATTATTGGGTCTCATACCTCCCTCAATCTTCGTTGGAAATAGCTTCATTAGTTTTGGGTGGTCGCTAAGGCTCGGAGAGTGTGCCTCGAGAGGGATTCTTCTATGGTGATCGACTGGATTCAGGAAGTGGATAAGTACGGTGACAGTCATCCCCTCATCCGAATGTTTCGTAGACTGGTTTAGAAGTTGAGAGATGTTCACATATCACATGCGTTCAGAGAGGCGAACAGTGCAGCAGACTGAGTCACTTTCTTTGTCACCCGGCACTTCGGAAAGTTTCTATAGACATCGGCGGTGGACATACCCTAACCCTTGTACTTTTACTTTCTCTTGATTTGACAGGTTGTACTTACGTTAGAGCTATATGAATTGTCGTTTTCATAAAAAAAAAAGGCTCAGAGCAACATGCCGCTGCAAAAGCGTTGCGGGGTAAAGAATCGATAGGAGCATGATCATCGGTAGAGACAAGGGTAACAGAAGCGAGGTTGTTGAGATAAGAATTGGTTGTACCTTCTTGGTCGAAAAGTTGATCTCCCCAAAAAGGCCAAAACTTTGAACACTGATCACCATCAGCTGCCAGTGGAATGATAGAACCGAAACAATGACCCTCAGCTTTAGCCCTTGTCAAGGAGAACAACTAAGGCATGAGAAGAAGGTGCTAATTAGGTGTCTCAACTGAGAGGGATGCAGGGATAAGTCCGCAAGCATGAATCCTCTGCAATGCATGGTTTGCATTATAGAGTGAGAATATCTATTAAACAAGGAGGTCTTATGTGTCATGCATGACACATCGCTGATCGTAGCCATCCATCTCTTGATCGAGGGCATCGAGCACTACATAGAATTCTGGCTCTAAGTTCACACCTCCCTTCCTTGCAACTTGGGAATAATTAGTGCTTCGCACCAGGAGGATAGGGACTGGCATTGGGAGGGAAGAATTAGGGTGTTCAACACAATAATGCAGTTTGGGTTCGGCCAAAGGGTCCCTAGGGTGGCTTCCCTACCTATTTGAGGCTACTCTTGGCAGATTTGGTACGGCCTGACCCTAACATTTGCATTTAGCCTAAGTCCCATCGGATCCAGAGCTTGTTTGGGTGCGCATGATCATTTGAGCCAACCAATCTAGTCCACAATCATTTCAAACTATTAAGGGTTCGGACCAGAGAACTTCAATATGGGTTAGCATATGTGTCCTCCGTGAGTTTGCTCAATCGTGAGTGAAGCTTCTTTGGAGCTTTCAATGCATTTAAGGGTTTCATTCTCTATGTCTTCTTGATTATCACCATTAATAGTGGGAGCTTGATGCTCCACTAGCTCTATTGCTCACAAGCTAATTCCTCGTGTCTTTTTGCCACCCATGTCTTATTCCACCTTAGCCTAGTGCCACTTTTAGATCCTGTTTCGATGTTTCTATAGGATTGGATTGAAAATTTCATAGAAATCCAACCTGTTGGCCCGTATAACTTGGCCTTCTAAGAGCTATGTCCAAATCCCAGTCTTTGGGCTGCAAGAAGGCAAAAAAATCCATAAAGGTCCTTTTATCTTCCCACATGATTTAGGCTCGAAGGTGTTGGGTTGATAGAGCCATGCTTAAATAGGCAATTCTGCAAAATTTTCCACCCAATCATATAGGAATATTTAAATAGACTTTTAGAAGAATCTTCTTTCTTAGATTTGAGAGGAGAGACTGAAATCCACTACGACCTATATTTATTGGGCTAGGCCAAGTTGACTGGCACACAAGCTATCTGACTTTCCCAATTCCGCATCTTGAGCTGCGATGAGGTGGCTGCCGATGCTCTATACGTAGTGGCTAAGACGATTTTATGATCACTGGATGGTTAAATATGTTTAAATCAAGCAAAGTTCTCCTACATCTATTCCTCTTATAGACAATTCTTGTATGCTTATAAATCTAGTTTCTTTCCTCCTTAAAGCTCAAAGAAATAAAATTTTCATGCGTATACATTTTGCCAAAATGAGAAATGGTGAAACTGAAAATATAAAAATAGTTATACAATTGCCAAATTGCTTATAATGGATCCCCGTGGAAATTAAAGGAGCCACTGCTTCATGGCTTGGATTGTGTAATATATCATTCTCGCAATCTGTGGTCTCATTCTTTTCATCTCACCATTTCCAAATTTCAAGATAACATGTTATGTGTGTGCTCATGCATGTTTCGCATATATGCATGTATTTGTGTGCATAGACATGTATGATATAATTCTTGTATATTTTTTGCTACAGATGGTGACTTGAATAAAAGGGTGGTATATAATGATACTTTTCTTTGAGGGATATATATATATATATTTCAAACACTCAATGTCATTAACTTGTTGTCTTCATCTCAAGCAGTTCGAGAGACTAGCAACCAGCTTACAAGACGAGTAATATGAGGGTGCATAAATAAATTGTACTGTAGTTGTAATATCAGAGCCCTTCTCTGAAAAGAGATTCCGAGTCTTACCTGCCAACTTCTATCCACGGTACTCCTACCAACTCATGCATATTCCCTTCACCCAACTTTGAAGCAAAAGCTTAAATACGATATTTGAAATCCAAACCCTAGAAGCTAACAGGTAAAGGTGGGTATGGCACATCCAAAACTTCAATCAGCTTCTTTGCTATCGCACTTGCATAAACTGAAGAACCTTCATGGATCTGCATGGGAAACCAATCCATGCTTCACTAGCCAAAACAAGAAAGCAAGATGCTATGAAGCAAAACAGAAAAGATTATGGAACAGACCTTGGTGTTGAAGATGAAGATGTGAGAATCTCCAATATTTCCACCTGACAAGTGGAGGAGCTCAAGCTGCAGTTCATCCAGGACCTGCGACACAACAACCAAGCAATCCATCTTCTTACGCTGAGTTAGCTTGATATAAACCTCATCCTCGATGATGCGGACATCCACAAATGTCTCCCTAGATTTCCTTTGGATCCATGAGCTCCTCAGAGATCCCCTGAACGCACGATCTCCATCATCTATGAAAGGTTTTATAGAGGAGCTCTCCACATCTCCATCTACTCCATCTCCCACGATCAGTTTCTTGCCCCACTCTCTTCTGTGTCTTTTCTCTGCAACCAGTATCTTGAGCTCTTTGACCGTTCTTAGCAGCTCATTTATGTAGTCGGTCGCATCGGCGATGATGCTGGCTCTATCTTGCTTCAAATTTAACATTTTTTTTTTTGCAAAAATTTTTGAAAACCTCATCAAAAACAACAAAATTTTCTGAAGAAGCTAGCAAATACGTGGAGAAGAATTGATCAAATGGAAGGGAGAAAAAGATCAACAAGCATCGTAGTAGAAGTTATAACTCATTATTTTGCATGCGCTAATTATATTTGGAGAACAGATTGGATGAAGAAGGCGAAAGCGAAAGCTTGACATGAAATACTGCTAGCAATTTTTGAGAGAGGCAAAATAGAAAAAATAGAGCCGATTGTTGAATAGGGTTGAAGTCTGATATACCTTGGTCGAATCTGGTATCAGCGACTTGAGATCATCGTATTTTTTGGTAATCCTTTCCCTCCTTTGCTTCTCATTTTTCAAGCTCCCAGCCTCTTCCACCTGTCTGGAAACTCCTTTCTTCCTTTTCTTATCTGACTGCTGTCTCCCAAGCTGGCCAGCATAGCCATCCTCCAACTCACCAACCCCATTTGACCCAGGAAAAAACCCAGTGTCATGGGGCAGCGAGTTGAGGACATCTTTCACAAGCGATGGCTGGCTGGGGAAATCCAAGTGCACCATCGGATCGTGCAAAATGGTCGATCCTGTCGACGTGCTGTCTGGTGGCAACTCGCCGAAGAACATATCGGCTGTATAGTGGAAGTTCCCAGGATTCAGCATCCCGATCACCCAAGGATTCGAGGGGGTGGTGGGATCAAAGTAGGGTTGGTTGTTGTTAGCTTGCATGAGATTGGTGGTGGCGATATCTGCTCTGGGGTCGAGACCTGGCTGGAAGTGGAGATCGAGTCCCATGGCAGAGTGGGGGTGGTGAACGTTGGGATCTTCATGAAGGAACCTGAAGAGCCTCAGTTTCTCCTCCAGGTTGTTCCTGTTGCCGCTGCTGCTGCTGCTGCTACCCCCCATGAGTGCGAGGTCGGAGTGACTTATGGTGTTACTCTGAGAAAGGCCACCAAAAGCTCCTGCTCCTCCTTGGATGCTCATGGCTTCATGAGGACCGAAGTACTCAGACTGGTGATGCATCGTCTAGGAAATGATGTCCCTTAATTTGCTGGCCTTTCTCTACATCAAAAAGGAATCGAAAAACTAGATCATCAGAATGGATAACTTGTCTAATTAGCTATATAAAGCTTGCAAACCTTTCCTTGGAAGCGCTTTTAGAAGGGAAATCAGCAGAAGGCCAACTACTTCTAACGAAAAGGATATGAACAAGAAAGAGTTGGGTTATGTATCGATCGCTGGGGTATGCTTTGGAACCATTACAAGAATCACCCAAGAGCTAAAGCCAAGAAGAGACCCATTTGGGTGATGGCAATGTTTATCATTTGTGAAGTCGATGAGGGGAGGAGGAGGAGGAGAGGGAGCTTATAAAAGTGGCAAAAGTTGATATGGAGTGGAAGAAAGTTGTTGGCTTCTGGTGGGATGGAAGAAAGAGAAGAGATCTCCCTCCCTCCTCTCAGCTGTGCCTTGTGGGCCGAGAGAGAGAGAGAGAAGTTTGTTACTGAGATTCCCTTTCCCTTCTTATGGGGCCCACCTCCTTCTCTTTCTTTCCTTGTGGGCCCCACGTCGCGGCAGTGCAATCTTCCGTATTTCCGGTACACCGCGTGATATTATATGGTAGCGGTACGAGCCTCAGCATTATTATGGAAAGGTTGGCCCTTCGATATTTAGCCATATATATTTCCATCAAAAAAAAAGTTGGCCTATATAGCTTTAGTAGAAGGAAACGGGGAGGGATCTACGTTATGGTGATGGTTCCAGTTTGGACATTGACTCGTATTTAGAACAAAGAAAGAAGTACAAATGGCTGTCGGAGTCTAGGATTAAGGGGATGAGTTGGGGCAATATTGGCCCCATGATTGTGGCCTCTTGGTGATGAAGGGGTTGTGGCACATGTATCATGTATCATGGGCTTTATATGGCTATGAGTTTGTATACACCATAGTGGTTCTTGAGGGTTGGGTGGAGAGGGATATAAGGTGGGGAATTGACAACAAAGGGAGGTAAAGTGTGATGGAAATTTACCAAGTTATAGCAGACAGGAAATTGGGTATAGAAGGTGATGGAGGACAGTGAAAGGAATGATCAATATAAGTGACACCAGAGACCTGGTGTTTGTAATCTTGATAAATCTCTCTGCTATAATAAACCATTACTCAACTTGTTTAGAGATAAAGTCTTCTATGCATGGCAACTTAGCCAGCATTAATATATATATATATACATAAATATAATGTCCAAATACATTGAAGAATTTAATATGTCGAGTTAACATAAATAAGAATGATCCTACTGCTTCAAACCCTAAAAAATAGAAAGCTTTCATCAAGTGTTCTTGATGTGATGACGGATTGGTTTTGTTGAAATAGTAGATGTTGGAGTAACCTTTGCCACTGATATGCTGTTTTACTGCGTGAGGGTTTTACTACAAGAAAGAATATTTATCTGTTGCAGTTATTTTATTATTATTATTATTATTATTTAACTTTAATGATAATGGCACCAAAAAGGGGAGTACAAGTTGAAAGGAAAAAAAATACGGGGGTGGAAATTAAGAGGTTGGCTAAGAAGGGAATCTGGAGCTCCTCTCACGCACTTTTAACCCATGGCTTTGCTGCTAATGGAATCTTAAGGAAGTTGGACCATGCATTGGACGTGGCCCCAGTCCATAGCCGAGTCCCTATCACTTGAGTTCACTTCATAACAGAGTCCCTAACCCACAGGCTACCCACTTTAGTTATCTTCATCCAGGGAGAAGCTTTTAAATCAGCTGGGTAGTTACCATGGTAAATATTATAAACTTTTTTGAAAAAAAAAAATCCACACTGGGGAGTTGATCATTAGAACCTGGAAAAATGTATTTTACCAAAGAAAACCTAGAAAAGTGTAGGATTTGTTTTTTTCTAATGCTGAGAATGGACTTTTACATCCATCTATCTATCTATCTACCTATCCATATATAAGACACGATACCTTGTATGTCTGAATTTTGATGATAAATCAACTTTGTTTTGCCAGAGTTGCATTCCCCAGAGGTATACTATATTATGATAAGAGGACGATAAGTGATTACCTTAAAAAAAGTCATTTTTTTAGTTCAAATAAAGTAAAGATAAGTGCGATGGTAAAATGAGAGAGCGCATGTAATCGAGCTAATCTATAGGAAAATTACAAAACCAATGGTTTTGTTAGTTGATAGGATCCCATTTGTTCATTATTTTACCTTCCATCTTATAATAATCATTGTTGCCTTTTGTTTCTAGAGCCAAATATGATGGAGAAAAGAACTAGAAACACTTCATCGATATTCAGATATGCATCATTTCTAAGGTTCCAAAATGAATGTAGTGCAGCTAAATCACAGTGATTACCAACTGATCCTAAAACAGTGATAAATGCTTTGACAATATCCTCATTGTTTGCAAAGATTTATATTCTAAAAGAAGTCTAAGATGAATGTAATGCTTGTCATCACCCAATCGACAACCATTTCCCTTGAAAGACTGCAAATACGCACTGAGGTGAAAAAATTCGTGCCATCTTACTTTGTCTCTAATCTCTTTCTCCCTTGAATTAATCTGCGGTCCTCTTAGAGGACCCCATGGAGGACTTTTCTCTGCTTGTTTATTAATTTTTTACTATAAAGCCAAGCACTAAAATGTACCAAAATTACTATTGGTAGGTTTACATTAAGAAGAAGCGCATAGAGATTAGAGGGTACAACCAAGACCTTTCAGTTTATCATTTTATTCCTTCCTTGTCATTACTCTGAAGTCTGAACATTGTATTTCCTTAGCCATACTTGATGGAGAACAGAGATATTCTAGAAGTCCAACCGAAGATCTAAATAAATAAATAATGAAAAGGAAAAAGGAAAAAAAAAGATGAATGAAGATGGCGAGCTATACATGATAATGCATGCAAGCTTAATATGGTTGCCATCGATATTTGGTCCATCAAGCACAAACTGAGATCCACATAAACTCGAGACTCAAGTGCGAGGCTGGTAGGATGATCCAACTCTAAGAATATATGGAGAGAAAGTTCCCCTTCCCTTCTTCTGCAAGGAGACTAAGATGCCTAAGAAGCCACAGAAGAGCACATTGATGAATGAGAAATGGAAAGCATACTACAGCAAAGAGAAGGACAACAAATAAATCATGATCGAGGAATAGTAGGATTTTTCTGAAGAGATCTGCTACAATTGCTTAGGTGTTAAAATCATATCAAGCTCTTGCAACGCAACTGGCTGATGGAGCCAGTGATAAGAAGATGTGTTGTGTTTCAGAGGCCTTGCAACTGCTAACATTGAGCTGCTTGATGTGTCTATGCTGTCTTCTTTCTGCTTAGCCTAAACTAACTAATATTCACTTTGTTAACTGTTTCTGGTCAATAAATTTGGATCACCACATTTTTGAGCCAGAACAAGAAATATAATGATTCCATGAGTTAAGTGCGGGATCGATTTCATTAGTTGCACCGGAGGAGGAGGTCGGGAAAAAGGCCGCAGGGAGATGAGAAAGCAAAAGGATTCATCCAACAGATACATCAGCCTTGGATTACTCATCAGATGGCTCTTCGATTAGTTGAGCCAAGTTGCCTAAGTCTGACCTTGATTTATTTTTGATGTAAAGGGGAGGCAGAAAGGAGTCACCCAGCTTTTATTGAAGATTAATCATATTTAAAAGAGGAATGAGGAGCAGACATGAGTTATATTGTCAAGAGAGGAGAGGAATAAATACCGAAAAAAGAATCTAAATGGTTCCAAACCTTGATTTATGGTTTAAAAAAAATAATCACACTTTCTTTAGTTCAAATTGGGATTGCCAACAGGGATATGCTTCTAGTGCTGGCTATAATTTGTTCAAAGAAGTAATGCACGGAATAAGAGTATACCACTTGCGATCGCCTGCAGCAAACTTCCAGAGGATTGTAAATTGTTGCTTGCGCAACTCTGATAAATTCTTGATCATCCATGTCTGTACATCAGAGGGTTTTTCTTTTCTTTTTTGGTGTTTTTTTTTTGGTAGAGACAAGACCTCTGATGCGCACTCATGGATTTGGCTGCATGAACTTCCATAACATCAACCCAATGATGCAACTATCATTGATGAGAAACCCGGAACAAAAAATTTCAAGATGTTCGAGGTCAGCCATATACCAAAATCCCAGTAATTCTGGGTCGTACTGAGATAGCAAAATGTAGTTGCACCTTATCTCTCTCTCATTTTCTTCCAAAGAACAAATAGAAAGAACATTACTGCTGTTATATGGCCAAAGTAAGGGAACTGAACGATCCAATTACGGAGACATCAAATCTACATGCATAAACAAATAAAATCTCAAAAAAAAATGTCCGAGTTCTTCATGAAAACAATGTTTCTAGTTACAGTACCCCTCGATGTGAGGTTGAAAGTAACAAGGCATGAGGTCAGCATGAGCTTGCCTTGTCGATGGCTCCAAGACTCCAACCGGGCATTGTTATGGATCGGGCCATTTGTAAAAGATAAGAGAAAAGTCACGGTTGTCTCTCGCGTATAGTTGTTATAGGTTGCAACCGCCGAGACCATGATATGCCTGTTCGAACCTTTATTGTAAATGATCTAAATTGTTAGCCCATTATTCGGATTAAGTCATTTGCAAATATTAAAACAAGCCATAATGGATCAAAATCGTATCAATTTAACATGTGGGCTAACTAATTTGACCCCATATGGTATATATTTGTCAGCCCAACCTCTGCATCAATTGAGCCACCAACCACAGTAGTCAATCGAGTTGTTGACCTCGATATGGGTCGAGTGGCCAATTTGAACCATCATGCCAACCTAAGCAAACCGGCCAACTAATGGCATGGAGCCACATATCCCCAATTCAAAACACATTAAGGGCCATTAAAGTTCGTTGAATGCATGATTATGATTTCGCTATTTTATGAAGCATGTGTGGCAATCACAACTCATCCTACATGATAGAATGATCACTACAAGATCTGCATCGTTATCCACAGTATATGTCTGGGCCGTTACCGAGCAGCTAAAGCCTACTTTCCCGCCTAACTCGATAATGGATAAAAACTCTGGCTGTATATAAACAGTGCCTAGAGGAATCTCCAGGTACGCTTTTTTGATCTCTCTTCTACACTGCAACCTCTCGAATCTCTACTATTTTTCTCAAAATTATTACCTGACTTAGGCATCAAAGGGTCCCCGCTGAATAAACTCTGACAAGTGAACTTTTTTTCTTGATTTCAAGTTAGATCGCTGGAGTCAAATTCTGTTCAAGCTCAACCACCACAACCATCTCCAGCTCATCTCTTCCACTTGCATCATGTCCGACCTTACCAACTCGGCGCATGTCGGACCTCACCATCTTCAGGTCGAATTTTGGCAGTAATAACAATATCAGTGTCTTCAAAAAAGAAATTTTTGATAAATCAAGAAAAGGATATATTGGTTCTTACTGTCTCTTTTCTAGTCATCTTTTGAAATTTCTATTTATAAAGCTTAAGGAAATAGATAAAACGGCTATATTGCGGGTGTATAAGATTTAGAAGCTCTATTTTCATGTAATATGGTTGCTATATAACATTGTGGAAAAAGGAAGAAGGGACAATTTAATTGACGAGATCATGCTTTGAAAATCAACATGCCGGTGGAAGTCCGAATGGAGGTCCGATACAAAATAGAAGAAAAACTCAAATTAAAGAATCCTTTACTTGGTGAAAAAAAATCTCTCAAAAAAAAATTTATGAATATCTCAAAGGCTACTAGTTACAATATCTTATTTCTATATTTATGAAACATGATACCCTAATCCTAATTCTGGCATTAAACACAATACAAAGTTATATTTGAAATAATACTTGGTAATAAAAAAACATACTAGAATTATCCTATCACAAATATGAAGACTTAACTAGAATTTGATAATGTTCTTAATGAAAAATGTATAAAATAATCTTCTGAAAAACTCTAAATCTAGTAAATCAAATATTTACTTGCTTCCGTCTTCACCTGCGAATCTGGTTCCTTTGATACTTGGTATGGTCTAGTGGGACACCGTACATATCGGTTGCATCCTATGCTGCATCACTATATATTCGGTCAAATATCTACAACTTGAAGACTATTCAAACTATGAAAGAAAAATTCAAACTCAATTTCAATTCACATAGATCCACTAACAAACGTATAGCCATTGAATAAATTTTGCTGACCCGAAGGGACATTGGCTAAATATGTTAAAGTTAAATGACATTAGGAATCGTAAATCACTATTTTTCATTTAAAAGATTTATTCCTTCTTAAAGTTTTGCATTTATTTTTTTAGAACTAAATATACTGCTTTATTATGGCAGCTAACTTTGATTATAGATTATTATCATCTTTCTCGTGCGTAACAATGTTCACCATAACTAGTTAATTTCAATTTGTTAACCATATTCCCTTTTGGTCTCGGCTGGCGCCCTCCCTTATTTCGAGGAGAAACGGGAAACTGGGATGGGGGAAACTGAAGGAGTCGAAGCGACTCTGGAAAAGGGCCGGAGTTGGCTTTAAATAATCGGATTCATCCCTTCGGCTCCTCGCTTCCTCTCGCCCACCTCCGGGAATCGGTGTCTCTTCTTTCATCAAAAGGAGTCCGCGTCCCTTCCAGTGCCTTCCAGCGGCGGCCGTCGGAGATTCCACCCGTCCTCCCTCCGGAATCTTCAGCTCTCCTCGCTCGTCGGATCCGAGATGGATGACAGCTGCGCGGTGTGCGCGGATGCCCTCGAGTGGGTGGCCTACGGATCTTGCGGCCACCGGGAGGTGTGCTCCACCTGCGTCGTCCGGCTACGCTTCGTCCTCGACGACCCCCGGTGTTGCATCTGCAAGACCGAGTGCCCCATCGTCTTCGTCACCAAGGTTCGATGCCGTCTTGGGATTTCCCCCAATCTATCCTTTTTGCTCTCGTTCTTTCAATCCTTTGATTCGTTTGCCTCGGATATTTTCTTGAAAGATTGCTGTTTGCGTAGTTTTGTATTGGAATTTGGTCGTTCGATTCTGGAATCATCGATTAAAAGATCGGTTTTTGACGGATCTTTATGTCTTTAGATTAAAAGGAGAATAAAGAAGGGTTTTATCCTTAAAATTTTTACGCACCGGCAATTTTTATTTTTGTTTGTTATTTTGGGATTTCTTTCACTGTTTTAGGTGTTCGTGTTCCGTAATTGACTGATGTTAATAGTATTCAATGCAAATAGAATTTATGTTGGGAGGAGCAAATTGTAGAGTACCTTCTGATTTCTTGTTTTGGATATCTTCTCCTCGATGTTTGTATCTATGTTTTAATTTCTTGCATTGTATCTGGTTTCTGTTAGATTGGCCTCGCTTTGATGGATATCAATCTGAAGGGTTTCTGTAAATTGATATATATCATGTTCCAAAACTGGCATAATTTGTGATCAACAGGCTTTGGGGGACTACACAAGGGTGATAACTGATTTTTCAGTGTTCCCGGCCAATGCGGCGGAAGGCCAGGTGGGGCAATATTGGTATCATGAGGGCACGCAAGCATTTTTTGATGATGTGGACCACTACAGAATGATAAAGGCGATGTGCCGGCTTTCTTGTGGCGTTTGCGACAAGAGTGTAGAGGAACAAGGGAGTGAGGGCTCCAAGAGGAGGCAAAGGTTTAGGAGCATAGAGCAATTGAAAGGCCATCTTTTCCATCAGCATAGGTTGTTCATGTGCAGTCTATGTTTGGAAGGGAGAAAGGTGAGATTTTGCTTGCTAGCTGTCATTCAATGTACTGCTTTGTGTTTTGGTTATCCCTTTAATTTCCATCTGTTTGAGTTTGCGTGTTGAAGAATGATGATTATTTGCCGCATTGATGTCTCCCTTGCTTATGATTATATGGCAGCTCAATCTCCCACTCTGAGGAAATATAGTGGTCTGAGTGACTGGCCTTTTTTATGATTGTTCTTGTTGCCCTAGATCTAATGTCACTAATTAGCTTTCCTCTAATAAGATGATGGTACTAGTCCGATGATCCCAAACACATACAAGTTCTAGATGTCATGTAAATTTATTTTAGCCCTTGGAATATTTTTGGAATATGGTAGTTTGAGGGATTGACCTTTTTTTTTTTTTTTGATTGTGTTTGTTACCTTAGACCTCATGCCAGTGATTAGCTTTCCTCTAATAAAATGAATATGTAGGGAGCAAAAGGTACCTTCTCATTGCTATTCCGATGATCCCAAACAGATGCAAGTTCTAGATATCATCTAAACTTAAACTTTTAGCCCTTGGAATATTTTGGATTTTCAGATAGCCAAACTAGCAGTTCATACTCATGTGCTACCAAGGGAATTGTGTATAGGGGAGTTTGAAATGTCCTGTAAGTTGTTATTATTACTGAGTTGATCTAGGTATGATTCACAGCACAAGATAAACTTATGCATAAAATATGAGCATGAAACACAGACGCGCAAAGCTGTGACACTGTAGTTTTAGTTTATTAGACTAACTGCATGTACAATTAAAATGGTATGTTATAGTGAAAGATATTATTTTCTGATGACCTGAGTGTGG
This sequence comes from Phoenix dactylifera, assembly GCF_009389715.1. Lineage (NCBI taxonomy): Eukaryota > Viridiplantae > Streptophyta > Magnoliopsida > Arecales > Arecaceae > Phoenix > Phoenix dactylifera. Next base: position 7,814,262 of record NC_052404.1, on the reverse strand, counting down.
AACTGAGAAGTTGGTAATCTTCTGCTGGTACAGTGCATCATTTTCCAGCAATGCTTTTGAGCTACTCTTCTGATCTGCGTGTGACACTGAGAAGATGGAAATCTTCTTCTGGTACCATGCATCATTTTTCCAGCAATGCTTTTGAGCTACTGATCCTCTGGTTGTTGATTCAATCTCAAGAAAAATTTAGGTAATCCGAGCCACTTGTGTAGATTTAGTGATGTTTTGAGTAAAAAAAGGATTGAAACTGGATTGATATTTTTTTTTTCCTGGGACCATCTATTGGTTTACACATTTGTCAAGAACATGTGAAATTTGCTGATTTCCTGAATAAATTGTGCTTTAAGAATTAATATATGATATTTCACAGTAGTAATAAGACTTAACAGCCTTTACCTCGCAGGCTCTTCATTTTCGGCATGGGCATATCCATGAAAAAAAGCCTCCTTGTCTTCATCTCCTTTTCTTCTATGTCCTAGCTTCTGCTTTATCTCCTTCAAACACTACTGAGCCTATGTTTAGCTACTTCCTTCATCACCAAAGGGTAAGAATGCAGGGCTCCAAATCCCAGACACAAGCAGACCCTACTTTCCGCAAATGCTGGCCCTCTTTCTGCTATCTCTTGTATAGTGACATATATTCAACCTCCTCTTGATGATCGCAAATTTAGAAACTACTTTTCCTTTTAGTCCCCACTATCATGAATGATGATTTAGTGGAATTATTGATGTGTTTAATGCTTACATCTGGTAGGTTTGAAATAAGAAGCAGAGAAAATGAAGGCATTATTTTATCGAACACTACTAGCATGGTTAACAATAAAATCAACCTAGCCAAAGGGATGGGCCACTCATCAGGTTGACTTGCTGGATTGATAGCATTAAAACAATAAAATAAAGTAAAATAAAATAATTATAAATGAAAATAAAATAGAATAACTATGAATTGGGAAATTTTGTAGAGAATATGGAAAATACATATATACATATAATATGCTATAAAAATATAAAAGATTATAAACTAAAAAAACTTTCTAATAGTATACTAGATTTTACTAATAAAAGATTATAAACTAAAAAAACTTTCTAATAGTATGCTAGATTTTTCTTTTATCTGGCCATGTTGAAATTATTCTTGGCTTATCAAGTGCCCTGAACTTGTTGAAGTCTAGGGCTTTGAGGATGGCAACCAAGCTGGGGTGGGATGGCAATCAAAGGGTTCGAGGAGAGGCTGAGCTGGTTGTTGAGGAGGTTGGAGGCTGATGTTTAAAGGTGTTGCCATTGGTGCAAAGTGGAGGTGATGGTGGCTGTGTAACTGTTGACAGATCACGCTTTGCATCCACATGACTCCTCTTTGGGGCATTTCATGGTGTTCCTCGTCCTCGTCCTTGTCCTCCTCCTCCTTCTCCTCCCTCTCTCTCTCTCTCTCTCTTTGTAGACTAGGGTTTTCCGAACCTAAATCCCCAACCCCAGGCCAGAGGATGCAAGATGAGCAAGGATTGGACAAGATTTCTATATGGGAAGGAGGGTGTCAATAGACTGATCGGTGTTGGGATAAGATGAAGACATGGAAAGCACGGTAGGCGGAGACCAAGAGAGCTGGAGAGAGATCGAGAAGGATCGTGATTTTCCTGATCTGATTTTTTGAAAAGTTGATTTCGACTTATTAAACAGGGTTGTTTGGTTCTTTAAAACTCAACCTGGTTGCTGATTCAGCAAAAACCCAGCTGATTTGAATTTTTCTTTTTAGGTCTCGCTCATTAGCAATCTTATTGCTTGATTGGACTAGCCAAGGTACCAGTTAGCTAGTTCTCCAGTTTACATGGCCACTCCAAGCTATTTCTGATAACAGTAGGCGCTCGGATAGGCTTTGTTTTGGTCCATACATATTATTTTGACATTTACAAGATGATATGGAAAATATTAAGCATGATGAATTTAGTAGTAAGTGTTTGGTATTTTCTTTAATGCATCTATACATTTGCTTCTATATTTTGTTTTTTAATTTCCTGAACTCTTGTGAACTTCTCCTAATTTAGCACCTTTTTTTTCTGAATACAGAAGTTTTATGCCTCACATAAATAATCCTTGATGCTGAACTAATCTGATCAGGGAGAAAGACTTATTTCCTTCAACCTGCTCAACTCGAATCTCTCAAATAAAATAATAAATATAAGAATTTTAAGAAGCGAGGCTCTAAATCCTTACTTTCATTATTTTTTATGATCCACATATTGTGGTACATATTACAAGTGGAAAGTAGGGTCTGTGCTCTTGCTTTCACTCCCTTTCTTGGGGTTTATGAGTGGAAAGTAGAATCTATGCTCTTTGCTTTCATTCCCTCTATTCCCCTATGTTGGAGTTCTAGTGGGTGGAAAGTAGAAGTTGTGCTCTTTACCTTCATTCTCTATTCCCTTCTTCTATTCCGCTCCATTTCCATTCTTCAAAACCATGACATATACCATCTATTTATTCTGGTAAGGTTCTTTGTATTTTAGTTGGATTGTTACTTCTAGCTAAAAAAGGAGAAACTGCGAGGTTTTTACTATTCTGTAGAGGTCTAATCTCTTTATTTGAGGCAAATTCTTCTTCCAGTTAGAAGAGGAAAAAACTTCGCTCTTTTTATGCGAGTGAAGTCTGGCCCAAATCAGGTTGGCTTCCTCTTCTAACTAGAAAAAGATAAAAATTACAAAAATAATAAAAATATATTAAAAAATTTCAAATTTGAGCAGTAGCTAGATCTTGATTTTTTACATCAACTTTTTCTTTAGTCATACCAAATTTTTTCTGGATTACAAATTATGGCTTCCCGAAATTTCGATACTCGATTAACCTTTGGATGTACTGTATCTTGCTCCTAAAGCTTCTCTAGACTTACCCGTGGTGGAAGTCTTGTGTAGTTAGTAAATAACAAAAATAAATATAAAATATGCAATTTGAACTGTAAGATGAAAACACTGGAAGATCTTGTGACATAAGCAATAATTTGTTAGTGGTAGGAATATAAAATAGAGGAGGAAATTTAATTTTTATCTATCTTTCCTTCAATGATGTCTGGCTCATGAGGAAAAATATTCTCTATATGCCCCTTATAAGATTAGAGAAAATTTTGTTACATTCCATCTCGTAATGTTCCTCGCTTTTGCTAAAGAGTGTAGTATTTTATTTGATCTTTGATTTGTTTGAAGTAAATATTTGAACTCAATATTACTTCACTGGTTTGAACTTTTACAGAGATGTACTAACCTGCATTATATTTGGGCCATTGCTGTTCGTATGTGTTCCCCTGCTCTCCTTTTTTTCTCCTTAGCCTTCTTTATCTTGGGGTAATTACCTTCTGGTTAGTTGGTGCTATTCACTTTATTGTCCTTTTATCTTTACCTTTCTGGTTTGCACTCTTGTTTTCTTTCTAAGATAGCAATATGTTGCCTATGCTAGATAACCATCATCTGATAAATAGTTGACGCATTTGACATCATAAGTAAGCTATATTTCATTAGAATGTGACTTTTTGCTGACTTCACAGGACAATTGAGTGTGGGCCAATGGGGAGAAGCATAGTGAATTTACGAGTTAACTTCTGGTTAACATTATTCATCAGTGGAAAACAATCAGGTTGTGATTCTAGAATATTATATGGCAAAAAGTGTGTAATGAAGAATGGCTGTTTTACTGATCCATCAAAGTTTGGGACCTTTCTCCTAAGTCATGTTGTTAGTGCAACACCTAAAAACTCCTAGCTCAAATTCAAAGCGGATGGCATTTACTGCAGATGAGTTGATTTTGTTTGGCCAAAGTGGTAGATCAGAATGGCAATCCTCTAAACTTCTCAATTTATAAGTGTTAAAATGACAGTCATTGAAATTTATACCTTTGTTCCCGGCTTAATGATGATGGCCAATCAGGAAACCATCTTTTAATTTGTCGTAGAGTTTGAAGTTTTGGAAGCACTTTTAATTATTTGAATGCCTGTTCAAATTTGATTTGTTGGTAGGGGATTTTTGGAGATCAATCTTCTAGAGGTTTTTAGGCATTTTTAGAGTCTTGGAGTAAAAGGTAATCAGAAGCAACTGTTTGGGACAAATATATCTGATTATTGTCTCTTCCCAAAGAGCATATTCGGTATGTTGATTGGGTAAATGGGAAGAACCTCTTTGCTTAACTGTTTTAGTCCCCATCCTAATACATGACAGTTGCGTCAGCCATTGATTGGCCTAAGTTTGATGAAAATCTCTCAACAGTTTTAGGTCGCTGGAAAGGTTAACAGATATATTAAGAAGACAATTTGCATCATGTAATCTGGGCCTTTGGGGAGGTATACATACTACGAATGGAACTCCTGAGTTTGAAAATAGCTACTTTTTCTGACATCGAGTGATTTATAACTTCTGTTGTTTGAAGTTAGACTTGATGAACACTATCAGCTGGGTATCAAGTGGACATGCTCTTAGATAATTAGCTTTGATTCACAGTGGCTGCAACAGAGGGTATGCGTCTGTTCAGCCGTGTGGTTTGTAGTTGTAATGGATGTCCGATACTCTAGTGCAGGTGAATGTGGGTAGGAATTGGCTTTATGTAGAGGATTCTTTCTTAAGGTGGGTTGTGTTTTTGGAACATGCACGATGCTTATGAAATCTCACATGAAAGTTGTCCTTATTCAGGATGACTTGTAGAAGACTAGCTTTGCAATGCCCCCTTCTAGATGTTGATCTTCTTTCAGAAATTTTGTATTTTTCTGTGTGAATTATGTCAATGATTTTGTGAACACTTTTTCTGTGCATTGCTGATTTCGCATGGAAATTTTAAGCAGGTATTTATTTGTGAACAAAAGCTTTACACTAGATCACAACTGAATCAACACATAAGCACTGGTGATTCGGAGGTGGATGGTAGTGAGAGTGAACGTGGTGGCTTTATGGGGCATCCCATGTGTGAGTTCTGCAGGAACCCATTTTATGGAGATAATGAACTGTACACTCACATGTCAACAGAACATTATACTTGCCATATATGCCAGAGGTACCTTTTCTTTTATACTTTTTACTCTTAAATCGATCAATTTATACTCAAAACTTCATGTTTAATGTCTACTGTTACCACAACAGGCAACATCCTGGGCAGTATGATTATTACAGAAATTACGATGACCTAGAGGTATAATATATTCAAATGTTATTTTCCCACAGCAATTAGGGGAATGCTAGATCTAGACACAAAGTCTAGACATGTACATCTTGTGATTTGTGTGCTACATGTACCGTTTCTTTTGTTGGACCCACCCTTGTAGGTCACATGTTCTGCTGGCACCTGTAGGTCTGGCAAAGGAAACTGGACGGGTTCGCTTGGATATCAACATGCAGATCTAGCATTTTATAGGCTTTTGGATTTTTTTTATTTATTTATGTCAATTAATATAAAGAGTTTTGGTTATATTGCTAAATGCTAATCCACCCAGATGCATTTCCGCCAAGAGCATTTCCTATGTGAGAATGACGCTTGCTTGGCAAAGAAGTTTGTTGTGTTCCAAACAGAAGCTGAAATGAAGGTAAGTTTATGCAATGAATATATTTTTAGCAACATGTCCTTGTTAATATTTCTTTATATTGTTAAATATCAGATCTAAGGTGATATGCTGTTTAAATTTGTTAACAGAGGCATAATACTATCGAGCATGGGGGTAACATGTCTCGTTCTAAGCGGAATGCTGCACTTCAGGCATGCAACAATTGCATTCTCAAGTTCTTTTGCTTTATTTTGGTACAAATTTGTTGTGTTGACCTTCCAAATGAGTATTGAAGACGCTGATTTTGGCTAGGTTTGCTTTATTTACATACTATCCATCAATATCCTGATTTTGTTCACCTCTTTAATTTAGATACCGACTAGCTTCAGATTTCGACGAAATGAACAAGAACAGCGACGGGGAAGAGGTCGTGGATTTCGTCCTGAACCATCTAGCAACCAACTTGCAATGGCAATTCAAGCAAGCCTGGAGACAGCAATTGCAGATCTCAGAGTTCGTGATTCTTCTTCTAGTGCTGTTCCAGTTACCGAGCGTGGGGAGACAAGTCAAGGTCACACAGTTACAGGTTCCCTGGAGTCAGTATCTATCAATTCAGGTCCTGAGTCACGTTCAAGATCTTCTGCAACACAGAGCCAAAGCTCTCGGACCACTCCATTTTTAGAAGAATCTTCCTTCCCTCCCCTTGGAGATAGGGAGCTACCTGAACCTTCATCTAGGTATGCTCAGGCTCTTAGTCAAAGCTCAAGGAGTGCTGCCCGTCTTGGAGAAGAATCATTTCCTCCTCTACCTGGTGCAAGTAAGAGCAGTAAACCAAAAGCTACACGCGGACTAGAAAGTTTGGCAAAAAATACCCTTGCAGCTCGTCTCCATCAACGTAGCAGGGCCTCTGTGGCAGTTAACTCTGCTAAGGCAAGGCCATCAGATTACCATGAGAGTCTCTCTTCTAGTTCTACAAGCTCTCAGATCAGAACAGCACCAACACATGGACAAACACCAAGTTCAAATTCTCAGCCTCGGATGGCAACAAAACCAGCAAGAGATAATGGGTCCGTATCACCTCTATCTGCCAATCCTGCTTGGAAGTTGAACAGCACAAATAAGATGAGGCATTCTGCATCAGCTCCAAGCCTTGTTGAGGGACGATTTTCAAACCAAGCTACATCTAGTATGGTTTCTGCTATGAGTGGAAACCAGGTGTTGCCTATGAGCAACCAATCTCTGCCCAATGTGGAGGATGTTCACACTGCAAACAAGACTTTGGTAGAAAGGATCCGTTCTGGCCTAGGAATGGATGAGGATAAATATGCTGCATTTAAGACCATATCCGCTGAATATCGTCAAGGACTAATCAACACCTGGGAATACCTTTCTTATGTTGAGCAGTTTGGCCTGTCCCATCTTGTTCCTGAACTGGCTAGACTCTGCCCTGATGCTCAGAAACAGAAGGAACTAACAGATGCCTGCAATGCCAATCTGAGGAACAAATTTAGTCTGCAAAAGGATGCTGGCAGCAGTTCTGGCAGCTCAAAAGGGAGTCACCTTTTGGGCAAGGGAAAGGGAAAAAGTGTAGATCGTGCAGGAAGTACTAGCGCAAAAGATGCATTAGGAGAAAACATTTTAAGCACTGTAAGAAAGCTACAGTCAAGTCGAAAGCCTCAGGAAGAAGAGGTGGAGATCTTGTCAAAGGATGGTTACCGAGCTGCCAGGGGTCAACAGAAATTACCTGTTGGGGAAGCTTACATTAATTCAGATTCTGTTAGCATGAACTTGGCTGACTCAACAGGCAATAGAGAATCCCTTCCAAACAGTACCAAGTCTAACCAGAATTCAGGAGATGGTGGAGGAAGCAGTAAGCAACATAGGAAGTCTGCAAAATTCCTTAGAGTCCGTTTGGGTGATGGTTCAGCAGCAGCGCTTCTTGACCTTGGTCATGCAAATGCTAGCCCTGAGTGCACAGAAGATGAGTCTACCCACAACCCCTCCGGTGGATTACCAGTAAGAGGTGTTTGGCGAAAAGGGGGGGGACACAGACTGTTTGCAGACTCTCAGAAAGATCCCTCAAAGTGATGTCTGTTACTACAATTCTGTATGTTTCTGCAGAAGCCCGAGATTTTCTTGAAAGTGAAAGCTTGGGTTGACCTTTTTTTGAAGATTACCACGCTTGGCCCTTGTTTGTCTTATCGGCCATTAACCTGAGCAGGAGAAATAATATCCATAATGCATGATCATCTTTCAGTCTGCTTGCATCGGCGATGGGAATGTTCTTGATAATGTATGAGGTTAAAGAGTTGAAAACCCAACTTGGCTGGATCCAGCCTACTATAGATTTTGATAATTTAAGGCTTTACTAAAATTAATGTTCTGGGACTGGGTTTCTAGATTTTCTCTGTTACGTGTGATGGAATACATTCATGTTTTGGTTACTGTTACAATGGCCTGGATTTATACAATCGGATTTGCCAGAGATAATTTTGACTATGCCCTCTATATGCACTTGCTTCTCGATAGTATCAGAAGGCCTGCCAGCAGTATCCATCTCTCTCTCTCTCTTTTTTATTCCGCTTTTATTTTTGTACTTTGAAAAAAAATACTGGTCCGTTGCTTGATTTTTTTCTCGTCTTGTGGGAGAATTGAGCTCGGTGAAATTGAAGCTAAGAGATTATATAGGAAAGACTTGAATTTCTTGGATTGCACGATATTTCTAAATGCATGCAAAAACCCCAATGCAGGAAGATTAAGGTGGGGCAAGGGTTGTAGGCTAATGAAGGGATGGCTGCCGGACGGGTTTTTTTTGGGTATCCGATTCATCTTGAATTTTAATAGGATTCATTTAGCAAAATTCTATGGGGTTTTGAGCGGGTAAAAAAATTAAAACCCGTTAGGGTTGGAGACGGGATTGAGATTTGACCCTCATGTGTTGGCTATCTGAACCCATGTATAAAATTTTTATTATATATATATATATAATAGAAAAGTGAGGGATTTTTTTTGATATTAATTATATTTAGATCATTATATAAAGATTTTTTTCAGTTTCTTCTGCCGTCTTCTTCTCCCCCTCCCCCCCCCCCCTCCCAACCTTTTTTTTTATTTTTTTAATAATTCGAAGTCCAGTATCCGACCTATTAATTGCGCGGGTTTGAGTACTCAAATGGATTTACCATCATGTCATGCATGTTGGATCCTCTATTAGTCTATGTTCTTTCCAAATACATGTGCTTTAGTTAGTTGGTAATTGCTAATCAGTGTTGGTCGTTAGATACTTTGCAGCATTTGGTACGCGTATTATCTTAACCCAATATGGCATGTTAACTAGATTCATCATGCCATTACTATGAGTTCTGTTATTGATTACCGCTCAGTTCACCTGGTATGTGGCAATCAAGATTGGTGACGTACTTGGGTCGGCGCATGATCACCACTCAATTCCCAAGGGGACATGGAAGTTGGTTAGTGCAATTGTGCGCATGAGACTGTATGGCTAGGTTTTTTTTTTTTCTTGATGACCTAAATGTCATGATAATTATCTGGTCTAATTCTTATGCCTCAGTGCTGAGATCTGTGATTTTAATTGCCTAAACTGGATCGGAAATAATGACATATATGATTGATAGGATCCGTCATATTTCACCGAAAGAGGAGGGGAGGGGGGGTTGGGGGAATAGTGTGGTGTTTGCTATGTGCTCATGCGCACGCACTCACATTGGAAAGAAGACATTTAAGTTACGCTGTTTTAATATCCAACTCCGTATCGGTGTGATATTATCACTATATTAGTACAGAATAATATGGAGTCAGTTCAGCATACCAAGTATCAATATATTTTCTATAATGTATATCAGTATAAAACTAGTATAATACGATATGTCCCATACCATTCAATTCGGTACGGTATGGCGAATCTTGAAAAGAATAACTTCATATTGGCTGCAACGCTAGAGGCTGGAAGCTATTATAGGTGCGCTAAATATTAGAACAGAGCTAACTCAGAGCTCTATGATCTTGCGACCATAACCAATCACGAAGTTATAGATGCATGAGACATAGCCATGCTTTAATGCGCAGTACAATGATAAAGAAAGAAAGAAGAGAAGGGAAAATACAAGATAACATGATAACCAAATACAAGATAACAAAACAAATAGATTTCAGCGAATGAAGATAATGCACAAATTAGAACCGCAAAAAAGAAAACAGCTCTAATTCAACAATTATATCACCAAAATATTACTTCTTCCTTTGACTAATACTGAATAAAAAATGCTGCTGGTATCTAATTATTTGCTCCAAATATTTACAACATTCTTTGTGTACCATATCAGTCTTCATTTATGAATATCTCTAAATGCATCAACTTACAAAGCTTGTAAAGTTTCTTGATGGTTATACCAAAAATCTTGAGTGTAAATCCCACTTTGGAAGTTGTAGGTGAAAGTATAAACATATCTTTATTATCTGGGCTTTCATTAAAATTGCTAGAAATGGCTGGGTCCTTTTGGAAGAACGCAAAAGAGACTCCGCGTGCTCCAAGTGCTCCTCTAGTTTTCATTAGGCATGGGCTGCAAGGTCTGAATTAAAGGCCGGAAAGCTTGAGTTAAGGGTCCAATCAAACGATCTACGGCCTTGATGCGCGCTTTATATTCTCAGATGCCCTCTTCTTTTTAACAGTTTCTCGAAACGGCCCCCTTAACTGCAGCAAGAAAGAGAGAGATAGAGAGAGAGAGAGAGAGAGAGAGAGAGAGAGAGATCGGAGATGACGGTGGGGGCGTCGTCGACGGCAGGGGCGCACGCGTACGGAGATCCGGCGTACTGGGACCAACGGTATCGCCAGGACCCGGGGCCTTTCGACTGGTATCAGAAGTACAAAACCCTCGCCCCCCTCCTCGATCTCTACCTCCGCCGCTCCCACCGCCTTCTCCTCGTCGGCTGCGGCAACTCAGGTCGGTTTGGTCTTTCTTGGATTTTGATTCCATCCTTTTTCTTTCTATCTACATCGTTCTCATTCTCTTGAGCTGAGAGATTTATTCCCTGATGGCCGACCGGATTGGGTTCGAGACCTCAGATCAGTTTTCTTTCGTTTGAGGGAGGGATTCCAGAGAGTTAGTTGAGTAGCTTTGGTACATCTATAATGGTGCTGGTTTAAATTCTTTTCCATTTTTTTTAATCAGTTATATAAAAATGCACACATTAGGTTCTTGGGTCATTCCTTTTGTCATTCTTATTGTTGAGAATCTTGATCGTGTTATTGATAAGGCGACTTAGAAACTAGTGAATTTGAATACCCGAGCTGGTCATGGATTTGCTGGAGATGGGATATGGAGCCTCGATTTTTAAGATATGGTTCTTCGTGCCTTTTTATTGCGATGTAATTAAGGGGAAGACTTGGAGGTTCATTGCTTCGATTTATTTCCATTTGAAGTTCAAGATATTTGGTGTGTGCCAGCAGATTGCTGAACTGGTTGTACATTGTGGTTTCAACTCGATGGAGCTCTTTCCATAAATTGACCTACATGCTTTTTTCATTGCTCTTGTCTTCCTCACCGATGATTTTATGCCTACTTTTTGCTTGTAAGTATAATGGTCTCCATGTGAATGAACCATATATGATATGTTATTTCTTCTCAACCTTTCCGTGCTAATTCACATGACTTGTCAGCTGTCTTCTCATATTATGATCTTGTATATGTTTGAATTTTTTCCTGATTAATATTTCATGTCTGTCCTATGCTTATAATTTAACAGAACTTGGAGAACACATGATCGCTGATGGTTACCAGGACGTTGTGAACATAGACATATCTTCTGTAGTAGTTGAAGCTATGCAAAAGAAATATCAGGATAAACCGCAGCTCAAGTGTATCCTACAAATAGTAGTTATTTTAAAGTTGTTTAATCTTTGATTTCTTTATGCCTTTCTTATCATTCTTTTTTTTTTTTTGTGTGTGTGTGTGGGGGGGGGGGGGGGGGGGTGCATTGGGATCAGAGATGGAGAATTGAAGGAAAGCATTGGATTGTACTTTCTTGATTTCCTTTTGACCATTTTGTCAGATATCAAAATGGATGTTAGAGACATGAATTCTTTTGAAGATGGTTCCTTTGATGCCATTATTGATAAAGGTACTTTTTAGATAATCTCACTTGTGGGTTCGTGTCAAAACTTCTATTATTCTTGCCTTTCTTGGTCTTTATTTATCAGTTTGTTTGCAGAAGAAACTATATGATTTTGTGAAATCTATTGCATTTTTATTTATAGTTACTTTTCCTTGCAGGAACCCTTGACTCTCTCATGGTGAGTGCCTTAGAGCTCAAATACTTTTTCTTGTTATAATGCTAGAGTCCAGCACGTTCAATGCTCGTGCTTTATTATAAAAATTTGAAAGCTGGCAGACCCTATCAATTAAAGAAAGATAGAGAGAGAATGGGGGTATACTATGATTGTTTTCCTTTCTTAGGGTGGCTGGTCTGACATGGAAGGCAGCATATGGTGCTGGAATCTGAGGCTTTTCCATTATACTGAGAAGCGACTGATATTAGATTCATTGATTTGTAGTGTGGACAAAATGCGCAACATAATGCAACCAAAATGCTGGAGGAGGTTGGCAGGTAAAAAATAATGCCTGATCTTATAAATTTTCTTGAGCATTTATTTCTTTTAATTTTAGCTGTTCAGCTTAAATTGAGCTTATCTGAACAAATCTCTGTCAGGGTCCTCAAGGATAAAGGAGTTTATATCCTGGTATTTTTTTTTCCATTGTTGAAGCTTATTTTTGTTAATTATTTATTTTTCTACAGATCTAGAAACAGCATAGTCTCTTTTCAGTGGTTTGTTTAACTTTTCTTTCACTTATGTAGATTACTTATGGAGATCCAAGTTATCGACTGCATTTATTGAGGGATTTACACTTGTGGAATATACATGTGCATGTAATAGGTCAGTGAACATTAGTATCAATGTGGTTGCTGCAGCAAATTGTGAACATGGCTGTGTCTGTTATTCACTCCAATTTCTAGCTACTTGGCTTTATTTATCGTTTTATGTAATACTGAATGGATGGAATTTTTGAGTCTCTATATTTATCTCATACATAATGTAGTCATTGTAATGTTTTCTTTGGTCTGATCACATAAATAAGGAAAAAGGGGGAGTAAAAAGAAAGAAGAAAAGGATGGAAAGAAAGGTCGGTTGAATTAAAAAAAGAGAAAATTTAAGTCATCACTCCTCAACTTTGAGACTTGGGGGATTCATTCTATATGATCTCCTGAAAATTTTCATTTGTTTAATCTTTTCTTCCCTTTGTTCCGTTACATGCAATATGCAGTAGCCTGTGGCTTCAATCAAATTGGAGAAGTCTTTGGTCAAGATATGCCTTTCAGTTCAAAATATGGACCCTTTTCTCTTAACTGACAATTACGGAGCAGAAGCACATCCCTCACCTGTCTCAACTGTTATCATATGATTTAAGAACTTCACCGTTAAGCTTAACCTTTGAGATTGCATGTCTCAACTGCAGGCTCCTGAAGTATGGTTTGAGCTGAGGAGAGTTTACTATCATTTCTTTTGCAAATTTGATGAAGGAACGACCAGAGTTAGAGTTGGTTTTGAGACACATTGTCGTGCTCATGAAGTTGATTTCTTGCTAGATTATGAAGTTGCATGGCCCTTGGCCTCTGGTCAGTGTAAGGATCTTCCAATATGATATGGTAAGCTTGTTTATTTTTAAGAACGGCCATAGAAAATGCCTATGTGAGCGAGATATTCAGAGTGCTACATAGGATTGGATACTTAGGAGTAAGGTTCGGCGTACCGGTACCGGTCGGCGTACCGGTGGTGGCCCGGACCGGTACGAACCTGTCCCGTACCGGTCCGAACCGGTCCTCCAACAATAAACTACCGGTGCCGGATTCCACGCCGATCCGGTACCGATCCCATGCCGGACCGGTACGTACCGGCCGGTACGGACCGGTACGGCAAACCATGCTTAGGAGTTTAGGTCTACAATTTTCTGATATTTCATCCAAGTATAAAGCTGAGAAGAGAGGTGCCAAAGATTGACGTAGAGGAGAGTGGCGAGAGGGTTGATTTTAGTATTAAGCTTATCTGATATGTATTTAATTTTTTCATGTAATTAAGACTGAAATGGTGGCTTGAAGGTTGATCAAGAGCATTAGGGGTTTCTTTGAGACTTGAAGGATGGATAGAAATGGACTAGGTGGGAGCATTAAGGATTAGATTGATTACTTTGGGATGCATAATTGGTAGATATCTCAATTAGCCAGTTTATATAGTTAGAAATAAAGATGAAGCTTACACTCGAGTCGTCTTGGTGTATGGACCCATCTAATCAAGTAGCGAGAAAATTTAGAGAGCTTAAAGGGTTGAAGGGTATGGATCTGTAGTGTAGGAGGAGATTCCATTCTCGCGAGGTTCTCTTTATAAAGGAGAAGGGCATTGGGTTAAATACTGGTGGTTTTCTCCAAGTTAGGAGGAAGCATCATCTGTTGGATAGTCCATTGGTTTTTTTTTTAATTAATATGTTAAGTCAAAAAAAGGAGCCAAATCATTCATCTGTGATGCATTATCAAATCAATCTTCATAGACCTTGCTTGATATTTCAAATATGACTTCGTGAATCAGATCTTGCAGAGTGGTGATGAGGTACGATAGTGTCACTAGATCTTGCTTGATATATAAATCTGATTTATGAGCATATTTGAGGGGAACAAAGAAAGTACAGTTTCTTCGACTTCAGCTTTTGCTAAGAATCATGCATTAGATCACGTCAATGATTTTGTAAGATGAGTCTTTAATTGATTTAATGAAGACAGGTAATGGAACAATGGCAAAATTTTTCTTTCTGCGTGATATTTCTTGAAGTACTGCAGCACATATTTACCTTACAAAACCCTAAACCTGGCATGCTGAAGCCTTTCTTCAAGTACGTAATGTATGACTGTTCCCTAAGCTTCACAAAAGGAGAAGGGGAAAACGAGAAATAGGGTGCTAATGGAAGATGCCAGATTGTATGGTAGAAGTGTCATTTAAAGACAACCTCAAGTGTCCTGTAACTGTTACCACTCCATACTAGGCATTGGTGTGTATAGATAGAAGATTCCTTGGAAATATATATGAAGGCACAGAAATATGCTTAGGAAACATAATTGCATATTAAAGTCTTCATGACAAAAATTTGTCTTGAATGTTGGAACATGAAGTTTGACTTAAAACATTGTGCACGATTGTCCTCCCATATGTGCATGTTGTTGCTTTTATAAGTTATAGAAACATCCTATTCTATGGCAACACCATTGTTCTAACAAGGCTTCAAATCTAAAATGAGAACGTAGCATCAAAATAACATTATAAGAAAATTAGAAAAACAAACCTCTTCATTATGGAGCTACATTAAATGGTATTATATTGAAACATCGTCCAATAACTATCAAGTATCAATGATCTGACAGAGAAAGTTCTGATACTGTAAACAATAAAAGGATCTTTCTTTCTTAAAGAGTGAAACATTTGAGGAGTTGCGGACTTGGGCAGGACGCATGATCCTTAACTATAACATGCTAAAATGCCATTACTACTTGTTCTCAACTTTTGGCAAATTAATTATATTATGTTTATAAGGTAAAGTTTATCTTGGGATAAGAAATTCAATGTCTGTCTGTAGAAAAATGATCTGCAGATATCAAGGGGCCTACGCATAGGGTTATGTGGATTAAAAGAGATGAAAGTCATATAGCCTTCAAGATAAGATCAACTGAAGTTCTTCAAAATATCTGGAAACTTTATATATCTATATGGGAAAGAAATTAGTTATGTGGTGCGATGATTATGGAGGATGAGATGTGATCATTAGAGCGAAAAATGGGGCTAAATGCATAAATGGTGCACGTGTAGTGTCAAATTGTCTGGGATTGTTAAGTAGATTTTTGTTTTCCCCCTGTTTTCTTCAAGGGTTTTGTTTTTGGGCTGGCGGCTTTCCGAGGTTTGGTGATTATGATTGTTGTGCTAGGACTTGCTATTTTTGGTGTTTTGATTTAGAATCTAATTTGGGCTTCATCTAGCAAGAACGAGGATATTTTATGGATTCAGGAAGTCACTTTTGACATGCTCTGCAGAATTTGCTGTTAGGGAATGGATCGGAACAAACAAACTTGCAGGTGTTGATGCCACATCAAGCATTGGCATATTTAGATAGATGATTCTTTAGAAATATATTTGAAAGAACAGATATATATTTAGGAAGCACAAATAAATATTTGTTTTTTGGGATAAAAACTGTCTTGAACAGTGAAACATGAAGTTTAACTACGATTTCTGAGAAAGAGACTTTCATTTCCGGTCTATCATTATTTAATATTTAATTTAGGGTCAGGAAAAAATAGGGAATTTTCTTTTAAGCCACAAGGTAGGATTAAATCAGCGCTACAGGAGGAGCAAACCTTACTACACACTGTAGTGCATTGACTATTGACCACTGCATTATGGAAATACATTAAATGATATTATATCCATATATAGCCCGAAAAATTGTCATGTATCAAATTATGTGGCAGGGAAAGCTTAAGTACTGTAAATCATATAAGGACTCAAATATGCTAAAATATACTCTTTCTTAAAGATGGAAATATTTGAGGAGCTTCAAATGAAATATATAGTGGGTGAATTTGTTACACGTTGCTATTAAGTGTATTCTCATGTTCTGATATAATCTTCGGCATGACACGTGATACTTAATTATGGATGCTAACATTCAGCATGTGCCATGCATGTGATCCATTCCCAAAAGAATTGTGAACTCATCTGCTGTAGATATTGTGGGCCCTGTCTACAGTAAATAATACTGTTGAAAAGCTTCCTTAATCCTCCTCATATAGGAGAAGTCCTCAAATTGGTGATAGCAAAAAAGGGGCAAAAAATGGAAAGGCTCCAGAGTCTGCACTCTTGATGGGCTTTGGGCCCTTCCCATTGGGACATGGATGAAACAGAAATGGGGAGTTGCTTGGGAGGCCACTAGGGAAAATATTAATATCATGGTTGGAGTTTGGTTAAAACAGGGCATCTAGATTACAAAAGAAAACTCTAGTCAGAGAAACCTTCTGCCGTTAAAGTAGTAGAGATGCTGACTGCAAGCATATTAAGATGTCATGACTCTTTCTTCCTGTTTGGCAACCTTTTTGTTTTGAGTTTAAAATGGAAGTTTCTGTCAGAACAGGACCTACAGTTTCTGTCTGTGGAAGAATGCCTTCTACACGAAATATCCAAAGGGTTATGTGGATTAAGAGAGGCTAAAACCATAATGTTCAATATAAGATCAATTAAATAACCTCTTTGCAATATCTAGAAACTCTGGCTAGCTTACACTGGGAGTGGCATGGGGTGATGTTATGGAGGGTGGTGTATGATCGTTAGACCAAAATATGGGGCTAAATACATGAGTGGTGCAGAAGTAGCATCAAAATTGCCTGGAGATTCTTAAGTAAAAATTTGGTTGAAGATGGTGATTCTGATCTTTTTGCTAATAAAGTTGAGGTATACAAGGGTTTGTTTGCTGTATACTGTCTAGGTTATCAAGTTATTTTCTCTTAGATGCACATGTTGGCATCTGTTTGATGTTTGGATTCAGAATATACTTCGGGCTCCTCCCTATGAGAGGCTGGAAATTTATGCTTTTGGGTGTTCTCATTGACATATTCCAAGGTATTTACTATTGGGTATGGGATTGCAAAGAGTAAACTTTAGAGTAGGTCTCTCCACATATCAATGAGGTGGGTTGTTTGCTTTCATTCAGTTCTTGGGTCAATAGCTGGAAGAAATAGAGTTTCCTTTTTTTTAATGCTTGTTTTGATATTTTCTACACTCAGCTGTACGGTGTTGGCTTTTCATGTTCATTTTCAAATGCTTCTGTCCTTTGCTCTGATGCTATGCTAGAGACAGAAGAAACCCAAGTTGGTAAATCGTATCATCAGCAAAGTCCTTATGCTTAGTTATCTGGATTTAGTCCTAAATACGGTTGCTCTATTTCAGATACTTCCTGTTTTGGGAAAGATCCTTCTTAATGAAAGTTACAGCATTCTGTTTTTATTTAATGTCTGGTGAGCTATGCATCGCTTCTTAATTCAGATTTGCTTAGACTATATCAAGTACTTATTTCCTGTTATTATTCTTACTAAATTTATGTTATGTTCTACTTGCATCATTATCAAAGTTCTATATATACTGCAGCTGTCAGATGAAACGTGGAGGTTTTACTTAACAGTTTTGACTATTGTTTGCTGTTACAGATAGGATGGAGAAGAGTTCAGAGCAGAAGACCTGGGAATTGACTCGTCCGTTACCTTTAAATGAGGATGGTAGCTCAGTTGCTGCAATTATTGGTGCAAACAATGAAGTACATTACATTTATGTCTGCATAAAGGTCAGCAACTCTTTCAAAATAATCTGCATATAATTCTCATTGTTCTAAACTCTCGGGTTCTCATAACCTAATTAATGATGCTCTGCATATAAATGGTTGTGCATCTTGTTTCAGGAGAAATCCCTAAGACAGGATCAAAACGAAGGGGTTGAACATTAGCTATGTGTTATCACCTAAGATTCCAAATGATTCTTACGTGATTCATGTCGGAAGCCTGTGATGCTATAAAGGAGAGGAATAAATACATTGTAAGTTTTCTGGGGAGGACATGAGTACTGATTACTCCACACTAATTCCTTTGAAAATGTATAGAAAGGTGCCAATGTACTGTAATTTTCTCTTCAATGTCTTTTCTTCATTTGGTTTTCTAGACGTTTTGACTATTATCCTCCTTGGGCTGATCCGGAGCTTTTTGCTAGATTGAATCCCATGTGGTTTATATGTGTAGTGATTTGTCCTAACATGGTTAGACTAGATCCATGTTAATTTGGATCTTACCCTCTTTTATTTCCAATATTGTTGCTCGCACTTAGCTCTACGCAGGCGAGTGTCTCTGCCATCGTTCAAGCCAGGTTAGGATCAGCAGTATCTAATGAGTGTTGATGCTGGATGCTGGAAGAGTTAATTGTGGAAGAAAGATAGGAAATCTGAAAGCTGGTCCTTGATGCCTTTTTTTTTTAAAAAAAAAAGAAGCATTACCAAATTTTTTGATTCTATGTTCTCTTTCCCTACTATGTAAGCAAATTTGGTGATTGCCTCTGAAAAATTAAAAAAAAAAAAGCCATAAAATTCTTTAGTGATAGATGAATAAATAGCTCGGCGGTGGTTAAAAGACGGTCGATTTAACCTATATTGGAAAGCTTGGTTGGGAAGCAGTGCTTGAGCGAGTTCAGGGTGTGATGCATCACACGATTCCAATATGCTGCAGTCAATTGTTGTGGATAGGAAGTAACAACCGCTAAGATAGGGATCAGTGCGCGCCCCCTGATAACCACCAAAGTATAATATTTAACCCACAAGCAAAAGGAAAACTTGATGAAACTCCACCGAACCAGTGTCAATCCAGACGAGCCATGCAACTGCTGACTGGTTCCCTGCATGGCATGACGCTTTTGATGCTCTCAAGCTATGCTGTGACCTCATAAAGTGGCAGGAACGTAGTAAAGGTTGTCATGTAGTTAGTATGGCAGTCGGTACAAATTATTTTTTTAATAAAAATAGTCAACAGAAATCATACTTACAGCTGTACAGAGCCCGTTTGGTTCGCGGAAAGCATTTTTCTTCCTAAGAATATAATTTCTGAGAAACATATTTATAGAAAGAGAATGCTTACTACTTTTGGCATGTTTGGTTAATCATGACATTTACAGAGTGCTTATGTTTGGTTGACCATCCACTTTTTTAAAAAAATTATGTGTAATTTCTATTATACTTTTAATGAAAATTAAGTCTTTAATATCTTTTTAATGCTGAATGGTCTTCTTGGAAAAAAAATAAAAATAAAATGATTTCGTACTCGTGGAAAAATAATTTTTCCATATTTCTCATGTGAAAGACCTTTCCATGAAATATGGAAGTCATATTTACATGAGAATACAACTTTTTTTGTCTCTCTTATTTTAAAAACTCTAACCTAACAAGAGGCATCTCATTACTTTTTTAGTTGATCATATTTTTTTTCTTCCTTTTTCCGCGAACCAAAGGCGCCTATAACTCATAAGCTTTAGCTGGTTCTCTGGGACTATCAAAAACTAAATAACCAAATCTTTTGCCAACAAGTTCCATGTAATTAATTATCCTTATCCCAATGCCGGGCCTACCAAAATCTATCGCTGTTCATTATAATGTGAACGCCCGTCCCGTCAACGAGAACGTGGGCCAGCCTGCGGAGCGGACAGGACGCAGGAAGCCGCAGAAACAGCACCTGACAAGGGCCCAAATTGGTGGGCTCCACTATATTTTATTATTTTCTTACGTGCCTCTCTCCTTCTAGACCCCGCTCTCCCTACTCTCTGTAGAGACCGCTCTGCACCGGAAGAAGCCAAAACGCACGGTGGCCAGGATCTTCTCCCTTATATGCGGTGGCCCACCGGAAGGCCCAACGGGGTGTGATTTTGGGTGTGACGGGATTTAGTGTTTTGCTATTTCTTCGGTGAAGCCCGATAAGCCGAGAAGGGCACGGTCACCAAGGAATTCTCCTCACGTGATCTGCCGCTTTGCTGTCTTCGCGAAGCCCGCATATAATATTCGGTCGTGCTGCGACGGCTATCTCATGAAGACACGTGATCTTTATTTTTTTTTACTCGTAGAACGGACCGCTTACCCTAATCCGTACCTCTCCTTGTTTTGGACGGACCCCTCCCACTCGCATGAAGGCTTTTTTTTTTTTTTTTTTTTTTTTTTTTTTTTTTTTTTTTTTTAACTAAAAATAAGAGGTAGAAAGGAGAAAGGGACCAGCCTACCCCAGCGTAACAAGTAACAACTTCCACTGGGCCCCCATCTCGTCAGAAGAATATTCGATGTAGGTAGACTCCATTTTACTCATATCCTCTTCTATCCAAAGATGAGTACGTCACACTTGGCACCATCTTGGTACAGATGGAAGGAAAGCATATCCGCCAACAAGCCGTCCGGGCGTAGGGCATCCGGTCCCCTAATTTAATCGACGGTTGCACGTTTCGAATCCGAATAACTCGAATAGAATTATCGCCTTCTTACCACCACGGTACCACCTTGGTGGCAAGGCTATCTCATTCATATGGGAGCCATACCTATTTTTTTTTTTATCTTTATGTTTGGTACGAAAGATAAATTAAAAAAATATATATATTTTTTTCTCCATTTGATAGAGAGAGAATAGAAAATAATATTTGTACGATATTTTTATTAAACTATTTTTTATAAAAAATATTAATATTATTAATTTATGATACTCATTTATACCAAAGAAATAAATAATATATAAATTTATAAATTTTATAATTCATAATTATATAAAATTATAAAAATATCTAAATTTATTTTTAATTTAATATAATAAATAATTTTATAAACTAATTATATATGAATTAACTTATTCTATATTAATTACATAAATAACTGATTAATATATAATTTAATTTAAAATGTTAATTAATTTTATATAAATAATCAACTGACAAATTGTGAATATAAATGGAAAAATAAATATAGTGTTAGAATTTTTTTAAAAAAGATTAATAAAAAATAATTTTACCCACGGTGAACCGAATTTATCCAACCTTCTAATTTTATCCATCTGATACCAACCAAACATAGGATAGGTGGTATCCAGACTTGGATTTTACGTGACCGGTTCAATTGATGACAGCTAAGAGCTAAATCTGGCTTTCACGGACGGGTGGGATGCGTCCGGAAGATTACGTTGACGGCGAATATTTCTCCCGCATATGGATTTCCAGGTACCGTACACCGAACTGTCAAATGTGGGGTCCACCAGACAGCGTCGTCCTAGAGGTAGCGGTCAAAAGCCTTGATAACAACATTTTAACATCACGTAATTCGTAATTTTCTTGGCAGGTGAGTCTTGTGATCGGCTGTTTTCTTTTGTAACCCTTGGGGGAAGTTTTTGGGGAAGAATTCAGACAAAAGCTACCTATAGATTGAAGTTTATCCGTTGCATCGATATCCACGTTGTGACAAGGTTAGCAATAATAGCCATCGTCCTATGGGTATTATTTTTTTTCATGTCTCTTGAGTACTATGGACCAGAATGAATCATATTGTCTATAATAATTGAATTAGTGATCTTTTACATGTCACGTCCAAACTTTGTCAAAATTATATAATATGTTAACTTTTTTTACAAAAACACCTTGGATTAGGTTGGGCTTAAGAAGATAGTGGACAGGAGCATTTTAGTTTAGAGCCATTGCAGCTTATGAGATGAAATTATCCATGTCTTCATAGAAAAATCCTAGCCAATACAATATTGAGATAAAAGTCTAGATTTTTTTTTTTTTCCGCCGAATGGAACTATTCTACCTCATTTTCTATTTCGAGAGTCACTGAAATCTCCATCCAACCCTGCTCTCCATCTCTTTGCTATCTCGAAAAATTTACGACTTTTAAAGTCTTTGATGGAGATTCGAGGAATGAAACATAAATAGAATTTTTATTTCTTCTATGATCGATGCTTCTTTTTTCTTTTGGTCCATTTAAAGAAATCTTAACTTCTGAAATAATAAAAAAGTTTTTTTTTTTCATTCTAGAGATATGTTTATAGAATCAAGATGAGATATTTTAGAGTTATCATTGAACTAAGAACTCCAATGAATCGATTTGACTCAAATTAATAAGAGAAACTGATTGTAAAGTTCATCAAACTCTAGAGAGGGGAAGAGTTTTTTTTATGCTACCATGCAGAAGGAGATGATTTTTTTTTGTTGTTCATGAAACTTTTCTAAAAGTAGCCAAAAATACGTTCATCATTTATCACCTTTAGTTAACTTAATTAGAGTCCATGATTAGTCACAGAGATGTCAGGCTAATAGATAGGGCCTTTTGTAAATTAAATTAATATTATCTAGATTGATTTCAAATAGAGATATGAGGAGATATTATATATATATATATTCTCGATAAAATCTTAGACAAAATATTTCAAAGACCCTTAAATTAAATAAGATGATTGGCAATTAGCCAGCATGCATGTAGCCCCTGAGCTTTTATGTTTTCAGTATATCCCAAGGTTTCATGCTCCCCATTATACTCTTTTTCTTTATAATTTGCATTAAAGCATGGTGCAACCCTAGATGGCCGCTGCATTATCTAATCACGAAAACTGACGACTATCAAATAGGATAGACATTGTATGCTATACGCTATGCATTTTGCATGCCATACACATGTCTTATTTGATAGCCATCTATCTCTATGATCAAATAATGCGGCAGTCGTTCTATGCTGTACCACTTTTGTGGTGTAAATCATACACCACAAATATGATGGGTTTTTATATAGTGATGGTGTTAATAAGAAGTTGAAAATTTTAAATTTAACCCACCCATATTTTTACTGTGCATTGAAAGTACATCTAATAAGTTTATATGTAAGTACACTCTATTTCTTTTTTTAATCTCGAATATGTTGTTTTTGTCTGGTTGCAATACAAAGTAGCCCTGCAAATCTAAAAATCTCATTAAGAATTTTACATATACAATATAAAACTATCCCTCTGCCTTTTTTTTATCTCCAAGTTCATATTGGAATATAAGGCAATGGATATTTGGAGACACAACAAAGTCCTACAGCTATTATTATGTATTTACTTATTGATAACATTGCCAAAGGCATGTCTAATGTTGTTCACACTTTTTCTCCGTCCTCAAAAATCCAAGAAAAAACTGAAATAAATTGGACGAATATATGCAACCAATTTTTTTTCTTAAATCACCTGTAAAATCTTTAGAACTTGTATCTACCTTCAAAAAATAATAAAAATAATAAAAGAAATTTTATCAACTGCCGAGATCAAACTTATGCCACTTATTTTCAGGTAACAAAAATACAAAACCAACAACACCAAACGGGCTTTTGGTTAATTATTTCATCCGTGCTGATTTGGAAATGAGTTGTAACAAACTATTTGCGTTAAATTGGTCACGTGCCTACGTGACCATAGGGGCTAGGGATCAAGACGTAAAAGGATAAAGTTTTCCACGAGACGGGAATATGCAGGGCTTATCTGCAATATTTAATAGGTTTCACAAGTTCTTGTGTGAAAGGGGTCCCTTGACTTCTTTGTACGCTTTCAAGTGGCCTCTACTCTTCGTTAAAAAAGGCCTCGCTTTTTTCCCTCTCCCTCCTCTCTCTCTCTCTCTCTCTCTCTCTTTTCGCCATCTCGTTTCGTTGTTGAGGCCGATTTACCGATTCCGAGGAGGCGGAAGAATAGATATTGTTAGGGTTTCGAGAATCCACGATCGTCCCTCGCACTCCCCTCGCTCGTATCCCCCTCTCGGTACCCATTCGAACACAATCGAGCCAATCGATCGCCGGGTTTCAGCCGATGCGAGGTTGTCCCGCGGGATTCCTGCTGGCGGATGGCTGACGGAAGGCGATATGCTCTCAATCCCCAACTAGGCGAGTCTTTCTCCCTCTCTCCTCCCGGTCATCCCTTCCATTTCGTTGCTTTACCATTAAATCTACCTTTTTCTTTGGCTCAAAATCGAATCTTTCTGCGGTTCCTTCGGTGAGGTGCTGCACCGGGATTCTTGTTATTAGGTTTTGGTCGTGTACAGTTGGGTTTTTTTTGGTCGAGATAATGCTGGAAGATTTATTTTTTAGTTGTTTGGACCTAGTTCGTTAATGGGAAAAACAAGAATGTATCTTTTTGTTGGATATGTTGGTGTTTATTGAAAAAAGGATGTTTTGAATTAGTATTTTAATGGAAATCTTGATTGTGGATCTTGTTTTGGTTATGTGTTGGTGACTATGACCTACATGAAGTTGAATTTATTGTTCCTGTTGACTGGAGATGGTTTGGCCGTCCAAAGAACGAGCCGTCATGGAATCCCAACATGTAAAAATTTAATATTTTTCATAAAATTCATGCCAGAACTCACGTCGTAGTGAGAAGCTTCTTGATTCTTGCGGGTTAAGATACTAATTTGATTATCCTTTAATGTTTCTTTCCTTGTACTTTTTGATGCGTCTGAATGGAATGATTGATAGTTGGTGATCTGGCGGTTGCTTATTTGCCTCTCTAAATATACAAATTGGTTTTTCACCTTCCTAGCGATAAAGCGATCATTGCTTAGTGGTACACCCTGCTTAAGCATCTAAGGGCTGCCCGAACAATTGCATGGCGAGCCTGACATAATACCTACAAGGCTTAAGAACTCTTGCCATGGTCATTTTCACTAATAGATGGATTTCGATGCCAACTTCCAAATTGCTGTTTGCTCTGCTTGATTTGCTTGCTTTTATTCTTTGTTCACTCAAAAATACTTTCATCTCATTTCTAATCTCCTTATACACCATAGACCATCTCTACATTTGAACAGAACATCCACCTGAGTACTCTTCAATTAGGTGCACTTTCTTTAACCCAACAATCTCATTGTTTATGCCTTTAATGGAGCGAGGCAATTTCATGTTCCACCTAATTGGCCTAATGTTCCTTGCCTCTACTCCTCTCCAGTAGAAACTTGTTGAATGTTGCAGAAGTTTGCAGTATGCTGTTCAAATTAATCGCCTAAAAGCAAAATAAGCACTTCCAACATTACAGTTATAGAATCGACATATAAAAGGCCCACTTATAACTGTGCATTAACTCATTATTGATCAAATCACAAACTTTTAATACCATAATTGATGAACATGGACTGACTTACATCTTCCAAAGTATTGCATAAGTCGCCCTTTTGTGCACAACCATATTTTTTCATATGTTCAAAATTATCTTCATTTACATATTTATTCATGATAGAAAAGCCAGATGATTTTTTATTATTAGACTTGTTATATTTAAGTGTGCATGGCAAAGGAAAAGTTGAATTCTTCTAGGGAGTGCGTTTCTCCATTTCACTTAGAATTTTCGACATGAAAATTATGACTTCACGAAGGACTCATTTATTTTGACTATTGTAGATGATAGTCTAATAAAAAGCTTTAGAAACATGTTGGAACACTTCCCATAATGTCTAATACAAGAGCATTGTTCTTCACTTGTGCCTTGCCTCATTCTTCAAAATCTTGTTTAGATTGCTTAACATTCACATCTCAACCATCTCATTGATAACCGAATTGAATGATTTGATTTATCTTTTTCTATGTCAAAGATTTGACATGTAAGTCTAATGTTTTCTTAACATCCATAGTAGGAAAATGTTAAAAACTATATAAATAATCCATTATTTCTCTTATTTTCTTTGAATTTTGACTTATACCCTGCATGCGAACCAAAATTAGTATCTGGTTTATCCTCCATTAAGTTTCAGCTATCATGTTTCTTATTTAAAATGTTTTCATGAATATGTTCATTGTGTTGTTAGTTGTAACAGGTATGTGAAATCAATAATACTTTAGCTACATTTACTTGCTCCTGTTGTCCAACAGCTATGCAAGGCTTATTATAAGCGTTACCCAACAGTTACCACTTATGCTTTCTTGACATGCTTTGAATAAGAATCTGAAAATAAACTCCAGGTCAAGGTCTGCCGTACCGCCCTGTATAGGGTATATCATGTCGTACTAGGAGAAAACCGGTACGAAACACACATTCAAGTCGGTGCAAGCTCCGTACCGCCCGTACCGAGGTGTACCGCTCCATACCGAAGCGTACCAAAGTACGTACCGGTCCGTACCGAGATAAAAATTAAGAAAAATAGTAAGAGAGCTCTTTCGACACAGAGGTGTACTATACCGAACTGATACAATATATGGTACCGAGATTGCGGACCTTGCTCTAAGTCAAAATTAGATATTTTATTTTGATTAGAGTACAACTAAGATGTATTTTAGTTGCTTTCTTCTTTGTGATGTCATTGGTAAACATTGTAACAACAAATTGTAGGTAACCATGGGAATATGCCAGGATTCTAACTCTTTGAGTATATATGTACGTTGAACAGACATCGCACAGATTCTGCAAGAGGCAAAAACTCGCTGGCTTCGTCCAAGTGAAATTTGTGAGATTCTTCGCAACTATCGGGGGTTTAATTTGACTCCAGATCCACCTTATAAGCCTCGTGGTATGCATGTATCTGATTGTTGATATGTTGTTTCTTCAATACATCTATATAAATCATGCATTATAGGAGTCATAACATTATTTTTCTTTATGCTTTTGTCTTTTGATCTGCTGCATGTGGTTTTGGTGTCTTATTTATGATTAAAAGTTTTAGGCGTGCATTGTAACCATAACCAGCAAGCCTTGCTTTTCTTTTTAGGACATGTATTCTGCCAGTTGGGGCTTTCTCAATTCTCCTGTCACGACTTCTGTCCTGGATCCTTGGATCACCTATACTATCATAAGATAGTAAATAACTTATAAATTCAAATTATGAAAATACTGAACATTCCTACCTTAGATAATGAAACCACGCATTAGTGTGTTTCTTTTTTTTTCTTCCAAATTCTAAAGTTTTCCTATTGAACGTATAAGTCTGTGAGTACAACTATAGAAGTTCAATTGTCCGATTCTCTTGATTGCTTGATTCGACATATTTTCTTCATTTAAAGATATACCTTTCTAATTTATAATCATTGTTAACGTCAGATATAGTATGGTGTAAGTGGTTTCTAGTGGGGTTCCAAAATATGAGTTATATCTGCTGATATGCTATCTTATCTTGGTCATTGATCTGAGAGGTTGATGAGCATCGAACTTATCTTCATTCTTGGTTTATAAAAATGAAAGTTATTAATCTAGATAGACATTATCTTTATATAAACCACTGTTAAATGATGAAGATAAGTGAAAAGATAATCATGCTTTTGTGTTTTATGATTTAAATGACAGAAACTATTGCCTTCTGGAAGAAACAAGATACAGTGCACTTTATGTAGCGGCCTTGTATTTACTGTAATGATCAAAGTATAGTTTACATGACTTAATAATACATGACTTGCAAACTGATGAATAAGGAAACTAAAAAGAACAAAAACTGTGATGAATTACACACTTGGACCTGGACAATGATTTGGTGGCTTTGCCTGTGAGTCAAAATATTGAACCCAGAACCACTTGATCTGACCCAAACTTTACAATTAAAAGTTTTGGGCATGAGCAGATTTACTTTCAAAGTACCTAATGGCCCAGGCTTAGGATGAACAGTTTGGCATTTATTTTCATTTTGGCATTCTCCCTGAAACATATGGAATTTGTAAAAGCGATAGTGTCGAAAAGAGAAATAATTATTCAACTTTATGTATTTTAAGTTAAGAAACCAAAATGAGAAAATTAGGGCAAGTTATCTATTTATTGTGCTGAAAAATTGTATTATGATCTAACCCTTACATATGTTAATGGTAAAGGTCCAAGTTGCTACCACGATCCAGTACTATATTTTGGTGGGGTTGGGTTTTCTTGCAGCCTCAAGTTGATATGCATCATTATTTATCTAAGTTACAGTCCCCCAAGTGTAATGCTTTGATGCCTTTATTTGCATACTGGATGGTGCGATAAGTTTGCAAGTGATCCTGGTTAGGTTCTAGTTGTTAGTGGCATGAAAGCAATCCCCCAATTTAAGGTAATTTTGGACTTGGAAGCTACCTGACTGCTTACTGGGTTTGGGTTGAGGATGATGAATTTAGACCTTGCATTTCAGTATGGAATCGATGTTAGTTCTATTCCATCATAACAACATTAGTCATTTGGTGGATGACCTGGGATGAATGCAGCCATTAAGTTATAAAGGGATCATTTGGAATGTGCAAGACTTACTAGAATTTGGAGCAAAAGACAAAAACATGGAGCATGTGAAAGACTTACTAGACCTTGCATTTAGTTATAAAGGGTCATTTGGAGCTCACTTTGTAGACATTTATTTAATGCTCTGTATAGAGGGCTTTCTTATTCTATCTCCTTTATAATTTTCTTGGGTCTTCCACCTCACCCGTGTCATTCAGTTATTGTGTGGTCTGTTGTAAATGTTCTTGTGCTATACTATATCAATTCTGCTGGTTTGTAGTACTGATTCACATGCTGCTTTATCAATATATGCACACTTTGATGATTATCATTAAATATAGCTGACATGTTTGATGCTGGTAATTTATAGGTGGTTCTTTATTCTTATTTGATCGGAAGGCACTTAGGTATTTCCGTAAGGATGGCCATAATTGGAGAAAGAAGAGAGATGGAAAAACAGTTCGAGAAGCTCATGAAAAACTGAAGGTATGGTATTCCTTCCTCTATGGTATATCCAAAATGCTGGATACCTATTTATGTTTCTTAGCTCTGTGCTGTCGGTATGTATTATTCTCGTTCGTTAAAATTATGTGGTGCAATGAGAATATCTGGCTACATTTTTTACAATGGGAAGGCTTAAAATTAAAAAAATGAAAATGTGGTCATACAGTGCTCATGCAGTCTCTTTCATTCTGTTCATTTCAATTGTAATTCACAGAGTACCTAAAAACCTTTGGTATAGTCTTCCAATTTAAGTGAAAAAAATGTTATAATTCATTAGTGCCCTGTTGCTCATGCAGTGCCTTTCTCATGAAATAACAAACAATATGTTTCTTAATATACTCTCAAAAGTCAGTTCCTTGATGTTCAGCTAGTTTTTATTTTTACCTATTAATTTTTCCCCTTAATTTTTTATTCATGTCACTTGAGAAAAAAAGCATGTGATGACAAAGTCATTTTAATTCCCTCTACTCGAGGATCATATCAGTTAGCACTTTGTAGAGTTTATTAATTTCCTTTGTATGTTTTCTTTATTTGACAGTGAAGATAGCAATTTGTTGGTTTCATCAACAATAACTTGCTCAGCTCGCTGGCTTGAGTTTTAAAATATTTGCTTTGTCTGCATATTTTGGTTAGATCTCTATAGAATGATTAATGCAGTAAATACAAGTAAAACTATCAAATATCTAATACTAGCTATTCAGACTCGATCTTACTGTTTTGATGCTTGATAAGGCGTTAGTGATATATGTCTTTGTAATGTTGATGTTTGTGATTGCGATGGATGTTATCTATTTCATGTTCATTGAGATTTTTAGGTGTTAAACATTATGATCCTGTTGTATTTTTTGATTTTTTTTTATTCATGTCTGCAGTATTCATTTTGTTTCATTTTAATGGAGTTTTCACCTTTTTTTTTCTAGTCTGGAAGTGTAGATGTTCTTCATTGCTACTATGCGCATGGTGAGGACAATGAGAACTTCCAGAGACGAAGTTATTGGATGCTTGATGGGTGAGGTTTTTTTTAATAATTTGAACTTTGTAGGCTATTTGTACTAACTCTGAAACGACTTTCTTCATCTAAATGTGCTACTTTTATATGCAAAAACGTTTTCCCCCTTTTACAAATAATTTGTTGGTGAAGGTTTGCTATGTCAATTTGTACTGCCCCATACCGATCACTACCGTACCGGTAAGATAGTTGTACGGTATTGAAGTTCAATTCGGTATTTGAGTTGAGTTGGTCCATACCAATCCGAATCGAGCGGAACCATCTCCTATTGTGGCTAGGAGTGAGAAAAGTATTGGAAGTCTGTCTCAGCATGGAGTGCCTACCATGCTGTATCGAACCGGTAATGTATCGATACGGTCCTAAGTACTGGCTTTGTGGACCTTGTTGATGGTGTTGGACATGTCTATATTCTATCGATTCTCTCTCAAAAATCAATGATTTTTGGCCATTTTAATTTGATGAATTAGATTTTTGATTCACAAAATTTGATACACATTTATACTGTCCTGTTACCCTCAGCCAAATCAGTTTGGATCAAGGTATGCTGAATCGGTACCGGTAGGCGTATCGGAACCGGTCCGGTAAGAACCGGTATTTGTTTTTTTTTTTTGGTTCGCAGGCGGACGCGCGCAGATGCGCACGAAAATTCTTTTTTTTTCGTTTTGTTTCGCGTCCGCGCCCTTGCCCGTGTGGACGCGCGAGAGCTGGCCACAGAGTGGCATTAAATGCCACTCTATGGCATTTATGACCCGCACGGGGCAGTGCGTGGGCGGGGGAAACGCGCGCAGGGCGATTTCGAGCGCAGGGAATCGCGCCGTGCGCAGGCACGCGGCCCCTCGCCTGCACGGGGTGCTTTGCCCGAGGGTTTCGGGCCACGCGCTCTTAAAAAAAATGGGTACCGGACCGAACCAGCCGGTTCGCACCGGTACGGGCTGGTACGAAACCGGTATGCAGCCGATATGCATGCGTACCGGTCGGTACCAGCCCGAAAACAGCTGGAAGTGGTATCCACGCTGTCCGGGTATCGGTTCCAGGCCGGACTGGTCTGTACCGGGCTGAACCGGCCGGTACAGACCGGTTCGGCAGACCATGGTTTGGATTATGGATATCTGAATTAATTGATACGAAATTCAATTCGGGATCAGATTGTGCAATTTATCCACTTATTAGCTAGGAGAGGCATAGACCCGTTCTGTAAAAACAGCGACATCCCTTGCTGAATCCAGTCTATTTTTTAGTTATTCATTGTTGAAACCCTTTCATTGAGACTTTTATTTATTAAACTCTCTATGTTGTGGATAGAGGGTTATGCTATCTCCTGCTTTTTCATTAGTAAGAGTCATCACAACCTGAGGGGCTACTGTGAGTACTCTTAAAGAAAAGCTCAAGTGAGCTAGAAAGAAACAAAAGACAACTTTTTAGGTCTATGTTTGAGCAAATCCAAGGATGCTAATCAATGTATGAGGCTGGGCCCTTAAGAACTCTGGCACTTAATCTCTTCTGCTGATTGCGTGCATAATTCTCTAGAAAATAAGCTAGGAAGTCAGCATATTTCAAGTCAGATGTATTGCCATCCCTTCTTTAAAATTTATTGTCATACAAATTTAATCATATCAAATTGAAAACCTTTATATCAAAATATATATTTACTTTAAAATTTTTATCACTGTTTCACTTTTTGAAATCAAATATTTAAGTATTGTGTATTGGTCCATACTGGCCTTAACATTTTCATACCAGTAAGTATTGATACCACTATGCCTGCTGGCACCATACCACACTGTCACAAAATAATTTGTTCCAGTTCCCAGAGGTGTACCATATGCTAGTATGCTATTGTACCATATTGGTAAGGTACCGACATGTCTTCTAATACTAGTACGTCAACCCTTGTTTGAAATAATTGATGTAAGATTCTAAAATTGAAGTTCTCAAATATCAATACTATCAAGTAAAGGTTGTTATCTTTTTGCAAGTTTATATGCTAATAATTTCTTCTTGGAGGAGGGCCATAAAACATTATGAGAGCTTCTAAAATTGTTATAATGCTTTGTAGTTTGTACTGCTATTTAAGACGATGACCTCATCTGGAGATTCATTGGAAATTATGCATTAGGTATTGCAAGCTTGTTTGATAATGTAATAAGTAATAACCCAATTCGGATTGAATCTGATTCCAGGATCTGGATAAATTGACACAATAGGACAATAAGGAATAAAAAAGAGAGGATTTGATTATTTGCACATACAAAGTCCAATAACAACCACTAGTAACTAGTGTATAATTTCCCGCCTAGCTTCTACATTGAGAAAGTGGAACTTTAAACCTTCACCATTCCATCTCCCATTGGCTCACTGCTTCCCAATTCTTCGAGTCTCAGCCCCTCTCACTGCTTTCCTCCCCCTTGGCTCTGCCCTCCTTTTGCTGAGATTTGAGCAGCCTATTTGTATGTAACCTTATGACCGCTTATTATCCCCATCCTCACCCTCTATCCACTTTGCCATCACTCTGCTCTTCCTGTGATTTTACCTGACCCCATCCTTCATATAGCTCACATTCTACCCCTACACTTAGCCACCGAGCTTTCTTTACCTCCCTCTTCTCCCCTGATCAGCGTCCTGACTTTTGTTATACTGCCCCTTGCTCCTACTCTTGACGGATCCAAGTTTGTGCTATGTTGCTAATATTGTCTGCTATTTAGCAACTCTCCTTGCTGCTCATACCCTTGGCGCCTTTCTCCCACCACTGCTTATTCTAAGGATTAGAACTTGAACATGGCCCCAAATCCCCAACTATTTGAGTCAAATATAGGTCTGAAGCATTTATTTTTTGCTTGATTTTCACTTGGATCCAGCCTACCATCTTTCACACCTATTGGTCATTCAGGTAATAGGAGCACCTGGTCACATGTGGACCATTATATCCATTTGCAGTAGCAGCTCTTTTATGGTTGCGTATCATTCAAGATACATTGTTGATTATTTGCTGCAGTACTTACAATTTGGAATGCACCAAACTTATGGCGACTAAAATTGCCCCCACTAAAATCCTCAGTTGGAATAAATTGCGTAGCCCTAGCAGGCAAATATTCACCAATTTGAAAGACTAATGATGCTGTTATTGTCGTATCATTATTCAATAGAATGAAATATGAGTGCCCTGTTTGGAAGCTCTTCTGTTTTGAAGTTTCATATTCTAATTAGTATTACTTTTCATTTGTTCCTCAAAAAATATTAAACTCTCATACAGTTAACATGACCCTCATCAAGTAAATATGTTGATCTACTTATATGATAGTGTCCTGTAAGCAGTGCATGGGATTTATGCTGGCTGTGAAAGCTTTCATATTTGCATGCAATGCTTCTCTAACCCTATAACAAACATTCCTTGCTGAAGTGCTCCTTTATTTTTTGATTGACCACGTGGTGACATGCTTGCAGCGCCCTTATTATAATTCAAAACTTAATGTGTTCATGATGCTCTCCAAGAATTACCTTTTATTTATAATTACCTTTTGTTTGTGATCAATAAGAATTTAATTACGGCTGCAACTTTCTTCTTGGCCATCTTTTTTGCTTTCATAGCTCCTTAATTCTTACTCCCCCACCCTCCAAAAGGAAAAAGAAAAAAATCAATATGAAAAAAAGAATCTTGATATCTAGTAAAGTTAGGAGTGGTTCAATGAATAGTTATTCACCTATATCGGCAATCTCTTTTACAAATCTGTCATATGCGATATTCAGTTTACTAGCTTCCCACTTATGGTCGTGCAAAGTTTGCAAAGCCTCTGGTGAGATGTTGTCTAATGTTGGTTCAGCAAGGAACTTGCTGCATGCGGTACATAGTGGCTGTGGGAGTGATACAATGTCAAGAAAGACTTGCTATCATCAAATGGCCAAGATGATGCAGTCTATTGCTGAGATGTGAATTATATTGTTCCAGATGGCGGTGATAATAATAATGTTTTGTGGGGTTATTCATTCTATAGGCGACTTGCATGAGGCTGCATCCAATGCATAAAGTCTTGTCTTGGATATATGTTCGCTCTAGGATAACACCTTGCCAAATGATTCTAGGATTTGTCATGTATTTATTTGCTTGCTCATTCATGCTGTCTAAAGCCAGACAAGATATGCTTTTAAGCCTGGTAAGCCCTTGTACTTGTGATATTATGCCTTTATTTGCCTCTTTGCAAGATGTGTAGAGGAGCTTTTTGTTTGGTGACTTGGCAAATTATTGTGCAAGTGTTCAAGTTTTATAGACATGCAAACTGTATTCAGCTAGATGCTTGGTTGTATTGTAATAACAACTATCTGTATTGTGTTGTTATTGTTTGATATTTAATGTTTATTGTTCCTCCATGTGCATTTGCATAAGAAAGTTTACTAGTATTATTAGATTCTCAAGCCAGATCTGTTTATTGTAAATTTTGGAGTTCAAAATTAAATTCTTATATTGTCATCTTGGCGTTCTTCCAGGCAGTTGGAGCACATTGTTCTTGTGCACTATCGAGATGTGAATGAGGTGATTCTTTAGCCCTTATATTATAATGGGTTATTCTTGAACTTTCGTAGAGTTCTTGTATGAGCTGCCTGAGAATCTAATATTAACCAACTGCAATTTACATCTTTGGATGCATTTATCGTTACTTAGACATGTCAGATGTATGTCAATGTCCAAGTGACCAAAGAAATCCGACATGGGAATGTTTAAGAATTCAATTTGGTGACATCTGTATGTTGCACCTGTGTGTAGATACATATAGATGTCTGCATGTAATGGATATTAGTTAGACCAATTGATTCAAAATTTGTAAAATTGATATGACCATTGCTAAATGTTAGATTTGACAACTTTTTGTATGGTTCTCAATAGTAGGCATCTAATGACAATGGCATGCTGACTAGATAATTTGAGGTGCCAAGAGGTGCCGTTGTCCCAAGTGTCTATTAACTTCTGATCCATCAAGAAACTGGACTCTCAGTATAATCTTTGAAGCATGAACACCAGTTTTCTAGTCAACTTTGAGCTATGATGTAGGACTACCTTGGTTCGCTGTAATCTATTTTAAATCTTGGATTGCAGTAACACCTTTAACATTCCTGTAAACTAACAAGTGTATTCTTTGCATTTCCAGCAATGAAATTTCCCTGTTCCTTGGCATCCAAATGCATTGCAAATGTCTGGAATTTCTACCGATTGAAGTGAACGCTGGTGTATTAAGTTAAATAAACATTGGAATAAGAACGTAATCTATATAAAATTTCAAAAAACTTTTCTTGTCATTAGTTTTACCGATCTGATTTTGTTAACATTTTTGTGCACTTCTTGTACCTTATATGAATATTAAAATTGCTATCATTTTCTTTGATAATGTCAGATATCTTTGTAGAGGGTCAAAAGTCACTCTCTTTGGTTAACATGCATATTTTGTAAAATGGTCTGCAACCCTTGAATCTGTAATTTTACCAAGTCGTGCAAACTTTTGATTGTGTGTATCTTTTTTTTGTTCTACTGTATATTTTGGGAGCTGGGTGGTGAGAAGGGGCTTCAGATCCTCTAGCGTCTACTATATAATATTTATTTACTTTTGTCCAGGGAAGCAGGTCTACTGTTCCTCATTCGTCAAATATAGATCTGGCCAAAGTGCACAGTACACAAGGAACACAGCCAACTTCAGCTCTTTACTCTTCACACTTGAATTCATCTACTTTGACAACTCAAGCATCTTATGCATCAAGTTCTAGTGCTGCTGACTGGAATGGACAGGCTCCGTCTTCTGAATTTGAGGATGCAGATTCTGGGGAGGAATTTGGTGGAGGTTCGCTTACCGATTCTGTATCTTGGTCGGGATTCCAGATTGCTTCATTGGCTGGAAATGATATGGCAGAGGAGAACACTGTAGGGTGCAGTGGTTCCTCACAACTCTATCCGAGAGGCTTTGTAAATACTGCGGGCTCAAGTGTTGATCCTTTGCTTGGGAATCAAGTGCCTCTTCAAAACTTTTTTATAAGTGAAGACCAGCAAAAGATTCATGGAGCCTCACAAGGAGCTGGTAGGCTTGATGGCGGCATGCCTAGGCCACTGTTTTACCATTGTCACCATTTTTCAATGTTGTTAATAACAGAGAGCAAAAACTTATTTTATGAATTACTATGGTATTCAAGGACACATACATTTCTAAACTGCTAGGAAATTTTAAAACCTATTCAATTTTATGTTATTACCTTGAATTTTTCTTTGTGCTCAGTTTCTTAAAACCATTCTTTGCAGGTTCATTTAGTGGAGTTTGTTTTAACAATCCTAGTGGTTCTGCTGGATGGCCTGATTTTCTTAGTATTAGCGGAAAAAATGGCAACATGCAGGAGCAGAAGATTTCTTTTGGACATCCAAATTGCTCTGATAACATGCAAAAAAGAATGGCTGATTCTGTATCAAATGACCACAGGATATTTAATGATGTCACAGATGGTGGATATAATGTCATAGCAAATGCACTTCTTACTGAAGTTGGCAAGAAAAATGATCAGGTGCATTGTTATGGTTCCCTTGTTTATCCTGTTTCAAACACATAAAGAATCCTTGTAATATTTGCCTCATGCTTGACTAGGTCATTTAACTTGTGACAACTATATATGAAGCGTTTGAGCTTCTAGCATAGTTTGAAATTGGTAGGCAATATTCAGAACTTCCACATGTAATTAAAATATAGCTTATGAATGTGTTGGTGGCTTCAGAGACAAGTTGTGAATAGGTTTTGTTTTTTGCATTTAGTGATGTCAATGCCAACTATGCTAATATAGAACTATTTGTAATACACAAAAAGAATATGATGATTATCTTTATAAATAATCTCATTACTCATGTCTTTATTTACAGTATTGCAGAATCATAGTGACATTTATAGAAGCATAAAAAAATCTGGCCTTTTGAAATAATTTCTTAAGTGGGGATAGAGGATGGATGGATTACCTGTTTTGTGATTAGTTGGTAGGAAATATACCTCATCTTCAAATTTCTGTGCCATCCACCACTTGAGTTTGAGAATGCATATGGGGAAAGATTTCTTTCCCCACATAGACATGGCTACAAAGACTTTGTTGGAGTAGGTGGGATGAGAGAGTGAGCAAGTTTTATTTGGATGACATTTATAGAAACGGAGGGAGAGATAATTAAATCTACTAGATAAGTGCAGCAGAGGCTATTTTGAAAGGATAAAATGTTTGATCAACTATCATGCCTTTTTAGAATAGTTGTTGGCCACGGGCTTTTGGATGGCTTGTAGAGGGGCTCTGTATTTTGTTGTCGTCTACTAACGGTCCTGGTAGTAGAATTACCTTTTTCTTCTATAAAAAGTGTATTCCTTTGATCTTTTCTAGCAAGCTGTTCACATTAGTTAGTCTTTATATTAGCTTGGTATCCCTAAGAGTGGTGATGATACTCTTGCTTTTATAAATGTTATTAGGGCTTATGGCATATTATTAAGCTGCCTTTGTGCTTGCTTGCTTGAAAGTCCATTGCTTCTTCATCTGTTTATAAATTTTCTTTTTCCACTATTGTTGGTTTATTGTTATTTGGTATACATGCATCTGAAATGTGGGAATATTTCCTGTTATTGAAGCATAACAGTGTCCTTGGAGGATCAGCCAATATATGTATTTTAATTTAAATGTTACTAAATAATTCATGCCCCTTGCAATTCTTGATCACATTTCATCATCTCTTTTATAGGTGAACACAATGAATTTGTACCATAAACATAGATATAAGACATAGTTCTGGAACCCCATATATTGGGCACTACACCATACTGAAGAACTATTCTTATGCTCATTTTTAAGCCTTTCTTAACTTCTGAAAGTTCATTACCAATAACTGTGCTATCATGAGATCATATAGATTTTAACTTCAAAAATTTTTAGTCACCTTTTTTACCTATGATTTATTGAAATATGAATATCAAAAATCCAATCAGATCATGATCAAGCTAGTCCAAATTGTCAACCCTCCTGTAACTTTACTATTATTTCCTATGTCACCATTTCCCAACTGCCTAGATCTTGTTCACAGTCAAACTTTGTGTGTCGTACCTTAGACAAGCTTGTCGTATCGAATTCAGTAAAATGCAATATATTTTGCATTATATTTATTATCTGCGTGAGTCATCATGTTGGCAGCATGGTGTATGGGTGCATATATCCAGTCTGTCCATGCCACTCTGTCTTGTTACAACTTGCACCAATGCATGTCAAAGCTATACACACCAGCACAAAGTACTGTACAGCAATGTAGGCCACTACCCATTTTCCTATTATAAATGCTACCTGACATTCATATAGCCCTGCTTCTACTTGTCACGACTAGGAGTCATAATCAATTGTTCTTTTTAATGATTCTTTGTTTCTTGTGTAAAGATCTGAAAGCCCAATCCATAGACAGCACATGATATTAATGTAAAAGTATCTTACTACACCAGATCGAAGGTTGAAATAAGAGGTAGCACATAGTGTGCAAGCTTCCATAATATGGATAATGCGTTACTATTTTGTGAATAGTTGCATGCCACCTCATAGTTTTATCATGTGGTTTGATCTTCTTTTGAAGATAGTTGTGCAATGTTAGCTTTTACAATGAACTACTTGAAAATATATCAGACACAGGTACAATATAGTATGCACACCATGTTGACCTCTGGCCAGCATGGGCATGATATAGAAATGCTTTTATCTTTCATAGGCTAAACCATGGTTTGCTGTACCGGTCGGTACGCATCGGTACGGGCTGGTACGTACTGGTACCGGATAGAACCGGTACGGTACAGCTACATTTTTCAGTTCCGACCATTCGCAACCCGTACTGGTCGGTACCGGCCTATACCGGCCAGCTACAATTTTTTTTTGGCTTTTGGCCCGAACCAGCCAAACTAGTACAGTACCGGTTGGATATGGTACCGGTACCGGCATCCACCGGTACGTCGCTACGGCGGACCTTCCGCTAAACCCTAATACTTGAGATGGAGATTTGTTTGGCTTGAGATGGAAAATTGTTTTTGGATCATCGCTGACCACTATGTCTCTCCCTGCAAACCTCTTTAACATGTACCCATAGCTGCTCAATGGGGTCACTTTAAGCTGGAAATTAAGGGGCAAGAGCTCTGTACTATTTTGATGAGGGAATAGAAATGCCAAACCTAGACTCTTACATAATATCTACTCCCTTCAGCATGTATAGTTCATGTTGCTTGGTTTTTTTTTGCTGTATAACTTTATTGGAAGCAAATTATCATTATGAGTTTATGACCATTCCAAGTATAGAGGTAGTTGAAGTCCTTTCCCTGTAGATGTCTGCATCAGTTCAGTTAGCTACTCTATTTTAGATGGCGACTTCAGCTTCTTCTCCATTTTAGTAAAAGGAACGATGAGACATTTAATCATCCAGATACAAAATTATATCTATATAGATGCTAATCAATTCTTCTGATATGTCTAAGTAAGCAAATTTATATGGACATGTGTAGAGTCCTGTTTGTTATGCTGACTTGGTGAGATCTCTTGTTATTAAATGTAGTTTTCCCCCCTTTTTCCCTTGACAAATTTCAAAACTTTGGTTACAATTTTGGGCAGTATATAGTGTTCTTATTTTTGTTTCTCTTTTCATCATTTCCTCATCAGATCTGCCATTTCAGTGCATGCACTTTCAATAGAAATATATATGCTACTTCCAGTTTAAAGTCATAAGTCATTATGCAGTACCCCAAACTCTTGGATATATGTACACTTATACCATCATATAATGGTGATTCCTGTATAGTTGCATATATGCATGTATTTGGATGTTGTGCAAGTTTATACGTCGATGTTTGTTGCTTATTACATGTTTTACGGCTTCTTTGGGCCATTCTGTCGGTTATTTTTGAGAATCTGCCTCCTATCATGCAGGTGAAAGAGGAGAACACTGAAAACATGAACAGCTTTGATGACGAGGACTTGGTAAATGAATCAACTCGTATATATCAAGTGCCCCACGATGACCTTTCGCATGTAGCAGGACAATTTAAGAATAATAGTAGCTCTCGAGGGAACATCTCTGTTCCTGACCAGCCTCTGGAATATGAAGCTGAAGTTTCCAATACTTCCAATAAGCTTTTGAAAAGTGATGCACATAATGATGAGCATGGGGATTTGAAAAAGCTAGACAGCTTTGGGAGATGGATGAACAAAGAGATTGGTAAAGACTGCAGCGACTCGTTGATGGCTTCAGATTCTTGCAATTATTGGAATGCACTTGATACTCAGAATGATGACAAGGAGGTCTCAAGCTTGCCTCGTCATATGCAGTTGGATATTGATTCACTGGGTCCTTCTCTTTCACAAGAACAGCTATTCAGTATTGTTGACTTATCACCTGATTGGGCTTATTCTGGTGTTGAAACAAAGGTATGTTTTGTCTGATAGTTGTGTTCTTATGATACATATACATGTAAGTGAGAAAACTCAGTTTCAAACCCCAAGATATCTACCCACTGTTAACCACTGTTTATTTCAGGTTCTGATCTCAGGTACCTTCATAGGCAGCGTAGAGCCCACAAGCATCAAGTGGTGTTGTATGTTTGGTGAACTTGAGGTTCCTGCTGAAGTTTTGACTACAAATGTCCTTCACTGTCAAGCTCCTGCGCATACACCTGGACGGGTACCCTTCTATATAACCCGCAGTGATAGGTTAGCCTGTAGTGAAATTCGAGAATTTGAATATCGTGAAAACCTATCTGGTGTTTCTTTAGTGTCAAAAAGTGAACCAGAAGATGAAGTTTATTTTCAAGTACGTTTTGCAAAGTTGTTATCGCTAGGAGTAGATAGGAGCAAGTTGTTCTGCTCGGTTGAAAATTGTTCTAAGTGCAGCCTAAAGCAAACGTTGTTTTTGATGCTGAATGAAGAAGAAAATGGGTGGAAAAAAATTGAGATGGATTCAAAGGCCTTTCAGGGATTCAATAAAAATCCTAGAGATGCATTGATCCAGAAGTTATTGAAAGGTAAGCTATATGAGTGGCTGGTTTGCAAAGCTCACGAGGAAGGCAGGGGCCCTAATATTTTGGACGAGGAAGGCCAAGGAGCAATCCACTTGGCAGCTGCTCTTGGCTATGATTGGGCAATGGCTCCTATAGTTACTGCTGGTGTCAGTCCAAGTTTTCGAGATGCACGTGGCCGGACTGGGCTCCATTGGGCTGCATATTATGGCAGGTTTGATTAAAATTTTCTAGGCCTCTA
The DNA here is from genome assembly GCF_009389715.1 of Phoenix dactylifera. NCBI lineage: Eukaryota > Viridiplantae > Streptophyta > Magnoliopsida > Arecales > Arecaceae > Phoenix > Phoenix dactylifera. Next base: position 7,773,143 of record NC_052404.1, on the reverse strand, counting down.
GTTGTTAGGTATTGGCTATGAATTCAGCACTTCCATACTTTGTATTACAACAATCTACACATTAATTTTATGCCTATAATCTTCCCTCCTATAACTGACTTTAATGTTGACTGGACAGAGAGGAGACAGTTGTGACGCTAATTAGGCTGCGAGCTGCTCCTGGTGCAGTTGAGGACCCAACATCAAAGTTCCCCTACGGACAAACTGCTGCTGATTTAGCATCAAGTAGAGGGCATAAAGGAATTGCTGGATACTTGGCTGAAGCAGATTTGACCAGCCATCTTTCTTCATTAGCACTAAAAGAAAGTGTCACCGATAGTGTTTCTACAACTCTTGTTGCACAAAATGCCATTGAAACTATACAGGATCAAAACATAGATTCTTTGGATGGAGATAAGGGAGAGCAGCTATCACTAAGAGGATCTCTTGCTGCTGTGAGGAATTCAGCTCAAGCTGCTGCACGTATTCAGGCTGCCTTCAGAATTCACTCGTTCCGCCAAAGGCAATTAAGAGAGAGCAAGGATGACGATGCTGAGAGCTTGGTTGACATGATGGTGCTATCCTCTCTGAACTATAAGCTCCATAGGATAAGTCACTTCAATGAAGCTTTGCATACTGCTGCTGTTAAAATTCAGCAGAAATATCGTGGATGGAAGGGGCGTAAAGAATTTTTAAAGATCCGTGACCGGATTGTGAAAATCCAGGTACATGTTAAGTTCGAACCATATTTATATTGTTTACCATAAGCTATTTCTTGATGAAGTTTATTGCTAATATTTGTTGTGTCTTTGCTGCATAAGTTGCATAGATGAAATGATTAACCAGATGCTCTAGCTCTATTACGATCATCTGGAAGCATAGTTAAGGATGACTTTACACTAGAAACATGTGCATAGTCATTATACATGAAAATGCAAGCACAATGTTGTGATCTATGAACTCGCACCTGTCAATATTTGAATAATGTATGTGCATCCAATTTTCAAATATTTCTCTGTAGACTGTAAGGTTTAAAATGTAAGAGCGAAAAAGAAATGGAAAATGATGTAGATTTTAACGAATCATATACGGTTGAATGAGCCAGCAATTCATTACCATTCTTGAAGTTTCCCATTGTTCATTAGTTGCATACACATTCCAGTCTTGTTTTCCAATGAGGAATATAATGCAATGTTTACTTCTAACCACATCTTAACATCTTCATACGTTTGAAATAATAAGTGCTTTTCTCGTTGTACTTTTAGAATATTTTCTCATAATGTCTGAAGTAACAGATTAGATTAACTTAATAGAACAAGTTGAAAATGTAATCTTACATCATTGCTATTCTTATCTTGCATTCCTCACCTCTATCCAACTCACCTGTTGGGTTAGTGTGAGGCAGTCTCATAACAGAAGCATACTATGACACACTAATTTTGCTTGAGCCTTTAAATCTATAGTTAGATAACAAAGTAAGTGCATCATTTGAGTTGTGAAATCCTAAAAATTCATGAAGTTGCTTATCACCTCTCTTCTTCTATTGGGTCATTAGGACTGCCATGCAATCACCTGGAGGTTAAGAATTGTTACCTAGTCTGTAGCGTCTTCATCTCCCACAATGCACTTTCCAGGCATCTTTGAATGGCCATGGATTGATGGCTTTTATAGTTATATTTTGTATCTTGTTTACTGTTTTAGTTACAAGGCCTTCCAACAATTTATGCGACATTAGGAACTATTCCTTAGTTTACCGTGTCCCCAATTCCAATTATGCATTTTGCAGACATCTTCAAGTAGCAATGGCTCAATGAGTTGCATTTTAGCCATGTAAGTTGTAGGAGCTACAAGGTCAATTATCATTTAGGTTTGACAGCACTTAAGTGCGAGGTTTTGGAAAATCATAAGGTTAAGTGGATATTTTTCCTTAGAAAATCTCCTTGTAGTCAATATATTAGAGATGAAGGAAGAGAGAGTTGAATTTGAACTCTGCAATATTAGCATATAATATTACACTTCTGTGACTAGGCAGTCCTGGCCTCAGTTCAGACCTACTGAAGTGCCTTGGCTGACCACCTGGGAAGGCGACTTTGACATCACTGTCAATTTTCCATCTGCAGCATTGCTGTAGCTGTGGCCTTTTCAATTTTGTAAAGTAAGCATTGCTATTTTTTTGTGCTATTGTGGTTGTATATGTACTACATCTTTTGAACTGTGGGCTGGAGGCTATCCCAGTTTTTCCATGGATGCATGTCTCTTCCTCTCCTGGTTCTTTTCACGACTCGTCCTGTTCCAACACTTGGGATGCTCCATCTTGATACTTGGGACGGCAGGACACCCGGCAGCTACATGGGATTTAAAACCTTGTTTTGAGCCTTTTTGCAAATCTTCCTTAAACAAATCTCATCTACTATATTGAATTAATATAGCATCATTAAGTAATTACATAATGGTTCGGGATGAGCTCATTAGTTGGAAGCTGTGCAGTTTTTCTCCGAGTCCTGTGTCATATACCTGGACATAATGTTTCCTGCTCTTCTACTGATTAGTTGGTAGAAGCGCCTTCTTGCAGGCTTCTCTCTTATAATATTGTCATTCCTGGCTCTATCTATAAGCATGGGGTAGGAATGGGAGCAAGAACCAACCAGAGCAAGATTCATAATTGGACTCTATTTATGTTGCTTTCGACAACCTGCCCGTTGGTTTGACTGGTTATGGATATTACGAAGTTATCATATTTACTTTAATGTCATGGCTTATGTTGTTTGTAGTTGCTTTTATCTTTATATCAGAATTGTCAAGGGTGATACCTTCCACCAGGTTGCGGCAGCCAAGAATTTGCTAACAGTGGTTATTTTGGTGTCAATGCCAAACATCTACCATGTTAGAACATGAATGGCTTAGAGTCCATGCATGGCTGGACCTTAAGTATTTGCTTTTTTATATTTTCTTTCAAATAATGTTTCTAATGGGTTTAGGAATCCCAGTGCACAAAAAAAAAGAAGAAACCAAAGTAGCTGCATGTGTAGCAGGGCAGACATTTTTCTATTTTTTTTCCTTTTTCATGTTTCCCAGGGGTTTTGGTCTCAGGAATCCAATGACAAGGATTCTAGGAACTGAAGCAGCTAATCAAAGTCCGTCTTAATAGATAGGAAAATCACTTCCATTCTTTATCCCTCTTATGTGCATCGCATGTGCCTGATGCTGGTCTTTTATATATAATGGGAAAGCCCTGGAGTCCAGCACGTGCGTGTTAGATGCTATGACCTTCTGCATGAGGGAACATGACTCCTTTTCATGGCAGTTGCTTGGCCAGTAATTTAAGAAAGAAAAAGAAGTCCAGTATTTCTTAATATGCATTCTAGTAATATATAATATGAAAACCTCGAAGTCCAGCACATTAGGCTGGACCTCTGAGGCCTTCCCACCATGCATTTCCAGTATTTCTTATTTGTTTATTGATTCGACTCCTGCAAGAAGTGAAAACAGATAAGCCAGGTAACATAGCACCTGGAACCTGGCTTTGTAGGTGCATCACATGTAATTCTATATTCTGTTATACTTGTTTCAACTTTCATTACCTTGTCTTTCCATTGTTATTTGATAGATTGATTTGCCGATTCATTATTGAGAAGAAAGTGGTTGTATGGCGATGAGTTGTCTTAAACATTGTGATATATAATCGGTTAACTGCTGTTGTTTCAGGCACATGTGAGGGGACATCAGGTTCGTAAGCAATATAAAAAGGTAGTTTGGTCTGTTAGTATTGTTGAAAAGGCCATATTGCGCTGGAGGCGCAAACGACCTGGATTACGAGGCTTTCGAGCTGAAAGTGCAAGTAGTGATGTTGAGCAAGTGGTTGGGAAGACTGATGAGTATGATTTTCTTCGACTTGGGCGGAAACAGAAGGTGGCGGGTGTAGAGAAAGCATTGGCAAGAGTCCAGTCTATGGCTCGTAACCCAGAAGCCCGTGATCAGTACATGAGATTGGTCGCATGCTCCCATAAATCCAAGGTGATTCTGCACTTACATTTGCAGCCTTTGTAATTGAGGTGTATTACCAAGATTCTGTTTCACAGACCTGCTTATGCTACTAAAGATCAGCTGCACTCATCGCACCATCTTAAGGAGCTAAACATATGCGCCATTTTAAGTTTGCATTTTTTGTCTTATTTGTTTCTGATCATATCTTTCTTGTACTCGTTACAATCATTACAGTACATTTGCTTTGAAATCCATCCCCCTCCCTCCATGCCAAAAAACAAAAAAACTCCCTTGCCTGTATATTTTGGGCATGCATATGATAGATATCATTTACTGATGGTCCCTGTTCCATACAATTACATGAGCATCCACAAATTTCATGATTTAGCCATCATTCAAATCTGTAGATTATGGTCTTTGCTCTTTCTAATATCATCGTCACAAATTTTGAAGTTACCTAGCTATCATGCCTATCATCAAAAGATCAGTATTCATTAGAAAAAGGGGCGGTGGGGGGGGTAACCTTCATCATCATCCTCAAATTTATCTATATGGAGGGTGATTTCTACTATTTTTAATTTTAAGAGAATGATACTTAAAAACAAATGTAAAAACAAATGTACAAGATATATCCTGTCTAATGAACGTTTGTGACCTGTGCATTTGGTATGGTCATGGCTTGCAATTTGAACATCCATGAATCCTAGATTTTGCATATTCCTACGTTATTTTCGCTATAACTAAACAATGCTAACAATCTTTTAGCATGATATATATGTTGGATTGAGATCACCTCCATTTGCCATGCAACAAACCTAACATCTATAAGCTAAGATATTTCTTGTAGCAGAATTTGCTGTTGAAAGTTACATTGTCAAACACATTGATCAGATGCAGGTTAAAATTTTCGCAATCTACTTGGTGAATTACCAATCTCCTATTATGATGAGTTTCTTGGTTTGCTTGCAATAAGTTTCATTCCTTTTCAATTAATATTTTTACCTTTTCTTTGATAAAAAAATTCCAGATTTAGCTACCAATAAAAATTGAATATGCTGGAAGCTTGTTCACTTCTATTAGTGTCTGACCTTGTGTTAGATGCTTCCATGTCCAAGGCACACAAGTCTGAGTGTCTGACTATTATCTCACCTGATGAATGCCTAATAGTAATTTGCGGATAGTTGAATGTAATAATCATACAAGTTATTCTAGTCTGGATCAGGCAATTATGATATCTATGCGACCAATCAAAATTTTTTGTTTGGACTGCCTAATGTAATTTCATGGTCCTCTTAAAGTATGCATGTTTTATTTGTTATTTTGTGCAAATGGTTGGCACAGTTAAAGTTTGTTTATTGTCATGGAGAGGGAGAGCTCAAAATTCATCAGTACGAGGTGTCTGTCAGCATTTTTTTTCTTAGTTCTTATTTTGCCTGGATTGAATGATTTATTCTATATTTTTCAAATCAAAAATTTATTTTACAGTTGGGAGATGAAGAAAGCTCCTCCGCTCGAGTTCAAAATTCAAAAGGGGAAAAGAGGATAGAGGAGATCTACTTGCAACAATGATACACTAAACATTAACAATTGTAGTCTGAATTCTTGATGGTTGCTCAGGTCTTTTAGAGTCTCGAACGGTCCTCACCAATCCAAGTGGTTCCTGTAAGTATTTGTGATATGTAATTTGTAAGATATAAAGGCTTTTTTTTGTCAAATGTGAAAAAGGGGAAAATAGGAAAGGGGGACGTTGTACATGTATGATAGACCCACCTGCTATTCTATCTGTGAAGAGCATTGCAACCATGCAGGAATGGGTGGTCTGTGCTTTAGATAGTATCATGTCCAAGATTTGATAACGGTGCCCGCATGCAACCACAGCATCATATTTATAAAAGGAGCAAGTGTTCTAACACCGGAAAGTAGCATTTTGTGGTTTACAGCGTTGAAATCTGTGTCCTTTGTTTTTGTCAAGTAATGTTTATAGGTAAATTTCTTTTGCCTGCTTGTTTGGTTTGTATGAATCAATTCCCCCTACAGGGGTTATGCGAGGAAAATGCAGTGCATGTTTTTTCTCAATTATAGAATGGGGATCTTTGTACAAATTATATAATCAGTTATATTCATAATAAAAAAACATAATCAATCATTACATAGATGCTGATCTTGCTAGATTTGTATATATAATTATCCATGGCAGCAGGTTGGTATGGAATGCTTTGTTTATTCACCATCAGTCCATAGGGGGAAGTCATAATCCCATATGTTTCAGAGCACAAGTTTGGAATGGAGTCACTGCGAGATTGGTTCTGGACCCATGCTTCAGCAACAGCTTTGGATCGAACCACATGCTAGTATGAAGCGTGCAGCATTTTAGCCTTTATCTTAGATGGAATGTATGAGACATGATTTGTTGCATATAGTGTATCAAAATATATAGGCAGGGAATGGATCTGTTTTCGGAGTGGGTTGCCTGGTTCTTCCGAGCCGGCATTAAGTGGTCTGAAATGCAGCAATGTTATGCCACCTTTCCCCCTCTTTATTATTTTGTTTTGCAGTGGTATATTAGTCTGTGTTCCTATGAATTTGGGCGAACGTTGTCCTAGTGAGGTGCCAGGTTTAGGTTGATGTTTCTCTGGAAGTGAGGAGCAAAATGTCGAGGACTTTCTTGGCTATAGGGTAGTATAGCTATGCATATTTATATTTTTAGTTTACTTTTAGGGTATGTTTAGTTTATCATCGGAATCGAAATAGATTGGAATGAGAATCGGAATGGTCTTATTTTTTTGATGCATTTATTTCATGATTGTAATTGGAATGAGATTTAAAATACTAGGTGAGAGATGAGATTGAATTTTGAAGAATTAGGGTATTTTCATTCTTTTCTCTTAACCAAAGGGCTAAAATGGTACTTATTTATTTTTCAGTCCCATTTTAGAATTCAATTCCTCCCAACCCTGATATGCCCTTAATGTTTGAAGTGGATAATTCTAGAGAAATAATTTGTTAGTGTTTAGATTAATGTGCAAATCAATATTGTTTTTTCCCTGGCATTTGCTATAGATTTTCCCCCTGGTTGTTATTTGACGAACATATTGTAGCCTTCGGTTGCTATGCTTCTCAAATTTCAATTTTAGGAAGGGCTTTCTTTATCTGGAAACTATGATAAGCAGAAGCCTGGCTGAGATCGAGTGCGAGCAAGACCAGAATACGGGTGTAACCTTTGGTGACTAGGAAAACATGCGACGTCGAAGCAAACAGCGGGATTGCTGTCTTCCCAAGGAGGTTGTGCTAATTTTCTCTTTTGAATAGAGACATCACGGGACTCCATTTTAGTTTTTCTACTTGCTTACCGAACGTAACCCTAACACGTCTTTTAAATCTCTTGCAGCCAGGAAATGATCATTTACGCCAATCTGTCCCAGAAAATTCACAGCCGGACCACATTATGATTTATGCAGCAGGAAACCTTGTTCTCTTCATTGCCACGTTCACGAATTCTTTGGCCGAGTTTAGCTGAGGCAATCGAATGGTGTTCTTTATGTGATAAAATGATTCAGATTATATACGTCCATGAATTAACCTGCTGATTAGATCGTCTCATTTGTTGCCATCATTCTAAAAATTTATTTTTAAATTCAGATATATATATATATATATATATATATATATATATATATATATATATATATTTTCCTATTTTGTGTTGCTTGCTGTGCTCGAGTCAACAAATAATAATAAAAAAAAAATAGTATGATCCGTCCCCCATGCTTGTCCTCTGTTGCGTGATGTCCACTCCGACGGCTTGTAACCTTCGATTTCCATCACATTCTGTTAATGGATGGATGGAAGGTGAGTAATGCCACCACCACCTCGGTGGTCCATCCCACCATGACCATGCCTTTGCTCGCGCGATTCCCCTTCTCCATCCCCCTGCAAACCCTAAACCCTACTAAACCAAATACTCGTCTCCGTTCCCCATGGCCCGTCTTCCTCCTCATCCAGACCGGCTCCATCTCCAGCCTCAAGGTAGCCTGGCGCAAGGACCGCCTCCTCGACTCCGCCATCGAGCGCGACAAGCGGTGGCGCCTCTGCGCCCGCGTCGTCCGCGAGGTCCTCAACGAGCCCGGCCACGCCATCCCCCTCCGCTACCTCGAGAAGCGCCGCGAACGCCTCCACCTCCCCGTCAAGGTGAAGACCTTCCTCTCCCGCTACCCCAACCTCTTCGACCTCTACCCCGACCGCATCAAGCCCAAGACCGAGCCCGTCCCCTTCCTCCGCCCCTCCCCCCGCCTCCGCTCCTTCCTCGCCCTCGAAGCCTCCCTCCGCGCCCGCCAGGAGCCCCTCGTCCTCGCCAAGCTCTGCAAGCTCCTCATGATGTCCAGGGACAGGGTCATCCCCGCCGAGAAGCTCCTCAACGTCAAGCGCGACTTCGGCTTCCCCGACGACCTCCTCACCTCCCTCGTCCCCAAATACCCCCACCTCCTCCGCCTTGTCGGCAGCCCCGGCGAGGGCAGATCCTTTCTCGAGTTGGTCTCCTGGAACGAGGAGTATGCCAAGTCCGTCATCGAGCAGCGGGCCGACGAGGAGGCCCGCCTGACTGGCGTCCGGATGCGGCCCAACTTCATCGTCCGCCTACCCCCGGGGTTCTACCTCAAGAAGGAGATGAGGGAGTGGGTCAGGGACTGGCTGGAGCTTCCCTATATATCGCCGTATGCTGATGCCTCCGGGCGGCACCCGGCCTCGCCGGAGATGGAGAAGAGGATGGTCGCGGTGCTCCACGAGGTGCTCTCGCTCTCGCTGCTCAAGAGGGTGGCGGTGCCGGTTCTGGGGAAGTTCTGCGGGGAGTACCGTTTCTCGAATGCGTTTGCTAACACCTTCACGAGGCACTCGGGGATCTTCTATGTGTCGTTGAAGGGAGGGATCAAGACGGCGATGCTGAGGGAGGCGTATGACCAAGGGGAGCTGGTGGACAGGGATCCTTTGCTGGAGATAAGGGATAAGTTTGTGGAGATGATGGAGGAGGGGTACAATGAGTACATGGAGAGGTTGAGTACGAAGAGGGAGGCGATGCAGAAGGACTTGGAGTTGATGGCGAAGAGGAATGCTGAGCTGTCCGAGGATGACAACAGCGAAAGGCTGTGACCCTTTCTTTTTACAATTAGCCATCTTCTCAAATGGTGTTGGAAAATTCTCTTTTATCTCATGTTATAGAGGTTTACTTAGATTCAAACAGAACCGGGAGAATTGTCGATTTGAAAAATTGCTCAGAGATCTAATCTTTTCACTAGGGGTTGCGGCTTCTGATGTAATTTTATGGATTCTATATCACCTATGACAAATGGTTATCATGTAATCTGAAGAGGGGAGCTTTAATATTATTACTTGGCCTTGCTTATCTATGCAAACAGATGCCTGCAGTCGGATGTATTGTTTCAAATTTTCAATCAAGCAAGCAAGTATGAAGAAGAACCTTGTAAGTCATTCCCCTATCAATACCTTTTGTGATCATTCCTGAGTATGGCAGTGCTAAATCTATGAAGTACAAATTTTATAGTATTCTTATTTTTTTTTTTTGAATGTTTTCTGTCTTATATGTACTGTGATAGTGATGCAGATCTGTACTGCGATGTTGGATCATAAAACTAGAAAATGCCAAGCTAGAAGACTCCAGCAGTGTTTAACAATGTACCGTAATAGTAATGTAGAGCTATACTTGGGCATGTTAGTTTCTAAATATTTGTCCTGTGGGGTAATGTAAAGGTTGCTGAGGGATGAAAATTTTTCTTGGAACGTGTGGGAGGAGTAATTAGTAGGTCCACTAAGAAATTGTTTCCTTTGTGGCATTTATCTGAGAGAACTAGTTGAAAGGCGTACATTCTTAAAATGCGGAAGCAAATTAGGTATAGTAATTGGTAAGTTTCTTAAAGGGATTGGGAGAAAAAACAGTGGTGCTTGGAAATCCACGGAAGAGTTCTTTTGTGTCGGTGGAATCCGTGTATCGATAAGATACCTTTAGATGTCCATGACTTTTAGTTATGTAGTTAACAATTTGAACCTGGATGTAGATTGTGAAAGTATTTCCATAGGTGTAGGAAACATAAGAATGTTGTATAGGCTATTGGAGGGATGCTGATTTAGTTAAGTTACCTTTAAATTTAATTTCCAAGTACTGAATAAGACCCCACTTGTATGTGTTGAAGAGAAGAATCTACACTTAAATGCTTGTTTTTCTCAGAAAGGGCTCCTGCCCAAAGGAAAACATATCGGAATATATAACGTTCGCTTCATTGTGATCCTCTGCATTTCAGAAATAATTCTCCTAGGGAGGTTGTAATGCTTAATACTTCTACTCTACTTGAATGAATCTTCTCTTGTAGTATTCGTTTCTGATTATGTAAAGAATAATTTGAGGCCTCAAGTCAGTGCAATTCTTCAACCAGTGTAGGTCTATCTACCAGCAACTCTTGGCTTGGCCATTTCCACCGATGCCTTTCATGTTTTGCATCTTCATTTGCTTTCAGCAATGCCTGTAGCACGAGCTTAGCCTCTTCCATGGTTTCTTGAGCTTTTCAAATTTCAGCAGAAAACCAGTTGTCTGCTTTGTTTTTTCCTCTGCATCTTGCCACGCATGACTGATCTTAAGCCTTAGCATCTGCTGAAACTTGAAAGCACTAGAAATATCATACATTTTATTTGACTATCAATAACCATATATTAGAATTCTGTGTTATTCTTGTAATGTGTTACACTTGAATTTCTGCACTTGCTGTTGTTAAAGCAGTTCTTAAATTTTGCAATTGTTATCCCTAGGAGCAATAAAAAGAACAGCTCCAATATCGGAAGCAATAGTTAGATGGTTTCACATGTATTGTGTCGGTCACTTATTATCTTTCCTTAAGATATCACAAGCTGTCTGAGTCGTGAAGGTAAGTATCTATATCTACAAACCTACAACTATTTATGCATGCATGTGGATGTGTTTTTATTGTTCTATTATACATTTAGAAATTTTTCGAGTTTAGTAACATTTGTATTTGTTGTAATGCAACATTATACCCTATGCCGATGTAAACCATATCAACGTTCTAATTTTTTTTATTGTGATCTCTCTCTCTCTCTCATGCTTAAGTTTGCAAATTTTGACCTCATCACTTTATACCCTAAAGATTTAAGCATTGGTTGGTATCATGACATGCCATGAAACACACACCATGCTGCAAGGTTGCTTACACCTTAAAAGTACATGCCTTGTGGATATGCCTGTATTGGTGGGTATGTAACTATATCAGCTTCTCTCATAACCGAAGTTGTGAGGCAGTCAAGTGGTCCATAGACAGAAGGGCCCCTTGATGCACCTAGGAGTACCATTATTGGCCTGTTTGGATGGCTGGATAGGCCATCTGTGCATATCTCCAAACTATCTGGATTTTTCTCTTAAGGTGGGAAAGGGAGGGAAGAGTTGCAGGTATCAGGGAAGGTCCACTCTTATCCTAATCCTTGGTATCTAGGCATAGTGAAAACAACTGGAAATGTGATTTCCACTATCCTGAAAGATGGGCTTGTGGGTTCAATGAACTCCTACCACTCCTCAAATTTCTCCTCTCAATCATCACTTTAAACAGCAAATTTCACACCTTTCATAAGGTATTCCAAGATCAGAATAATGATGCCTTACTGACTTAGCATATCCTTTTTTAAGCAAATGCATATAATGCCTGATAACAGAACTTAACAAGCATTTACAAAAGCGTATCTTGATCATCAGACTATACAGTCATCCTCTGAGGGAAAAAGTAGTAATGCCTAAAAATTATATAACAATATGAATCTATAGAATGAAATTAAAGTATCTTCCATTAACAGAGTGCTGTGGAAACTATGATACTTCGACTACAATACATGATCTACTAAGAAGTCTAGAGAAAAAAAATAAATTTTATGATCTTTGAAAAAAGATTAAACTATTGCAAGATATACTCTATACTCAACAATTATATATCATAACCAATTAACCATTAAATAAGTATAAAGAGTACTGAACATATTAAATTGCATTAAATATTGTTCAATAAGATGTTGCCTACTTCAATGAGTATTAACCCTGATCTGATCTGAAGACATCAATAACATATAATACCAAGTGGTATGTAATCCATCGAGGCATCCAGGTCATTCAGGTATCTAACCATATGCCCATAACATCTTCAAGCTACTTGCTTGTTAAGGTTTCCATGCTATACTTGGGTTCCTCAGGGTTTAACCTTGAAGTTTGTACCGCATTCAAGCTTAAATTGATTCACATATAAATGCTTCCTAAGGGATATGTGCAATAGCTGTAATAGCATCCACCTCAAATCTATGCCATAATTTGGTTTAACATTCAATGGCATGTTCCTTCACGACATCCATACCTCAACTAGGTCCTCTTCGGTCTAACCTTAAGTTTGTAGTTTGCAACACATTCAGAGATGAGGCACATATTCGTGCTCCTAAGGGTTTCATGCAACATCTTGGTTCTCCAGGGTATGATCTTAGGTTCATACCACACTTATGCTTTGTGTCCACATCAATAAATACCTTATGGGTGCATACTGCATTTTCTCCACCAAGGATTCCGACTTTCCATATAATGAACAATCTTTGGATCCATGTTTACATGTTCTTGAAGGAATTCATACCACATTTGAGTCATAAAGGCTTCAAGTCTGTACTACATCTCCAAATAGTCAAAGAATCTTAAGGGCATCATTCAATTAACAGCTTCAATCTATTTCAGGTTTATCAAAGTCTTCATTGCCAAACAACTCTTATAGAATTTGATGCTAGCTTTATGCTTTACAACGTTGTAAAGATATGGCTAAATTTAGTCGTAGTTGATATCAAATTATCGTGATCATAAATGTTAACGTACCACTAGAACTCAAAAGCTCAAGCTATTAGGGAAGGGGTCAATAATATATATCAGGCCTCGATACCTCCTCATGTGCATCCTGAAGCATGCATATGAAAGTATAAACACGTAAGACTGAGTCAAGATAAAAATGAGTCAAGAATGACTCAACCAGGAAGGAGTCAAGAGATGAAAGGACTCAGGAACAAATGGGTGGTATAATGAAAATTGGCTTGAATGGAGATTCGAACTCATGACCCTTAGCTTTGATACCATGTAAACTGATTACTAGACTCCAAAAGCTTAAAATCTTGGGAAGGGGGCAACAGTGTATATCAGACCTTATCAATACTAATCTTGAAAGAAGCAATAACAATAATAGAACAAATTAGCACTGCCTACAATCTTTGCATGAATGATAATTTATGTGGATCAATGAGGAAGCAACCACGTACATTGATGTCCAATTGTTGAAAACAATATAGATTGAAAAAGATAATACAAAAAAAGAAACAGGTTACCTCCTTGGTTTTGCAACTGCCACCTAACTTCCTCTATCATTTCCTCCTGAGTTTGCAGCATGCGGCCCAGTTCTAATATGCAATCTGATCTGATGGATTTTTGTGAATAACATCTAAAATAGCATTGTCTGTCCCAATGTGAGGTGGCTCATTTGAACAGCTTCCTTTTGCAGAACATTTAACAATAACTTTTTCATGAAAAAAAAGCGTATTTGAAGCAAGGCATTCATAGCTACATCTTTTATAAGACTTTGTATCAGCAAATTAGCAGGAATCAGTTTTTCTTCGTGTTCATAAATGGATGATGTCCTACCCCCCCCCCCCCCCCCCCCCAAATTGCGAGTTAAAGCCAGATTTTATGCTGCTCAAACATTCACTGGTCTGGGCCAGGCCATCCGCTATAATCTGCCTTGCAGTAGACTGAATATAACAGCTTGCAGTAGACTGAATATCAGTGTGTGCTCCAAATTGTGGATATTCAACATAATTGAAGGAACAGTCATTCTTTATGCTTTCAAATCCCTAATTGTTTTATTAATTTCACGATCTCATTTATTGATTCATGAAACAATATCTTGACCGCTGAATAAGTACTTTTGATGTCAGATATTGGGGCACCAATATATTTTTCAGTATCAGCGTATGAGGTATGTAGGACTTTGTTAAACTCTACAATACCTTGGACTGCCATCTCCACTTGAACGCTCAGTTATTCCAATGCATTTGAATTTTCTTCAGCATTAGCTTTTTGAGCTTGGGTGCCAACATTTTCAACTGAAAGGTATATTTTCTCCTTTGGGTTTTGGTTTGACATTGTTTCTCTCGGCATCCATGGAAAGAATTTGAATTTTGGATTTGGCAGGACCAGAGCCTTTGTCCTGGTTTATATTCTCTACCTTAGAATTTCCATCAAGAAGTCCATTGACTGTTGATTCGATTATTCCCACTTCCAGAGATTCTGCAGTATTCATGTCATACAGCTTTTTGATCACTAATGGGGCATCGGCATTTTTTTTTTTTTTTTGCTTCTAGAATACGATTTTCCTTGCATTTCACAATATTTTCTAATTCCTTTATTTTTAATACTTGTTCATCCAACAATTTTCTTAAATGGAATAACTTTTTCAAGTTCTCACCATTCTCAAGCTGCTGAACTTGAGTTGTAGCAAGAGCTGCTCCCCTCAATAAGTCCAAGTTTTACTTCAGTTCCACCTCTATTTGCTGTGCATCTTTTAGCCTCTTTTGCAGGTCCGCAATTAATGCTTCTCAACAAAGACCTTCATAGCCTGCTCCATGTGTTTATGTATTTCCTTGAAGAAATGAATCCACAATGTTTTTGATGTACTTAGATGCATCTTGTAGTGATTTGCAACCATCCAGAAGGAAATGTGTCAAATCAATAATTGTCTTCTCCCGCTCATCAGATGATACACTGATTTCTGCATCTCTTGCAGCGACAAGATTTGAGAGTTTCGAGTTTTCTTGGATCAGAAAACACACTTGGTTATTAATTCTTTGATTACCTGTTCTCGAGAGCTCAGAGTTCTCTGCTGAAGACGAGTCATCTTCCTCAAAGCCCCTTCTTGCTGAAGTGTAGCAATCTCTTTTTGCAAGATAAAGAACTGTTTTAACTGTATCCACCTCAACCTGCTCTGGGACCTGCTCCATCTCATGTTGCCATGTTTTGAGTGTCACCACATACTCGTATGCGGACATTATCTACATGGATAGCCTTTACTGCAATGATATGCTCTTCTGACGATTCTCTACCATATTCATGTTCTCTAAGATGTGTCCCATCATGTACTTTGTAAGAGTTCCCAAGTATCTGTTGTTCTCTTGCTTCAGGTTATCAAGCTCTTCATTCAATGTAACTTGTGATTTCATAGCTTTAATCAAGATTCTGGCATCCTCAACTCCCTTTCAACATCACCAAAAACTGCCAAGGTATGTCCCCCTTTCCGTCAGCTGGGCTTTTATGTGGAAACTTGTAAGTGTGATTTTGAGATGCAATACCAACTTCGAAATCTGCTTTAGCTTATATCTGCTCCACCTATGAAAGTTGAATTTTGTTAAGCTATGCCACTTTAAAATTAGTTTGACCATGCAAGGCAGCCAACAGCAGCTGTACTATTAAATTATTTAGAAGGCCTGACACAGATTGTTTAACTTACTGGTGGATGCATATATAATTCTTGTTTCTGTAATTTACACTAGGGTGTCTCCAACTTGAAGGGTAGACATACAAATCATTGCATTGAAGAAATCATACTTTAAAAGACATATCTAGTATGTAATGTGATTCTTACAAGCGAGAATTGCAGCTTGTTCAGAGTCCAAGTAATGTAGTTTGCAATGCAAATCAGAACTTCCTTGTTGACATCCAACATGAACATTAGTCCATGGATTTTTGTCTGCAGAAATGTTGGAGCCAAAGTGCTAAGCTGAGATGCCATGTTCACTTTATATATCTTTGAGGGTGTTAAATTTTCAGAAATAAATTACCTAAAATGATTTTTACGGTGATTCTAAGGCTCGATAAGTTGCCAAATCAAAAATTTATATCCTCTCAACCTCCATTTGCGGATATTTTCAAAGGGCAGGGAGATCTCAACCTTTTTCTCCAAACATCAGAGAATTAAAACCTTGTCGACAAGTGCAAGCAAGCATGTACAAATCCCACCAGTTCTTGCATGAGCACGGATTTTTATTTGATCTTAAAACATTTGTTGCTGTCAGTCTAGGATGTTTAGAGCTACCTGTGAGCTGTTATATGAACCATGAAAAGTGTATGCTGGAAGTATCAAGATACAACTTAGGCCCCCTAACAACTCGGTTTCAACCAAACATGTCGTAGCAACAAAGTCAATTTGGGCATGTAGTTGTTGTCAAGAAATTTAGATTTTGTTTCCATGAAAAAGAGAGTTTATGTTACTCTAACTGTTCAATCTACAGTGCTGAATTTGGGTCAATATGAAAAGCTGCACGTCTCATGATATACTGAAGTGTAGATATGAATTTGTGACATGGTTGACCTTTTGCCTCCAATATATAAATTTATAATCAATGTTTTAAAAAGCAGATGCAGTATGCGGGCGGTCAAGAGACCGCATAATGCATATGCATTATGCAGCGGCATATGGGAGCACATATATCTTTTAAATATTTTGTGCTGAAAAGTATTTAGTATTTTAATATTTAAAATAAATAAAATATATTATAGTAATAACAATATTTTTTATAAATAATAATGATATCTAGCAATTAATGCTTATTACTTAGTACTCGATTCTAAGTAGCGATGATTATAGAATAATCAATACATTGACATTTGACAATGTTAATATACACATATCTGGCTGGGTTGGAACCCAACTAATCATTAGCTTAACATGCCTATTTTGCATGGGCCTCAATTAGAGTGGCAACAAATATGGTTGCCCAATGCCAAAAGGGCCATGTATGTGGTCATATAATGATAATTAGGCTGCATATGCAACCCCACAGTGCTAATTCTACTACATATATGTCTACAAAGTGCTGAGCGGACCATTTTTCAGCCCACATATGGGCTGACCACATAGGATAGCGGCATATAGGGTATGCGTCTTAGTTAGGAGACTGCGGCCGCATATGTGGCCGCATATGCAGCCTTATGCACATTTTAAATTAACAACTTTCCTAAACTAGTATCTGATGTCAGATCATTCTGTCTTTTCATAGATCTGCTTTTGCATTTTCCCTGTACTTTTTTAGCATAAGCTTCTGCCATATGATCTAGAAATAATTTACTGTCCTATTAGCAAGCCTATCAAGGAAATAAATCCTATTACGTATCTATGGGAGCAACAACACAAAATTTCTGTGATTTTAAAACATTACAATTTGGAAAATTCTAGCATATGACCATCTAACAGTGAATCAGACTAATTTTGTTAGCAAAGAATTAGACATTGGTAGCTACCAAATTTACACTTGTAACCTTGTTCATCTACTTGCTAGATATTTTATTCTAGCACATAAAAGCTTTACATGCTGCATGATGAAAGTTTGAGACATGGAAATTTGGATAATGGGCAATGACTGTCTACCTAGTTAGTCTAGCACTGTGTTGTAGACAAGCATCCAATTGTTGCTTGCAGCTGTCTAACTCCTTTGAAGTATCGTCACCCTGAAGGATTAAAAACAAAAATTTTACCGAAAAATGAAATAGAACTCCAAGAAAATGTATGGATAAAATTAAGAAGTAGCAAAAACTTTCATTCTGGGGAGCCACCATCAAGCAAGCAAATGGTAAAATGGCTTTGATCACAATCTATGGAGTTTCTATTTAAAATAACACAAATTGTATTGGACCTATTTGAAATTATCATTTATAATAAAAAATTTTGCACTCCTTTGTGAAATATTTGGCAATAAAGACTAGAGCTCTACACGTGTACTGTGTAATGCCAAAATTATCAAATAGGATTAAAACCGAAAAAGAAAAAGTGGTGGAGTTGCGTAAGCCTGAGGTCCACCAGGTTAGATAGTTCAAGAATTTATTAGAAGTTGGCATTATTCAGGGGTGGAGTTGTACCCTAGAGCATTAACATTATAACACTAGATATATTGCACTTGCGCAATCTCCTTGCTGCGAGTGATAAAACTCTAATCCTCTCTTGTTCAATGGAGAGAGTGGGAGTGGGGCGTTCAGCACTCGGGATGGGCAGTCTGCGGTCTACTCTTGGCAATCGAGTAAGTTGGTTAATTCTTCTTTTTGTTTCCATTCCTTGTCTCCAATCTTGATTCCTGTTCTCCACCGCTTCCTCGGCTTCAAGGTACTTTTGCTGGAGTTTGAGATCGCTTGAAACCCTAATATTTTAGGATGATTTATTTATAGAAATGTTAACTTTGTTTATTTGGTAGGGCTTGAAATAATTCAATTAGTCCCTTAATGAACTCATTGTTGTCCATGATTCGTTTATCTTGGGAAAGTTAATTTTTGATTACCAAGGTAGTGGATATCAATCGAAACATGAATAATTGATGTTCAATTTCTATTTTTGATCAGATATGGGAGTGAACTTTTGGATGTACACATCCAACAAAGGAAATATTATAGATCTCAACATATTATTATCGTAATTTGTTGCTTTAATAGTGGATGGGAGATGTTGTTATGATCCCAAAACCCTATGGATTGCATAGGTCCCAAGAATCACACTTGATTTCTCTGGAATAGGGTGCCAGTGAACTGGACCTTAAGTGCACTCTTCATCAGCTTTGAAAGCAATCTTTCATGATCAAAATCAGTTCCTTAAAAAAAATCAACTTGCATGATGAAATTATTGCTCTAAAGGAAAGTCAATATTTGATTTTTACCAATTTATTAGGTCCCTGTTGTTCTGAATCAAAGAAACTGACATTTGCTTATTTGGGCTATATTTTTTATCCTTTGATAGTGATTCAATTGAATTATAAAGCTTTGATTTTGCGGTTTGATGGAACATATGTGCTTATGGCTATTCACATGGAAAGAATTTAGATCCTCTCTAGTTTGCTTATTTGGGCTATATTTTTTATCCTTTTATAGTGATTCAATTGAATTAGAAAACTTTGGTTTTGCGGTTTGATGCAACATATGTGCTTATGGCTATTCAAATGGAAAGAATTTAGTTCCTTTTTAGTTTGTGTTTGAACTAGACATGTCCAAGCAGCGAAGGATCGCCCAATAAGAAATCCAAGCACACTTCTATCAAGCGCATATATAAAAGTTTGAAAATTTTATTTTATTTGAAAATTAGAAAATTTTATTTTTATATGGCCTGTAAGATTAGAAATTTGTGGACTCTAGAATTAGAATTTTATGGGGACTCTGGTATTTTATTTTTATGCAGACTCTTATTATGGTTTTGGATTGTCTATATAAACCTCTTTTTTTGGTAATATATATAAACTCATTACCATGGTCTGCCGAACTGGGCCGAACCGTCCAGTTCGGGCAGTACTGAGCTGACCCGATGCGAAACCAGGTTGGTTCGCTTCTATTTTTCGGCTCCATTCAAATTTCGGTTCGCACTAAGTCGACCCAGTTATAAATCGGACCCTCTTTTGATTTGTTTGTGCCTCTATTTGTTGTTGGGAAGGCTCGAGAAGGCCTTCCCAACTATAATTGAAAGCGGCGGAGAGGTTTCCACTGCTTCTCCTTTCCAATAACTCAAAAATTACACCGATTCACAGGTGAGTTTCAGTTTACGCATGCTACACAGTATAGGAACCACGGTGCACGGTATGGTAGAGTCTGCGAGGATACGATTGTATATAGGGGACAGGCTCCTCGAGGTCATTCAGAAGGACATGATGCAGCTGCAGATGACCTCGCACGTGGAATAGAATCTATAGACGTATCAGATTTCGAGTTGTATACTGGATTCTATTATCCGCAGCCATAGACAATCTATGACCCATATGGATACGCATATGGATATGGATATGGATATGGTGTCTGAGGCATGTTTCGGTGGTTACTATTCTACGCAGTTCGGAGCATTTTACGGGTCGGATTTTGTTATCGGCATATTCGAAGGGCTCCTCCACAGCTGTATTATCAGACAAAGGACACATCTCAAAGCCAGAGTTTTAGCGAGAGATCCGAGAGTGCTTATAACCAGCGCGCGTTCTTTATGGGATGAGCGTATAAGACTACAACGCCGCTTGGTTAGAGGGGTGGGCTAATGTGCCTTTTGACTATGTTGATGATCCGGAGATCTATGAAAGGCATCGCCACTCGACCCTATTTTAGATATCGATATGTATATTGTACTTTAAATGTATGTAATTGATTATATTATTTTTTAATTTTCACGTCACTACTTGATTTGAGGATATTTTATGTTGTTCATTGTAGCATGCAATATTTCACTAATCATTTTATGATTTGTATCATTTTAAAACAATAAGATGCATCATTTAAGTTAAATCAGAATCATAGAAACATCAAACAAACCTCAAAAAATATTAAAAAAATATTAAATTAGAATTAAAATCATTGAAAAAGTTCAAAAAGAGGGATTACCAATTAAAAATTCTTGAAAACTTAAAAAAATAGGTGTGCCGGTATGGAACTGGCACGCCCTACCCATACCGACACGGCATGGTGCTAAACCGGTACCGAACCGTACTGGCCGCCGACCGGTACCGGTTCGGCGGGCATTGTCTATTACTATATTAATTGAGAATACGGTTTGCAGTATTGAGATTTGAGAATGGAGGACATTGAATTACCCTCTCCCTCTACCTTTTTCTCCTCCTCGTCTCTTCCCTCCTCTCTCTCCTTCTTCTGTCCTGCATCACCAAGTCATCATCGCCCCTTATGTATTGTGCAATAACAGATGATTGGATAGGACTAGGATGTACATGTACTACACTCTTCACTCACCTTCTATTATGTGATACACAAATGGTGGGTTATTGAACTAGATCCTCCATCAATGGGGATCTGAACTCAAATGGATATGATGTTATGCTAGACTTCTTTGATACCTTATTCAAGTTGCAGTGAAATCTGTCTTCCTGCACTGCCATTTGGAATTTCTAGAAATTTATGGCAGACTTCCACACTAGGTTCTATGTTGACTGCATCATGTAATCTTCTTGTTGCTGGGCTGAATTTCTAACTGTTAAACCTCTTCAGTTTAGGTATGTTAGTAGTAGAATTTGTTAAAGTTATTGGCATGTATCAATGATAAATGGTAGAGGCAACCTGTGCGCATTGGGATAATGTCTTATGAAGTTTAGCAAGTGGACTGTTAGTGTTTTCTTCTCTTACTATGATACAAGTACAAAATAATGTATTATGTTCTCTGTTTAGCAATCACTTGTTATGGGTGTTATTCTAGGATGGTGAACCCTAAAAATCTGTAGGTAGGTAATCATAGTACAGGTGGATCTCACTCCCCTTCTCTCAAAAAGTTATGTTTTCCCTATTTTGATTTGGGTAAGCTATTGTTATTTATGGTCTAATGTTGGCAACAATTATAATTAATCTGCACTGTTGATTGTTATACATGAAGTGCAAGAGCATATAATTGTTGAAGCCCTTATGTTATGGGGAAAGCCAACATAAAGCTGCTACATTTAAATAGCTTCAATAGCTTCTCTGAGACAATAGCTCTTCATGGTCATCCTATCAATTCAAAAGATAAATAAAGGAGCCTTCCCTACATTTTTTAGCTGTCACTTAGTTTCACCAGTTTATTACTCTATCATCCTTTTAGCTTCTATAGGTATTAGAATGTTGAATTTGAAGTATTACTGGTTGTCAATGATGATTCTCTGTTTTAGATATGATTTTTAACTGCAGAAGCATGCCATTTTTATTCGCTCATACTGATAAGCTAGTTTGAAGCATCTGAAAGACTGCAAAACTAGAGTTGCTCACCACTTTAAAATTTGTAAATATTGTCATTGAGCACATCAATTCTTCATTTTGATGGATATGTAAGATCAGCATGCTATATCATGTATTCATTGTGTTATGGAGCATTGAATTGCTTATGCCCATGATGAGTGAAAATAGACAAGTGACAGCGGTGCAGGAAGTGATCAATTTATCCTAGAACACATGCATGATATTTGCTGTACTCTTCTTTTTTATCTTAACTTGTATCATGCTGTTCTATACTCGTCTAGGAGGAATACTTAATATATAACTTATATCATTTCTTTCCATGTTTTCAGCTTATGGGAAATTGGTGGACCACTTCATTTAAGCAGGACATGCTTCATGCTCAATTATTCTGTATCAACTTTGTCATTTTTTTCTCCTCTGCCCTCCTGTCACCTTATGGAATGGGTGATGACTTGCGCCGATCTCATCCACAAATGTTTGGTGTCTACATGTTTGCAGAGGTTCTTGCTTTGCTTTTCTCAATATCTGCACTCATAATTTTTGTCAGGCTCCCCTGCCTCTCTTCTGCTCGTGTTCCATATTTTGTAGCTTTGCTTTCTGTGTTGGCTCTGGGATCATATCCTATCCTTCTGTTAGTCTATGAATGGTTTCTCTTCGCGGCGCACCTTGGCATGCCTCTGCTGGCTTATGTTGTAGGCACTGCTTCCTCTGTTTTGCTGCTTGTTTTCTGTTTCGAGCTCCCCATACGTGGTTTCATCTCCTGTCTGAACCGAGAGCATTCTGGTATAGACCAGACAGCGTTGGATGTGTTGATATCTAAACTGGCAAGTAGAGGTGCCATCATCACTGTGGCCATGTATTCCCTGAGCCTTGGGCTGCAGTCTGTTGCTCGTTTTTCTGGCATTCGCAATTCGATGTCAGCACATGTTATCATCATCCTCACCATCGTATGGCTGCAGAGTGGTGTCCCAAGTTTGACCCACCCTCCTCAATTTGAGAGTGTTGCAGCACCTACTCAGATGTCAGAGCCATAATTGAGTCCTCGCTGTGAGTGATGCCTGTGAAGAACAGTTTATATTAGAGTTCTATGTTTTGTATTGTTGTGAACATTTGCTTTCTGTTGCACTCTCGTTTCAGGATGCTGTTTACTGTTTAAATTTCAATGTGGTAAGTTTGTATTATTATATTGAGCTGAGTCACTGTTTTAAATAATGCATTGCTTGCAAATATAACCATAGAGGTGTTATGATAATGTTGTGTGATAGTATTGTTTTTGGGATATCGGATGTGAGAATGCGAAGATATGCTCCAAGATATTTTTCTTATATGCAGGGCAAACTCGTTCAGAAGATGTCAGCAGTCCGAACTCCATTCCAGGGAGTAATGTGAGAGAGGAAAGTGGGGGAAAGTATGTTTAGCTTCAGAGAAACCTGTTAATATTCTATCATGATTGATTAATACTTTAGTTTCAGAGTGCTATTCATCAGACTCCATGTCTTCGCAGCAATCAAACAACTCCCATCTTAAATGAAGAAACCTGCTTAATTAGCTGAGTGTTACTTTGAAACAAAGATATAATATATGCATTTACATGTTAAAACTCATTTCGGAAGAACACATCTATTCTATTTATAGTGTAGCTGAGAATGGAGCCACCCACCAAAATGGAGGAAGCCAAGCCTGTATAAATACCCTGCCTCCTAGTGGTGTGGGGAGAAACCCAATCAAGTGTGGCCTCGGCCTCGTTATCAGGCTCCATGCACCACCCATTAGGAGAGGAATTGGGAGGGGGGCAGGGGTTGTATCTTTTCGGACAAAAGAAAAATTCTCCTTCCTTCACACAAATCCACCATTGGATCACACAATAGTCGTTTCAAGATAAGTTCAAACATCTTTTGGAGAGAAATACGAACTTCAAGTCCAACTAGAGAATGTTGGCATCCAGTTCAACGTAAAAAATTAAGCCATTAAATTTTAAGCTGAATCATCTAGATCTACGTCTCACTAATTATTTTATATTGGACCGAACCTTGCACAGAATCCTCAAAAACAAATACTATACTTAGCTTAAAATAATTTTGATGTTCGCATATACTATGCGGAAGAAAATCTGCATAAAAAGTATATGCAGACGTGTGCAACTGAGATTTGTCTCTTGATCGATGGTGGATAAACTACTTAAAGAGTGCAACAATGTACTAAATCTGACCTTTTGCAAGGATGCTTGCATAAATTTCTAATCTAAAGAACATCTGCTAAGAACAATATGCGGAAATCCGCAGATGGACTAGCAGGCGGCGACAGTAAATCGCAGCCATTTGCACTTTTCGGTCCGAGCTGGAAAACAAATATGTTGAAATATTTAGAGAAGAAGAAGAAAAAAAATAAAAAAAAGAAAAAAATAATTTTATCTCTTTATTTTATCATATTCGGTACATCTCAGTGGTTATATATATTTGTGTACATATTTTATACATGAAAAATAATGTAGGTTGATATAGTATCTCATTAACAATAAAAAATATTATAGGTAATATAGGTTGTCATGTGATCCCTAAAGTCATTCTAATAAGATTATGCTAATAAAAAAAAGTTAATATAGGTTGACACATAATAATGTTAATAAAAAAAATATTATGAGTTGTTGTTATGTGATTTTTAAAATAGGATTATTAAGGGAGCAACTGGCTTTTCTTAAGTACCTGTTTTGTGCTGCGGTTATCACTGCCTTTAGCCGAAGCAAAATGGTGACAAGACCGCCCCATCTTCCATTGATTAATTTTAAGCAACTATTAAATTAAGAGTTGGAGCCCAGGTAGAGGAAATACAAGTAACCCATGTATTTAATTTTAATTTCCTTTCAGGCGAACAATTTTATTATTTATTTTTTTTTCCAACATACGTGCACAACTTGTTTCCTTCAAATCGAAGGGAAAATAGTCAAAGAATAAGAAAATAAATTGAGGTACCCACAGTGGTTAGGATGTTATAAAAAAGGTCCTACGAATTCACAACCCAGCACTTCTCCCTGATCTCCCCCTGGCTTCCAGTGATCACCTCGATAGAACCCATCTTCACCATGGCAGCTGCAAACTTGTCAGCCCAAGCGGACTGGTCCTTTGCATAGTACCACACAAGCTTCGCCGTCTCGGAGCTAGCTTGCAGTGTCTGGTCCGAAGTCAGCACTCCCCTGTGCTTCAACAAATTCCAGTAGTACAAGTTGTCAAGACGAGCCGGCGTGACGGCATCGAGGACCACCGTCGTCGGGTCGGTGCGGTTGGCCGTCGACGGCGGGCACTCGGCCTTCAAGTGCGCCGCGAAGGCTGGATCCATGGAGGGATCTTGAGCACCGTACAGTCGGCTGGTGAAGGACGAGCAGTGGGAGCGGCCAATCGAGTGGGCTCCTGAGAGTGTGACCATCTCGTCGAGCGACATGCCCTTCTTCGCAAAGTTCTTCTTAAGTTGGTCGGCCTTCAAGTTCGGCAATGGAATGTTGCCGGCAGTCTCGGATGCTCGCGAGATTCTTCCGTCACGCCTCCCAGCCGGCACTTGGTAGTCGATGCCGCCGGCTAAGTAGGCACTGTCGCGCGCGGCGAAGGCAAGGATGTCGGCGCACGAGACCTTGCGAGGGCAGTGCGCTTCTACCGCAGCTTTCGCCGCATCGATCACTTCGAAACCTCGCAAGCTTGGGTTGTTTGGCGCGGCCTCTTTCTCTGCAGAGTTCCCAGGGGTGGAGTTAAGAAGCACGGAAGCATCGCACCCCTGGAAGCCATGCACGGAATTATATCGGTCAAGCCACCTTTCAATAACTTCAAGAATAGTAGAGGGGAAGTTTAATTTACGGTGAAATCTCTTCCATGGATAACGAAGTTTATCCATATATAGCTTATAATAGCTCATCTTAATTGAATTAATCCTGATGAGTTCTAGCTTAACCATGTGGTTAGCCTTGTATATACTGTATGTGCATGGTTTTAGTTTACAGAGATGACAAGTACGTACATACCCTAACGAAGCAGTCATGGAAATGCATCCTAATATATGTTCTTAGTTTCGAGCCTTATTGAGCTGAATCCCAATGCCCTAAATCAAGTCTAAATTGAAATTAATTTTGAACTTATCAAATGGGTTCAAACTTGGATCGCCCATCAAGCTTGGTTCGTGCTTATTTCAAGCTGAGCTTTACTCAAATAAATAGACAGCACAAGAATGAAATATGAACAAGATCTCATAGTTCTTTGATTTAAATGGTAAGGCTCATGCGAGACTAGTGTGTACTGCTGATGTATAAAAAAAAAAAAACAACAATATCTCATAGGCCTCATAAGGGGATTTTTTTTTTGAAGAAAAAAGAAGAAGAAAGAAACAAAGCAAAGCAAGAAATAAAAAAAGAAAAAGGGATTTTTTTAAAAATCAATCTTCCCCGTTGCCGATCAGCGATGAAGATGGAACGGCCAGGATTAATCATTTGCAACCCAACGCAGTGTTGACCAATGATCGCCTATCTCAAAACCCTAACTTCCGGAGACCCATTCCTTCCCGGACCTCGGAGGCCCAGATCGTAACCCTAGCGGCGGCTATCCTCCACCACCGGAGCGCCGTTGACACTGCCAAGATGCAGATCTTTGTCAAGACCCTCACCGGCAAGACCATCACCCTCGAGGTCGAGTCTTCGGACACGATCGACAACGTCAAGGCCAAGATCCAGGACAAGGAGGGCATCCCGCCGGATCAGCAGCGCCTCATCTTCGCCGGAAAGCAGCTCGAGGACGGCCGCACCCTCGCCGACTACAACATCCAGAAGGAGTCCACCCTCCACCTCGTCCTCCGCCTCCGCGGCGGCGCCAAGAAGCGGAAGAAGAAGACCTACACCAAGCCGAAGAAGATCAAGCATAAGAAGAAGAAGGTCAAGCTCGCCGTTCTCCAGTTCTACAAGGTAGACGACACCGGCAAGGTCACGAGGCTCAGGAAGGAGTGCCCCAATGCCGAGTGCGGCGCTGGGACCTTCATGGCCAACCACTTCGATCGCCACTACTGCGGCAAGTGCGGCCTCACCTACGTCTACCAGAAGGCCGGAGCTGAGTGAGAGATCCGTTTGGAGATCGGTATATAGAGAGAGGCTTTCGATTCTAGATCTATTTCTAAGGGTTTATTTAAATGGTTTGTCTCTTTAAAGTCTAAAGTCTTGAAGGACACAAAAAATACATTTGAGATCTAATTTTTGGTTAATGTTTTTATGACATGGATGGATTATGTTACATTTGAAACTGGAATTTTGTGATTGCCGGAATGCTTGATTGTTGGTTTATCTGACGGCCAGATATCGTGCTTTTAATTCTTGAAATTATTTTCTGGGGGGAATGTTTGATGATATCTTGTTTTTGTTATGTTAGTTTATTTATTTTTATAATGCATTTGAATAATGAGTTACCCTAGATTTTTTTTTTCATTTATTTTCTTAAACTGATGACAAGCAGCAGCGTCTCTTGATGTAGAATTTTGTAATACGGGAGATATGATCAATATAAGAACTACTGTAAATGAGATCAGTTTTTGGCTTGTCCAAAGTCTGTCTCAACATAGTCTTTAGATTCCTGTTTCTTCTTTTCTGATGGAGAGTTATTTGTTGTTAGTTATGCACCTAATTCCATCTCATTCTATTTAACACTATCCACTATAGATGAACCATATTATGCACCTAATTCCATCTCATTCTATTTAACACTATCCACTATAGATGAACCATCTATGCTTTCTCTAGGACACTCAGTTATCAAATTTTGTATGCATTCATCTATGCTCTAATTTTGTATCCCTTTCATGTTTGTCCATTTTCAGCCTTATAGCTTATCAAATGTTTACTCCAAACTCAGAAGTGAAAATATTCAGTAGCTTCTTGGTTGCAGATAGTGTCTTTTCTTATGTTGGTGGATGATGATACATTTCAAGTTGTATTTTCATGGTTGCTGTGAATTTGGTTTGATGACTACTTGCTTTTGTTCCATGCTGTTTGCTTGTGTGTATGTAAAAGGTGGTAGTGATATGTAGTTTATTGATCTGGTCCCTTTGCGTTCCTGTTTGTATATATGCTGGGGCCATGGATCATTAGGATGCATACTTATAGTTGATGGACTTTTTCTTCTGTGGGCTTCCTTCGGTGTCACATTTGCTCTGTTTTCCTTTACTCCTTCCCCATCCCTGTTTGCAGAAAGGGATGAGGGCTTATTTTAAATGGATCAAATATTGGTATGTGCATAGGACTATCAGTTTAGTTCTCTGGATATGAGTACTGATCATTTGTTAAAACATATTTATTTCTAATATACATCTAAATATCCTCGCTTGTCTTTTTAGCTTTTACCTTCCCTGTTGTGCATAACTTAGCCGTCTAATCATACTTCTGTGTCATTTTCACAACAGAGTAATCTTCGGTCTTCATTGAAAACTGAGGAAAATCTGTGAGATTATTTCACATCAAAGGTTGTTTTTCTTTTATTTTTTTACAATTTACCTCTTAAAAAGGAGGTGTGCAAGGCATCGCCTTGGTTATTGGACTTTTCTGCTTTCGAAAAGAAGTTAGAAGCTAGATTTTCTTGCTTTTTTTCGAAGTTTTTTTGTTGACCTTTCTTATAAACACTTTTCAAATAACGCTACCAAAAATTTATTTTCTTCAGGAAGTATTTTTTTTCTTCTTTTGCTTTAAAAGTCATAAAACCACTTTCTTTAAGCAATACCAAACACTTCTTTAGTCGTCGTTGCTAGCATCATCTAAACAACTGATCGAGAAGTACCAGTAATCCATCTTGCTCCGAGATGGTTATGTTTTCATCTGCTTCTCTCTCTATAAGATAAAAGATGACAAACTGGTTTTTCTTGGCAATTTTCTTTTGGCCGGTGTTTTCTATTCGCCGTTCTTCATTTTAATTGCTTGTTTATGCAATCTAATTTAAAAAGCCTTCTTTCTTGTTGATCTCATAAGAAAACAACACACTGTTAATCTCTGCAATAATTCATAACTGTACCAGTTATAAATATTAATGAAGATTTTTTTTTTTTTGGGTATGAGTTTGAAAAAATGTCTGTGTTAAGAATAGTTGAAGTTTTATTTTTGAACCTGAAAATTTTCATTGGGAGGAGGCTGATTTTGCATGAGGATTTGCGCTTAGTGCTTTAACTGCTTCCAATGCGATACAAAGAGGATGCCAAGAAATTTTCCAAGTTTTTTCTCAACTTCCATATGTTAGAATGATGTGCATTATTTATAGAACTTAAGTTGATTTATATTTTTTAATCAATAAGGTTTCTCAATCCCAAACTAGAACTCGCTGGTGATTTGGATAAGATTAACATGTTTCAGAAATTTGGCTTGAAGAAATAAGAAACTCACTCCTTCACAAAATATATGCGATGGACCGCGGAGGAGATATTTTCACCAAATGGCTGGGGTTCAAAATGATTGGGGAATTATCAGAAACAGTTATGTTGTATATAGCTGGCAACATCCTTTAAGCTATACACTGTTGATCAAAACTGCAAGGAAAAGATTGCTGGAAAAGAAAAGTAAGAGAAGAGATATTTTAGATAAAAATATCCAAGTGCCATGGCATGAAGTTCAACTTACAGAGTTAAATATCTCTCTATAACATAAAAAATCATAATAGTATTATGACAATTGTCTTTGAGTGAGGAAAAAAAAAAAAAAAACTCAAGCTGCTTGTAGATAATATGACTAGTAGGTGCATAGATGTGTTTTTAGGACTGCTGGTTTGTTTCTAGAAAACTTTGCATGGAAAATCAAAATATGGGCACTTAATTTTTCCAATTGCATGCAAAGAGAATTTGTTGAGGTCTAAAGCGAGAAAATATGACTGGTTTCCTCTTCGATAATGATGGTGAAGCAATAGAGCTGTCAGGTATTGCAAAATGGCAATTGGATTCCTCCCAGGTTGGCCTGACTCGTGCCTGCTTTGCTTGTCTACACAAGCCGAGTTGTGAGGGATCTGATATTCTGATGTAATGGGATATTTCCATGCATTCAACTAGTTTATTTGTGGTGGGTAGGTTGCTTTTGGTTGCTTTAAACCCTGTCAAGTGAAACTCTTGGGAGGCTTATGAACATTTCATTGGCAGTTAAGAGAGGAATGAGGATATCAAGCAGTTTGTGTTCTAAGTTGTCTCAACCGTCATTAATCAGTTTGTGAAATCTTCATAGCCAAATATTTTGCCTCCTGCCAAAACTCTTCCACTTAAGTTTTCAATTAGAGTCACGTTTGCTTATCATGGATAATTCTAGTTTTGCGTTCATAACAAGCCTTCTGAAAATATAGGTGCTAAATGCTGCCCAGGTTAGTGGAGAGGGTACGAGTTTATGACATATCTAATAATTGCCAACCTTGATCAACAATTTTTGTGTGTAACATGAGAATCGTTGGCTGTGCTAGGAAAATTGGATACTGCAGTTCGGTTTTTACCACTTCCAATCCTGAAAAAGAAGCTTCATGAGAGCAAGATGTAGGTTTACGCTAGTTTTGATCCCTGAGTTTGCATCCCAGTTGAAATCCAAGTGATGCAACCCGAAACTTTATAACCTATTCCTTGCGGGCATCGGGCATGCTATTTTTCCTGGCAAAAGGAATAAAGGAACAACTAGGGTTCTAAAGCCTCCATCTTCTAATTGGCAAACCTACCCGAGCTTTTCTGAAGTCAACTGCCCGGAAATGTCCGAGCAGTCGAGCTACTAAAACGGTGGCCCGTCAGATACGAGTTTGAAATTATCCTGGCAATCTATCGCACCGATTCTTTGTTCAGTGTTCCAAGTCAAACATCCAATGTAGGTCAAAAAAATCCAAGTCAAGGATTTTATGTCTCCTGACGACCCCAGGACATGAATAACCTAGCACGACAAGAAACATAGAGTTGCACCGAGATACTATAAATCAGCACAAAATAATGATACTATAATGATACACCAATTCCAGCTAATCCAACCCTAAAATTATGCACACAGCCGACAGCCATCCGAACCGAGAACAACCTACAAAACTCCTGGCCGCTCTGTGACCTCCCTAAAGCAGCCGCAGAGCAAGAACATTTAAGTTAATTGTTTTTCATCATCATCAACATTCATCTCTACTAATGTACATACACAAACCTCCCTCCGCTCCTTTTGCTCTCAATCGCCACCTCCATCATTGTCCATCCAGCTTCTCAGATTACAAAGGGCCTCCGCCGACAGGCTCTTGCAGTACCTCAACCTCGGCGGCTGTTGCTGCTGGTCCTGAGAGCAAGGTGATGGTGGAGAACTCCGGTCCTCTGAGGACAAGCAGATCACGATCGCCGTGAGGTTGTCAGATGTGTTGAGCCTCAGTGCTTCCTTGACGAGCTCCCTTGCACTGTGCCCGGGGTCGTCGTGCCGCCGCAAGCCCCTGCGCACGATGCTGACTGCACACTGGCTTGACATCACATCCCATATTCCATCACAGCCAATGATTAGAAACTCATCATCCTCCGTCAGCATAGCCTGTCTGAACTCAGGTTCCGAGATGAGGGGTGAGGGAGAGCCTCGGGGCATCTTCATGTCCCAGTCCCCCAGGGCTCTAGTGACAGAGAGGACTCCGTTGAGGTACCCATCATCAATGTAGCCTCCAGATTCTTCAACCCTTTGGCGCTCGGCAGCATAGATTGGTCTATGGTCTTGAGACATTTCCACTGCTTTGCCCTTCCGACAAAGGACAGCTCGACAATCCCCAACATTGGCTACCAAGAGAAGCCTGCACACAACAGAGCATGAAGATCAGAAACGAAACTACTACTTCTAAAATGGTTTAGTTTTTCTAAATATGGAACATTAATGACTTCAGTGAAGCATTCAACTGACTGCAGAACGACAGAGTACCACTGCGCCGAAAGCAACGATAGGACAATAGCAACAGAAAGGAAAAGGGGAGATGAGGAATCTAAATTGCACCTTCCAAACACCAATGCCATCAGTGCAGTGGTCCCAGAGGAACTGCTAATGGTGCAGTCATCAGCCAAAGCAAGGTCTGCAAGGAGGAATGCCTTCCGAACACAATTCTTCACCGAGTCCAAGAAAACCTTATCAGGTTCTGATGCTTGTGGGAAGTCGGTATCTTCAAAGATGAACCTAATTGCATGCCTTTTGATGTAGGCTGCTGCATCCGAATCTCCATGACCATCAAACACCTTTACAAGGAAATTCATCAATTATTTCATCGAGGTGTATGTTAGCACGAAAAGGTACGAAGATAACATGACAGATTGATTAGTTACCCCATAGAAGGCACTAGGTGTCGGGCAGCTAAGTAAAGATCCCAGATGTGCTGAAAGATCGTCAATGCGGATGTGCTCATCCTCCATGTATCTTCGAGGCCCAATGTCAGCAAAGCTACCAGAACGAAAACTTGGGACAAACTGAAGAGGTTCCATGGGCCCATTTGGAATGGCATTTAAGGCTCTCAAATCCTTAAAAAAAGGGCAAATTGAATATGTACACCGGAATTTAGTACTTCTAGCAAGGAATTTGGGCCACAAACAAACAGACATAGAATATCATTTAATCTAAAATTATTACATGTACAAAACTGATATCTGTATGAACAATGGAACTGGGATGGACCTCAAGACTCCTGCCTATTCAGCAAAATTCACGATGAGAGCAACCAATCAAATGAACTAATAGTGTCAGAAACAACTCCAGCTCCAAATAGCTGTCCCACTAAAATTACAGCAATTTTGATGTTTAAGATGTCATAAAAGGGAGTTGGATATGAACATAGATATGTAGGTCTTGGAAAAAATCATGATGCCCTTACTCAATCATGCAGTGAGATTTGCAGACTTTATAACTTCTAACATCTCATACAGAGAGATACTAAATCACTAATTTATATTTAAAAAAACCTTAAATACAACCCTCTTTCATCCTGTTCAAATCTATGCAGATGGACAACAATGAAACCTTTAAAACTTTTTCCCTTTCCGTTTCAAAGACAAAAAGAGCCTGAAAACTCAATTGAACTATCTCACAGCTAAAAGAAAAACAGAATTCAACACAACTATTTTAAAACAAGTAATTATTCTACCAATCATTTCATTCAATTTTCTCTTAACGAAGAATAAGACATCGCCAAAAGAATTAGTCCTATATAAACATAAAATTGGTATTTTAAAAGAGCAAATCTTATGCAATTCCAACAATGGGATTGAACAGCATATTTATTGCCCTGTTAGCATCGCACAAAGAGATTCAGGAATCAGGACCTCACCCATAACCCCCAAATGTCCTACTTACAAACAAAAGAAGGTGGTGGGGGGAAGACCTATAAAAAGTTAATTACTGAAAATTCAACTCAACTAATTCACAGCAAAATTAAGAATAGAAAAATTCAAGGTAATCAGTTTAAACCAAGTAATCATTTCATCCAATTATTCCTCTTTTCAGAATCAGTAAAAATCCAAAAAAAACATTTACAATTTCACATTAAGGGCCACAATTTCTATAATTCCAGTTCTATCTACTTCCTACATCACCCAACCGAGCTAAGGAGATAATAGGCATTCAATAATTAATTTCTCAAAATAATTCCTACATCACTGCAAAGAGATTTCAGGAATTCAGATCAAAACGGAAAAAAGGAAGAAGAAAAACACCCTTATTCGGCGAAAATTTACGCAGGCGATATGTATTCAACCCTTGCTAGATCTGGTCAACCACGCGATTCAATCACCGCCTAACCAAAAACAAAAAACAAAAAACAAAAATTCACAAGAAAACTACAACAAAAAACCAGAAATTCACCAGCTCTAAGGCTGCGACGTCCACCGCCACCGCATCTGGCTCCAGCGCCACCTGGAGACACCCCGGCGAGGAGGGCGGCGACGCCACCGCCACCGCCGTCGCGGCAGAGATGTCGACTATCTCCTCGATTCCCTTGGTGATACACCGGTACTGCACGTCCAGCACCGGGATGCTCTGGTGAATACCCTCCGCTTCTGCCACCATCTCTTCTTCAACCCCCCTTCAAAACTGGTGCCAATCGAATGCTCACGATGCGAAGATATCGAAAACCTCCTCAAAATCCCTCCTTGGCGCGATCCGTTTCGAAGCACAGGCGCAGAAAAATTAGGGTTTTTTCCTAGGGTTTGTGGCGTTCTTCCTTGGTTCTTCGCTCTTAGATCCCTTCTGGAGTGCAAGGCTTCATAAAAGAACTGGGGTGACCGGCCGCGACCGATGGCGTGGCTCCCATGACTGCCACGTGTGGGTAATAGGCGCTGCAATAGGTGTTTCTTGACTTTAAAATGACTAAAATACCCTTACACAGTCTTTTGCGAATCGTGCTTGAATTATCAAGTCAATGCTCCGCTATATGATAGCCGTACGATTCACAGCTTCCCACGGTTGGATCTGCAAGCAAAAAAGTCAACGTTCACGGAAAGTACTTCTGTCCGTTGGATTATGATACGTTGGTGGGATCTGATGGAGATTAAGGAGTTGGAAAGGGGTAAACTAGGGAGACTAGGTTTGCCCACCCAAATAGGCGCCTTCGGGACGCTTCTTTCCGCACGGCAGTCTCAAGAGGATATCTCGTTAGAATTCCCTCCAGAAAAAAAGATAGTCTCTTGAGAATATTCTTCGTTCCACGTTGACGAAGATGCTCACTTAATGTGAACTCCTTATGAGAATATCCTTATGGTAGGTGATAAGGTAGGTTAAAATTAATCTGACATTCCAGAAAAGCTTTTTTTTTTCTTTTTGATATACTGGCTCCTTATGAGTATAGCCATTCAGATCAAAAAATAAAAGCTGGCCAAACGAATAGAAAACATCCGTCTAAGAAATCACGCACACAGCACACATAATAAAATGATATGAAAAAAAAGTCACCTACTTTTTTTTTTATTTCTCCCTTCAATTAATATAAAAGAGATACCTCAATAATATTGCAGAAGAACACTAATATTCCACAAGAAACATATATTTGGCCATAGATGCAGCGCACTTGAAAAATTGGATATATGCAAGGTGCATTGTACAAAGTCCTAGTAAATTTTTTTAACAAATTTTACAGCAAAATTTCAACAATGAGTTTATAAGACCAATTTGACTCTGTCCAATTCACAAAGTTTGGAAAATAATTGGTTTCAAATAAACGAGGTTATACTACAAAAAGGCTGCGGTCAAATACGAAATATAGGATAAGCTTAGAGGCTGCCGAAGCACAAATTCAACGGGCGGTCGATAGGATTAAAAGCTTCCGGAGACCAGAAGCTTAGGGTTTTCTGAAAGCCAAACCGTTGGTTCCCAATGTTTTTAGAAGAGCAGTGACGGTGTCAAGAGATACAGCATATTTAATTAACTTTTGAAGATGTAACTCTGGTAAAATAAAATGGAGGTACTTAAATCACTTTAATAATCTACTGGGGGTTTAAAGTACAATAAGTATTGGAGTTAACAATATACTTATTACTCTAGAGCATAGACTTATGTAGAGTACATTAACTAGATCAAAAATTACATATGAAGTTGCGCGTGTGGCCAACAAATTAAATAGGTGATTATAATTTCCAACTAATCTAACTAGACCAATTCATTAGGACAAGCCACACCAAGCTTGCACTTATTCTTTTGATTTGGTGAAAGAGCACTCTCTAGACAAGTCAAAAATTTACAAAATCATCGAAAGAGAAGCTTTAATTTTTGTAAAGCTAATGGGGCTGCGGACTAGGTGGCTACTTATGTAACCAGTCACTTAGGTAATACCTAGTGGACTGAAGATGGAGAATTGCTTCTGGCACTCCTTAGTATTTTGTTTTTTCCACCCGCTTTATCCAAAAAAAAAAAAAAAGCTTTAGTTGCGTGCTTATGTTGGTTCGAATAGTTAACTTAGGTCATGAATCGCAGAGCTCAATTTTTTTGGAGCCCACATGGTTTGGGTGCATATAACTGCATTAATTTTATACCTATACGTATGCCATTAAAATGTGCAGTTGATTTTAAGAGGGGCAAATCTAATTTGCATTGGCATCATTCTAAGGTATTTGGTGATGCGAGCCATTAGTGTTCATGCACATTGAAAACACCGGTTTAAGATTAAAGTTTTTTTTAATAATCTTGTAGCTTTTTTATGTGACACCGACTTGTTTGAGTTTGGAACGAAGCATGATCCAAGCATGACAATCATCACTCCAAGGTGATCGAGAACCTCCTCCTTCTACATTCCACAAGGAAGCAAGGAAGCATTTAAAATATTGGTCGAACTCTTTCCTTCTCCCTACCTACTGTTACAATTGTCCTTTTGTTGAAAAAAATTGGTGCTTCCACCAATCACAAACAAACTAGTCTTCTAGTTTTCAAATTGAGGGAGGACTAAGGAGATGCTCTCTTGTGGTTGCTGGCTTTCTCCTTTTTTTTTTCCTTTCCATTGCTACCCCATCAGTGCCCCACAATGGTCACCATCCGGAAAGTAGGAATCGCCACGCCTTCCACAATGGGATCATTGGCTTTCTTTAAGGCCGCGTTCAAACAAGAAGTAGGTGGGAAGAACTGCGAGGGACTGAACGTAGCCAAGGCTAAAGCCCTTCGTGATTTTGACCTTTTCAATATATATATATATATATATATATATAGAGAGAGAGAGAGAGAGAGAGAGAGAGAGAGAGAGAGAGAGAGAGAGAGAGAGAGAGAGAGCATAACTCGAATATATCCCTACTCAGCTTTGATCAAATCTATATTAAGGAATGGACGTCCCATATTAATTATCTGAGGTTTTACTATCTTTAAACTGTCTATGCATAAAAAAACAGTTTTTGCTTATGCATCAAGCGATATATATATATATATATATATATATATATATATATATATATATATATATATATATATATATATATATATATATATATATATAAAATTTTATTTAGATTGTCTAATTTTTTGACCACTTGATACGTAGGTTAAGAATCTTCAAATTACATGATTTTTGGTATATAAATAGTAAAAAGATGGTAAATTATATCTAACAAGTTAGATCATCAATATGCGACCTCCATCATTCAATGTAGATTTAACTGGATCTGAATAGAGATCTATCGGAGTGAAGCCATGTTTAGTTCTCTTTTTCTCTCTCTCTCTACATGGTCTTTAATCAAAGTAGGTGGAGCTAGATGGATGAGTGAGAGATGGAGTTGCGGGTGTAAATAGAAATTGGAAAGTCATCCTTGGTGAATTGTGAATTCGTGAGAAATGTGTGATCCGGCGGCAGCTCGTCTGCAGCCCAATCCCTACAACCCATCAACGTGGAATATGGAATTTTACTAACTTATCTCTAAAATTCGGATAAGGACCAATATGTGGCTCCTACTCCAATATAACATGAAAAGAGTATATGGAAATGAGTACAACAAATTCTAAATCACTTAACAAATACAACAAACTCTGAACTATCTAACAAGCACGGCAAATTCCGCAGGGACGCATATAAAAAGTTTTGTTTGTGAATTTAGATGTCAAAACTCGGTCTCTAACACTCCCCCTCAAGATGAGTGTGCAAGCATGGAAACGCCTAGCTTGCCAAGTGACTTCAAGTGACTTGATGAAGATATCTAGCGATCAAGAAACCTGAGTGATCTAGCTAGTGATATAGTTGGCTATGCTGATGCGAGAACAGTGTGAGCAGCTGATGTACCAAAAAAAAAAAAAACCTGAGTGACCTTTAATTGTTCTGGGCCACTGTAGCATCACTCTTGTTTTTGGAGCTGGGAGTTCGGCCATTGGAAGTCTGGAATGGGACAGCTTGGGACCGAGACAAGTTCGTAACTTATAGCACAAATTCCAGCTGAGACGAGACACCCCTGGCTTGCTGTTTGGGCTACATTTCTTTTGAACATTGCACAAAGCTTGTCCTATTTAATTTTAGCTAAAAAGTCCTATTCGGCCCGAAATGAAGGGGGCCCAGTCTGGTACTCGACTTGGACCCGGTCCAGGCTCTGATATTACGCGGAGTCGGATGGGGCCTGAGTTGGTGTCCTTCCCTCGGCTTCAATTCGAACCCCCGGTCTTTCCTTGTCCCAAATTAGATTCAGGCTTTGCACGCTTGCTGGGGAAGCCCAATCATGCTCTTCCTTCTATATGTTTGACTGAGGTTTGATCTGGACCCGATTCGAATCTGACCCGGATCCAATTTTTGTAGATTATGGCTAGATTATATATGGATTAGATTCGATCCGAATGATTTGTTGATCAAAAATTTTAACTGTAGACCTAATTCGATCCAACTCGATTTTTAATTAAATTAGGTCTGGTCCAATATTTGGATTCGAACTAGAAATCGAGTTGGGTCGGGCGACCCAGTCCTTAAAAATCCGGCCTTGGTTCTCCCTTCTTCTCTCTTCCAACAAGTCATCAAACCTCGCCCCCGAAGAAAAAAAGAACCATTTTTTCTTCTCCCTTCTTCTCTCCTCCAACTCGTCATCAGACCTCGCCTCCGAAGAAAAAGGAACCAAAAAATTGATCGAGAGAAAACGAGAGATCAGAAGAAATCCAACACGATCTTTGTCTGAATCGATAGTGGAAAGAGGAGGATTGATTGCTCGGTGTCTGTGTCGCCGTTTCGTTGTTTTGACGTGATTAGGCAGATCGGAGCGGTGATCTCCAGAGGCGTCGGCTGGCTCTCGTGAGGATCTCCTTTTCGCCCACATTTGTTTGATTTTCTGTGGTTTTTGGAAGAATTATTTGCTTGTTTGGATCGGTTTATGATTTTTCTGAGCGGAACCGTGTTGCGTTCTTTCCGTCTTCCGTGGATGTCTGACCTTTGTTGCGGTTTTTCGTTAGGATTTTCCGATTTTCCATACTAAACGCCCCCCCTCTCTTCTCGTTTCAAAGGAAAAGAGTGATCCCCCCCCCCTCTCTCTCTCTCTCTCTCGTTTCAAAGGAAAAGAGTGAGCCCCTCCCTCTTTCTTTTGTTTCTAAGGAAAAGAGGGATTTTTGGATATTTTTCGATCCTTTGATCTGAATTGTCTGCTATGGTTTTAGGTCTTGTATCGTTTGAATCTTTTTTCCCCTTTCTTGTCCTCCTCCGCATCGTGGGGAAGATTTCTTTTTCCTCCATTTTTTGTTGTTTTTCTTTCTGTCTTTGTGATTTAGGGCGGTATCTAGATTAGGTTCGTGGTAGCATGCGATCTTTGCAGCATTCCAGCAATTTCAGGCGTCTTTTTCCTCATGCCGCTCTTCTGTCGTTCGTTTAGTAAATGTATACAATCTTTGCGAGGATGGTGCGAGAATAGATCACTCCAACAAGAAGCAAAATTTATTTAAGTACTTCTGAGAAACTCATCGTGGACTGAATGGAAAATTGGGTCGATTGGGGATGGATGATATCTTGCTAGAATTGAACTACGTATACACATTCCTATCTTAGTAGTATTAGTATGTATGAAATGCAGATATTCTGGAATTCAGTTTGAAGGATAATTATTGAACATTTTTTATGCTGGCTAATTTCAAGCATATCGTATTGTCAATTTGAGAAATGTGGTTGCATGGTCAATAAGGATGCAAGTAGTCAAGCTTTGCAAGTTTGACATCTGATGGCTTTATTCGATGACATTTTGTTGGGTTAGAAATTTTAGCTGGGGATAGGATACCTAATGGCAACTGATTCATAATTGGCTAAGGCAAATTTTCTTATATACGTGGTAATAAGGAGTGGACAGTATGAGTCTTTGCTTTTCGACAAAAGATATAAAAAAAAGCACCATAATAAAACCATTATATAATTTTATATTATATTTCATTATTATATTATATTATATTATATCGTAAATATATAATATATAATATATAATATATAATACATAATATATAATATATAATATATAATAAGGAACGGCTAGGATGAGGCTTCGTCCACCTTCACCGCTGCCAGCTTCCACGACCTCGCCTACCTCTCTTCTTTTCCCTTCATTCCTCTCACCCTCCCTCTCATCTCTAAAACCCTAACCTCCCACGAAGCCAAGACCGCCAGATACCACCGCCGCCACCGTCTTGCACCACCGTCGCTGTCTCCGGCGAGCTTTCCTCCCTCTCATATTTGACCTATTCTCCAATCCTCCATTTTTTCTGAAACCCTGATCTCTACTAGGTCCGTCCACCGTTCACACCGTTGGTTTCTAGCATAAAGATCACCAAGCTTTAAGGTTCCGAACGTTGGTGGGTGGCCGTCGTCCTCCGCAAGTCTATCCTCCACCCATCAGCAGACTCCTAGCTCCCTGGCATCGCTCCTCGCGACTTCTAGAAGGTAAGTTCTTTGGCGATTTTGATCCAGTAAGGACGGATCTAGCTTAGGTTTGAACATTGAGTCGGTCTTTTTCGTGGATCTAGGTTTTTTCCTTGTTTTTCTTGTTGGTTCCGGCTTTGCAACTTGTGGGATCAGTGTATTACATCGGCATATATGGGGTTCTGGACTAAAAATTGGTGTTTTTGGGTTTAGGGGTTTGGATTTCTTGTTTTGATCAAGGAATTGTGTCAGTTTGGATCAGTAGTATTGCTCTTTTACCATAAATTTTTGGTTAAGCCAAAGACCCCTGCTCGGCATTGTGAAAAAATAAATATAATTTTTTAATGAGAAATCTTGTTTAACTTTCAGCAAAAAAATTGAACACAACAACCATGTTGTCGCGAAGATCTGATTTGATAGTAGTGATTAACATCATAACATATGTCAACTATTGCCCAGCAATAGGAAAGAAGGATAGTTTTAACTTGATGGATGATCATCAATATATTAATCAAGTTTTGAAATGTATATTTGCACTTATGATCTCTCAATGGTGAGAAGGTCACTCTAACAAAAAAAAGTGGGGGCAAGGAGACCATTTAAAAATCATTCTAAGAGCCTTTACAAATATATAAAAATGAGTGAAATGGGATTCTCTATAAAAAAAAATAGAAATAAATAAAATTATCAACAATAGTAAACATAGATGCCATTAGAATTTAAGCGTGGGCTTCCATTATCCAACTTCTAATGCAATCCACCTTTAAGGTTGTCTAACACACCATATACTCCCGTTCATTAGGTTGAGACATTGATCATACCAGTTCATCATTCAT
This sequence comes from Phoenix dactylifera, assembly GCF_009389715.1. Classification (NCBI taxonomy): domain Eukaryota; kingdom Viridiplantae; phylum Streptophyta; class Magnoliopsida; order Arecales; family Arecaceae; genus Phoenix; species Phoenix dactylifera. The sequence goes on along the minus strand of NC_052404.1, from coordinate 7,732,248 downwards.
GTGGCTTTGAGTTATATAGGGCTATATTTCATTGGCGTCGATCCCTCAGAAATGAGTTATAATACATCCGAAACAAAGTTTTGATAACTCCCAAATAAATTTGGAATTTGATTGGAGCCAACTCTATAGGAAATTTTAGATGTGTGGTATGGTCTTGGATATAGAATTGGCTGCAAATGTAGCATAACTAAAAGACATGAGTAAATCAATTACTCAAAAGTTCTTTAAACATCTGAGTTTTATTAATTAAAGTTAAAGGTAAGTATGGTTAAAGATAACTATGATTTAACTTGAAAGGAGAATAATGGACTCTGACCACTCTCAAATCCCTTTCTATATATATGCATGTGCCTACAAGCCACCTTTCTCTCCCTTCTTCCTAATATGCCCATCCGCCTTTCCCATTGTTGCTCACATTGTCCTCCATCATCATTGCCGTCATCCCCATGACCGTTTCCCTTTACTCGCCCTCACTCTCATGTCTCCTCTGTTATTCACCACCCTTAACTCCATCCCCTTTTTCTTTGCTCCCACTTTTGTTGCCCTCCTCTATCCTCACCCCTATCATCTTCTTTATTCCTTTTCCCTAGCCCTACCTCTTGTCTTCCTTAACCTAACCTGCCTGAGATAGTTTTTCTTAATAAACATAGACCATATATCATGTTTAAAAATAATTTAATAAATTTGATATTATATTTATTTTAAATCCATAACAATCCATGGGAGCTTATAAAATCTTTCACTTGACATTGACTCAAGCTCTGACTTTGATCTAGTTCAATCAAAATGGAAACATACCTTGATAAAGTAAATCTAGCCTAAACCACATACATCAATCAATCTTATGGGAGTGCACGTGTACCATAAACTAGGGGTCCACATAGGTTTGGGTCAACTCGAGAATCGAACCTACCAATCTTGTTGGGTTTGTTTTGTTCGTGTTCGAAATAGGATTGGGTCAGTTAGAGTTTTGATTTTTAGAAATCCAATTAGATCAATTCAAGTTCGAGTCAAGGGGTTGGTTGACTAAGATCCAAATCATGGTATGTCGTACCGTACCGGACGGTACCGGATTCAGTACCGGTACGGATGGCGTATCGACTTTCGGTACACCAAAAAAATTTCGTATTGTACAGACACTATGCTAGTGTGGCACCGGTACAGGATTCGGTACCGATGCGGCGAACCTTAATCGAAACCAACCCAATCCCTATATATACACATTTGCACATGGGTATCTAAAATTGATTTTAGTATTATATTAATTATATATTATACAATGTATGGTTATATTTTATAGATTTTCACCCGTAATTTTGGTTTGCTATTGCTTTTTTGTATGAAGTATTGGTTTTGTCATTATTATAATGTGTAACATGTTATATTCTATATTTATAGATATCTTTGATTTTGTTATCCTAGATGCCTTTGAATATATTATATGTTATGTTTAATCTATCTTCCATTATGATTTATTGCTCAAGTAAAACCAAATATTTATTTACTATTTTTTTAAAAAAACTTCTGGGTAACTCGGGTACCGATCTGAACCAATCCGATCTTAATTGGGTCAGGTTAGGTTGATTCCAACATTAATCGGTTTGGTTCCGGTATCAAACTTTGGTAATCGATTGGGATTGTCAATTCTGGTCTAACCCAAACCAACATGACCATGTGCACCCCTGCCATAAATGTACCAACTAAATGGATCTTAAGAAGAGATTAGGTTAGGTATGACCAAGGTCCAGTTGGATTAGTGACTCCACTGTTATCATTGTCACCACCATATTACATATGGCCAAACCCCATAGGTTCTATAAAGGAGCAACCTAAGTACATGCCAAAAATTTGTGTTTGACACAGTTGAACTTACAACAGTTCATGGTTTTTGTGGAGTGGACCTAGCTGTTATGCAACCCCATTGTTATGAAATACTCAAAATCTTGAAATTGTTAAGGAATTGCAACTTTGTTTGGGGGCAAGCCTGATCCGATCAACTAAAATCTTATGTTAGATCAATGTGTAACATCTAATGAAATGGAGATGAGGGCACTTGAATCGAAAATTTTCCACAATCTAACCCTATCAAAATTTAGCTTAAGATGAGGTTGGACTAAGTTGGAGAAATCCCAATTAGTTTTAGTTGAGTTATTGTTGGTCAGATAGAAATGTGTAGGACTAGGAAATTTATTATATATTACCATTTTCAGAGTATATATCACTTTGATTTACATTATTATTTGATTATGCAAAGGATGAAAAGTAAAATATTGGATCTTCTTACAGTTTTATATAGACTAGGTGGTGCGCGTGTGCCAATGCACATGCCCAAGGACTTATTGCATGTCAACCTATAAAGAGGAAGTGCATTCTATTCTAATTAGAAAAGAGTTAGAGTATTCAAATCAACCAAAAGTCATATTTTACACTTTAAGATGGACTGGTGTGTGCCACTCATCTAACATTTACATCCTTAATTACATGTGAAAAAATTACAAATTCTAATTAACAAAAAATCGTATATTTGTTGTAGTCCACCTTAAGATGGAATGGCTTGGGTATGTCTCCTATCTGACATTTCAACCATTCGTTAAAGGTAAACATATTACAACTGTATTTTGCATATCCAACAAATATTAAATATATTATTACATTGACCATGGCAAGAGGGCAATTCACATATAAGTCCACCAATCTAAAAACCGGATTGAGGAATGGTAAAGTTCATGGGAGTTCCAAATTATATTTTTCTTATTCTAGAAAAAGAACAGTTAGGGCATGTTTTGTGTTGCTTTTGCTTTATAAAAGGGGGAGGAATCAAAAGCTAGGTTTTCTAGCTTCTTCTAAAAGCACTTTTTTTGGTCTCTTTTCTTGTAAAAGCACTTTCATATGATGTCAAAGTGCTCATTTGCTTAAAAAAGTCATGAAAGCACTTTTCTAAAGCAGTACCAAACATGCATTTAGAAGTTTTTCGAATTTGTAAGTTCTTAAAATTCATTTTTTCTTCAATTACAATGATTTTTAACTTAGATTATTTCTCACGCAGCAATATTTCCTCATATTTTTTGACAAATCTGCTAAAATTCTCACATTTCTATTTTCTAACCATCGGTTACAAATTTTATTTCAGGTTCCCTTTGATCTATATATCCATGGTGGCGACACAGTTATCAGGGGCTGGTTTATTGGTGAAGAGGAGCTTAGCTTCCTTGGACGGTCTTTGCCTTTCACCCCTTAAGTCTAGGGTTTCTTCCTTTAATTGGGTGGAGCTCAATCATAGGCACTTTGAAGGTTGTGTCCTAAGGTTTCCTGTCACTGTCACCCCGAAGGTATAAATCTGGTTTGAAACTTTAGCTCATTTCCGTGTTTAGATTTAGTGACAAGGCCTAGTCTATAGACCACTTTCAATACTTACCTTCTTTTCATGTCAATCAAAATTTCTTGCTCTCGACCGGTCATATTATTGGGACATGACAAACTTGGGAATAATTTAAATTGGGGTTAGTAGGGTTACTAAAGATCAACTCCACTCTTTGTTTTCTTTGCCATTTAATGCTGTTGAGAGGAAGTATATCATAATAATGGGTCTAAGGAGATAGAGATGATTGAAAAGCAACTAATTAGCGTTAGGACTTTGGAGGGTACTTAGAAAATAAAATATGCCCCTTGGTTTGATTGCTATTCAATGTTTGGGCCTCATTTTCTGTGGAAATTTTACCATGTCTTGACAATATAATTGGTCAAGAGCAAGAAAATAGGATTCAACTACTTGGCCATACAAAGCATATTTTATTTTCAAATTTTAGATATCCTTTTAGCAAAATAACTTCTAAATGTAACAAAAACTGATTTAACTTTTTTAGTCATTTTCTTTTTCATGGCTACAAATTGAATGCTGTTAGCATGCTTTGCATCATCCACATTCTTTACATTCTGATAAATTTATAGTTATATGTGACATTGCATATTTCTAGGAGCCTAACGTGTTGACATGTGGTGACTTAGTTGATGCTTGCGAACTCATCTTTTCTTTAATGGAAGCAACTCTAGTTAACATCATAATTACTCAACTAACCAGAGGGAAAACTACATGAATTGTCTGTAATAAAGTTAATACTTTGGTGCATCGTATGTTGAACCGGCCCGTACCGGCCGGTTCAGCACATACCGGACCGGTCCGGTTCAAGTGTGGAAAATAGTTCCAGGGTCGGAACTGATCAAATCGGTCGCGTACTGGTGCGGATCGGACCGTTTCGCACCGGTACGAACCCAGTACCATATTGTTTTTATTTCAAGGCAATTCATCTAGTTTTCACTTTGTTGAGTGATTCTAATGTTACCTGCAGTTGCTTTGACTTTAAGAAAAGATGAATTGGCAAGTCTCACCTGAGTCATGATGTGTCAACATGTTAGGCTTGTGGAAATTCGCAATGTCATATGAACTATATAAACTTATAAATTAATAGGAATGCAAAGAATGTGGATAATGAACTCCTAAAGCATGATGACAGCTATGGAACCAAGATCAAAGCATCCTTCATCGACGAGTCGCTTTGAAGAAAGGCATTGGTTTGTTAATAACTCTTGGTACCATAGCCAGTGCTTTACTAGTTCTTCAGGGAGGTGACAGTTTGATTCCAGTTGTCGTTACTGATTATACTCTGCCTGAGTTGTTTGGTAGATCATGTTTCTTTTTTCCTTTTGCTTATTTTAATATCTTATTCTATTAACAGGCTAGATTTGTTGCTATTATTTTTTTATTTGCAGCTTTCGATATCCATGTGTGTTAATGCTAGGAGCACACGGAACCCTGGTATTGACCCTGATACTTCTATTAAGCATTCACTGGAGGATCATCCAGAGAAGCTTAGTGATGAGCCAGTAAAATCATTTTCTTCTAAGGAACTGCATGATGGAAAACCAGAGATGGACATGCATGCCCAGAAAGAGGGATCCATCTTACACAAACAGACTGCAAAAATCCATGATTTTTGTCTAGGCATCCCCTTTGGTAAGCAAGTTTTAATTCAGTAAATTTTCCCTGCACCCTACATTAAAGTATTAATCTATTGACAACTCATTGAACGGAGCATGTGACTGTACTTAGGTGCTTGGTTTTCCATATTGATCTTCAATTAATATCTTGTGTTCCAACTATTTGAATTATAAAGACATGCCAAAAATATAGGTAATGATAATTTGTGCTGATTATTAATAATTTGTTATACCTTTAAGATTCTCACCTGTTGAACTTGTTTAGTTTGACTTTGTTTTTGTACCATCAAGGTTTTATGCAATTTTTTTAGTGATAGTTTGAGGCAAACTTGTAGAGATTTGTGCATTGGATATGGCCAAACACATTGGAGGTACAAGATGTGCAATATTGAAGCTTTAGCAATGAAATGTGATTATGGATCTTCAGTCCATAAATTCATGGAAGTAAAATCTATTTGCTTTGTGTCTCATATTTGTGTATTGATTTATATTTATTTGTCAATCAGTAACCTTTAGGCCCCCATGTGGTTCGCCATCTCAGTATCGGACCCTGTACTAGTATCGTCCTATTACAATGTTTGTATGTGGTATGGTACGAGACGGCAAGATGTAGTGAGTGTCAGTATGGTACAAGAATGCATACCGGTTTGGTACCCATGTAGTAAGGTATGCCTAGACGGTACGGTACTGAATGTTACGGCAAACCTTGGGCCTCCATTTTGTTGGCTTTAAGCCAGGCACATGAAATGAAGTTTTCAAGAAAGAATAAATAAATGATGTTTTCTGCTGATTATTAATAATTTGTCATACCTTTAGGATTGTAACATGTGAAGCTTATTTACATTTGACACTGTTTCAGTACTGTCAAGGATTTATGTGTTTATTTAAATTAATGGTATAGTTTGAATCAAGCTTGTAGAAATTTGTGCATTGGATATATAGCAAACAAGATGTGCGACATTGAAGCTTCAGTAATGAAATGTGATTGCAGATCTTGGGTCCATAAATTAATGGAAATAATATCTATTTGTAATATGATTTGTTCCCATATTTGTATATCGCTTTGTATTTATTTGTCAATCAGTAACCTTTAGCCCCCTTTTTGTTTGCTTTAAGCCAAGCACATGAATGGGGTTTTCAAGAAAGAAAAGATGATTTCTCTTCTTTTGGTAAAAATTCTCTTAAAACCATCAATACGAAGGCATCATGCACTAAAATTTTTAGCTTTTTGCTTCCAAATTTAATATGTCATGCACCACTACCCATTCATAGAAAAGGAATTAGTACTTTCTGTTGGTGATTTCATTGATATGAGGTATGAATTACTTCCATGTTCATCTGTAGTAAGTCTTTCTGTTCACCAATCTTTCAATTGCAGTAATATTGTTTGTGATCACATGGTTCAGCAATCTACTTGTCAGCTAGCTTTTCTTGGTATTGAATCTCTAAAACGAGCAGCTTTTTTTTGAATCTAGCTGATTCGTTCTTTCCATTTTAAGCATGTTTCTTACCTATATGATTGTTCGAAGCAAGATGAATTGTTGTGCCCTTGCAAACATCAGATCCCTGCTTTGTACTGTATATGGCCTGTCAAAGTGGTAAGACTAATTATATTATCCAAATGAAAGGTTTGCTAATACATGGCAATGGCCTGTCTCAATAAGAGCACTTTGTGTCAATCAGATATAAGAATATTTTTGTCCTCTTTTTTCTTAAAGATATATTTAAGGAAATTATTACTCTTCATTTCATAAAATGTTGTTTTCTTATTGAGACAGGCTATTCTTTTCTGTTGGTTGTAGTTGCCCTTTTTGTTGTTCATACTGAATTCTCTCTAAAACTTTTAAAACGTATGATCGCCAAACGGTTTCTCTTTAATCAATTATGCTATTTAAATTAGCTTTTTTTTTCCTCTCAATATAAAAGACAATAAGTAATATAAACTGTCACACCTTTATAGATTTCATAAATTGGTAATATTTTCTGTATAGTGTTAGACATAAAGAAATTCAGCTGGTGGCATCCTGGATGATAATCATAATGTTTTATTTCACAGGTGGATTTGTATTCAGTGGAGGGCTTCTTGGATTTATTTTCTCGAGAAATCCTGCTAGTCTAACTACAGGTGTGCTGTTTGGGAGTGCTATACTGGCCCTAGGTGTACTTAGCCTAAAGGTCTGGAGGAAAGGACAATCCAGCTTACCATTCATATTGGGGCAAGCAGGTATCTAAGTACTGCTATCTTTATCCAAGAATGAATATCTAATGATGTTAGTTTTTAATATGGAATTCAGGGGTAACCGTTCTTGAAAGAGTTCAATCTAAAAAAAATTCTTAAATTTAGTATCCTTTGTAGATTTTTCAATCAAAACTTAATTCTATAAAATGAGTTAGAAACTTTCTTGCATGCTGTGATCCAAGTTTAATTGGTTTTGCCTAGGAAAGAGCTAAATTCCTATTGACCTGGTACTTGGTAGTTGTTCTAGAGTATCAACTAAATCCACAAACAGAGAAGTTCTTGATTCTATGGTTGCGCAGTTATATCCTCTACAATAAGCTAGTGGATTAATTGAACTTATTTCAGTTGTGGTGCCTGGATATTGTTAAAATTTCATAGTAACATTTGAGTTGAATCACAATTTTCCAAGTAAGTTGTATCATGTCAGTTGACTTTACTGCTACTTATGTTGCAGCCATTGCTGCTGCACTTCTTGGCAAGCATTTTCGGTCATACTCTTTGGTAAGAAATGCTATTCCTCACCTTTGATCATCTAACAAATTATCCACTTTTAAGTCCTTGGATGTTATTTTTCCCCTCCTTTGGTGCAGACAAAGAAACTCCTTCCTTCAGGACTTTATGTTTTCATAAGGTATTCCTGTCACATGCTTATTCTAGATTAATTGATATTTCAGGAATATTACTCATTCATGACAACCTTCTTTGTACCTAATGACAGTGCTGCAATGATTTGTTTCTATTCATATGTGCTGATTGCTGGAGGAAACCCACCACCAAAGAAGTTGAGAGCAGCTCCCCCAACACAGCTGTAAAATTCATGCATAACTTCATTGCTTTTGAGAGCATGTTAGCACTATTGTTGCTTGTTTGCACACACACTCCCATGTTCTTCCCCTGGCTTATGCCTGTCAGAGATGAGAAATGTGGTCCTGGATTTAAATTGCGGAAGACCCAGTTATTTGATGTTATTTGACAGTTCAGCAGCAGTGCGTCGTCCTGAAGTATTACAACTGATACTGCTTTACATAAATAGCATGTTTAAAGTTTCAAAACAAGTTGCAAGGTAGGATCATGGAAAAAAATTTGATGTAATACAGACGGCTTACGCGGACATTCCCTGTGTTAAACCTGCTGGATGTGAAATAAGTGGTAAATTATACTTTTAGTGCTTGCGAAATTGTCAGAAAGCTGGCTTTTATGTATTTTTTGTGATGTAATAAAGTGCGAATTTTATGCTATGTATTTGAAACGTCACCAAGCATTTCTGGGCCCCAGTGTCTGAAAAATCTTGCGGAACGTACTCAGTTTTTCTGCCTTTAAAGTTGAACTTTCTTTATTACCAAAAGAGGGTGAAATTTCTTAAACTATTGATTGATTCCTCTGCCTGGAACCCCATCCACAGGAGGCCAAACTTGCCGGCCGGTCTACCGCTGCTTGCATGAAGAGAACTGTTACAAGGATGAAAGAGCACTTGTCGCGCTTTATTTTTTGTTCATTTGGATAAGGGTCTACAAGCCCATCGCCATGAGGCTGGCCTAATGATTCCGTCGGCAATCTAATAAAATATTAGAAACATGTTTTGCTAAAATTTTGGTTATTGTTCCCAATATACTCACCACCTCATGGCGGTCCTTTCGGCCTCCATCCTGGGGGGCTGGGTCAAACGACACGTTAACCACGGGTTGACGACCGGTCCATTTTTTTATCAACCAAACCCACTATCGTCCGGTCCAATTAAGCTACGGTCACCGTCCAAATCTGTAGTAGACAATGATTAAATTAGCACAGTGGTTACCGTACCTCTCGGTGATGGGATTCGAAGCCCATGACTCATGATAGGACAGAGGTGGCGGTCGGTGTCAGTCCACCACCAGATAATGGGCTCTGTGGAATAGTTCCGACATGTGGGGCCCACACCGGAAATCTCAGTGTTTTTTACGGGAAATACCGTCCATGACCCCGTCCTCGAACAACGGCCGCAATAATTGCAGTGGGAAATTGGGTGCGGCAGGGGTCCACCGAGGCGACGGTCCATGATGAGTCGCAGGCTCAGCGGCGCGGCCGTCTCCGCCTGACATCGGTGGTCCCGATCAGAGGTCTTTGTGGTCCGGAGCTCAGGCCACCGCTGAGCCGTCCGATCCTCGACAGCGACCGGTGATGACCAAAAAAAATGTACTTCCCAGGGCATAACTGTAATGAAGTACACTTATATGAGCAAAATCGTCATTTAACATGCTTTTAAAAAATAAAATCACGGCAGTTCGCGAATGCCGAAGAGGGGAAGCTATATGATTTTGATCGGACGGCTAGCCTTGTAGAACCGGTCGAGAGTATTTCGCCAACGGACGGAGATCTGATCACCAAGGTAAATCATAAGGCTTACTCCAGGCGTGTCACCGCGGGTTGGCAGCGAGAACGTGGTGTAATTCTAGCTTCGTACAAGGGCATCTACGTAATTAGGTGGAAAGCTAAGCCCAATATAGCGGGTAGTTCTAAATACACCCCCCCTATTGCTCAGGACACCCCCCAAAAATTAAAAAAAAATTAAATACTCTCTACACCCCCCCATTTGCTAAGGACACCCCTAAAAAATTAAAAATTCCTAAATTACCCCCACCCTCCCCACCCCCCACCTCCCCACCCCCCGCCTCTGCCTCCTCCTCATCCTCCTCCCCCTCTTCCCGCCCACCTCTGCCTCCCCCTCATCCCTCTCCCCTCCTCCTCCGCCCCGCCTCTGCCTCCTCCTCCTCCCCCCTCCTCATCCTCCTCCTCCCCTCCCCCTCTTCCCGCCCACCTCTGCCTCCCCCTCATCCCTCTCCCCTCCTCCTCCGCCCCGCCTCTGCCTCCTCCTCCTCCCCCCTCCTCATCCTCCTCCTCCCCCTCCCCCTCTTCCCGCCCACCTCTGCCTCCCCCTCATCCCTCTCCCCTCCTCCTCCGCCCCGCCTCTGCCTCCTCCTCCTCCCCCCTCCTCATCCTCCTCCTCCCCCTCCCCCTCTTCCCGCCCACCTCTGTCTCCCCCTCATCCCTCTCCTCTCCTCCTCCGCCTATTCACCCTCCTCCTCCTCCTCCCTCCTCCCTCCTCCTACTCCTCCACCCCTCTACCTCCGCCCCCCATCCCCATCCCCTCTTACTCTGCATCCCCCTCCGCCTTCTTCCCCTTCTTTGCCTCCTCCTCCACCCCCTATTCCTCCCTGCTCCCATTCCTCCTCCTCCTCCTACCCCTCCTCCCCCTTCTCCTCCACCTCCCCCTCCTCCTCCTCCTCCTCCACCTCCCCCTCCTCCAACTACCCCTCCTACCCCTCCCCCCTCCGCCGCCTCCTCCCCACCCTCCTACCCCTCCTCCCCTCCCCTCCGCCGAACAGAAGGATTCTGTTCGGTTGAGGGTTGCCGAACAGAAGCCTTCTGTTCGGCACTGGATCGCCGAACAGAAGCCTTCTGTTCGGCACCGTTCAGCCGAACAGAAGCATTTTGTTCGGCGATCCAGTGCCGAACGGAGCACGAAACGGAGGAGGAGGAAGGGGGGTGTACTGAGAAAATTTCAAGGGCAATATGGTAATTACACTAAAGGTTAGTTTGGGTATTTTTTTTTTAATTTTTGGAGGGTGTCCTGAGCAATAGGGGGGGTGTATTTAGCGGAGGGTTGAGGAGCGTCGGTGGGGGTATTGGCATATAAGTAAAGTTGCGAAAGGAAAAAGCCAAAATTGGTTTAATCACTTCGAGTTTGAACGGTCAACATAGAGCGACCCTTAAAATCCAGCCTTTTTTTTCTCCCATTCTTCTTTGACACTCTCCTCCAACTCGTCATCAGACCTCGCCACCGAAGAAAAAAGAACCAGAAATTTGAGCGAGAGAAAACGAGAGATAAGAAGAAAGCCAACACGATCTTTGTCGTCGGAATCGAGAGGGGAAAGAGGAGGGTTGATTGCTCGGTATCTGTGTCGCCGTTTCGTTGTTTTGACGTGATTAGGCAGATCGGAGCGGCGATCTCCGGAGGCGTCGGCTGGATCTCGTGAGGATCTCCTTTGCGCCCGCATTTGTTTTATTTTCTGTGGTTTTTGGAAGAATTATCTGCTTCGTTGGATCGGTTTATGATTTTTCTGAGCGGATCCGTGTTGCGTTCTTCCCGTCTTCCGCGGATGTCTGATCTTTGTTGCAGTTTTTCGTTAGGGTTTTCCGATTTTTGCGTTTTGATTGCCTTTTTGAAGTGATTCTTTTTTGATTCTTGCTTTCCAGCGGATCCGTGGAGATGTTGCAGTTGTCAAAAAAATGTTTTTGGAATAAAATTCCATACTACCCCCCCCCCCCCCCCTCTCTTCTCTCTTTTGTTTCTAAGGAAAAGAGTGATTTTTGGATATTTTTCGATCCTTTGATCTGAATTGTCTGATATGGTTTTAGGTCTTGTATCGTTTGAGTCTTTTTTCCCCTTTCTTGTCCTCCTCCGCATCCTGGGGAAGATTTCTTTTTCCTCCATTTTTTGTTGTTTTTCTTTCTGTCTTTATGATTTAGGGCGGTATCTAGGTTAGGCTGGTGGTAGCATGCGATCTTTGCAGCATTCAAGCAATTTCGGGCGTCTTTTTCCTTATGCCGCTCTTCTGTCGTTCGTTTAGGAAATGTATACATTCTTTGTGAAGATAGTGCGAGAATTGATCACTCCAACAAGAAGCAAAATTTATTTAAGTACTTTCGAGAAACTCATCGTGGACTGAATGAAAATTCGTTTTTGTGGCTCTGAAATTTGGTAGTGTATTCGAACCTTGAATTGCCGTTTCGGGTGACGATGTAGCGTACTTCTGTTTGTCGTTATTCATGCATGAACGGGTGGTGTATTTTTGCTTGGATAATTACAGGCGTTTACCATTAATGGATGGTGTGATTGATGTGGAAAATTGGGTCCATTGGGGATGGATGATATCTTGCTAGAATTGAACTAATTATACACATTCCTATCTTAGTAGTATTAGTATTTTGTGTGAACTGTAGATATTCTGGAATTCAGTTTGAAGGATAATTATTGAACATTTTGTATGCTGGCTAATTTCAAGCAAATTCTATTGTCGATTTGAGAAATTTGGTTGCATGGTCAATGAGGATGCAAGTAGTCAAGCTTTGCAAGTTCGACATCTGATGGCTTTTTTGGATGACTATTTTTTTTTGCTATGTATGAAAATATGCAACTGCAAGTTTGGATTATTCTTGGTGTTACATTTTAGGCATCAGAGTATCTTTGTCATTCTCTAGTCATGGGTGAGTATATTAATTTGAACTTACATTCTGTTTTGGTTTTTCTATAAACTTTAATCGTGCTTTTCAGCCTACTTTATACATGAGTTCCTGTTAATGCTTCCTGCCTAATTTATTTTTAATCCTTCATTGAATCTCCTGTGTATATTTTTATACAATGATTTAATTCTTTTACATGAAGAGAAATGAATGTGAGTATTACATTGCATCTTTTCTGTGTATGCTGACAAATATCATCATATATTTTCCAGGTAAATGAATTGGCTCACCTTGACAAAGTCGCTTGTGCAATCCATTGAATTCAGATTGTTTTAGGTATTTGCACCAGATGTCTTCAGCGAGTGTGGTGACTTCATCAGGGATGAAAAATGCCAGTGGCACTAGTGTTGGTATGGACAGATTGCCAGATGAGATGAATGATATGAAGATAAGGGATGACAAGGTAGACTGGCATGCTTTTTCATTTATATCGCTTTTCTGTGACACTAGGTTGGAAATAGACATTATCTTGTGTTTAGAAATTGGCCTGTCGCATGTATTGATTTCTAATCTGCTGAACCTGCACAGGAGGTGGAAGCAACAGTTGTTGATGGCAACGGGACCGAAACTGGTCATATAATTGTAACCACTATTGGTGGAAGAAATGGCCAGCCAAAACAGGTAAAAGCAGTAATCATTATTGGTTATGACATTCAACATAATACTGAAATTTTTGATTTTTAAACTCTTAATCAGTTGAAATGCCTTTTTGGTATGGTGGAGTAGAGCTATTAACACCTCACAGAACAACATTTTGCTTAAATTTGATTTCTTATATGGGGATTGGCAACATAAATAGCTATCAACTTCTATGATCTTCAATATCACTTCATTTCTGCACTTTATTTCATTTATTGATTGTTGTATTGACTGCAAAGTCTTACTATAGAAGTTCTCCCTCTTAATGGCAGACTATAAGCTATATGGCTGAGCGAGTCGTAGGACATGGATCATTTGGAATTGTGTTCCAGGTTTGTTTAATAACCATAGCTGTTGTCTAAAGTTATGTCATCATAGTTTGTTAGAGGAATGTGCGTGTGCACCATTTTTGTCTATTTACTGATTAGATAAGTAGAACATGCCTGCATAATGTTGGTTTAATGTGACTATTCCAGTCTTACTATATGCATCATTTACAATTTTCTTTTCTTTTTTTTATTTGACAAACTTATCTGTGTGCCAATGAGATTGAATGTACTAATTTTTTCACCTTTTGTTTTTTCCCCTTTAATAGGCAAAGTGTCTGGAGACAGGCGAAACAGTAGCAATAAAGAAGGTTCTTCAAGACAAGAGGTACAAGAACCGTGAGCTGCAAACCATGCGTCTTCTTGATCATCCAAATATTGTTTCTCTGAAGCATTGCTTCTTTTCAACAACTGAGAAGGATGAGCTATATCTTAACTTGGTACTTGAATATGTGCCCGAGACTGTTCATCGTGTTGTCAAACACTACAACAAGATGAACCAACGTATGCCACTAATATATGTGAAACTTTACATGTACCAGGTAAGAACGAGTCTTTGTTGTTATGTGGTCTTTGCATGTGATTTCCTTTTTGAGAACTTTTTGTTCATGTTCTTTTTACCCTGTGAGTCATAGTTTATCAAGTGAGAATGATGCACAATTCTGTTGTTTTTAGGCTGTTCCTGTTACATGTAATTTGGTATTAATATTGTTAGACACTTTAATAGAGGCTAGAGTTATTAAATTGATAATTATTTTAAGACTTGCAACAGGTATTGCACTTGCTGAACATTTATTTTGTTATTTGTTCAGATAAACACCCATGTGCTTTTTAAAGTTAGATTCAGTCTGTTCAAGACATTGAATTGCAAGTATTTTAGTTGATTGCTTTGGGGAAGTAATTCTGGAAATCTATGTAAGCTGGCTTTTTCTTATTCTGTTTTGATATTTTAACAGATCTGCAGAGCATTGGCTTATATTCATGGCAGCATTGGAGTGTGCCACAGAGACATTAAGCCACAAAATCTTCTGGTATGCTTACTAAACATAATGCCTATTTATTCCTCTTAGTTCATGCTAAGCTCAGCATTTTAATATGAACACCTTATTCCTACCGATAAAGACGGATGCATAAAAACGATAATTTAAACTGATCAATCATATTGAGAGTTTCATTATCTAGAGAGGTCAGTAGTGGACTGAAAATATCGTATGTACTTACTAGTGTCAAAATACATTGACAGATATGATGGCATATTTCTATAAGTTGTTTCCTTACATTAACTCGCAATTTACATTGAATAACTGGACCATGCGTTTATTCTTCAACAGGTCAACCCACATACTCATCAGCTGAAACTCTGTGACTTTGGTAGTGCAAAAGTTTTGGTACGTGTTTTTGTACATGGAACTGAGATTGATGTTATTCTTATTGTAGTGTTAGTTGATATATTTATTTTTGGAGCTAACAGGTGAAGGGAGAACCAAATATATCCTATATCTGCTCAAGATACTATAGAGCTCCTGAGCTTATATTTGGTGCAACCGAGTACACCACAGCAATCGACATCTGGTCTGCTGGCTGTGTTCTTGCTGAACTCCTACTAGGACAGGTAGACAAACACATCTACAATTACTCGCTAAAATGACTTGGGCTCTTAGTAATTTTAATTGCCATAACTCATCAATAAATATGACTGTCTTTCAACAGCCTCTCTTTCCTGGCGACAGTGGAGTTGACCAGCTTGTTGAAATAATCAAGGTAATGTTACTCTGGCCGGGGTATTTTTCTGCGCACACCCTCTCAACATGCTATATGTGTACATATACATATGCATATATGTGTGTGTAATTGCATGTATATGTATATATGTATGTGGGGGTGTGCATGTGCATTTATATTTTTTTTTTGTATATGTGTATTTAACTCACACATCTTTATTTTTTTTTTTTTACAGGTCTTAGGCACCCCAACAAGGGAAGAAATCAAATGCATGAACCCAAATTATACAGAGTTTAAATTCCCACAGATTAAAGCTCACCCATGGCACAAGGTATGAATTGGCTTCCCTTGTTTCCTACTTTATTTTGGAGCCATGTTCTATGATGGCTCTTTATTTCTTGTAATCTAATATTTTCATGTGTCTGATCAGATCTTCCATAAAAGAATGCCGCCTGAGGCTGTGGATCTTGTGTCTAGACTCCTTCAGTACTCCCCAAACCTGCGATGTACTGCTGTAAGTATTCTGAGGGAATGCCATGCAATTACTATGCACAGCAAAACACAAGCTTCTCTGCATCATCCCCCTCCCCCACCCTGAAAAAAAAAAAAGAAGAAGAGTCCACACACATGCCTAATATATTATTTATCTTTGCAGCTGGATGCATTGATTCATCCATTTTTTGATGAGCTTCGTGATCCAAGTACCCGTCTACCAAATGGTCGTTTTCTGCCCCCTCTCTTTAATTTCAAGCCTCATGGTAAGTCTTGATAGAAATAATTGTTAGTTTTACTGTAGCTTCACTATCAGCAAGAATTTGTTTGCCTGCAATGACCTCAGTGATTTATTTGTTCCATGTTGATGATCAGAGTTGAAAGGTGTGCCAATGGAGATCTTATCGAAGTTGATTCCAGAGCATGCGAGAAAGCAATGTGCCTTCCTAGGATTATAAGCTCGTCGATAGAATGATTGCCTAAAAATAGCCCGGGTATGTGCTGTAGGGAAGAAATGCGAATCTTCTGAGATTTGGGAGTTGGTGGCGGAGGTGGTCGGATGAAACTATGTTGCTATGTTGTGTGTATTTCCATCACTGCCTTGTTCTGTGAAGTAGTCCGAGAAGCTTCTGCTACGCCCAGAACCTCTATGGGTCTCTGTTAACCCTTGGTTTCTGTCATCCATCACTGTAGATTTATAACATTATATGTAGAGAGTAGAGAGATTGCCTTTGTTTTGTTGATTTATTCGAAATATGGATCGAAATGCTGTTTCCGGGTTCCAATATGATATTGTCGTGTTATTCCTGTTAGGGAAAACATCATTGCCCCTTCGCCGCTCATCTTGCATCATTCGTATCTCAAGGTTGCTCATATTGATTTGTTAATCAGGATTATGGGCCATCATTATTGAACAGCTCCCGTTCGGTTGTTTCATCAACTTTGTGCGAGGATATATATATATAAACAATACTTATCTTGAAGTTTGCTTTAGCCATCTACAGTGTTCTGCCGTGTCTTGGATCGTTTCAGTCTTTGCTCATGTTGGTTAGCCTCTTTACTG
The DNA here is from genome assembly GCF_009389715.1 of Phoenix dactylifera. Lineage (NCBI taxonomy): Eukaryota > Viridiplantae > Streptophyta > Magnoliopsida > Arecales > Arecaceae > Phoenix > Phoenix dactylifera. The sequence continues at coordinate 7,715,492 of NC_052404.1, read as the reverse complement.
CTTCTGGGGCTTCAGGTAATTGTTTTTTATTATTATTATTTTCATAGTAAAAGTTATGTTTGAATCCTAATGCTGAAATTTTGTGAACTGCAACAAGTGGAGTATAACACCAGAGGACTGGTTAATTACCTGGTCCTGTTATAACCCTTGAGAATGCATGCTACATACCATTAACCCATGATGCCGGCCAATTTTTTCATCCGGTGATGTGGCACAAGCTTCAGTCGTACTGCTTCCATTTGGGGTCAGGCGTGAAACTATGCATGGGTGATGTAGCTAGTTCCATGAGCACTAAACGCTAGTTCTGGGCCAGTGTTTGATGTTTCTCTTCCACCTTATGATCTGCTTTCGCATGCAATCGTTAGCTTTGCGTGAGGCTGAATGATGATGAACCTGTAAATCAAATTTTGCTTGCATGCATGATCAATCTTGTGGATGACCGTTGGTCCAACGTTGTTGATATCATTAGCCACAAAATCGTCGTCTTTCTTCGCATGATTGGGTCTGGGTCAGGTCGGTTTTGCATGCATGCGCATTGCAAGGTACTTCTAGGCTCGAAAGTTGGTCTATTTGAATCCTCATGATGGTAGTAGAAGTCGCAATCTCTGCTGTGAGAGAATGAGAGAGAGAGAAAGGGATTCATTCTTGATCTCTTCAAGACCTTGGAAATGTAATTATAATAAGAAATTCCTTGAATAATTAAAAAATATTTAATAATTTTCTTAATTGAGTACTTCTAAATATTTTTTAAGAATCAAAATGAGGAATATATTCAATGATTCATGAATTATATGATTTGTTATTGCAAGAATTCATGCATTTTCTTAAGAAATCCCATCAATCATAAGGATGCTTCCAAAAACAAGACGGCAGATATCATGCCTATTAGATTTATCTACCTGCATAGATCTTGAAGCGACGTGCAATGAAGAAACATAAATCCTTCGGGCCGGATTAGATAAGATATAGATTGGGTCAAATAGAGAATAGACAAAAATAATTTATGAAATGGGTCAAAAATCTAGATAAGAACATGATTATTTTATTAAACAAATAATCTAATCGAATTTACAATGGGTTGAAACATGTTAAAAGATTACGCATACAGTTATGCAATGCCACCCCTACTCTCTATTTCACTTCGCTTCTTATCAAATCTCACCCTTATGCAATGTATTATGCCACAAAAGTTGGGATTCTAACGGGCATCAGGCTAAACCCAACTGCACGCATTTGAAGATTCAAAATTAGTGTCTTGCGCGAGCCGTTGAAATTAAGTCTAGCCCATAAACATGAAAATCCAACCTCAAGGAACCCTCCTTGCAGCCAATTGACCTCCTTGACACCCATATAAGAGAAGCGAGGAAGGGAGAGAAGGGCGTGCGAGACCGAGAGGATGCCTTTGGGGAAGTACTACTGCGACTACTGCGACAAGCAATTCCAGGACACGCCCTCCGCCCGGAGGCGCCACCTTCAGGGCCTCCAGCACCAGCGCGCCCGTGCCCTCTGGTATGACTCCTTCAAAGGTAGGAGGGTAGTATTAGCTTTCTGTCGAATGCTACGCTCCCTTTCTTTCTTTCTGACGCATATCCACAAACAGCCCTCATGCGTGCTTTGGTCTTAACATCTTTTCTTTCTATAATATATGGAGCAGCAGCGGAGGCACATGGTGGCGGGCCTCTTCTTCAACCCGATGGGAGCTTGGCCAAAGGAGTCTGCCATCATTTCGTTCGCACGGTAAAGAAATACCCATGTTCTCTTCTTTTTCACTTTCCTCGCTTCTTCTCGCGAAAAAGGTTGGAAAATCGAAGAATGCCTGTATTCAATGAGCATACATCATTCAAGATGACAACTTTAGGGGAAAAGTTTGCATCTTTATTGGATAATAGTTATAATTTTAGTAGAAATTTGAGAGAAGTTTAAAAAAATGAAAAGAAAAGAATAAATAAGACATAACTTCGATCTTTGTCTCAATAAAAAGGAATGCAGGTTTGAAAGGATTTAGGGCTATACTAGGGGGATTTTCTCCAAATATCAAATTCTGGAATTATTTTACCAGTATGTGTGTGATTGGTGTGGTAGGGAACCTGCAAGTATGGAGATGCATGTAAATATTTTCATCCAAAGCGAGATGGTGCAAATCCAACTCCAGCAGTATCCGGTGAGTTGCTTATGATAGAGTTTTGATTCTTTTTATTGTTTAATTGTATGCATTATCTGTTGATTCCTTTCAAGGAAAGATGACAAGTTAATAAATTGTTGTAAATATTCAGTGATGTGGTTGGCACTATTAATTACTCCTAGCTCTCGCTGGCAGCACGTAGACAAGTTCTTTTTTGTGGGAAAAAATGACTTTCATGATGGTTTAGAGAGTGATTGTGCTTCTGAATGTAGTTACAAACATGTTTAGGTTCTAGCAAAGCCATAATCGTGGCAGGAAAAGTGACCATATTGTCATGATATTACTTCAGAACACCTCATTCGAAGTACCAGCCATATTTTGTTTTACTAAAAAGTGATTGACTTTGCAGTGCCACTATATTATGTTTATAAATGACATGATAATTACTTGAAGTAGCATCTAAAGGACTTGAGTCTTGAAGTAATGATATGATCATTACTTGAAGCCATGACTGTTCACCATCCTGTTGGTTTCTTGATGTGTCCATAATTAACTGAACTTAGGTGAGCAGATTACCTACAGACAAGAGACTCATGGATAATTTTACGAACAGCTGCTTTCTGATGACAACTAGGAGTACAAGGACTTAATCAAATACTTGAAATCATGTTTATGCTTAGTGTGATTAAGAGAAATACAAAGTGAGGGCAACCGATATCCATGTTACATGTCAGTATACAAGGATTTGCATCGGATGCAAGCTTGGGGAAGTTTGAAAGGTGAGAGAGAATGGGAAAAGGATGTTGTTTGAAGGGCATTATCAACTCCAAACTGGATGGGAAAATATATAGATCTAAAGCTATGTAAACATGAATTATGGACTTGATATTGGAATGGGTAGGCATATGTATACATTAATATTATGCAGCATCCATATATAAATATGGATTATCCTTCTTATATCTTTATCCAAAAAAGAGTTGCATAATTATGTATCCACATCTCTATCTGTATCTGGTTCATATCTGAAGCAGATATGGATTAGATGTAGACCGGATATATCTGACTACACCCTTAGCAAGTTTACATCACCTGGCATCCAGATAGTTTATGTCAGTTTATTAGTAGTCTGTCGCTGGGGGATCTGGCAGCACCTACTAGTCGTCTACTGAAAATGAGTGTCCAAATATGAGTAGTGCTTTGTCATTGGGGTTCTGATGCTACTCTATATTGGAGGATTCAATACTTTGATGGATGCTTGAAGCCATATTTGGTTCTCTGCATTGAGTCCCCTTCTAACCCTTGATATTACTAGATTTACTTATTTGTTACTCAGATTCATTTAACAGCTCGAGTTCCTTCTGGCTGGCTCAAGTAGACATTGAATTAAAGTCTGTCCCTTAATCAATGGGCATCAGAAGTGCTCTTCAAAAGTTGAAACAATTACTTGATATCACAACAGGATGCACAGATATTTCAGAAATGTTTTTGGCATGTCATTGCCAACATCTAAAGAAATCTGAATATTTTTGAAACTTCAACAAAAAGAATGAGGATGCTCATGACTTTACGCGGCATTTATTCAATTGCTTTATAGAATTATCCATGTTCCATCGCTGAAAATGTTATAGCAAAAATTTCTGCTTTAACTTTTGACAATTATTTTTTTTTTCTTTTCGCAGGGTTGAATTTTGTTGAGACAGTACAATCACCTAATTTTTTGGGTAATCGAATTCTGTCAGGTAAATCAACAGACACTAGGTTTTACATACATGTATAAAAAATAAAGCATACCAAAAAGAGATAGCTAGGAAGAAAATGTAAATGGTGAGGCAAAAGTAAATTAAATTAAAAATTGATGATTTTGGATTCCTATCCAGGTTATCATATTTGATTAGCATATACTTTGAAGCTAAATCTTGCTATCATTTTCTACTATTTTAGAAATAGGTGCATGACATTTGTAAAGCTATACTAATTTAGATATATTACTACATGATACCTGATTGCTACTATCAGTACGATGGATTGTAGTAATGACATCTTCATTCTCACAGATAGAAGATTTGACCTTGTGTGGAACTAGTATGGTAGGATTCCTCATGCTGATACATAGATATGATTATAGCTTCTTTTGTGTTCCATATAATTCCTTGTCATCCAATTACTCTGTCACAATGCTCTTCTGTTGCCCATGAGCCCTCTACGTCGCTTTAACTCCATTAAAAGTTTCCCGGTGGATATTGGTAATCTTAACCTTTAAATCCTCTTTCTGTGTATTACTGCCTGACGGCAATGCTCACAAGTAAATTTTTTCTATAACTAATCCATGTGCATTAATTTTTTTTCCTTTTGTGGTTATACACAGGGGACATGGTCTTAGATCACACAGGAGTTTCATGGGGCAAGTTACCTCCATCACTGAGACCACCTCCAGAGAGGGGTTATTCACCTCTTGCCTTTGTGGACTGGGGATAAATCTCGTTGAAATCTCAAGAAGCCTGTGGCCAACTTCATAGTGTGCATGTACATGAAGAATTGAATCCACGACAAGTGAACCCTTATACCGAAGGGCATATGCTCAAAACATTCATGAAGTTTATTAACTTGTAATTTTAAGTGATCTTGTCATGACTTGCTGGAATTCCATAATGATAATATTATCAACAGGGTTATGTCCATATTTATGTTTTCTGTTGATAGTGCTGATTCTTGTTCAGAACTTCAGAAAAAAATATTTGCGGAATGAAGCAAGCAACAATTATTAGAAGTATGGAGGCGCCGGGACATTTTAAAGAAATGATAATGAGAGTTGATGAAGATTTTATTATTCATTTCCTACGATGTTTTTTTGTAGCCAATAATCTCCTTCAATGCTAATGAAGACACTGTTATCTGCTCTTTTATTTTTTGAATATGATGATCCTTTTTCTGTTTGGCACGGAACATGGCAACGGTTAAAAATTTAACCAGGAAGGAGGAGCAGCCGAAGAAATAGAAAGCAAATGTCAGGTGAAAACAAGCATGACATCATATGCTTGCATTACATGCCATGGAGAAAAGGGTTGATCGCAAGAAGCTTATTGATTTAAATGGAGACTGGATTAATTTGAACATCATCAGGGTATGGCATATCAATAGTTCTGCTGGACTCTTGACAAGGTTTGTGGTGAATTTGTTAAAATGGATGCTGAGTACTTCTATATGATGAGTTTGAACTGTCAGATGAAAGATGCAAAGAAGGGAAATTTTTCTACTTGAGAAAAAAGTTTGGTTGCCAGAGCTGAGGTTTGATGGTGGAAACACTTGTTATATGGACTTCACCAAACAACATATCAGCCAGCCACGCCCGACTTGCCATAGAACTGATTTGAAAAGTCATTCTAGCCTGCAAGACTTGATCCTGTACCACATTACCTGAAATTTGGCATTCTTCTTGTTTAGATCTCAACTCATGTCTTGGCTAGGCACAAACTTGCATTCATGGATCTTGTACATAAGAAATAAATAGATGTAAATGCTCATCATCATAAGGTACCAGGATGGTAGCACCACCATTCAGCCCAAAAAGTTAACCAAGCGAAGAGCAATCTATTAGGGTATCTGAATTTAATTTAGATAATGTGTCTTATCATGAATAAGATCCCATCTGGATGGATGCTATTAAAACTTTGAATCTAATGGCAACAAGTTTGCTGCTTTCTAGCATTCAAGCTAGTCTGTGAGATAATGAAGGCCGAGTTGTTGAAGTGCTACTCAATTTGTCATGCTATCACAAGAAAAAATAGTATCCAATCTCCATGAAGCGTTGATATAAATCAAAATAGATGAAACTGGACAAGGTGGGCATGATGATAGCAGCGAACTTCATGCCAACCATAATAACACCCACTGAGATGAGTGGCAACAGCAATTTTCTCGAAATTTATTAGAGCAATATATAGACTTCTTTACAAGATTCATGTCCTGCAAGAAAGATCTAACGAAAATACATACACACAAGCATTGCTTTGCATCCTACGAAGCATACAGGAATTTCATCAGCCATCTTTCTGCACATACGAGGATGGAACAAACACGAGCATATGAACTTCTCCAGTGGATTTCATCAGCCATCTTTGCGCACATACCTTCAAGACATACAAAGACTTGGACTACCAAACAAATGCGCATTTTCTTTAGCCTAAAAATACCCAACCGCTTGAAATGTCAAAGGTCCGAATGGAAAAAAGAGCTTTCTGCAGAGGGACCTTTCTTCGTAGAAACGAGAGAAGTACTAGTGCAAGGAAGCAAGTACCTCCAAAAGGGAAGCAGCAAACTGCATCTGGGAATTCTCATCAATTGTCAAGAAGAGAGGAACATGTACAAAGAGAGATTTGATTCGGTGTTGCTCTGCAAACCGGAGAGATTGATAGTAGACATAATTGCACACAAATCGACCAGCATCATCTGAAGGCATTACATCATATCCCATCTTGGCTAAGCCATTGACAATTTCATTAACAGGAAGTGAAGTCTGTGAAATTACCAAGAAAAAGGAACCCTTCTTAAAGCTTGAAAAATATGTGAAACTGAAAAAGCAAGATTTTCTCTGATAAATTTTTCAAACCACAATAATAAAGATAGTGAAAGGGAAAATTATCAAAATATACATATGTGATCATATATATTCATAAATAATTTTCCGGTTCGACCTTCTTGAATGATCTTCCAAACAATTTTCTTCTGGTAAATTATGACTTTTATTCAAAGGTAGTACCAGTATCAGCTAAATGCCTAAACCAAGTGTCCCATAAATGTCTGATAGTAATTGTTGATATTACATATGTTGGCTCTTAGATAAATGTCTTTATAATCAAGAAGAAACATGGAAATCTTTTAAAAGGAAAACTTAAGGGAAATCATATCACAAACATGGTATTCAATCCATATATCTTCACGATGGCGCAGACATGGACAGGAACTTGGAGTTCAAGACAGGTTGGACAATTTGGCAAGTAAAAGCAAGATATCAAGATCTAGGAACAAGACCTTACAGTGCATATTTATCTAATCAACTAATATAGATTAAAATTATAAAATCTTCCAAAATAAAGAAAGGAAATATAAAATCTTCCAAAATATAGATTAAAATTATAAAATCTTCCAAAATAAAGAAAGGAAATATCTTCCCTGATTAATTTTCTCTTCGTGGCTACAATGTCTACATTTTCTATCATGCTTCAGAAGTACATTGTTTTCTTTACATATCTAATTGACTTAATTACGTTTATAAATTTTGACATCGTGGACTTCCAAGAGTCAAATATCAACAAGTTGTAACCAGGGACACATGCTGACTTGGATGGTTCCGGATAAGCTTATTCATTGTCACAAACTAAGGTTGTTGGAGTGGTGTTAGTAAGCCCCATGTACTCAGGCACGAAAGATGGCTAGTTCAGAGCAGTATCACCATAGTACAATATTCCATCTTGACACTCAAAAACTAAATAACGTTCAGCTTCATAACTTCTCAAGAGAGAAAAGAATCTCCAAATAGAGATGAGTAAGGACATCAGCAACCCAATCACACAATAACAAGATACACCAGAATATGAAGTCAATAACGGATGGAAAAAAGAGACAAGTAAAAATATCAAGCTTCAGGACATAATGAATGCAGCACAGAACAATGATTACATGCCTCAGTACCAGTCATTTCTAACCAAGAAATGGTAAGACACACTAAGTAACAAACAAATTTATATTATGAGTAGGATCATGAGCAACTCACCCCATCCTATAGAAGTTTTAGATCTGAGTGACTAACATAAAAGCATATGACAATGGATCAGCTAGAGACCTTGCATAATAACAATGAGAAACATAAGTAACCTAAAGGCCTAGACATATCGTAAAGGAAGTTAAGATCTAGCTTCTTGAATAATGATCTTGTTATAAAAAGAATAAAAAGGTGCGAAAACGGATATAGGGAGTTCTTGTAAACAAGGAACGAGGAGTCTGTATGAGACTTGAAATAATACTATAAAGTTGACAACATGATGAAAGAGATGAGTGAAACTGTGATAGGCTATTTAGTAACTTCAATGTCTTCATACAAAAAGTAAGTCATTCTTTAGTTCAGCCTTCAAGCCAATAAAAATGAATGATGGCCATCCAACAACTTGGGAACAACAGTTATCTCAGCAAGTGCGGCAAAGGTCCTCATAAATTCCTAGATATAGACCCATTACATCATTTGAAGCTTTTAACTACTCAATTAACCATTAATCTTGTAGATCCATTGAGATAAAGACTTGCTAATATGAAGTGTGACATGAGGGAACCAACTGGCTGAGTTGGTCAAGCCACTGGTTGTCGATACCAGTGACATTGATATGAATCATGGGTTCGAATCCCACCCACATCCGATTTCAGTCAGGCATCCTAGTTCTCAAGAATATGGGCAAGGATGAGCTGCAGGCTCCTCAGACACAAGCTCATGTCACTGCAACATATGAGAAGGCTAAATGAATGAGTTTGTGGCTCCTGATGATAATGGATGTTACAAGAAAATTATAAAGCTTTGAGGAAAAGTAACTGTTGGCAAGAAAAATTGATCAACAGTTGCGGTACAACTTCTGGAAAAGGGAATTAAACGGCCAAATGTCTGACACAACATTTATTTATATGTTTCCCATTAATGCCCACAAATTAATCTACCATGATAGAATATGATAGAATCTGGAAGCCTCTCAATGGCCATATATATGTCAAAAAAAGATCATTAGAAAATTATTTTGAAAAGAAATTATCTATTACCTGACAGTATGAACTAGGCTCCACCAAATCTTGTCAACATAAAAGAAACAAATATAAGTGCCATCAAAGCAAGCATACCTGACGTGTTCGTGAGATGCTTCCATCAGAAGGTACAATGGGAAGCCTCTGCAATACAAACAACAAAGAAAAATTGATATCAAAGAATTTAAAATATATAAAATTAATGTAGAAACTAATGATAAAAAGAACAACATTGCAAAGCAGATTTAACCTGAGGTTTCCATCCTAGCTCATCTGGACAACGAAAAGTAGCCTCATTGAATGCTTGATTCTCAATGGCAAACCTTGTTGCACCACTATTGACTCCAAAATGGATCTGATGAAGCATCAAAACAAGATAAAAAAAAACATGCATGAAAGAAATAAATTGGAATCGGAGGTAGGTAACCATGTTAAAAATAAGCAATAATCAAGTCTGCAAGGATAGCTAAGGGAGGATGAAGCAGAAAAAACACGACTAAGTGATAGCGAAAGAAATAGTGTACATGATGAGATGTGAATGGATAGTGACTGACTAGATGCAGTACGTGACTGAAATCACATAAATAAAGAACTATAATGCATTGTTGACAATCAAGTGGCCTATTAAGAAAAATCATTACAAGTTTTGCAGCAGATTCAACCAAACTCATCAATTAGAGTGGGTCAGATACCAAACTGCTAATAAAGAAAATAGCACCCACTTTCTTACTGATATAATAACAGTCAACATATCAAGTTTAAGAATCAGGTTAACTGAGCATTTACTGTAAAATTCACGAATCTTATAGAACCTATCTGGCCATGAAATCTAGATGGAATGCATTATATAGATCCTTTGAAATAGAACTAAAGTTAAGCTTTTCTGGCGGCTCTAAACCGTCACAATGCCATATCCAAGCTAAGTTGTCATGTCTGCTGATGTTATTTGGTTACAAAATCACAGCTCAAAAGAACAAGATAAGGAGGAGTAACAGGATTTGTTCCCCGAGAATAATAACACTTGAAAGATGTTATTAGATTACTTAATACCATCCTGGTACTAGCCTCCAATGATGCATACTTTTCAGAGCACCTTGTTTTGTCATCTAAAGTATGATTCAGTACATTAATATGAATCCTTACCAAGAACACTGATGTCCAACATATTAAATATGTAATGCTGCAAAATGAGGTACTTGGAGAAGTTAAAAATCCAAGAGGGCTATAAAGAGAGGATTTTCTGTTATGAATTAAAAGGTGGACAGTTATTTTCTTTATATGCTTCTTTGGATAATTTTAGACAAAATGTCTATTTCTTGCACAATTTCCTCAAATAGTCACTAAATCACATGATGATTGATCCTAGGAGAGAGAGAGAGAGAGAGAGAAGTTGAGCAACTGACCCAAATGACTGGCCCCACATTCGAAGATTCATTGTCTCGTCCACTCACAGAAGACTCAAATAGTTCATAAAGTGGACCAAGTGCTCCCTGTCCAGCAGTGTCAAGAACCTTGCAGTTCCCAAGAACAAGGCCTTTTGGCAATCCTTTCTTTTCCATGAATTTCTTCAGATTACTGACAATTGTTTCTGTTGGATTCTCAGAAACCCCATGAAATTTCTTGAATCCAGTAGCATGAACAGTTATCACTGAAGGCCCTTCCGAACCCATTTATCGTAATTTCAGGTATATTAAGCTAATGAATCCTTAATTAGTTCAATTATATATGCTCTCTTTGTACCAGCAACCAAATGTAGTTGATTGTTCTACAAACTGCTTCAGATAAGAAAATAATAGATAATCAATTCAAGTAAAATGATGAAGAAACAAATCAAGTCAGAGACAGTATTGATTGTGAATATCAAATGCATTCCACTGTACAAGAAAAAAAAAAAAAGAAATTCTTGCTACCACTTCAGTTGACTTGGAACCAATAACACATGCTGAGATCAAGCAAAAAAGTTAGAAGGAGCTCAGAACAGGCCAGTTAGAACAAATCTTCATAAAGAAACCCAAAACAGTGGGCGCTCTAAAGCCAAACAAGTAGAATTTAGATGGAAAAGACATCAAAACTGAGAAATTTGTCAGAGCCAAATCCTGTGAATGATGAGATACCCTTGCAGTAATAACTGCATCTCCTTTTTGCAACCCAAGACCAGTTGCCAAAAAATCACCAAAAATAGAAGGGAAGAGGTACCATCTCAGCAAATATTTGCCGCAAATATAAGAAAAAACGTAGTATTCTTACAGAAACTCCGAGACAAGTCATATGCATAGAGACAGAAACTTGATTAAGAGTACAAAAAGGGAAATTCCAAAAAGGAAAATGAAATAACACAAAATAGCACAGCACTTGATTGAATGAAATTAAAGGGCAAGCAAAGAAGACTATCAACATACAACTAGGCATCAGAGATAGTTCAATAAATTGGGCCATCGAAAGCCTCCATTTGATCACAGCAGAAGACTAAAATCCATGAATGGACTAACAACTACTCCCTCTTTAATGGATTAGAAAGCATGAATCCCCTCAATGATCAAAAGCCCCAGCAACCAGTTGGGAAGTTTCAAGAAAGCCTAATACACCACTGACATCGGAATTAGACGATGCGAACTAAAGAAACTAACCCAAGATTAGAAAACAATAGAATCATGAAAGTTTTCAGCTTTTACTTACGATAATTGGCGGGAATCTGCTCTAGTTATGAGGATGGGCATGTGAACTGATTCATGGAAATAGAGACACAATTCGATAAAATCAAAGATTTCAAACGCATCAAAGGACATCACACACGAAGCAGCCTAGCAAATCCAATCGAAGATCAAAAAACGCAAGAAACATGACGGAAAAAAAAGTATTTTGACAGAAATTTTCAGCACCAGTTCATCGACCAACCCGTCAAGGTTCTCACCTTTTACCATTCAAAAGACGGAGAAAACGAAAAACGATTCGAAAAAACCGATTTTTATATGAATAAAATGGCCGTCGTGGGTGACGATGAGCGAGATCAGAACTCGCCTTGATGGGAGATAGGGGAGGATATAAAAAGCGAGCAGACAGAAGATGGTGTTGGGTCTCTTTCAAACAGGATAGCGATTGCAGCAGAGATCAAGGACACGAGATTAGATAGCGATAAAGGAAGAGGAAGAGAACAAATTAACCTGCGAGTCGCATTTGTTATGATTCCTTGCTTTTCTTACTTCCTTTTCTCCCTTCTTTTGTTTTAATTCTTTTTATATATATATATATATATATATATATATATATATATATATATATATATATATATTCATATCCATATATACATATGATGCATAGCCTCCATATAATTAGTGGATCGCACTCTCTAAAAATTTTATCTTAGCTATCAACCATATATTAAATTAGTATTGATTACAATAAGTCTATATAAAAGAATTACTATTGGTAGATTCAAGAGAGTGTCAACAAAAAAAAATAAGAGCCAGGTGTTAAAAATTATTATATGATGTCAGATTAGAGTTTAGTCCTACAAGAGCAAGTATATCAAGATGTCAAACGAATATTAGAAAGTAATTAAAGTTGGTGAGTCCTTGAAGATATCATGGATGAAAAATTTATCACAAAAAAAAAAAGGTATGGAGCGGTAATAAACATTAATGCGTCAAAATTCCACCTTTAACTCATCAAAAAATAATAAAAAAAAAAATCTCTCTTTGTTTTTATGCAAAATCTTATTTTTTGCGGCAACAACAAATGCATAGAATAAGAAAGGTAAGAATATATTGGTATTTATAAGTGAAAGCCATACATACTAAGAATCCTGATATATCACTTTAATAGATAGATGCTGTATATATTTATTATCGGTTTCTACGAAATAATTGACACGTTATGGAGGTGATTATTAGATACTCTATAAATTTTTAAAAATAATATAGTATTAAAGCATTGCTCATTTGCCGGCGTTTTTATGTATGACAACTTTTGTGGTGGCAATAAATAAAAAAAATAATTCACAATTGCCACATTTTCATGATAATAGTTTCGCCACCTTATTTCAAACGACTATAACATTTGAAAGAGTGACAAATAATCATGAAAACCCTCTGTTTATTTGTTTTTTAAATGTTAATTATTCCCATCGATGCATCTGTGAACTTTATTTGTACATAAGACATCTAATATATGATAGAAATATTTGAGTATTCTTGAATAGGATAGCAAGACAATGCTAGCTAATAAGACATGAAGCCCACTAAAGAGGGTCAATTTAATTATTAGCCTTACCTCCATGTAGTCAATTTTAGCCAGCCATTGAACAAAAATTAAATAAAAAAAGAGAAAGAAACCGAACTCATTTCCGGCCCTTCTCGCCACCGTACCTTCTTCTTCGGCGGCCGCGTGGATCCTACGTAACCCCATTGCCGGCGTCCGCCCCCTTCAAATCCCGGCCGTCCATCCGCCGTGATCCTCACGCTGGCCACGAATTGGTGGTCCCACGGTGACGTGTCAAGATCAGAAGGTCGTAATTTCCATGAAACGCCCGCAGGCCGCACGTAACATCCTAATCCGTGGGCACCCGAAACCACCAATCCCGCCGAAGCCGCCGGTTTCTCGCGGGGTTGCCAATCTCGTGTTCACGGCCGTCGAATCGATGGATTTTTTTGTTTTTTTGCCCTTTTGTGCTTTTTGGTAAACCCGCCCCCAGAATGAAAACTCTGCGGCCGGACGTAGCGGAAAACCCGACAGCGGACTGTTGTCTGCGAACCAGGAGGAACCCGACTCCAAAGGTGTCATCGCCGCCTTTCGCTGCGGCCGCGCCCACCCGAACCTCGGCGAGATCACCGACGTGCGGCCTTCCTCGCTCCGCACGGCCGCCGGTGAGCTTATCCGCCTCCGGCTCTCTTCCTACTTCCTTCCTGAGCTATTCTTGTTTACGTTCAATCCTACATCGGTCGTGCACCGAAAAGATCCTGATACTCAAACGGCACTTGAAACCTTAATTAATAACTCATGACTAGAATTTTTTTTATAGATAATAATGCCTTTTGATGAAATCATAGTACAATTAATAGAGAGAAAATAAATAAATAAAAGGTCCCATAAAATTATTTCTGAAATTAAAAAAAAATTAAAGAAACAGAAGTTCAAGAGCTATCAGCCTGCTTCTATCTACTTCCGTAAACATTAGGAATAGCTGTCTGTCATTTGCTCACCTTTCCAATATAATGTTGCAATTCAAAAATTTTATTAGCATTGTAAGTTTTTCATTATTTACCATTCTTTTCTGCCAGTAATGACTGTTGTAAGCTTTATTATTTTAAATCTACATAATCATTGTCCAAGCTAGTTTGAGAAAATAACATATGTTACGATGATTAATAATGATTTTTGTGGAGAATTATCCCATCGGTATGGCATCATTCTTTTGAAGCATTGGCTTCTAACTCCTCTTTTTTTTGTCAGAGAGCCCCATATCACTCTTCTCAAAGCTGCTTTTTTTTTTTTATATAGCTTGTAATATAACTCATACCCTCCACCTTTGATGCACTCAACATCATGTATCATTCGCAGCTTACTAGACTGGCTTTGTAATCATTCAACATAAAGCAAGGAGCACAAGAAATTAAAAAATAAATAAATATTACTTTCAATGAAATATAATCATTTGATGGGCAATGGACCACAAGATTAAAATCAAAAGATTTAACCATTAATCAAGAAAGCAAGCATGGCCTTATGCCAATATCCCCGGCCGTTATATAACTGGATAATTAGCTTGCATGGACTCAGGTATTTCTTCAGAATTTCAGAGGATTCAGCTTGATAATGACCCATCACCATCGAACAATATTTACAAGTATACTACCCCAACATCATATTTTTGGCTTAGATTTTTGGTTCGTTCTATAGAAGAAAATCCACAAACTCATTCAAATATGTGCCTGATGGATCAAAGTTGTTAACAGACCACAGCAGGAGAAAGAAAATGCCAGATAGACTAGGAAATAACTCAGCAATTTAGTATCAATATTTCGCCTATTGATATAAAAAAAACAGAGAAGAATTCATCCTGTAAGCTTCCAAAATGAAATTTCAGATCTGGATGAAAACAAGTGCCCAACACTCAATACCATTTCCCCGAAACACTGATCAATCAGGGCAATTAGCAATGCAGTAAACAAGCAGCAAATAATCTCCACAAAAGTTCTGAGATTTAGTGGGGTGAATAGGACCAACAAAGAAAGACAAGCTTCAGTAAGTTGACTGACAACCCTGTTAAAGGCCCCACTGAGATGATATAAAAGAAGACAAAAGCAATTAGCCTGCTATTGCAATCCTTGATTTCATTTCTTTGGCAGATGAATGTCAGCCATCGATCCCTGCATATTACCTTTTCGTCCTTCAGGTTCAATAGGAAGAGTCCCTACACTTGTAAGCCTGGAAGATGATTCACCAAAGCCCTTCACCTTGATTTGCACTGAACCAACTTTGACAACATCCGTTGGAGTGGCCTCGGCTGCCACCACCCTAGAGCTTCTAGAATCACCTTTCCTTGGATCAATAGAGAGGAACCCAATCTTCATTACAGTATTCACATCCTTTGTATCTCCTGCCTCATCATGCTTAGCACTGGTGGTATCGTAAGATGATTTGGAGGAACCCCACTTTGCTGTCAACTGTCCGCTCTTAGGACGTAACTCACCTGAACTCCTAGCATCCTTGGTCTTTATAGAACCATCTGGTGTTGAAAGCTGATCAACTTCATTCCTTGTCCCATCTTCCTTAGGAGGCAGATGAATAGTACAACTTTGTTTTCTTATGTCAGCTTTCCGAAGTTGATCAACTGCAGCATTTAATTGCTTTCCATCAACTTTAGCATGTTGATCAACAGTAGCATTTAGTTGTTCTTCATCAGCTTTTGAATGCTGAGCAACAGCACTGCTTGGTTGTGTTCTGCCTGCCTCCAGATGTTGATTGGAGGCATCCCTCAGACATTTTCCATCGGCTTTGGAAGACTGTTGTCCAACTGCTTTAGGAAGCTGATCCATTGCAATACCAAGCTGTTTTCCATTTGGAGGACGATTAACTACACCATCAGTTTGCCTCTCCTTGTTAGCTGGAGGTGGAGGCCAACCAGATGCGGTGCCAGGCCCTTCATTGACTGCTTTTGAAGACTGATCTGTAACTGATAGCTTTTCACCTGCTTTCAGGAGGTGTTCAGCTGTACCAGCTGGTTCGCTTGCAGGAACAAATACAGGCACATAAGGAGAACCACTGAAGCTTCTTCCATGATGCCTGTATTTTTCTTCACGCATCACCTTCTGACGCTCCTCATAAAACATAAAGTGATCAAGTATCGGCATCCTCAGAGGGCTACTTTTAAATATATTTAGCATATTCATGCCTGAGTTATATGGTATCTGCACATAAATGAGGCAAAATAATGAGTTCAAATTGGAGTAAATAGGAATTCCACTTTAAAGATAATCATTACAGATGCATCAGATATGAGCTAACAGAAAGTAGTAGTAAAACATTCAGTTCTGATTATCATTCTACAGTTAATGTAGCAGCTGAGAGTCATTACGGACCAGGTGATGTGCTACAAGTTTAATTGATGATAATAGAGCAAAAAAGAAGCAAAAACAAAAAGGAAAGAAAGAAATGAACAAATATTATAACAAAAATATACAATTCACTACGAGCTCTCTCCAAGTAATAGAACCAACAAGGAACTTGATATGGAAATCTAAATGGAAACTGAAGCACCAAACAAAGACCACCTGTCCAATAATCTTTCAACAACTAAACAGAAGCAACAAGAATATCATCATTCAACCTTCCATCCAAAAATGGAAGAATGATGCTTAACTCTTTGTGATGGAAGTTTAAATTATAAAAAGACCAGGTTGATCAATAAAGAAAAGCCTAATTAAAGTCCTGCACGTAAGAAACTCTATGCACAATACCCTGATAAGACAAATTATAAAAGTGTAACAAAAGCTACACTTGCTGAATGTGACGTCTAGTTTTTCACTTGGCTAAAATGCAAGAGTAGGGACAAGCATCAAACCATATGTGTACTGATGCTCACAGTCTTGGCAAAGAATTCAAAATTCGACAAAGCAAATCATAAAGAACTTAAGTCTTTCTCATTCATTTGTCACCTCTAGACTCGTATTTAATTATTTTTAGAAAAAAATTAATAAACAAAAAACACCTGAGAAAAACTAAGAACACAAAATGAAACCTAAAGTCTCAACATAGGTCCACATGCATTTCAACATATTGACAAATTAGTTGCACTGATCAGCCATGTCTACTCATGGACAACCTATGCCATGTTATTGGTTAATCAGAAATACATGATATGGATTATATGTGAACTGTTTCTTTATCTCTGCTATTGCAATTAATAGAAAACAATATAACATTTAACTACATCCAAATACTTACACAAAATTAACAATTTACATATGTGAAACATGTCCAGAATCCTTAGTTTTGAGTTTGGAGAATTCAATGACCATAAACTGTCCAAGTGTCCAGAACCTACTGTCACACTATAGCTGGTTAACATTGCCATAGAACGGAACACTTCAATATGCAAAAATAATTTTCACATGCATGCACTTGGCCAACATTAAATCAATGCTGGAAAAAAGGCAGCAAATAGTAAAGCAAGAAGGTTTTGCCACAAACCTCCTGGGTATCTCTGCTATTAGTTACAGGCTTGTTTTCATTGTTCTCTAGTATGATGTGACGAAAGCTAGTGTTTGGCACATCCTTTATGATGTGCCATTTCACAGGGAAGCTCCCAGACCACTTATCTTGCTGCCAGAAATCCATGTCCCTCTTGAAATCAACAGGTCCCATCATTTCAGCGACACCACAAAACTGTCCACTTGCATTAACCTACACACAGCAGAATTCTTTTTAGTTAAGGATCACCATATCACCCGTCAACAGAATAGTGCCTCGGACAAGGCATCCAAATGAAAAGGCAGATCACTCACAGAAAAGAAGAGAAAGACAGGACACTTTCCTGACTTTCCCACAGATATTCTGTGTGCATCTTCATATGCACTATCCAACCTCTTGTTTCCATTAGGAGTGCTTGACCACACATTATACTTCATACTCTTGTGCACATCATCTTCACTATAAGATTTGATGACAAAAAACTTGGCATCTGGATGATCAACTGGGAAGTCGTCCCTATTAAATTGGCCGGCATTAATCGTGATGTTTCCTTGTGCAGTACTAGTACTTACTTTACTCGGTTCGGCTCCATCAGAACCTGCTGAAATCCACCTACCCTTTGACCTGTTTGTCCTAGGTCCCTTATTTTGCTCAACTAATACATTTGGGCTTCCACTCTCATTGTTTGCAACCCCATTAAAATGAAACCTTGGTCTATATGTATCCACTGAGGCACATCCACGAACATTGGATCCAGTGTTTGTGAAGTCATTAGATGCAGTAACTTTTATCGGACCAGTAACAAAAGCAACTCCATGTGAGAAGCAATCTGTTCCTTGCATCAAACCAGAAGAAGGACCATCCTGTGAACAAATATATTCAAACACAAGCCCCAATATAGTAAAAACAAATGTGGAAAAGGTTAGCAATATAATCTGACGGGACCTACAATGTGGAAATGCACAAAGAAGAAAGAGGAAAACAAAACAAGGACCATGAAATGATAATGGCACTGTTAAAAATAAAGTAATTGAAGCCCTTGACTCATCATTTTAAGTGGCCAAATAGGTCCCTTGAAAAATCAACTGCACAAAGGACCTTTAATGGACTTCCGCCCCAACTGAAACCAGAATTATCTTAAATTTTAGTAATAATACCTGATTTGTAGTACAGACACTACCATGCATCATGGAGTCCTGCAATAAATGTTGATTACTTTGTGGTATATTAAATTGTGGCCCTTCCGATGGTTTTGTTGTGGTACGATTCCGATGCGAGGGCCGGTAAGGCACAAACGCTGGTGCCAGACTCCCTAAGGCAGCTGTTTGAGAAGAAGCAGCTGCACCGATAGATGCTTGCAGAAGTGAAGATTTTGTGCCTGCAGTAACAGGTCCGCTCGCAATTGATGCACCAGTGCTGAATAACAGAGGGTCTGCAGAGCTACTAGGCATAAAATCTGAACTAGGGCGAACAAGGACTGGAGCATAAGCAGGTGAAGAAACAGGAGTCTGGTATGGACTGCTGAGATACTGCTGGCTTCCTACAAATGGGCCATCAATTCCTACGACAGCACCAGGTATGTAAGGATTATATTGACCGTGAGGCATCTCCGCATATCCATAGCTAGGTGTATAATATCCAGATGGCAAACTATCAGTTTGCATACCCTGTAAGATCAAGGAGCAGAGATATTACAAGATCATTGGTGCTGAATAAAACAAATATATCAGTCATTCTAATCAGAGTTCACTTAAATTAAACCTTACTGAGTAATGAAGATCTTGACCATCCAATGCAAAAATCCTATGATCCTCACCCCATTCACCAGGCGGTTCAAATCCTGTTTTATGAAGTAAACCAGTCAGGCAACTGACACACCCAATCTTTTTCATAATTATCTAAGTCGATGACCTAATAAAATCACTGAAGCTAAAAAATTTACCTGTACAATAATACCCATAATTGTTGGCACCTGGATAGTTTAGACCCCGATCAAAAATATATTCTGGTGCCACTTCATTACCCATATAATCAACCCCACCAGGAGGTGGAACAAATGCTATACGGGGGTTCGGACCACCACCAGGCATCTGTAAGCCAGAGGACAGGAACAGTTCTTACTAATAGATGGAAAGCTTATGACCAAAAATACTTGTTAAAATTATAATAAGATCTGCTTAGCATAGAAAAGCAACTAAGATCTCATGCAAAAAGAAAAAGAAAATGCATGCTGCGATTTCCTGCATGTCACAGGGTCTCAACCTGTCGTGGTCTGTATCAACCCATGCCATTTCGGCAAGGATAAATACAATTTGATGCTGCTCAGCACCAAAACAAAAAGTCTTTAAAAAAAAAAATCAGCACACCCTATGCTGGCAGCACTTAAATCCTTGATCTGAAGCTCTACAGATCCTTGTTTTCAATCAATTATGTAAATATTTCATTAGTTTCTGAAGTTTAATCATTCCATGACTAATAAGGAACACTGATTCATTCAAGACTCACTGAAATTGTGGATATCAAGATCATTTTTTTCTGAATATTATAAGGCATAATGCAACTAAATGCTGTTGAGAGGCAAGAGTACCGTGTATGTCTCTGTAGGTCCACGTTCAGAACCAGCATGCATCTATGCACCAGCTCAGCTGCCCCTATGGAGGAAACAATAGGAAATATGAAAGAGTATGGATTTATAAATAGTCATGTCCATCAACCGTAATATATAATAAATTAATCAAATAAAATGTATTCACAGGAAATCCAATTCTTGGAGAAATCTTGAAAAAAATCAAACATGACATAAGTTTTAAAAGAACCTTGTATATACGAAGAATTATTGAAAATACATTCAACTACCTACAAGAACTTTATCATCCAAACCTAATAAAACTAAAGGGCAATAGGGCCCTCAAGGTTGCATCATTTAAATGATGAAAATTGTTGAGATGAATTTTGAGGGCAGCGAAGGATAGAATGCTACAAGTATATTACAAGGAATGGAATTGCACAAGTTGCAGACAAAGTGATACAGAACTAACTAGAAAGGTATTGACATGTCAAATGAAGATCTAAGGAGATCAGATATCTTAGTAAGAAGAGCTGCTCAAACTTGTGTTGATGGAACTTTAAAAAAGGAGAGGAAGACCAAAGCCACCATGACCAGACTCTGGTTGAAAGGATTTGAATAATTCTGCAGTAATACTAGAACCATTTGTAGGAACAAATAGAAAATTATTGTTCGTGAAGTAGAAAAAAGCAATCTAGACAAGGCATGCTGGTCGTGATTGCAGTATCTAACAACAAGATGATTTCCCCCAAAAAGTAGATAATGGCTATTAAAGTGAAACCACATTCAAGAGTTACCATGGGAGAGGAAAAATGATTAAATAGTTGGCAATCAACACCTGCAGAAATTAATTCACTCAATATAAAAATAGGTGTAAAATCAACTATGGATGATCATTCAAATTCCCTTGGTATAAAAATCAGATTGGCATAAAGCAAGCAAACATAAGAATCAGTATCTTTTGAATATACTACATTATGTATACCTACATAGAATTGTCCTGAAATTGTCTTGGCTGGAAATTAATGTGGAATGCAATGACATTGATAAGCATAATATCATTCTTCTCATAAATTAATTTAAATTTATTCACAAAAATATGTATTTCTATGTGCGGCCATCCATTCTCTAGCTTATGGCAAAGGATGCACTTTCCAAAATCTCACTCAAAAGAAAACTTTGTCAGAGAATCAGTAATTCTGCATCTGATAATACCTATTCTCGAGTAAGTTATCAACATGTACAGCACAGCAACATGAAATATCCACCTGTTTGCTGTACTACCTATGATGCCATTTAGATCAAAGCAGAGGCTAACTTTAACATGATGGAACCTCTCTAGTAACCCAAAGCATCAACTTTAACATCATAATACGAAACCGTCCATATATCATAAGGCAAGATTATTCCTTTATCACCAAAAACAAATTATAGTCATATATCAAGCAATTAAAACATCATATTCATACTTGTTATCCTTTCTAAAAGATAAAAGCCGGGACACAAGGTCTGCGCTTATATAAGAAGCTAACATCAATAAATCAACAAGCCACAACAACAGACAATACAACTTAATAAGATAGAGCCAAAACGACTTAATAAAATGCAATCTAAGAGCACAAAATACCATAAACCCAAAGCAATATCAAATTTGCCCCCCCATAGAAATTCAAAATCCCATAAAGAACCTAAGAAAACCATGAAATCTTCCATTAAACACCAAACACATAGCAAAACACAGCATAGTAAGTGAAAAGGTGATATTTTGTCCATGGATACAAGATAGGAGGATCAAAAAAGAAAGAGAGGGAAGCTTACCAGCAATTTGAAAGACAACCTTAGCTCAATCCATGAATGACTCCGAAAGGGGGAGGAGAGGGGTTAGGGGGAGGGAAAGATGGGAAATTTCTACGGCGGCAGCGATTTCGTGCACCATAATTTACCAATTCTGGTGCAAAGAAGCGCCTCCAAAAATCCCTAACCCGCCCTAAAATTCATAGAAACAAAAGTGGCGAGCGAGGAGCCTCGGACAGAAGGCGATTTGCAGAGACGGGAAGGGGAAGGTGAAGGGGCAGGGGCAGGGGAATGGAGGGAGATTCCCAAACGGAAAGCGTCATGGGGGGAGCGGAGAGCCTCCTTTACTGCAAACTGAAAATCGAAAATACCCCTTTGTTCTCCCTGTAATTACAAGGGAAAAATGACTATGAAGAGAGGGCGTGGCGTAAATCTCTCCAATGGAAAGGGTACATTTGTCATTCGATGATGGAACTAGGGTGCGCAGCTTCTTTTCTGAGTGCTGCAATCGGAGTTGCACGAATCTCAAAGCGATGATTTTTTCCCGTAAAAGGAAAGTAGAGTCCCGAAAAAATGGGCGCTCGTACTCCAACCGACCGTGTTCGCGCAGATACCACAGATGGATGAAATATAGGTGCCTGATCTGATCAACAATGATAAAGATGTTCTTCTGATCTATGGATCTATAACTAAATTTGGAAGGTATAGAATGGTAAATTGCATGCTGCCATTTACATTGATCACATTGGTTATATAAGTTGGTGGCACATGATTTTTTTCCCCCTAATCCTGTGTGTTGACTGTGATATACTATTGAAAGTTTAGGGTCTAA
The DNA here is from genome assembly GCF_009389715.1 of Phoenix dactylifera. NCBI lineage: Eukaryota > Viridiplantae > Streptophyta > Magnoliopsida > Arecales > Arecaceae > Phoenix > Phoenix dactylifera. Next base: position 7,692,707 of record NC_052404.1, on the reverse strand, counting down.
TTATATAATTTATAACTAACTTAAGAAGTAAACATAGGATTGACAAAATATATATTAAAATGAATTTAAAAAAATTAACGAGTCTATTAATAAAAGTTCTTCAAGGTAATGCTCTTTAAACTTATGATTGAATCTTGATTTTTTTTTTTTTTTGATAAACCAGATTTGTTAAAATAGTCTAGAATAAATATCTTTAAGGGAATCGAAAAATAAAATAACCGACAATTCACAAGGCATATCTATCATGGCCATCCATAAAAATAGTACCAATATAGTTAACTACATATGTCACAATTTAGTCTGCAGCATTATTAGTTTCTTTATAGTTTTGCGTCATTTTCATAAGACTGCAAAATTGTCCTCATTCTTTAACAAAATTCTGTCTTTAATTTTTTATAGGTGCTAGATGAATTTTTTTGGAAGTGGGAGGGGGTGTGGTTCAACATCCCACCCTCTCGTTAGTAGCTTAAATTTAAAGAATTTACGTACCTCATTTACCAATGGATGAACAAGTCAATTAAAAATATAATTATTCATCTAATCATGTTTTTTTACCCCTCCGACGAGATTGGGCTGCAATGGTGTTGAGTTAATATGGGCCATTCCCAAATAGATGGCCCAATTCACGGATTTAGAATGAGGTGGTGTGGGGATTGGCAACACCTTCTTTCTTTGTGATTTCGCATGTTAAATTGCCAGTCATCCCATTTTTGGGACGCTCCATTGTCGTGGGGTTGCAGCTTCATCTCAAACATATGTTCAAGGTTGTTAGCTTAGCTGTAGCTGTAAACTAGCCGTTAGAGCTTGTACTGTAGTTATAGCTGTAGATGACCTATACTGCAGCTGTACATGAGTTGTACTGTTGTACACGATAACCATCTTCCCTTATAAAAGAAGGGCTATAGCTGTTCTTCAAGTAAATGAGATTGCGAAGTCTCTGTGCTCTGCTGCTGCAAAGCGGGAGTGGAATTCCCATTGTCTCATTATCGCTGGGGAGCGACATAGAACTCGTGGGTGGAGGTGGTTTCATATGAATTCGGCTGCAAACAATAATCCCCTGGATTTTGGTCCAACCTGTGGGCTTTTTCTCTTGTCCAGGTCAATAGGTTTTGGACACTTCACCCTTTTTTTTCAATGCTTGTCTTCCTTTCCAACGAGGATCCTCAGCGATGTGCTAAACATCCTTCGATGGCCGCCATCAGAAAATGAATAGCCATCAAACAACACGCACCATGTATGACATAGCATACACTCATAGATTGCCTTATTTCATGGTCATCCATCTTTTTGATGGCAGCCATCTATAGCTGTATTGCGGTGCTGCTAGTGCAACATAGAGGACCCATGGCGAGCAATCACCATGTCAGGTTCAACCAAAAATATTTCATGGGTGTGAAGAAGGTACGGGTGGCAATTAGATTGGATATAGGTCGGGTTGGATGCAGATCGAGTCAAAAATGTATCAACCCAAATCCGACTTGTTCATTGAATAGATCAAAATGTCAAATCTGAATCCAACTTTTTATTAAACAAGTAACCCGACCATACCCACATGAGCCGTTTATTAAATAGATTAAACGGGTTAGATGGGTTATTCATGGATTAAATAGATTTAAACAAATTAAACAAATTAAGTGAGTTGGGTTAAATAGGTCATAAACAGGTTAAAAGGGCCGAGTTATGATCCGATTCAATTATCAAACGAGTCAAAATAGGTTAAACGAGTTAAAAATTTAAATCTAAACCCAGCTCATTTAATAAACATGTTTAGATAGATTGATTCATTCACGGTCCAAATCTATTTATATCAAACACAAATCTGTTTAAAGTAAGTTGTTTATGGATCGAGTTGACAGGTCGAATCATAAATTGCCGTTCTTTAAGGTAGGCTATGTGAGTCGTATTCATGAAAAAGGTATTGCTTTCGATGTTGAGGTGGCAACTGATCTTGGCCGCCAAAGATAAAACGATATCTTACTACTTGGTCATATTGGATTTCTTTAACTAGGAGGCAGGGGCACATACGTTGGAAGTTATTTGGGTTTTGTCGAGAATTTTCTGAATGAAACGGGTGGTCACGTCATCGAAAATCTAGTCCTTTACATTAAACTCCTGTATTTATTATTATTGCTACTCATAGTTTATGCTGTGGGCTTTTTATTAAGTTTTTTCTAAGTTATCCCACCTTGAAAGTTTTTGATAAGTTTTGTTGGAAATAGAAAATATCTGAGAAATCAGGGCATACATAAGAAGGTTCAGCGGTTGGTAGATTTAATTATGGACTAGAAAATGTTGGTGCATGTGTTGCCCCCAATCTATCCCTCGAAGAAACATGGAAGCATATTCTCATAGAAGACTTTAAGGGAAATTATTATTATTATTTTTTTAAGAACAAGGAATATTAGATTCTTAGTGATTGTTTTGTATGTGGATGCAAAAGTCTTTTACATTTTACAGTGCAGAAAACTTTTGGTTGAAGATAACTCTAGCATTGCCATTAATTGGATCAACAGAAAATCTTCTTCTCGATCATCATATTTTCTTCTTCTCGATATTCTCCATCTCTCTGGATCTTTGGACTTCTTTGATACCAATCATGTTTTCAGAGAATCTAATTTTCCTACATATTGGCTAGTAGGTAGCGATTTTGATTGTGATATCCTCTCGAATGTTGTCATGCACATAGAGTTGGCTGTTTGATTACAACTTGATCGTACGAGATTTTGTTATTGGTGGTCACGCCTGTATCGTTTTTAAGAGGTGTTCTTTATCTCTTTTCACTCAAGATGATAAGGAAGATGACGACGACGATGATGATGTAGCTTTGCTATCCATCTACTTTGATGGGAAGTCGTGGCCAATATATGATCGGGCAGATCACAAACTCCTTCATGGTTTAGAGATTGAATCTACGTGATTGACATTGATTTCATCTTGACAAAAGAACAATGAAATCAGGGATATCCCTTGAGAATGGTTGCCCCTGGCTTCTGTTAGTATATATAATTTTACAATCAAGGGGCTGCCTTGGATGAAGTGGATGGTGATTTGTGTTTGTCTAATACAAGATTAAAAGCAGATTAGGTGGCTAGCATGTTTATTGTTGCGCAAATGTTGTCACCACATTGATTAGGGCATCACATATAAATGTACACATGACTCTTGCATGTCAAATACCAGCTACGCTAGTTTCGCTGATATGCTATCCAAAACGTGATAGTTTGATGACATGTTTGTTCCCATTGGAATACATTCACTACCAAGTATTTTAGTGAAACTATAGTTCATTACGGCAATGGAACATTATGAACTGGATAAATGCTTCTAAAGGAGGTATCAGGTTGCACTGCAAGCTGGTTGGAATATGAAATACGAACAGAGGTCGTAGGAGAAAGGACATTGTGAGTGCAAGATGTATAGATAGTGGATATCTCTCCTTATTCTTTGAGCACTTCACAATTTTAATGCTTTAATGGTCTCGATATCGGTTGTCAGTTTATTGCAAACAAGAAATCATGGATGTGGCAAACCATATGTGAGAATGTGAATGAGGTTTGCCGATTTGTCGTGGTACAAAGTATGATGCTAAAAGGCAAGGTTTTAAATCTCGGGGGATGGAGTTGTCTAAGTTTTTCACATGAACCCTATTTCGACATCTGGGATAGAGGAAATCTCAAGATGCACCGATCCAGATGCTGGATGATAGCAACATATAGGATGGTACCCCATTCCGGTGTCCCGTAGGTGTTCCGTGGAGACTTGAATCCTTGCTAAAGGGCATTTAAGAGGTGGTTAGTACAGATCGCCGAAGAATGCATGATAGGGTCAAATATTCATCGAGACGATGTGACAAAAATACTAGCCATAACATGGTATCTTTATGTAGTATTAATCTAGCAAAAAAGTATAGAGAATAGTAGAAATTTCACAGACAATCTGGTAAAATTTTGGACAGAATAGTAGAAAGTTAATGCCACAATGACAATGAGTTGAGACACATTTTTGTGAGATGAGGTGCTCTCTAGTGACAATGGTTAGACTGATTTTTATCTTCGGAACCAATTTTTATCCTATGTGGCCCTGCTGATACTTGGCACGGAATAACCCTCTGATAAGGGATATTGACAAGAGGCTCAACCATGGGCTAATGTTAAATTCTTTTGGCAGGTGCATGAAGATTGGCCTTATCTTATCGAACATGCTGTGCTGAGTGACGCAGCTGAAAAAATATGAAGGCACATCAATTTATACTACATTCGGTTTTCCTTTCTCTTTAAAATACTCATAGAGTACGTTCACCCTTGCAACTGAAAGAAAATAATGAATGTTAATTTTTGTTAGTTCTTGGTTGCACTGCCACTTCCAGGGCTTCGTGAGATATTGGACTAGGTCTTAAACAGCACAGCCAAAGAAGTTTCTAAGTTCGATGGTTTAACACTTTGACTGGCCACTAAATGAACTTAGAAAGGGCCGGCAATTAGGGGTAGTTCTCCATTGCCGTAGTTATTTGCTGGTTAATTTGGATAAAAAGGAATGAGAGTAATGTAGCTAAATCTCATCTACCAATCGTAAGCTGGCATATGGCATAGCAAAAACCAGCTTCAGTCAGACTTATATTTCTGGGCTGATCCGGATAAGAAAAATCAAAAGATAATTCTTCAGTTGGAACTTTAAAGAGTCCAACTTTAGCAGGACTAGGACTTTTCATCTAGAAAAGAGCTCAAGACCCTAAATATGAATAAAGGCAACAAACTCTTTACTTTCCCTTTTTCTTTATCTTTTCTACATCTCCAGTTCCTTAGAGCTCTATTTGCATCAAGTATCAGAAGATCTCTGATCGGATTAGCTTCGGCAACCTTATTTACTCTTCTCTTTATGTGCATATCAGTGCTTCATCTTTCACTAGAATAGATCAATCAGTGCCCTCCATGTCTCCAATCATCATATCGGATTTTGGTGACAATAGACAGGTTGTTCGGCAAAAAGATTGGACAAGAACCACCTCTGATGTGGCCATGTCGTAGTTATAAGCTTTCTTCAATCTGCTGGTAGTTTAATGTTCTTGTTTCTTTCCTTGTTTTGTAATTTTTCTTTTCCTTCCGTTCTTTGTTTACTTTTAACTAGGGTTGCAAATGGGTCGGGTCGGGTCGGGTCTTGAGTGTCCTCCATCCGATCCGATTTCTTGTTCGGATCCTAATTTTGGACCCAAACATGACCCGATTGAAAATCGGGTCGGGTTGGATTGGGTCGGATCCATGCCTACAAATTTTGACCGACGGGTCATTCGGATAGGGTCGGATCCGGGTTTATATATTTTTATATTCAAAGTTCTACTATATAATAGTAAATAACATCAAGCAATTATTGTCCTAATTCTTTTTGGAAAAGAAAATAGATATTTTATTAGATAAGCTATATTCACATGTTCAAATTCAACATTCTCTAAATTCAACAAGTTGGTTCCAAGCATCAATGCAACATTCTCTAAAAAAAAAACTGACCCAAAAAAAATAGGTCGGGTCGGGTCTGGGTCCGGATCAAAATTGGGTGGACCCGACCCGACCCGAAAAATAGAACGAGTCCAAATTTAGGACCCGACCTGGCCCCGTGGGTCCTAAAATTCGGATCGGGTCGGATCAGATCAAGTCACGGGTTGACCCGACCAATTTGACTCGATCCGACCCGACCCATTTGCAGCCCTACTTTTAACATTATTTCCTAGTAACGCAACAGCCGACGAATACCTCTCCATTCTCCTCCCTCATCTTCTCTCCCTCTTCCCACTTCTCTTTCATTCAAGGGAAGCAAGCTTAAGGCTTAAGGGGTCTTAAAGGTGAGCACAGTGGCTGCTAAGCAATCTTCTCATCCCGAGGGTTAATATAATTCGCAACATGGAGTTCTCAAAACTAGAGATAGCAATGAATCAGGTACAATTCAAGTAAGCTATTATCCATAAAATCTTTAGACTGGGCATGCTTCTGCTCCTCCACTACTGTGTAGTCTTCTTTATAGTGGTTCAGCTGGATTTGCTCATGCAAGATTAGTCGAGTACCAATGAAACTGAGCAAAGTGCCACCCTACTCAAAAGTCAAAACCGGCGAACCTTCCAAGTCCCAACGTTAAGAGGCAGTGATGCTTTTGCAAGCGGCGACGTGGAGTGTTGCAATATCACCCAATTGGGCCATCCAACCCTCCGGGGAGTGCCATTACCCGCCAAATTTCTGATGCCTTGCATAAAAATAGTATGCGTACCCATCCGATCCGGCCGTTAATGTGTACACGGAGCTAACCCACGGACGGCAGATCTTACGTCCTCATAAAGTTTCTATGAGTAGCTATAAATTTGGTGCTCTCGGATATCGGGAGCAATTGGGAAGCGGGATCGAGAGCGGGAATCGAAGTCTTTCCTTCCCTTATCTCAGGTTTTTTTACCCTTCGATCCGGGGGAAGATTCCTCCCGTAAAATCTTTCTTCGACAATAGAACGAAATTTGGATCTCGTCTTCGCAATGGCGGCGATCTACAGTCTCTTCATCATTAACAAATCCGGCGGTCTCATATTCTACAAGGTAAATTTAAAACCCTAATTCCACCATTTTTTTGTTTTTTTGAATGGTAGTCTCAGATTTTTGCTTTGTTCTTGTAAGAATTGTTGATTCGATAAATTTTGAGCAAAAGAGTTAGATTTTTTTTTATCGAGTTTTGGGGTGCTGAAAGGATTATGGATCGGCGGGGCGGATGGACACGAACGATAGCTTGAGGCTGGCGAGCTTGTGGCACTCGATGCATGCGATCTCGCAGCAGCTATCACCCACCACCGGATGCAGCGGGATCGAGCTCCTCCAGGCCGACACCTTCGATCTCCACTGCTTCCAATCCCTTACTGGTATCAAGTCGACGCATCTCTATGATTTGTTCCCAGTTTGATTAGATTGTTGAGGTTGATGTATGAGAGGAGACTAGAAAAGGGCAGATATAGATGACCTTTAAATTGATTTTAGTTTTTTTGGTAAAATCTTGGGCTTACTGTTTGAGAGCAAACATGGGAACTATGGATTTGAGTTGCCAATATAGATTAGTGTGCAATTTTATATGATTTGTGAGCTAAATGCTCGAGAGCGGGCTTGGAAATCATGAAATTTAATGTACCTGTTTGGCTTGGTTTTTCACTTTGATAGGTTTTCTAGGACTAATAATCAATTTTTAAGTTACCTATTTAGGTCAAGAAGCGGGGTTAGTAGGTTATGATGGGAGAAGACTACCGGAAAAGTCAAAGATCTTTGTAGCGAATTCTATCATTTGGATGTCTTGCACTGGAGGGATTTATTTGAAGAAAAAGAGGACTTGGTCTTGAAATATACAGTCTCTGGAATGTCCTAATTGATTTAGTGGGAAATAACATGAAGTGTTGATTCAATTCATTGTGCCAAACACTGATACCTTTTCTCTTTTCATTTTCAGGGACACGCAATTTTTATTTCTTTTACATTTTTTTGATGCAAGAATTATTCATTTCTTATACTTAATTCCAAGGGCAGGTATCCAATGAAAGGCTAGATATTGAATTGACATGTTTATGTGTGTCTCTATTCATTTCTTTGATCTAATCAGGTACCTGTTTGAATGCCATGTTGCAGTAAGCCAAACAACACAAAGAAAAGGCAAAAAGCAATATGGTAGGCTATTTACATATTGGTGTTCATAATGGAGGTTTATTGATGAGGGACTAAAGGTTGATGCATTTAGAAAATTACAATGCCATATTGCAGCAATAGACAAACCGAAAGGAGCATATTCTAACCCAGTTGCATGGGTGAGATAAACTAATGGATGTCATTTATTAGGCGAAAGGTTGATTCCATGATGTTTTTAGGAAAAGTATTAATTGACTAGATTCTGTTGTTTCATTTTGGTGGAAATTAAATAACCTTTAAACTCTTTCTGTTTGTGGTAGCATGAAAATTTTGTTATGTTGAGTAGATAACAAATACTTGCTTTGTCTCAGTGCAATAAAGTGATTTGACTTGTCAGGAAAGTGACAATTTGAATCTGATTAATTCAAGAAAATAGTGGTTTTGCTTGTAAAACCCAGCTGTGTAGTTTCCTAAATTTCCTTCATTGTAACTCTGAAAATTTTGATGCACAACATTGAGTCAAGGAAGTATTATAACACTCCCAGCCCGAGAGAGAGGGAGAGGGCGAGAGAGAGAGAGAGAGAGAGAGAAATGAGTGGACTTACGGATACTAATTATTATGTTCAAGCAGTGTTGTAACATCATCCATTAGTTTACTAGTAGCATCCTGCAGGTTGTTGCATAATACCATCACTTCTACTTAACAGCACTGCAACTTTGGCATTTGAATTGTTCCTACTTCTCCTTATTCTCCACTGATAGCTCTCACCAATCTAGAACCATAACTCTTGAAGCCGTTCATCCTATATGTTATTTGATTTCTTCAATAGCTTCTTTCTTTCATTCTCACCTACATCTTAGACGGACGTATTGTAAGTTAGTAAGTTCCTCACAAAGTAGAAGATTTTAAAGAGATTGTAGTTTCTTAAATTGTTGAATCGCATGGTTGACATAATCTAAATTCAAAGAATAACATCTTCCATTTCCATGAGCATGATGTTGCAAGCAACCACAAATGCTGTTTGATATTATCTTGAAGTATTTTTGTTTGTGAAAATCCATATCAATTGAGGAAAGGTAAAGCCTAGAGTCTGTCATGATGGTTTTTTCTCCTACTACATTGTCCATATCAGAACCCTTCCCTATCCAAAGCCACCTAAGATAATAATTTTATGGAGGACGATGGTGAACACATTCTACAATCAGTTTTCACAATTTGATATGCAGATGTATCAGTCGTTAGACCAACCAAAGTCCTAGAACAGGCTTATGACATGCTTTGAAGAAAAACAAAAGTTGATAGTTAGATTTCATGTATTTTGGTAGCGAGGTTTTCATCCAGGCTTTTCTTATTTGGAAGCTGAGTGACAATGAACTTGGTATCTGTGGGATTCTGTTCATATTAGTCTTTTGCCCCTTATGTTAATTGTGTATCAGCCACCATATGGAGTGTGAAGGAGAATTATTTGCTTCACGCACCTGTGACCACTACTTGACCTACCAGTTCCCTTATAGGTTATCTTCTATAGTCTGCAAGCAGGAATAGTTGTCCACGTAAAAGTTAATAGCTCACATATATATTTTACCAGCAATTTCATGTTCTTATGTCAAGTTGCTTTGAGATTTAGGTAAAAGTAAATTGTCCAAAGCTAAAGGGCATACTTTTTTTAGTACCACTGCTATGGTCCCGGAGAATGCTTGATACCCAAGCCCTGCCCTTAAATTTTTCAAGGATCCTGATGAGAGATTAGATATAATCTATTTGCCACCATAGCTATCTTTATGATAGTCATATTCATGGAGTTTGAGAGAAGCTTACATTACTAGCTTATTGGTGTCCTTTTAAAATGCTTTTAACCGGCCATCATTATCAGTGTGCCTATATTTTAGCCTAAATCTGCAGTATGTTTTTATGCCCATTCGCATGTTTCCATGCTTGGCACACTCCTTAACCAGATACGATGTCTTCAAAATTCTATGATATAATCCTTTTGTCAATGTTCTTCTGGATCTTGTATCTCTTTTAATTATCAACAGAAATTTTAAATCATATTGATATGTTGATTTTTTTTCCAATAAATATATGACAGGTACAAAAATTTTTGTTGTTTGCGAACCTAGCACACTACACATGGAAGGTCTGCTAAAAGTTATCTATGAGTTGTATACGGATTATGTTCTGAAGAACCCTTTCTATGAAATGGAGATGCCAATCCGTTGTGAACTTTTTGATGTGAACCTTTCTCAAGCAATCCAGAAAGACCGTGTTCCCCTGTTGGGGCGTTGAAAAAGAAGTCCCAACTTTAATCTTTTACTTGTTCGTTTCCCAAACTCGATCGAGTTTGTTAATGTGGATAATTGTATTGTCAATCAATATGAATGAACCTAAGCACTTTTTGTTGTTGTGGATAATTGAGTTTGTTAATGTGGATAATTTTCGAAATGTTCAAGATTTGGATCAGTTAATTATTTTTAATCCTGTTCTGTCCAGCTTATACTTTTGAATTGAGGCATGCATCATTTCATTTTGGGATGGAAAGTTTTCTATTATGTTTCTTTGCAGATCAATATTTATGCACGTAGTCAGTGGCAAACTTTTTGTTAGAATTTTTGTGGTTACACTGTTAAAGCATCCTCGTTTGCATGATAAGGTGGAAACAAAATCATAAAGGTCCAGGTGCTCTTGTAGAATTTAGTCTGCCCGCTTGAAAGCTTAATTAGGCCTCAGTTTACCCACTGAATTGTTTTGCAAGGTTTTTCAGCAGACATTGCACATTTAAAACCTATATAAAGTTTTTAGCAGGTCTACCAGCATACATCAAGCAACTTTGATACATCATTATGTGAAGTTAGAGAAATTTGGTCTCATCAAGATCTACCATCAAGTTATGACACAAAAATCACCATTTGTGAAGTAGTGAAACTTTAATATATATATATATATATATATATATATATATATATATATATATATATATATATATATATATATATATATATGGTACCCAAGCAGCATTCTCCACCTTAGATAAGCTAATATTTAGTAGTCTCCAAGATATTCTTTGACCTCATCATGCTTTATGATGGCTTGTAAGAGTTTTAAATTAAAAAAAAAAAAGGAAAATAACATGGCCTCTGCCATGCCCCCATCAGAGTCTTTACCGCACGCAAGCCGAACCATATTTAATAACCAAAAGAGGGGAGAGTCTACGTCGATCAGCACCATTTTATTTTAAAAATCTGAATCGTGCTGGTTTCTAATCGATCCGATTAGATACATTTTGAAGTAGCCGATTTGGTATTGCTCAACAACCTATATTAGTGATTTAATAAATTACTATATTCCAAAAAATCATGATAAATATAAAAACCTTCCTTCCCATCCCCCACCCACCGATCCAAAACAATCCTCGAACCGCCCTTCTAACCTAACCTCTATTAGCTTGGCTATCCAACAATTCTCGGTTATCCTTGGTTTGTTGGTTGACACGTGACACTATGTAGAAATACTTTTTTTTTGTAGGAAAGAGAGGGCATCGCATTACTATAAAACTTACACCATCCAATAAATTAAGTACATACTCTTTTGTATCAAACAAGATTTGATTTAGATTCGAGGACTAGTATGAATTCGGTGATCTTATCCGCTTCAAAATTTTCGCTGACCTATTCTAACATCGCAATCCAAAGCGGGTCCCAACACGGAGAAAGATTCCGAATATACCGTTACTCGACGAGTCGGCGGTCGCCAGGCTCGCAAGACCGCAAAATTCGGACTCCGAATATCATTACAAAATCCGACCGACCAAGAGAGCTCGTGGGGCCCAGTCGTGATGGGCGACCAAAAGCGGCAAAAGAAAACGTACTCTTGGTGCACATTAGCCCTTTAGCTTTCGCACACCGTCGGAAGACACGTACGATGTGGCGGCAAGCACGAATGGGAAGTGAGCACGTAGACAAAAAAGAACCTGCGTGTCGTGTTTCTTACTGGATGATGTCAGGCCGGTGATCTTTTCCACGTGCCACTCGACTGTCTGTTAGACCTCGCAAAGACTAGTTGGTTTGGACGCGTGTCACTAGCCTGAGTCAATCACAATCTGTTGACCATAGCTAAAATTTCTTGCCAACCTCTAATCCACAAAAAAAATTTCTTTAGAGATACGTATATACTCTTATTGATTAATTTGGTGGTCATTGGTGCACAAATATTACTCATGCCATGAATCATAGATGAACATATAGTGGACAGTAAAAAATTTACACTTCTCGTCAATTTAGATTGCACCGATTGCAACCTTGCATGCATCTAACCCTTGCTTTTTTGGTTTTTCCTTTGGTGAAACTAACAATTGTTGGTTATATTATCATATAGACGATCTTTAGCAAACAGGATTAGCACCTAAACAAATAGCAGTTTGGGGCAAAGCCAGTTGGTAGAATCATTGTTTTGGCACTGTTCTCCAAAACTATTTGTGACAACTTCAAAACTAAAATTCCGGGGTTTTTAGTTAGTCAGTTACCAACTGTGATGGAAGGTTTGTTTCTAATGTTTTGTGGCGAGAACTAAGAAGGATCCCTGGCGAAGGAAAAGATAAGAATGGATTAAAATATACATCAGGGATGATCACATCCCAGATGGGAATCATAGAATCCACAGTCCCCCTAAGTTCTAGTAAACCTCATAATAATCACTCCTTACTACTTATAATCACTCATACTGTACATGGCTTCAGGCCAAAGGATCCGTGCAAATCATTAATATTCATTGAGAGCAGCGCTTCCGCATAAATTTTAAATCAGAGAAGGGAGATCATAACATACACCATGAATTCCAAATTGTTAACAAAGCTCATTCATTACCCAGTCTGCCCAAAAGAAAAGAAGATCATTGATTGCACCATCAAAGAAAATTAGTTGTACAATTTTTTTTTTTCTTTTCTTTTGTCAATCCATTACATACAAACATATGTTATGTATCAATCTATTACATACAAACATATGTTATGTATCAATTACACATGTTCACAGTGACTCTGAGCTTCACTGCACAATGCACAAAACATATTCTATACAAAAAACATCCTATTTTTCCAAAAGAGATATAAAATGGAAACTGCGGCTCAACCCTGCACCTACATCCACTTCCACCATTTTCCACGTCATGCGGCCGAGGGCGCAGTGACGTAATGCACTACCCCAGCCTCCGACAGCACCGCCAGGAGCGGCTGCTTCAACTCATCCTGCGCCACCTCCACCGCCGCCGGCCCCTTGTAGTCCAGCGACTCGTCGTTATAAATATTCCACCACTTCTTCACCAGCATCTTGATGTCCTCCCGGTCCATGTTTGCCTCCTTCCCGGTGTACCTCCACGGCTTCGAACCCTGCATCCAAAATTAAAAAATAAAATTCACCCATCATCATCAGCGCGAAGCTCAAAGCAACAACCATTAGATTTATCAGACGGTCAGGAATTCATCAAACGTACCGCAGCGCAGTAGTGGACCACCTTGAGCTTTTCCAGCTCCACGTTCTCCGGGTGCCTCCACAGCATCGCGAGGACCAAATTGTAAACCCCAGCGATCGGCTTGTAAATATCCTTAAAGAACATGTTCAAAAAGTCCTGCACCCAGAAAATATATAAAAATTCGTACCAATTCACACAAAAGCCCTTGCGATTTGCGTAATAGACGAAAAAGGAGTCCGGGATTACCTGTTCCGCAAAAGAGGTGGGGGTAGTGGACTTGAGGGTCTTGAGAAGAGACTCGGCGGTGGCGAGGCTGGGCTCGTGGACGAACATTCCGGCGTTGAAGTAGAGCGCCGGCGGCGGACCCAGCTTGTCCTCCGGCCAGGATACCTTATCCGGGCACTGCTGGCAGTACCCGATCTGGTACTGCGGCGTGTGACTCCACGTCTTCTCGCAGAAGCAATCCATCACCGCATAGAAGTTTCCATCCGGGAGGTCGAAGAGGTGGTCGATGTTATCATATACCTGGATATCCGCGTCCAGGTATATCATCTTCTGGTACTCCACGAACTGCACACCATATACCAATACCATATTCAGAATAAGACAGTCGTCGTAGGCTACAAGATTTTGTTTTTATTACGAAAATGCCACGAGGGACGCATGCAACGCGGCAGCCCATATCACGTGCCAAAAGGACGGAGAAGAGGCGGTGAGATTACCTCCCAGATACGGAGCTTGGAGTAGTTGATTACGTAGTAAGCCATGGCGAACTGGGTCTGGTTCTCGGGAGGGTAGACGGGCTCGATCTCGCGGACGAGGCAGCCCTGGGAGCGGAGGATCCGGCGGTGGTCCTCCGGCACGTCCGGCAGGACCGCCACCACCAGCTGGTACGCCGACCTCACCTTCCTCAAACCCTTGGCCAGCCCCACCACGCCCTTCCAATAATCGCCGTCTCCGGCGAGGAACGTCACGTACGCCCTCCTGGCCTGCGTCTTCGCCGCCGGCTTTCCATATCGGCCGGCCATCGCCGCCAGCTTCCTGACGATCTCTGGCGCCATCGCAGAAAACGAACGAAGAGAACTAAAGAAAAGAGGAGGAGGGGGAGGCTCGGGAAGACCGAACAAAAGAGGGAAAGCTTGACAGCTTTAGTAGATCAGAGAAGCAATAGTAAGAACTCGAAGGGATCGGGGAACTTGTGAGTTGTGAGTCCTTTCAAAGTGGGGGATTGGGGGGTCTTAAATAACCGCGGGGGGGGGGAGGAGCGGGAGGGCCCACTGTATAGTTGAAAATGCGGAAAGATGGATTATTTTGTCTGTAGCTTTTCACGGTGGTTTGGGATGTGTACCGTACACGTGTTGGATGCGTTGGATCGAGCGGTTGCAGGAGGGTTCCGGGAATGTTCGTGAAAGGGATATTTTTGGAAAGTAAAGAAAACGCTACAACTTTGGAGCCCTCCCGCCTGGACCTCCAATACCGGTTAACGGACCGTTCGAGATTAAAGGCTTGTTTGGTATTATTATTATTATTATTTATAAAATAAAATTATAGAAACCGGCATAAAATATTCTAATTTTTATTATTTAAAAATATTTTAAATAATATAAATTAATATTAATTTTACTAAGTTTAAAATAGAAAACTTATATCACACTAATACATTTTTTCTCGACCACCATTCCTATTATTTTGAAAAAAACCATAGTTAGTCATCATTATCTATACCATAACCACTACAATATTGCTATGACAACCGTTATAGTCGTTGCCACCACCATCTGCGCATATTGTCACCCCCACTAAAGCTTAGAGGTGGCAATTGGACCGAGTCGGGTAAGATATAATCGAGTTAATTGTAGATTAGGCCAAAATTTTATCAACTCAAAACGATCGATTTATTATATAGATCAAAATTTTAAATCTAAATCCGACCTATCTATTAAACAGATAATCCGATCTAATCCACATAACTCATTTATTAAAATAAATCAAATCAAGTTAAATGGATTAGATAGGATTTTAACAGATTAAATAGATTTAAATAAATTAAACATGTTAAGCGGGTTGAGTTAAACAGGTCATAAACAGATTGAGCAGGTTTTAAACTGGTTAAACATATTTTAAACAGGTTAGATGGATCGGATTATGACCCGATCCAATTATTAAATAAGTTAAATAGGTCAAAAGTTTAAACATGAACCCAACCCATTTAATAAATAAGTTTAAACGAATTAGTCTATCTACAATTTAAACCCATTTATATCAAACCCAAACTTGCTTAAAACAGATTGTTCACGAATCAAGTTGATGGGTCAAATCATATATTGTCATCTCTACTAGAGCCTCCACTGTATTACCACCATCATCGTTGCCATCATACCCACATTATTGATGCCATCATCAATAATGTGGATATGAAAATACATAAGTTGGTATGCCTCCTCTAGACTGAAGATATGCGTCGTCATTAGCTCCTTTTTGATATCGTCCCTCAGCTCGAATCGGTACTTAGTTAGGGACTGTCGCTTCGTCTCCATAAGGTTGCTGCGAAGCATCAACTCATGGAATCGGAAGATGTACTTTTCTACGGAAAAGCTTCTTTGTCGATGCTTCAATAGTTTTTCGAAAAGGGTCTCCTTATAATCAAGAGAAAAAAACTTCTCCTTCCATATCACCGCGTCACCAATATTCATCATCATTATTGTCACCATCACTATAGCATCGATTATCTTTACCATCACTATCATCATGTAGACCATGATGATCATATTTATACATTCAAAATAATTGATTACATCAAATCTATTTTATATTTAAAAATGAAAAAATAAAAAAAATAGATATTTTTTGAAAAATAAAAAAATAAAGTAAGACAAGACATAACTGAAAAATTATATTTGTTTTGAACAGATTGGATTTGTCAGTATCGCTGGTCTAGGTTAGTCGACTTGAACCTGCGGTCGCAAAGTTTTATGTCCCTCTCTACGTTCCTGCCGTTAGCTTGCAAATGACGTGCAAGGTCTACCGACATGGGTGGTTCGAATACGTGCCAGCCGCAAGATTCCGAATATACCGTTACTCGACGAGTCGGCGGTCGCCAGGCTCGCAAGACCGCAAAATTCAGACTCCGAATATCATTACAAAATCCGACCGACCAAGAGAGCTCGTGGGGCCCAGTCGT
This sequence comes from Phoenix dactylifera, assembly GCF_009389715.1. Classification (NCBI taxonomy): domain Eukaryota; kingdom Viridiplantae; phylum Streptophyta; class Magnoliopsida; order Arecales; family Arecaceae; genus Phoenix; species Phoenix dactylifera. The sequence continues at coordinate 7,676,429 of NC_052404.1, read as the reverse complement.
GATGGGCGACCAAAAGCGGCAAAAGAAAACGTACTCTTGGTGCACTTTACCCCTTTAGCTTTCGCACACCGTCGGATGACACGTACGATGTGGCGGCAAGCACGAACGGGAAGTGGGCACGTAGACAAAAAAGAGCCTGCGTGTCGTGCTTCTTACTGAATGATGTCAGGTCGGTGATCTTTTCCACGTGCCACTCGACTGTCTGTTAGACCTCGCAAAGACTAGTTGGTTTGGACGCGTGTCACTAGCTTGAGTCAATCACAATCTGTTGACCATAGCAAAAAATTCTTGCCAACCTCTAATCCACAAAATTTTTTTCTTTAGAAATATATATATACTCTTATTGATTAATTTGGTCGTCAATGGTGCACAAATATTGCTCATGCCATGTGTTGTGGTTCGAATTTGGCCCGAGGGTGACCACGCCGGTGGAGTCGAAGGACCATCGATGATTGGAGGAAAAAGATAGAAGCCACCTCCTGCGCGGCGGCAACGGCGGACGTGCACAAAGTCTCACGGGTGTTTCCAGCAATGGCCCTTCGACGGTCAAGTTAGAGTGGGGTAAATTTGGTCCAGCCAAAAAGTCCTTTAGAAGTACCTGACTAGGCTATTTATAGCTCCGGTTGAGAGGCCCAGGTGGCAGAGGCATTGTCCGCCCTCATCATAAGAGGGGGCGTGGCTTTGAGCCGAATGGCGCGCAGCTAAGGCTGGCCGGTGGCATGTGGTGCTGTCCGTTCTCAAGAACGGTAAGATGTTGACAGTCGTAGCAAGGTATGGCCGAAGTAGTCGTGGTGTTGTCCTTTGACTATCGAGGGCCAGCTATCGAAGCGTGGCGTAGAGGCGATGTAATGTACGGCCACGTAGGAGGGCGTGGGTACACACATGGGCGCAGTTGTTGGCGAGGCCGAACCCATTGAGAGGTCGCATCATGCGTTTGGCGAGGTCGGCTGGACGGATGCTGAGGATAGCTCGGCTCCCAGGGTTCCGAGATGTACTCGATGGAGCGCCCCGAGCTCGAGGGTCAGGGCGTGCTACTGAAGTGAGCGCCCCAAGTTTGGTCGGGGCGGGTCAGCGAACATTGGAGACGCCCCGAACTTGGTCGGGCGAGTCGGTAAATATCCGAGGCCTATGGAGCTTTTGGCGGAGTCCGAGGTCGAGCAGATTCTAGGCCGGGCCGAGGATTCAACCGGTCGGTACTGGCGTTTATTGGGCCAAAACTGGGTGGCCTTTTAGCTGTGGGCTGGACGATCTAATTTATCATCAATGAAGTCTGCATTTCTTTCAGCATATTGCGCCTTTGATCAAGTATTTGAGCTCGTCCCGCTTCAAGCTTGGATATCGAAATCCGAACTACGTAACTTAGGTCCCAGCCTATCCCGCATAGCGGGAGCCGTGTTTGGCATTTGCCGAAGTCCTTGAGCACAGCATATACCTCCAATTCGGAGATAACCCTCCCATAGGACGAGCTTGTAGCTCTTTGTCCAACATCGTGGGCCACTTTAAGCCCTGCCCAGGAGGGCGAAGTCGGAGGAAAAAGAAACCGACTGGAGACTAGCTTAAGGATAGAAGCTTGTCCGAGGGTCGACGCCAGCTGGGGAATAGGGGTGAGCTCGGAGATGAGCGTTCACCAGAGAGTAGGAATCCCCCCGAAGGTAGAGCAAACCATGCAGTTGCGGGGTTCTTTAGCTCCCGGGCGTCCCGAGTCGAGCTCGAAGGAGGCGCTCTTATGGGCAAGTACCGCGATTGTCGAGCTTTTCAAGCTGAGCTCGCGCGATTCGCTCCTATCGCAATAGTAATCAGGGGAGATGCCTTCGGTGTGCGATCGATATAAGGTCGGACGTCTCGAATTTAATTCAAGGGACGTTGTGGTAGATTCCTGCAGTACCGGAAGCTCTGAGGCTCGTGATCGATATCGAGTTTATCAGTTTCTTGGAGAGGGGGATTTCGAGTGAAAATACCTCATTCAATAGCTGGCCCCGAGGCGGACGCACAATAACGGCGATAACCCGCACCTCTCAGACGTAATGAAGTCTGCAAGTGCCCGACGACTTTCCGAGCCGAGCCGAGCTCAAGAGACAACTTTGTAGATGCCCCCCACTCAGATTAGGGACGTACTTGCAGAATCCTATGGACGAGGGTGCTCTTCCTTGGCTCCCCATTGATGCCGCAGGGCATCTCGAGCCGAATTCGAGGGATGACTTTGTAGTGCCCCCCACTTAGATCGAGGCGTATTTGTAGGATCCTGCGAACGGGGGTGCTCTTCTTTGGCTCCCCGTTGATGCTGTAGGGCATCTTGAGCCGAGCTCGAGGGATGACTTTGTAGATGCCCCCCACTCAGATTAGGGGCGTATTTGTAGGATCCTGCCGATGGAGGTGCTCTTCCTTGGCTCTCCATTGATGCCGCAGGGCATCTCGAGCCGAGCTCGAGGGATGACTTTGTAGATACCCTCCACTCAGATCAGGGGCGTATTTGTAGGATCCTTTGGACGGGGGTGCTCTTCCTTGACTCCCCGTTGATGCTGCAGGGCATCCCGAGCCGAGCTCGAGAGATGACTTTGTAGATGCCCCCCACTCAGATCAGGGGCGTACTTGTAGGATCCTGCGGACGGGGGTGCTCTTTCTTGGCTCCCCATTGATGTCGTAGGACATACCGAGCCGAGCTTGAGGGATGACTTGTAGATGCCCCCCACTCAAATCATGGGCGTATTTGCAGGATTCTGCGGATGGGGGTGCTCTTTCTTGGCTCCCCGTTGATGCCGCAGGGCATTCCGAGCTGAGTTCGAGGGATGACTTTGTAAATAGAACCTGCAGTTGTGAGGCCCTTGGACTCTCGCTAAGTCCCCGAGGCGAGCTCAAATGGGTGACTTTATAGATTTATCGGTATATAACTTGTGCTGCCAGGGCATACAGAGTGTGTCGAGCCCACTAGGGCGTTTCAGAGATGCCTTGGAAAAGTCCCAGAGGGTAACTTCATTAATTAACATAGTCCGGAAAAAGAAAGCCCTGACCTGGAGGGGCTAAGGTCCTTTCCAAGAGGAGTAATTTACATCTCGAGTTGCTAGTCCCGGGCCAATGAGAGTGCGGCCTCTTTCCGGCCCCTTGGAGCCAGGGCAGCATTAACGTATAGGATGTGCATGGGGCATTGATTGTGCCTTCGCTGGGGCGACTGTCGTCGGGCCCATTAGATGGCCTTGAAGTCTGTCTATCGAACTCCACCCTGTCAGTTGGTCCACCGACGAATCGGCTCAGCAGGCCTTGGCGAACGATCACTTCAATCTTATCACGGAGCTAGTAACAATCCTCCATGTTATGATCGTGGTCCCTACGGAAGCGGCAGTATTTATCCAAATGCTTCCGTGACTTGGACGGTCGCATCTTTGGTGGAGATCGGAGATAGCCGCAATCCTCAATTTTCGTGAGGATCTCGGTCCGAAAGGACATGAGAGGAGTGTACTTCTCGAAACTTCGGAGGGAGACACGCCTTCCAGACCTCCGAGGGGACCTGCTCCTCGATCGATAACGCTCATCGCGGAGTTTTGTAGCCTGATCCCAAAGCATCTGGATTTGCCGCCCTGCTTTCTCGACTTTCCTGTCGAGTTTGACAATCGATGAAGCTCCGGCCGGATGAAGGATCTGAATAACCACGGCAAGAGCTTGGACTTGCTGGGCGAGCAGATAAAACTGCTTAGGCTGGAGTCTGGACCTGAAAAATTTGGTCCGCCGGTGCATGCGGTGCAGGGGGTGGACTTTGGAGGGAGCAGTCGAGCGCTGATTTCCGGCCGCTCGACGCGTTTGGGGCTCTCCGACTCATTATCCTTGTGGTCACGACTCAGACTACAAAAGCGCCAGAAATATTGTGGTTCGAATTTGGCCCAAGGGTCACCACGCCGGTGGAGTCGAGGGAGCCGCCGATGATTGGAGGAAGAAGACGGGGGCCACCTCCCGTGCGGCGGTGATGGCGAATATGCACAAAGCCTCACCGGTGTTTCCGGTGAGGGCCCTCCTACAGTTAAGTTAAAGTTGGGTAAATTTAGTCTAGCCAAAACGTTCCTTAGAAGTTACCTGACCGGGCTATTTATAGTCCCGGTAGAGAGGCCCAGGTAGTAGAGGCATTGTTCGCCCTCATCAAGAGAGGGGGCGTGGCTCTAAGTCGAATGGCGCACAGCTAAGGCTGGCCGGTAGCATGTGGTGCTGTCCATTCTCAAGAACGATAAGGTGTTGACAGTCGTAGCAGGGTATGACCGGAGTAGTCGTGGTGTTGTCCTTTGACTGTCGAGGGCCAGCTACCAAAGCGTGGTGTAATGGCGTTGTAATGTACGGCCACGTAGGAGGGCGTGGGTGCACACATGGGCGCGGTTGTTGGCGAGGCCGAACCTTTTGAGAGGTTAGTCCCGGTATTTACTACCGTTAATAATTGGACAATAACGGAATTTCTGTCTATACCAGCACTATAATATCAGATTGGGGGGGAAGATCGGAATTAGAAATTGATAGAAAAGCAAGGATATGGGCCGATCCCGCCAGTCTTTCATTCAAAGGAAAGAGTCGTCGCATCCACGTCGCAAAGGGGCAAGGCAAGAGTTATCCTACGAACAAAAAGCAGGCGTGTTCATATGTGTTTGGCGAGGTCGGTTGGACATGTGCTGAGGGTAGCTCGGTTCCTCGGATCCCGAGGTGTACTTGGTGGAGCGCCCCGAGCTCGAGGGCCGAGGCGTGCTACTGAAGTGGGCGCCCCGAGCTCGGTCGGGGCAGGTCGGCGAACATTGGAGATGCCCCAAACTTGGTTGGGTGAGTCAGTGAATATCCGAGGCCGATGAAGCTTTTGGTGGAGTTCGAGATCGTGCTGATTCTAGGCCGGACCGAGGATTCAACCGATCGGTGCTGACATTTGTTGGGCCAAAACTGAGCGGCTTTTTAGCTGTGGGTTGGACGATCCATTTCGCCCCCCATCACCATGAATCATAGATGAACATATAGTGGACATTAGAAAAATTACACTTATCAAACGATTTCACCGGTTGCAACCTTGCATGCATCTAACCCTTGCTTTTTTGGTTTTTCCTTTGGTGAAACTAACAATTGTTGGTTATATTATCATATAGACGATCTTTAGCAAACAGGATTAGCACCTAAACAAATAGCAGTTTGGGGCAAAGCCAGTTGGTAGAATCATTGTTTTGGCACTGTTCTCCAAAACTATTTGTGACAAGTTCAAAACTAAAATTCCGGTGTTTTTAGTTATAGTCAGTTACCAACTGTGATGGAAGGTTTGTTTCTAATGTTTTGTGGCGAGAACTAAGAAGGATCCCTGGCGAAGGAAAAGAAAAGAATGGATTAAAATATACATCAGGGATGATCACCTCCCAGATGGGAATCATAGAATCCACAGTCCCCCTAAGTTCTAGTAAATCTCATAATAATCACTCCTTACGACTTATAATCACTCATACTGTACATGGCTTCAGGCCAAAGGATCCGTGCAAATCATTAACATTCATTGAGAGCAGCGCTTCCGCATAAATTTTAAATCAGAGAAGGGAGATCATAACATACACCATGAACTCCAAATTGTTAACAAAGCTCATTCATTACCCAGTCTGCCCAAAAGAAAAGAAGATCATTGATTGCACCATCAAAGAAAATTAGTTGTACCATTTTTTTTTCTTTTCTTTTGTCAATCCATTACATACGAACATATGTTATGTATCAATCTATTACATACAAACATATGTTATGTATCAATTACACATGTTCACAGTGACTCGAGCTTCACTGCACAATGCACAAAGCATATTCTATACAAAAAACATCCTATTTTTCCAAAAGAGATATAAAATGGAAAGTGCGGCTCAACCCTGCACCTACATCCACTTCCACCATTTTCCACGTCATGCGGCCGAGGGCGCAGTGACGTAATGCACTACCCCAGCCTCCGACAGCACCGCCAGGAGTGGCTGCTTCAACTCATCCTGCGCCACCTCCACCACCGCCGGCCCCTTGTAGTCCAGCGACTCGTCGTTATAAATATCCCACCACTTCTTCACCAGCATCTTGATGTCCTCCCGGTCCATGTTTGCCTCCTTCCCGGTGTACCTCCACGGCTTCGAACCCTGCATCCAAAAATAAAAAATAAAATTCACCCATCATCATCAGCGCGAAGCTCAAAGCAACAACCATTAGATTTATCAGACGGTCAGGAATTCATCAAACGTACCGCAGCGCAGTAGTGGACCACCTTGAGCTTTTCCAGCTCCACGTTCTCCGGGTGCCTCCACAGCATCGCGAGGACCAAATTGTAAACCCCAGCGATCGGCTTGTAAATATCCTTAAAGAACATGTTCAAAAAGTCCTGCACCCAGAAAATATATAAAAATTCGTACCAATTCACACAAAAGCCCTTGCGATTTGCGTAATAGACGAAAAAGGAGTCCGGGATTACCTGTTCCGCAAAAGAGGTGGGGGTAGTGGACTTGAGGGTCTTGAGAAGACACTCGGCGGTGGCGAGGCTGGGCTCGTGGACGAACATTCCGGCGTTGAAGTAGAGCGCCGGAGGGGGACCCAGCTTGTCCTCCGGCCAGGATACCTTATCCGGGCACTGCTGGCAGTACCCGATCTGGTACTGCGGCGTGTGACTCCACGTCTTCTCGCAGAAGCAATCCATCACCGCATAGAAGTTTCCATCCGGGAGGTCGAAGAGGTGGTCGATGTTATCATATACCTGGATATCCGCGTCCAGGTATATCATCTTCTGGTACTCCACGAACTGCACACCATATACCAATACCATATTCAGAATAAGACAGTCGTCGTAGGCTACAAGATTCTGTTTTTATTACGAAAATGCCACGAGGGACGCATGCAACGCGGCAGCCCATATCACGTGCCAAAAGGACGGAGAAGAGGCGGTGAGATTACCTCCCAGATACGGAGCTTGGAGTAGTTGATTACGTAGTAAGCCATGGCGAACTGGGTCTGGTTCTCAGGAGGGTAGACGGGCTCGATCTCGCGGACGAGGCAGCCCTGGGAGCGGAGGATCCGGCGGTGGTCCTCCGGCACGTCCGGCAGGACCGCCACCACCAGCTGGTACGCCGACCTCACCTTCCTCAAACCCTTGGCCAGCCCCACCACGCCCTTCCAATAATCGCCGTCTCCGGCGAGGAACGTCACGTACGCCCTCCTGGCCTGCGTCTTCGCCGCCGGCTTTCCATATCGGCCGGCCATCGCCGCCAGCTTCCTGACGATCTCTGGCGCCATCGCAGAAAACGAACGAAGAGAACTAAAGAAAAGAGGAGGAGGGGGAGGCTCGGGAAGAACGAACAAAAGAGAGAAAGCTTGACAGCTTTAGTAGATCAGAGAAGCAGTAGTAAGAACTCGAAGGGATCGGGGAACTTGTGAGCTGTGTGTCCTTTCAAAGTGGGGGATTCGGGGGTCATAAATAACCGCGGGGAGGAGGAGCGGGAGGGCCCACCGTATAATTGAAAATGCGGAAAGATGGATTATTTTGTCTGTAGCTTTTCACGGTGGTTTGGGATGTACCGTACACGTGTTGGATGTGTTGGATCGAGCGGTTGCAGGACGGTTCCGGGAATGTTCGTGAAAGGGATATTTTTGGAAAGTAAAGAAAAGGCTACAACTTTGGAGCCCTCCCGCCTGGACCTCCAATACCGGTTAACGGATCGTTCAAGATTAACGGCTGTTTGGTATCATTATTATTATTATTATTTTTATTATTTATAAAATAAATTATAAGAACTGGCATAAAATATTCTAATTTTTATTATTTAAAAATATTTTAAATAACAATAATAAATATTAATTTTGCTAAGTTTAAAATAAAAAACTTATACCTCACCAATACAATTTTTCTGGTGCTACGACTATCATTCTTATTATTTTGAAAAAGACCATAATTAGTCATCATTGTCTATACCATAACGACTACGATGTTGCTACGACAACCATTATAATCTTTGCCACCATCTGCACATATTGTCGCCCCCCCTAAAGCTTAGAGGGGACAATTGGATCGAGTCAAGTCAGATATGATCGAGTTAAATGTAGATTAGACCAAAATTTTATCAACCCAAAACGATCTATTTATTAAATAGATCAAAATTTTAAATCTAAATCCGACCTATCTATTAAAAAGATAATCCGATCCAGTCCACATAACTCATTTATTAAATAAATCAAGTCAGGTTAAACGAATTAGATAGGTTTTTAACTGATTAAATAGATTTAAATAAATTAAACATGTTAAGCGGGTTGAGTTAAACAGGTTATAAACAGATTGAGCGGGTTTTAAACTGGTTAAACATATTTTAAACAGGTTAGATGGATCGGATTATGACCTGACCCAATTATTAAATAAGTTAAATAGGTCAAAAGTTTAAACATGAACCCAACCCAATTAATAAATAAGTTTAGACGAATTAGTCCATTTATAATTTAAACCTATTTATATTAAACCCAAACTTGCTTAAAACAGATTGTTCGCAAATCAAGTTGACGGCTCAAATCATAAATTGTCGTCTCTACTAGAGCCTCCACTGTATTACCATCATCATCATTGCCATCATACCCACATTATTGATGCCATGCATCATCAATAATGTGGATATGAAAATACACAAGTTGGTATGCCTCCTCTAGACTAAAGATACGCGTCGTCATCAGCTCCTTTTTGATGTCGTCCCTCAGCCCGGATTGGTACCAAGTTAGGGACTATCGCTCCGTCTCTATGAGGTTGCTGCGAATCATCAACTCATGGAATCGGACGGTGTACTTTTCTACAGAAGAGCTTTCTTGTTGATGCTTCAGTAGTTCTTCGAAAAGGAACTTCTTGTAATCGAGGGAAAGAAACTTCTTCTTTCTACATCGCCGCGTCACCAACATTCATCTCCACTATTAACACCATCACTATAGCATTGATTATCTTTACCATCACTATCATCATGTAGGCCATGGAGATCATATTTATAAAATAATTGATTACATCAAATATATTTTATATTTAAAAATAAAAAATAAAAAAATGGATTTCTTTTGAAAAATAAAAAAATAAAGTAAGACCAGACAGAACTGAAAAATTATATTTGTTTTGAACAGATTGGATTTGTCAGTATCGCTGGTCTAGGTTAGTCGACTTGAACCTGCGGTCGTAAAGTTTTATGTCCCTCTCTACGTTCCTGCCGTTAGCTTGCAATTGACGTGCAAGGTCTACCGACATGGGTAGTTCGAATACGTGCCAGCCGTAAGATTCGGCGAGATTAGTCTCAGGTGTCCATAGATTTCCACGGACGATCATGGCCGTCTACCTTGGATCTCCAACATAAATCTGATCACAATATTCGAATCTTGATCAATAGGTGGCGCGAAGGCTACTACATGCCCAGTACGCGTGGCGCGATATCACCGCGCGAGGGTTTTTTTTAAGGCGACATAGATCGAGAGGGATGGGAGACATGGGAGGTTCGAGGACGCCGTAACTAGCGGTCCACATTAGTCGGCGAGATCCGTGGCATATGTATTCCATTCCTTAGAGGCTGTCGAGATGGCACGTGTCAGTCCCGCACCTTCGCGCGGATCTCCCGGGGTCGCGGTCGCGTGACCGACCACCGGGGCTAGCCAACCGCCACCGCCCTTCTTACCTGTTCACCATCCAGAATTACGCTGGATGGACTGAACGATGCGGTGATCGGACCAGGAGGATAGAATATTCCATCTATACCTAGTCTCTTTTGGGACCCATGATATAAAACGGCATTAAAATCCGGGCACCGGCCATGGAATTCAAAGCCAAAGAATTCAATCCCTGCTTAATATTTAAATCCGGCACACGTGAATGCCACTGTACACTCAAAATCTTGCCGTTGAATCGAAATTGGATGATGATAGAGAGGCCAGCTACTGTCACCGCCTCGCGAGAAATGCAAAAATATTTCGAGGGACGAATGACGGTGCCGACAAAGCGAAGCGACGTGGAGGCATTCCCATATTGGAAAAGAAAAGACAAGGGGGTAGGTCCATTTTTATGCAAGGAGACCAAGGGTTGCTTCATGGGGAAGAAGTTGACGATGCCACGTAATTTTTTTGTGGGACCGCCCTTATCCTTGTATCTTGAAATTTCTTAGCAACGACGATGTGGATGCAGGAGATGTGGTTTAGGTGTATTCAAGACCAGAATTGCAATTTGGGCGCCTCGTGTCACTCTAGGTTAGCTATAGATAGCTTCAAATTTACGGCAAAGCAGTAGAAGTGCCACGAGACGTCGTGGACTTAATTTTCTAATCGTAGTGTAGAGGTGACATAGGGAATGTTTTATCCATGTTAGATATGCTGATTTCGAAAATACTTTGAGGTATTTTGAGCTCCATAGTGTAGAGAGACTCATAGTTGCGTTCGCTCTTTGCTCCGAGATATCTGAGCAATGGTGAGAGATGAAGAGATCTTTCAGGCCAAACATGTATTTCATGAAGCTAATGGGGTTGCAGATTGGGTGGCTGCTTATGTAGCCAGTCACTTCAGTAGTTTCTTGTGGGTTGGTGATGGGAAGTTGCCCCTGACACTTTACGGTATTTTGTTTTTTGATTTTATTGGGTGCATCCGTAATCGTCAGGTATGATCCACCCACCTTAGGAAAAAAAAATAATAATAATTTGAGGCATTAGGTCATCACTCTAAACTAGGCCAAGGAGTCAAAAAGAAAAAAACATGATATAAGCCATAATCATTGCATAAAAAAAAATACTGGGTAATAAAAATTCATTAGGCAACTAATGAAGTCGGTTTAGCATTTACATAATGAAAGCCGTGAAAGTTTATTTGGACTAGAGCTGTTGATGTTTCTTTTTTCTTGTACCATTTTTTTTCTTTTGATTTGGTTGGCTGTATCTATTTGAGAGTTTTATGAAATGCTGATTTTATCAAAAAAAAAAAAAAACGTTTAGGTAGTAAAAGGCTATGCTTACGGGGCAGATGCACTGTACCAAGTGATAGATGATTGGAATATAGGAAGTAGTGAAAGTTTAATATTCTTGCCACCAAGGTAGTAGCCTGGTGGTAAGGGGGCGATAATTCCGCCCAAGTTGCCCGGGTTCGAAACGCACGGGCGTCGATTAAATTAGGGGACCGGATGCCCCACGCTCGGCTGGCTTGTTGGCGGTTATGCTTTCCTTCCACTTGTACCAAGGTGGCACTGGGGTGACGTACCCACACGTGAGGCGGTGAACCCAGTGGGGTGAGCCCACGGGTCGGGGAAGGCACGCGAAACCTGCGACCTGTATCGAACATTCCCTAGTGGAAGGGGGGCTCAGTAATGGGGCTGCTACGCGGGTGGGCTGGTCCCTCCCCCTCCCCTCCTATTCTTTTACCAAAAAAAAAGTTTAATATTCTTGGTCAAGCCCACGCCAAAATTTGCTTTGGTCTTTGATTGGATTGCAAGGAGTCCTATTTTTATATTTTTTGGTTACAAGGAGTGATATAACTACTACAATCAAAGGAAAGAAACACTTGCAGCATATGCACAAGGAGGATGCTCCAAACGAGGAGAAAAATTCTCGTCCAAAATGATGTGTTGTGGGAATAAAGGATCCGAATTTAGTCCCACATCGACTAAATAGCGGAGAGATCTGTTCCTTATATGGAGGGGAGCAACCCCTTTCTCTTCAGAGGGTCCTTTTAAGAAAGGACAAAGCCGTTTGTGAGGAAAATATTGCCCATTAAGAGCTACACACAACATGCATTGCGAGATACGTACGTACTTCCCAAAGCGGACAATACCTCTGAAAAGAAGCAATCACCTCTGCTGTCTGAGACCGATGGAGATGAGGTCGGAGAGCGGCATACCCCCCATAGCGCTAAACGCGCGGGCCGAAGGCCGACCTTCCTTGATCTCATCAATAGTGAGGTCGGAGGGCGGAAAATCCTCCCGTAGCGTTCGACGCGTGGGCCGGAGCCCGATCTCCCTTGACCTCAACACTATGCTTGTTGAGAAGAACTGGCAAGATAGTCTGCTATCTCGAAGAGCATAAGTACAGTCACGTACCAAAAGGCCAGTCGGGCTAATCGAATTTAATCCCCGTACAACTCGCTTGAGTTTTCAATTTTTGAACTGAGGCCCATTCCAATGGCCTGAAACTAACTTGGGCCAAATCCTTTCACCGCCAAGCCGAATTGTTGGATTTTGGGCCAACATGGTCTGTAGTCACCCATGGTTTGCCGTCGCTCTCCTATATTTTACCCTCCATGAAAACTCTTCCTATTCCTCTATCCTCTTTGAGATCAGATGCTCACCAATTTTGTGCATGGATGGGAGAGGTCCAATCCATGTAATGTGGCCATCATCAGTGATCATGCAGAAAAGACCAGCTAGAAGGTATTATTATGGATTATCAAATATTCCCTTCATTTAAGCCCTGATGTCCTCGGCAGACTAAAAATTCAAATCTATTCAAATCTACTCACAAACATTACGATCGGCTTGTGGTTAGCCCTAATGGGCTCGTGCTACAGTTTCTCTTAGCAAAAATCTACTTAGTACTTAATAGATATGGAACTAAACGTATACTCTCGTGAATCCTCGCACTTGCGTTGCCCAGAGCTATACAATAACATGCTATTTTGCATTTCATTGACAGTTGCAATATATGAGTTAGATCTCTAGTAAATAGAAATAATTTTACATTGTTTCCTTCAGTCGCAATGTATAAATTGGCTTTGCTTTTATTCCTTTTGGCAGAGTGGATTGGCTCCCAATCCTCAGGGGTTTCAGGGCCCCTTACATCAGAGTTGCTTGTCAAGGGTTTGGATTTGAGTGATGTCCCACCAGCGGAGGAAGATGAGTAGACACAAAGCCAGCATCAGGTTGTATTGAAGATGTTCATATAGTCTCTTGCAAAGGGGAACTGTGCAGGTGCAACATCTTTACGAGGAGACTATACAATTCATTTGACTTCAATTGTATACTTAATATGAATGCTTTGGGCATGAAAAGAAAATGCTCCTGTTTTCGTTTTGTTGTAAATCCTCTGCTGTTGCAGAAAAAGCTGCTTCCACTCTTTCTTGGTATCCCTTTTGGACTTGTTTGGAAGCTGAAATAGTTTTGCTTCCATGGGAGATCCAGACAGCAGCACACAGAAGGATAATTTGAAGATTTCTGGTAATATTCCAGTGGGTTTAGTGAAACTTCGAGGGAAGTAAAATTGGACTAGGACCCTATATTTTCTAGGAGTGGCAATTGTTGGTTAGATCGGATTAGATATGGGTCGGATCAGATCTAGTCGCATCAAAATATTGTCAATCCGAATCCCATATGTTGATTAAATAGGTGATCCGATCCACGTAAATCATTTATTAAATAAATCAAGTAAGGTTAAACTGATTTTTAATTGGATAGATGGATTTAAACAGGTTAAACATGCTAAGTAGATCGAGTTAAATAAGTCAGAAACAGGTTAAACAAGTTTCAAACAAGATAAACAGATTTTATATAGGTTAAATAAGTTGGATGATGACCCGGCCTACTTATTAAACGAATCAGAATGGGTTAAACGGGTCAACAGTTTAAAACTAAATCCAACCTATTTAATAAGCAAGTCTAGACGAATTGATCCCTTTATGACCGCAATATGTTTATGTCAAATCCAAACATGCAGATCATTTGTGGGTCAAATTGATGGGTTGGATCATCAGTCGCCAACCTTAATATTTTTCAGAAATTTTGAACCAGTATCATGCTTTTGTTGAACATTATCTAGCAGATGGCATCATCTTTTTTGGCTGGGTGGCACAATTGGTAGGAAAATACTTTTTTTTTTGTACTTCGGCGGCTCACACCCTTCAAGTGTGAATACAGCCGACAAAATTCGAAAACAACAAAGTAGAAAAGGAACTCGGCACTGTGTCATGCTCTCTCCAAGCAAAACCTTCAGAAGGGTACACCGCATAGGAAGCAATCCAATCAGCAGCACCATTTGCCTCCCTAAAAACATGTGTGGCCTGATGAGTACTACACGCCTGCAGTAGTCTGCGAATGTCAAGTAGTAGCGGCCTGCCCTTGCCTGCACAACCCCGACCTCGGATCCAATCAATGATTGTCGCCGAGTCGCCCTCTAGAATAAGCCGGTCCACTCCTAAACTCCGTCGGGCATAGGAGATGCTCTCCCAGGCGGCTCTGAGCTTTGCACATACCACCGAGGAATCGAAGATCTGATGACCCCCCGCCGCCACAAACCTGGAGTCATGGTCTCTGATGATAAAACCTGCACCTCCGCAATGCCTGTCCTCGACCACACTGCCATCAAAGTTCACCTTCAGAAAGCTAGAGGGTGGGGGCACCCGGAATACGGAGACATATCTGGACGCTACAATAGCAGAAAGGGGGCCTCAGATATCCCTAGCCAACCTGGTAGGTGAAATCTCAGCAGTGCTAATAAACTCCTCCGCATGCGATAATGCTCTGGCCGCCACCGCCTCGGAGGCGAGCTGCTATCGTCAAAGACTCTTGTATTCCTCTCCAGCCAAGAATGGTAAGACAGGTAGGCAATGCGAGTCCCTCTCTCCTCCGACCCAAACCCTGTCACTGAGCCCACCAGAAACTACAGGAACTCCTCAATGGATGACCACCTCTGCCCCTGATCAAACTAGAATCCCGCACACCTCCAGATCTGACAAGCCCGCGGGCACTCGACTAGCACATGGTAGATGGACTCCTCTGCCCCCTTGCATACTCCACAATCTGCAGCTATCCTCACACCCCGTCTCGCCAGGATACTCCTAGTGGGTAAGCAACCCCAGTCTACCTTACACACGAAGAGTGCGATGCAGGGGTGAACACGAAATCTCCAAGGCACCGATCCCCCTCTCATCCTCAAAATGTCACAGGAGCTCACTACCGTCCGCCCAGACTGGCTCCATACCCTCATGTCCGCTACTGCCTCCATCGAAACCAGCAAGGACAATACCCGCTCAGCAAGCTGCACATCAAACACCCGCCTGACCAGATTTGCATCCTATCTCTGCTCCCCCCGAATAAACAAATCACTAACCGTGCGACCCTCCAACCACCCATGGTCAATCAATGTGGGCTAGTCCTGCAGTGTGCTCACCGATAGCCAGTTGTCCTCCAATATACTAATGGTCCGACCATCCCTAATCTTCCATCTGATCGTCGGAAGCACCCTCGAGGCATGTGCACATATCTCTCTCCAAATGAATGAGCCCCTCGTTCAGCTCGAAAAGCAGCTGAGGTAGTGGGATCCCCATACTTCGCCCTCAGTACAGAGGCCTAGAGGCTCCCCGACTCCAGTAGAAACCTAGTTGCCAATGCCTCCCTGCGCTCAAGTAGAGAGTGGACTCCCAGCCCCCCGGCTGGTTGGTTGACAAATGACCTCCCATGCCAGTAGGTGAACAGGAAAATACTTTGGAGTATCTATTATACACATGAAAAGTTTGTTGAAAAGATTGAGGATTCTCTCAGTGTGCAGGGTGTGTGAGGTCGCGGAGACGGTGGACCATGCACTATTTCAGTGCACATGGGCAAAGGAGACATGGTACATTTAGTAGGGTTGCTGCAAGAGGGTTGGTCCTAGGGGGACTAGTTCTTAGGGACGATCTACCGGTGGTTGGCCAACTCTCTGGCATGCCAAGAGGTGGTTAGAGCAACTTGCACAGCATACTAGATCTGGCTGGCAAGAAATGCTCGTACTTTCGGTGAGCATAGAATGTCGCCAAGGCTTGTGGCGGAGAGTGCCCAGGCGCAGGCGGCAGAGATTAGTCATGCGTCTTTCTTAGACGGGCCTTTAACAGCTCGAAACATCTGGGGTTCTCACTCTGCCTCGGCAGCATCCTGCACGGTGTTTTTCACCTGGGAGCCCCCACCCTCTAGCTTCCTCAAAGTCAATTTTAATGGGTCGGTACTGAATGAAGGTATGAAGGGTGGAGCGGGTTTCGTCATCAAAAATCCGAACTCCATGGTTATGGCTGCGGAAGGCTGTCAGTTATTCGATTGCACGATTTTTGGTGCGGAGCTGAGGGCGGCCTGGGCAAGTCTTCGACATGCTCAGCGGGTCCTATCAGCCAGTTCAGTCATTTTAGAGGGCGACTCGGCCACCGTCATCAGTTGGATCCAGGAGGGTCCGAGGGTCACTGCCGGTGACCACCCTTTGCTTCGTGACATCTGCATAATGATGAGGAGGAGCATTTTCCAGGTTAAGTATGTGTTCAGAGAAGCTAATGGGGCTACAGACTGAGTGGCCGCCTACATGGCCAACCATGCCGGCAACACCGTGTGGATAAGGGATGAGGAGCTGTCTCGGGAGCTCCATGATATTTTGTTTTTTATTGGGGGTATTCGTGTATGTGTTTTCCATGGATGCTGATTTGGTAATTTGGTAATCAACTAAACCCCTTTATTTGGCATTGAAGTTTTCCAATTTGCACCAATCCTTTATGATACACAGTAAGAGAACTGTTGTTCATGCAAGAACTCCTAGCATTACTAATCGGTAATAGCAAATGAGTCAGGAGGGAAGAAAATAGAATGGAAGCAGCACCAGCGTTTATAAAAAAAAAATGGGAATATGAAAATGATAATATTTTATAAAAATCCTACATCATGAACTAACGTGTCATTTCTTCTTTCTTCTTTTCTCACCTTTATCTTCTCTTAGAGGTTGAGAATGTTCATCTCTACTACTATCATGAAAAATTTTAATTCAATAGTTAACTCCGAAATCAAATTGACAACTAATGAACGTACTTATCGAGTCATTTAAACGATGAATAAATTCTTTAATAAAATGGGAGATGAAAATCGAGTGCAAATTACTCATACAACGCAAAATCCTTCAGGAAATCACCAAATGTAAATCAGGTTAAAAATATTCTGAAAACCGGCTCGGGTCGAACCGGATAGTATCAGGGCAATTTAGTCATTTTCGGACAATTCGGGGCATTTTTATTTTTTAGGCTCCTTGGACCGCCGGTCCGGCGTGTTCCAGACGGGATAAATTAGAAGTCGCGCAGGGACGGAGCACAGAGAGCTGTTTGTGAGCACCTTCTCTTCCGTTATGAGATTGGCGACGAACTCCAAGAGATCTCGGTGAGCAACTCCGAAGTCCTCTCGTCTCCAGATGGATCGAGTCCAGGTTATCCCTCTACCAATCTCTTCAGTTACTCCTCTCCAGTTAATGGATTCCATGCACCGATTAGATCTCCAGAAGTTGGGCACAACCAATTTATGCCCACCATCTCGAATCGATTAGCTCTGCTAGGGTTTTGTCGACGTGATTTAACCGGATCTGGAATTTTGATTCGATTATCAGAAACTTTTTCTCCGAGATATGGGCGGAATTCTGGTTCTTGATTCCTGGATCTAGTATCATAGAATGATCAGGATCCAAATATCTCATTCATTGTGTAATCTTTCAGTGGTAGAATTAGATTCTTGAGTTTTTTAATGTGAACCAAGCGATTCTTGGTTAGCATTTTTTTTTTTTTTTTGTATGAGCTGTGTGCGATTTTTGTTGCAGCCTCCAGGG
This sequence comes from Phoenix dactylifera, assembly GCF_009389715.1. Lineage (NCBI taxonomy): Eukaryota > Viridiplantae > Streptophyta > Magnoliopsida > Arecales > Arecaceae > Phoenix > Phoenix dactylifera. The sequence continues at coordinate 7,658,889 of NC_052404.1, read as the reverse complement.
GAAAACTATGCCAATCCAAAGACGTGTTTTTTCCATGTTCTCTTCAAGGTTTGTTGTTTCGCCAGGATCTCCTATCTGTTTATATTGGTGTTTTTTTTTTTTAAAGTCAGTTTCTAATTTGGCGTCTTTTGATGTTGATAGGCTGCAGCATTGGCGTTCTATATACTCTCAGCTCTTTTCATTGATAGTTTTGTGATCATTTTCGTCGTTACTGTTCTTCTTGCTGCTCTTGATTTTTGGGTTGTCAAGAATGTCAGTGGACGGATATTGGTTGGGCTGAGATGGTGGAATGAGATAAATGAGCAAGGAGAGAGTGTGTGGAAGTTCGAATGCTTGGATCAAGAGGTTCATAATTTTATATTGGCACAAGTTTGGATTAGAAGTTGTTTGATAGGTATATTTTCTTCTGTGTTGACTTAAAGTTCCACGCGTCTCATGCTTTTATCTTTCCTATTTGTTCAGTCTCTTGCTCGCATGAATAAGAAGGATTCGTGGCTCTTTTGGTGGACGCTTTATCTCACGGTAAGTTATTTTGAGGAATATTGATTCATAATAAATCTTGTGTTTATTATTTCAAATGGTTTACATATGTAGTTAGAAAGAACAATGGTTACCCTGATGCATAAGCATTACTTTTATGGAGTTACTAGTTGTCATATTCCCATACGGGAATTGTCACTTCTCACAAGTTATTAAGTGGATTCATAAGAACTTGGAAATTTGGCAATTGAAATGCAGTATAAGAATGTTTGTTACCAGCATTATTAGAATTAGGCATGGATATGTTGAACATGTATATAGATGTATATGTACACATGCACATTATTTATGTATATATATGTGTATTTATGTGTGTGTGTGTGTATTAGTGTGTGTGTGTGTGTATGTAGATTATGTATATCCATGTACATATATGCATGTATATGCTTTATATGAATGCACCAATAATTTCTGTCAAGACGCGATAAGAGCTCTTAGTTATCAAATCAATCCTGGCCATCTAGACAATCATACGAGATATGTTTAAAATTCCACTGGCCATGGAAATAGTCTCCTGGTTTATCTTCATGACTCTTCACATTCTCCAATTCAAGGCTTGAGTGCAATTCTTGATGGATCCCAACCACTCAACTCAACTAAGCTTCAACTCTACCAATTCAGTTAAACAGGGACATGCTGCTTGTACCCTTTTTGAATGCTTTTAACAGGGCTTTATCCCCTCCTCTTTCACCAAAAAAACAGTGATTGGTTCAGATTGGTGCTGTCTGTTGATAAGATTTGTTGGCTGCAACGCACTGTATGCCAAAGAATTTTGTTCTGATCGATTCCTTGGCAAAAGATTGGACACTAAAAGGATGCCCTAACCCTTGGGGGCTAGAGAGTAAACGACCATGGACTCAGCCATGGATTGATGTATGTGGTCCAACTTGGACACAACCAGTAAGATCTACTGTGGGTAGAAGCCCAGAATTGAGATTTAACAGTCTGGCAAATCTCATAAAATTGAATCTGAGTTAGTAGAACCTAAATAGACCCTTTTCGAGCGAAAAATTACTAATAGAAAATGTCTGAACCTTGCTCAATAAAATTCAAATAGGAGTTCAACTAACAACAACCCACCGACCAAAATGGGAAAAAAAAACTCTTTACATAAAATAAATATGTACATAATGTTATAGTGCAGTAGTACATATTACAACATTTGGTGTCACTTGTGGACCTTTGGTCTTAAGGCTTCTCATTAACCCTAATGTTTGTATAAGAAGCCTTACTTGGGGTGTTTGTGTGTGTGCGCATGTCTGTGTCTAGTCTAATAGATATCCTTCCAAATCTTAGAGTCCACCATGTATAGATAGACCTAGCCTCAAGTACAAACATGTTTTCATTTCAAATGGGCCTAAATTGCATTCTAAATAGCTGATCTTGTTAGAAGACAAGGGAACATAATATTCACTATCCAAGTATCAACTTTGGATCTCTTAAAGTCTGTTGATGTAGTAAGCTGCTGTGGAGATCTGTGTTGGCATCATCATCATAGCTGATCTTGTTAGAAGACAACCTAAGAAAACAATTTGTATGACATGTGATGAAAAATTCAATAATACTTTTTATTGTTGTTTTATAATGAAAAGAAGTGCAACAATTTTCTATTTTTGGATAAGCCCTAGAATTCTTTTATTTTGCCTTTTTTTAGGTTTTTGTTTTACGTGCATTTGCACCTGCATTTTTTACTAGTACATATATATCTTATATATATATGTAAGTACTTATTTACACACATTTATCATTTATGATTGATTTTAAATTGTTAACTCTTTTTCAAGGTGTTAACATAAAGTGTGCAGTCCAACTATATATATATGTGTGTGTGTGTGTGTGTGTGTGTGTGTGTGTGTGTGTGTGTGTGTGTGTGTGTGTGTGTATGTATATATGTATGTATGTGGTGTGTATGTGTGTGTGTGTATGTATGTGTGTGTGTATGTATGTATGTATGTTTGTATGCATGCATGCATGCATGTTGTATGTCTTGAACAATGAATAAAGACACGTACATGCGCGCGCACACACACAGATGTATTAATGTGCATGTCTGCTAATTGATGCATACTTGCATACATGATTTTCTGCACGCGAGATTATAGAAATTTATTTAGAGAATTATATGCGCGCGCGCATGCGTGCACGTGTCTCTATTCATTGTTCAAGACATACTTGCATGTGTGATTAGACACGCAAAACACAGATGTATTAATGTAGATGTCTGCTAATTGATGCATACCTGCATACATGATTTCGTGCAAGGTATGCTGTACTGGGCGGTACGGGGAGCGTCGTACCGTGCCGGTTCCATACTAGTATCCGATATGGGTGGCGTTCGGATACTCGGCACGCTAAAAAAATTATGTATCGTACCAAAACTGTGCTAGTGTGGCACCGGTACGGGATCTGGTACCGAGATAGCGAATCTTGATTTCGTGCATGTGAGGTTATAGAAATTTTATTTAGAAAAACTTATATGAGAGGAAGGCTAAAAGCTATAGCGTTTAATAATTTATCCAGTGTCAAACACCAAAATGGCACATCATACTCTCTGTCAGTACAAAATTTATCATCTGCAATGCAATCAAATCTCGTCCTTGTCTGCTTGCATCTTGTTATATATACTATATGAAATTATGAATGTTAAGTCCATATTTGCCATATCAAGATACTCTTTTATAATATCCTCAAGCTTAAAAAGGAAAAAAGAGCCTATATCTGCTATTCATCCATCTAATACTGCTGTAGATCTATTGTGGACCTATTGAAGTGCTTATGCACCTCACTTTACACAAGTCTGATATCATATGGACCTTTTAGTCTAAATGGTGTGCACAAACACCACTCTTTATCACCAAAAGACAATCCAAACTCAAGCCATTAGTAGGATTTGTTGACCCATCTTCCATATCATCGAAATCCTTTCATCAGTTTCTAACCATGCAACCGACATGTACTGTTCTGTTGGATTTTGTTGTTATCCTGAGGCAAAAGGGATGCTTTTTACATGATTCTTTTTTCCATTCCCCTTCTGGATATTTCTTATTACAACCATCAATCGCTCAAGCAACCACAGCATGCATCTTTTATCACTTAAAGGAAGAAGATCTGCCCTTTAACCAAAAGATCGATGGTGAGTGCTGGTGTAACATGCTGCATTATCTAGTCTAATAAAGCATTGCATATTAGAATTAAACATGCAAGGAGCAAAGATATAATTCTCGCATTTTCTTCTTCTTTTTTTGATTGCTTAGGAAGCACTACTTTGACATACGTATCCTAAATTGCCTACGAACATTGGTTGTTTTGTTGTACACATTAGATGTTTCAATGAACCTATGAGACTCTACTTGCTATTATTTAGTTTAGTAATTTCTGACCCAGACCTGCCAGGCTGCTCAAACCAGCCTAAAATAATAGGATTTAAATGAGGACTTTTCATAATTGGGTGAGGTATGGGTTGGCTATGTCTAATTCATATGTAAATGGGTTGTCTTTGGATTTTGGCCCCTGATGGACGGTCTTTGGACAAACTTTCAAAGCTTAACTCTGGGCGCCTAGGACAGTGGTACTAGGGAGGTGGGCTTACGACGACTAAGAAGATCATATGCTTCATGCTTAAGAGAAAGAACAACAATATCGATCAGAAAAGTGGACCATACAGCATGTTCATGTTGGATGCCTCATCCTAGATCTCTTATTTCCCTTATTTCCATTTTCATTTTTTAAGGTTTATGACTGAAGTGAAAAGCTAGAAGGTTTGGCTGATTTGGTAGTTGTCGACATAATGTTGTGTGGCTAATTCTTTTACTTATTGTGCAAGATATCCTATTGTTATTTTTCTGTAATCTCTTGTATCAATCTAAAGCATGCATTTCCCCACTTTTTTTCATTTTTCTTTCTTACCTTCACTGTCACCCATCACAAATTCATCATTTTCCAACAACACTGCCATGGCAATGAAAAAGATGCATGTAGTATATATTCATTACGGGTAACTTAACTTTATCAGGACATTTTATGATTGGTTCTGAGAGAGGGTGCTTCTTATTGATGCAGGCTGTTGCATGGATTTTCCTTGGGATATTCTCACTTATAAGGTTTCAAGCAGATTATCTACTCGTTATTGGAGTTTGTTTGAGCCTCAGCATTGCAAACATTGTTGGCTTCACAAAATGCCGTAAAGGTTGTTGTTCAATCTAATGCTATCTCTGACTCTTTTGAACTTTTTTTACATTTGATGATCCAAACTTCTCTGCTAGCCTGTGCATCATTTTTTTTCCTTTTTTTAGGGTGGTGGGGTGGGGGAGGGACTGGGTTAGTCTGGCATAACTTTGCCTATGCTGTATAGTCAGCATTTAACATTACCCAGAGATTTAGGAGCTGAGCAAAGTGCATTGTGCTATTAGTTCTAAGCTGTAATTAGAATGATGTTAGATTGTTACTCTATTAGCTAAATATCTGATTATAGCTACATTTGTTGATGGTAGTGTATGACCCTATGGACAAGGCAAAGACTTAGACATTCGTCTCCTAGCATAAAGGAGCTCAGTCCTTCCAATCGTTGGGGAGTATATGAATAACAGTCATTCTTCAACATTTGTATCTAAGGTCTGGATGGTTCTAAGATGTTTAACATGGTTAGGTGTGTTTGGGTTCAAATGAATGCAACCTTCTAGATGTCCTTCTTCAGACCAACATCCATTAATCCAATGCATTTTCGGAAATATGGATCTCTTGTACCCCACCATGATTTTCTTCCTAGTAATGTCTATTCTCAAGAAGTATTTAGTTTTGGACATTGGATGATAATTCTGTTATGGTGACATGTGAAAATGAAGAACTTTTTATTGATGATTTTTTGTTATTTCACCGGTGGTAAGCTTTCAGTAGGGTCTGATTTTATTTTAGATGGTTCAGGTACATGCAGTGGTTAAATTTGAACTTCCTATGTTAATGGGTTTGGTCAAAGTCTTGGTCCACTGCAGACCGACCAATCCCTAGGCCTGTCATGAATAGTTTGTCTGAATTTGATCTTGGGCGACCATTGCAATGTTGAATGGAGGTTTTTTCTGATTTCAAAGTATTATGAGGTATATCAAATGGTCAAGGTGTCAATATCAGGTTAGAAGTAAGTGAAAAGATGGGTACGCACCATCACATAGGTTAACCAAGTTAGAATCAATTCTATACGTCTACAGGGATGCCCATGCCGTGGGCATGTGTGTTCCATTTCTTTTCTTCTTTTTCCTTTTTCTTGACCAAAAGGGTACATGCAGTCCTGGCTAGAAACAAAAGAATCTGGTGGGCTTTTCCTTAATGTTGTTACTGGATGAGAAAAGGTTGCTATCGTTGGATACAGTGATGACCAGATCTGAATTCGGTAGAGCAATCCAGTGTCATAGTTCGACAGTTAGACTATAGTCGAGCAACTGTTCAAGTTGGGCTGCTGCAAGTGGAAGGAATGCTAACAATACTTCCTAGATGATGCATTGAATTTTTGTTGGTGTAATGCCTTCTTGTTTATGATCAATAATCTATAATATTATAGATAAAGAATAAGAAATTACAAAACTTAAAAAAATTTACTTATCTTGGTAAGACACGATGGAAAATGTCCTAGAGAAAAGTTACTATCCAGAACTGAAACTGTGTCTGATCTTCCAGTTGTGCTTTTCCAAAAATCTGCCTCCATGTGATTTTTGTCCAATATAATTTGCAGTGATTCGAAGATCCAGCACATATGCTTTCTGGAATTCGAGTTTTCTAATTTATTCCAATTTGTTAGTGCTTTTTTTTGTTTTCTTAATGATGTATAGTTATAATTTGCAATTGTATATAATAGTGTGCTCAGTTGTCCTGAATTTTTTCACTAGTTCTTTCTGGTTGGGAATTGCACCATTTGTTTCTATGCAGCAAGTACCTTCTGTAGGACTGATATATTTAATTTTCCTTGTCGGCTGCAGATGCCAAGAAACAGATCCAACAATTTGCTTCTCAGACAATTGCATCACATTTTAGTTCGACAATACAATCAGCTTTCAGCGTTGTGTGAGATCACATAGGAGTAATAGAGGGCACGGTATAAGATCATCATATTGAGAAAATTCTTGTATTTTGGTTACCATGTATTTTGATTCATGATGTGTTCGATCTCTGTGGGATATTAGCTTAGTGCATGCAATATGAATGTAGAGGACAACTAATGGTGCGATTTTGCAAGATCCATGACAAGCCAACTAATGGTTAGATCTTTGGTTCATAACCCATGCTTGATTTATGGGTCTAACTTTGGACATGAGTTGGATTCGAGACATATTTGTGCAAGCAATCTGCTTGCATTTTTTCACTAATTAAAGATTAACTATAAGTACAGATGGGAGCATATGGCAAGTGCATTGAGCAGGAGAATTTGCACATCTAGTTTTCGAGAATTGTTAGAAGAAGGTTGAAAATGATGATATCAACAATTAAAAAATAAAAAAGTAATGCAAATGAAGGGCTTTTAATCACGAGCAGCCTCGCCAACATCCCATAATCTTTACATAATGACCATTTTAGATGTAGTAAGATTAGGTTAAATTAGTATACTAATTCGATTTCTTAAGGTTCTGGATTTGGTTTCAATCATGAATGTCATGTCATTTACTAGCGACGGCCATGTCCTTCACTCGAAAGGGCTGTGATTAGGGGGTAGAAGAAGATGAAATCATTGTTCACTTAAATTTGGTGTTTAGATTTACTCTTGTAAATTTATCTGATTTTTCTGACCAAAACAATAGCTCATGGGACTGCCACGCCTAAATTTAAATCTGCATAAGTTTGTGGTGCTTAATTTCAGCCCTTTGAAGTCTCAACTCTATCCAACTATTTTCCCCAGTCATACAACAAAAAAGAGCAGCAAATATCGTTTTCATGATGGAACCATGCTCTCCCTATGGTCCATTTCTCATACCAACTTTGTCAATCCAATCCAATGGTATACAAAGATATGAACAGATCTCAAAAGATATGAAGCGTGCAAATATTGTTCACTGCAAATATAGTGGTGAGCTTACACCACTATCCTTTTGTGCTGTCTCTGGATGATTGTTCACTTCTTTTACTTAAAACATGGAACTCTATCATTAGCCTTCACTTGGCACCCTCATACCTCATTGACGTTTAATAACATGATCCACGAGTCCCTTTTTTTCCCCTTTTTTTTTCCTTTTTAGCTCAGCTTTCTACCTACCTTAATCGAATTGGAATGCCTTTCCTCGAATTCGCTATTGACACGTCTTCTGTAAGTAAACCAGTTTAGAAAGTGAGTTCAGTTCAGACATGGATGGTATTGAAACAAAATCCTACCAATGTCACTTGGAGATGATCTTTGCAATGGTGCAAGTTGACGCAGGCCAAATCCCTACATCTCCATGGATAAGCCACAGTTGGCAACACCTGTTTTGACTCTTCATCACCTTGAGGGTCCCAAAACATTAGCTCACAATTGCACTTCATGATGACCTTCGAACTGCGTTGAAGCCATCATGGATCAGTTTGAGCGAGCATGGACATATAAGATACGAACTTTGTTGTTTAATCAATTACGGGATGCATGACCTTAGTATTGATACTGGCACTAGCAATTGACACGAGGAATTGACTGTAAAATGGATACCAGGGAAGATAAAAATGATACATGGTAGGTACTGTGGCACGACATGTCATGGCGTCACCGGAGGTTGAGTATGCCCAAAATTAATTAGATGATTCCAAAGGAAGGTCCCATTGAAAAGGTATACCTAAATCATGACAGATGCCACTGCATCTAGACAATCTAAGAACTCGAACCTCTCAAGCTTCCTGTCCTCATTTCAACTTAGCATCCTTTTTGAATTCCATCCGATACATCGCCATCTTAGCTTTTTCATCTCCACTAAGGTTAGATTTGCAGCATAGATCATCATCTCATCATCCCCCTCATCAATTGCTGAATAACGCGAATCTGAATCGTGCCCTCTTGTTATCGAGAAAAAGGGGAATACATGTATAGAACCGGCGAACGACCAACGATGGCAGGGGCGGTGGCGGCTAAGAAGACGAAAGATTGCAAAGAGATCATCCATGTGGAACCACGCAATATTTTTCTTATCCATCCACCTCTTGGACTTTGGCACACTCACAAAAGACTAGAAATTAGCTCAGGAGACCCAAAGCCACAAGGAGCAAATCTACTAGGTCCAGACAAATCATCCAATGCCAATGAACTTACTCAATTAGTTGGGGGTCACTCTCATAGGACTCCTTTCCTAGACTTGACCACCTGACCTGCTCTCGGTGCCACATGGCGGCGCCTCGAGCGAACACATGGCTGCATGTAGGGGGCCAGAACAAAATTCTCACTTATGGCGGTTGCAGCTGACTAGGACATGCATGTTATTGAGTGAGGTTGAGTGTTGGGTTGGATAAAAATGGGGGTAGTGGGGAGTGAGAGGGATGGTTGCCCTTCCTCTATATCTCTATTTTTGCTTTCCTTCTCCATTGACACTGGCTGAAGAGCGATGGAATGGGAGGAAGGAGAGGGACACGGGGGAACACCTTGTTTATCATGGTACAATCATATAATTAAACTACTAAGCTTATGATAACCCCTGCCGAGTGGTGCCACAGCATTCTCCCTTTAAAAAACCCCTCATCTTGTTCTTTTTGGTACATAACCCCCTCATTTCGCTAAAGCAGTATGAATGCCCTATACTTGTAGGGTTGGAGAATGGTGAACCGGAGACCAAAAGAGCCACGTTTGGCTTCTGTGCAGGAGCAAACAAGGACAGCAGCTAACACGAGGACACACTTGGGTGTCATCTGCACAATTTTAATTTGGCAACTTGGCAGGCCGAGGCTGCGTTACTTTTTATTAGGATTTTCTATATCTCTCCTCTCAAAGCGGCCTAATAAATTTGAGGACCTAAGTCGAACTCACTAATAATGATAATAAATATATTTAAAAATTATTTGGGGATCTCAATATATTTATAGCTAAGATTTTTTGGAGCCTCAATACATTTATAGCTAAGAGTTTTTAGACTTAGGGCTCTCAATGCTGTATTTATAGCTAAGAATTTTTAGATTTAGAAGCCTCAATGCATTTACAGCTAAGAGTCTTTTGAGGCCTCAATGCATTTATAGCTAAGAGTTTTTAGGCTGAGGCCTTAGGCACTTCTGAGTTCTGTCGCCTAACGGTTGAGTCGGCTCCTCAATTCTTCTTTTTTTTTTCCTATAATCAATTCAAAAAAAATAAAAAATTCTTTCCTTCTTCTAATGGAACCTACCCTTAATTTACTTTGCGGATTTATAGATCGGCTTATTATTGTCAAAAATATTTACATAATAATCTCTATAAAATTTATTTCTATACGTAGTTAGTCGATCACTTAGTGGAACATCTCCAAAAATTAATTTGCATCAATCTAGGATTAAGCATAGCACTACTCCATAGATAAGATTTTATCTACAATTATGTGAAATAAAAATATCAAACCATCTTTAACATAATTAAGCTTGGTCCATTGCCAAATTTTGGCGCTGATTGGAGAACCCAATCTAATTAAATGCCACCGCCTCGTTAACGAAGATTAATAAATTGAAAACTAGAGACCGGCAATGGTAGATATATCCTCTAAACACTCAGGCATGCTTTTTCTCCTAAGATTTCACTTAAGAAAGTCTACATTAAAGACCTAAAGTTAAGAGGTTGTTCACTGAGGATATAAAGTTTACGGAAAGGCTACTATGAAATTAAAAAACGGTCTGAAAATCCTAATTTGTTTTTTGAAAGGAAAATAATCTTACACTTTATATTCTTAATTTGTTTTTTTTTTTTTTTTGGTTGAAACAAGCATATCATACATCACGAGCACGGATACACTCAATAGAATCGGCAAACAAAAGGTCCTGAAATGCACCAGGCATGTCATTCTCTCCAACTCATAGGTTGCTTCCTGAGTGACTTGCTACATATGCCGCCACCCAGTCTGTCGTCCCGTTAGCCTTACGATATACATGCATAGCCTGAAATGTAATATCCTTCCTCATCATTAACTAAGTATCACGGAACAAGGGGTGAACTCTTTTATCACTGCTCGGGCTCCGAATCATCCTCTAAGAGGATGGTGTTCTAAATTTGCTCTACGGACAATTCTAACCTATAAATCCCGTGGGCGGTGATGGTGGACCTCATTTTGGCGGCCGTACACGGAATAGTCGTATCTTAAGTTGCGTGCTCTCCCTGTGCAGCTTGCACACAGAAATCGTGTCGACTCACCGTCCGATTTTGGCCACTTCAGAAGGGAAGCTTTCATTGGTCAGCGTGGGAGAGAAATCTTGCACCTGCTCTTGGTGGTCCACTAATTTGGTAGTTCAGGTGAACCAGTTCATCACTCCATAGAGATGTGCCGGCTAGATTTAGCTAACAAATGGGCACCACAACAAAAATAGTCCTTTTTGTAATTCACATCCCAATAGGAATACCATAATTTGAGACCATAAGGTATTTCATATATATATATATATATATATATATATATATATATATAAGTAATCAATATTTCAAAATTTATAAACAGGATGCACCGCAATCCCGCCCCACAGGACATCTGATCGGGACTAAGCATGAAAATCTAGAGCATCATCAATAATACATTTATGGTAACAAAGTTCACATTATATTAGAGATAATAACTAACATAAATAAGTAGTGGATATCATTTTCTTTCTACAAGTAAGCATATGTCCTGCAAATGCACCTGTTGGCCTTTTCTTCTATGAGTATAAATTCCCTTTCAATCTAAGTTGAAGTTTTAGTGAGCAATGCCCATAAAGATGAGCCCCACCAATCAACCATGGGTAACAGAATAGATAATAAGACCCACTTGCATGATTAATGCCATGCGAATAGCTATTTCTAGAAGTATAAAGAATTCCAAATATACGAATCGTCTTACAGTTAGATTACACAAACAAATGAAAGATTCCAACTTCTAACTTCGTTCCCTATAGACCTAGGATGGCTTAATAAAACACCATAGCTCGTCCGTATGTAATTAAAGTTTGTACTCAGGCAAGAAATTCCTCAAATAGTCAAATTAGACTTGCTTTAGAATAAATTTTGGTTAAAATTGTAGCATTAGCTCTTAAAAATCTTTTATTATGTCAATGAGCATTTGCTATCACATTCCAATCTAGCTAAGGACAAATTGTGATTAGTAAGAGGGTGCAATGAAAAGGGAATATGGTGAGATTAGAGAAAAATCATAGTTGCATAACTGTAATATCATAGTTATTGCTGTCGTAGCACCGAAGTTATCACTTGCACATTGAACAGTTATGGATGTCATAGACTCTATGGAATGTTAGTCACATTTTTGAACTTAAACATGGTGACTTCAACATCTATTGACTTTTTTTTTTTTTGGGGTGGTAACATCCCTTTACTTCGAAATCTTTCAATCCCAAAGTCTTCCAAATTGGTTACTAAAACATGTAAGTTTGAATCCAAGCCCGGATATAACCAAAGAAAACTCCTATAGGTTTGAATAAGGATGCATTGTGGTCAAAAGTGGGACTCAGTGTTAGTCTAACTAGTGGAATTTGCAAGAGTAGATGCATAGGTATTAATCCAATGAATCCATGCCACGTTACTATTAGCGTTTGGAGGTCAAAAGACAGAAGGAAACGAAGAAATAAACAGCTAGCATCATCCGAACAGGAGATCGGGTCAAAGACGCTTCAGCTCGGAATAACCCACAACCTAAAAGTGGAGCAAGCCAAATAGGTTACCATCGCCCCCCAAGAAAACGAGGGGCTCAGTGTTTTTCTTTTTTTTTTGTGTGTGTAGAAACGGCTACTCATATCATATAGTTCTAACGTGTATAAATCCTGCCAAATCACGAAAAAGTAAGAAATACAGAGGAAAGGGATATCTGAAGCAGACGTCCAAAGAAAATTTCGGTGCTACCCTGTTCGTCTTCCTAAACACGTGTGCTGCCTGAAAGCCGCCCAACATCTGAGCCATCCTGTGAGTCTTCCGGATAAGGGGATGACCATCACCAAACCTATCCACCCCTCGGATCCAATCAATCACCATGGATGAGTCTCCTTTGAGGTACACCCGCTCGACACCAAGTACAAACCTCGCATAGGATATATTCTTTCAGGCTGCCCGCAGCTTGGTGTTTGGCGGAATTACCCACCACCCCGCGTGCTTCGCTTTCACACCGGCGCCCCTTCACTCGTGGTAATTTCGTCCAATACAGAATTAGTTACCTTTGGCTAAGTATAGGACTTTGTTTGTCCTCTATTTCACTAAAAAAAAAAAAAAAAGAAGCTTGGTTTGTCTTTACAACCACCAGTTCCCTCTACAGAGTACAGGAGAGGGGGGAGGGAGGGGGGATGCTTTTTCTAGAATGTTTAGACTTGGATGGAGCTGAACACTTGGTTTTAATTATTAATTTGGTGTTGCATTTTATTCGCTTTTAACACACTTTTCTACCATAACCAACTAAACCTTTGTCCCATTAGAAAAGAATGGAAAGGAGGGTCATTATTCGATCGATTTATTATAGATTAAAATAAGGGTATAATGATAGTTACTGGCGTGGCAAATCTACGATCGCTTATTTCTTTAATAACTTGATTTGGACTAACGAACTGTCGATGCGCATAAATTCTAATGAAGAATGATTGAAAGGACTTTATCCGTCATGTAACACGATTGGTCGAGCACTAAAGCATTCTTCTTCTTGCCGTATTAAGAGGTGAAAACTAGGTAAACCGATCAAGAAGAGAAAAAGTGTTTCAAAATATTGGTAAAATGGAAATCTTTTAGATTAGATTCTGTAAAACGTGTAAGCTTATAAGATTTCTTTTCTTTTTTTTTTTTATAGTATTAAGAGCAAATTAGACCAAAGTAGTCTAAGAGTAAAATAATAAATTTTAATAGAATGCATGTAAAAGTGTTTAAATGTATTGGTACAATAGGATTTAGAGTAATTTCTCCGAAATGTGTTGATAATTAACTTCAAGCAATAGTAAAGATATCTTATCCTACCGAGTAAATTTTTACTTATATACTTTTATAAAAAATATTAATAGTCAAAAATTGAATGCAGACGATAGCTATGTATATTATGCAATTGAATGATAACATAAATCGAGAAGGACAAATTAATAGGCAAGGTCCGAGAAATTTTAGATAAGGAGAAGTACTATAAATAGTATTGGTACGTACAACTCAAATATATATATATTCCACTCAAAACAATTAATCATAGAGAGGGGATGGTTCCTGTTAGGCTCTTTGCGGCGCCATATACCTCTCACGACTTTGTTATTTAAAAAGGCGCTTCCGAAGGAAAGAAGTTGTGCCCCTTCTTATAAGACACAATCTTTTCCGCTATTTAACCGATATGGGACTAAGTTTCTAGCCCCCTTTTATCTCCAAATAGTTTCCAATTGCTCTTCCATTCATTAGCACCACACATGAAACCTATCACATTGGGCGAAATTCTTGAATGAGATTTCTGAGTTCCTCAATCATTCATGGCGCTTCCTCTCTTCCCTTTATCAGACTAATAGATATTATAAAATATAAGCCTTCACTTGTTGTGCGGTCACGCACGGCTCTCTACATCCTCTATTGAGTGAACACGTGCATCTCACCATCCCACATATAGCCTTTTTTTTTTTTTTTTTTGGCTCAAGGAAGAAACCACTCTTCTATGGCCCACTGTCCTCGCATTGGACGGAATACCTACGCTTCATATGCTTTTAATCATAACGTTATTAGCCATTAACAATAGAATAGCATAGCCTTTAGCAACTTATGCCTCCTTAAGAGTTGTCCTCCACGCAGCTGATTTGTGTCGCATGCCTCCAACTGCTTCTTCTAGAGTGAAAGTGATTGTGTTCTTCCCTGCACCACCTGGAGTATTATAATCAAATTGTCGATCGATAGTAGCTAGAGAATCAAGTAAAGTAATGTAGCAAAGCACTGCTAAGTGGGTGCTTGATTTGGTGTTTAAGAAGTAATTATGAGTCGGCATCACAATAATGTTCCTTTTCAACAAAATATTTTTTGTAAAATTCTAGAAAAGTAGTTTTTGTATGTTTGGTTAACTATGAAAAACTAACACATTTCAGAGCGGCTTATATTTGGTTGAGTATTTATTTTCTGAAAAAGTTTTGTAAAATACTTGTTATATTTGTAAGCCTCTTCATCGCTTTGCTCCTCCTCACTCTCCGAAGCTTTTCAAACTTAGCAAACTGTTAAAAAAAATCTTTATCTCATTCTATCTAAAAGCTTAAGAGCATTTTTAGAAAAGAAAAATTCTCTAATTTTCAGCAAGTGAGAATTATATTTTTTCATACCTCATATGAGTTTTTCTTTCTCATGAAATATGTGGAAATTTTATTTCCATAAGAAAACTACTTTTCCATCTCTTTCATTTAAAAACTTCAACCAAATACAAGGTATTTCTTTATTTTTCTGTTGATTATACTTTCTCTCTTCTTTCTGCAATCCTGACAAGTCCTAAGAATAAGGAGGGCCTGCTTTGAGATTTATCGCTTTTTGTATATCATGAAATGATAATGTGTGGATACCTACCTTTTTTTTATGTGCAGCCAAAGAAAGAAAGAGAGAAGAAAAAAGATGGAACCTTTGTTTATGCCCTTTAAGGACAACATATTCAGTTTTTAATCCACGGTTGCAATGAGGGAGAATTCACTTGAATACTTAATAATTATGCGCAGAATATGCTCGGTCGCATGAAAATATAGCAGTCCGCCCATATTTGAAATGAGCATCACGTAGCTTAGGGTCCAGAAAGTTGGCTTTGTTCCAATGTGAGATAACTTTTCAATCAGACATGCATATCCTCATGCACTAATATTCAAGGGAATAAAGAAAGAGGAGGCCTTTGGCATACATATTGATAAGCATAATGCAATATTCTCTCTCTTATAATTATGTAGCTCTCATAAAACTAGTGAATTTTTAGCCTAATGCTTGCCCATAAGTGAACATGAATTATGTCATCATTCTTGGTTTACGCCGGATATTTTTTTCATACGAAGATGCAGAGATTATACCTTGCTAGGAGGATATTAATAAACATGTTGATATTTTTTGAGTCATTAACTAAAGCTAGCTAATATGTCCATAGTGTGGCCAATTCCTTTCCTTTCTGTTTAGTTTTTTTTCTCTTTCTCTTCAGATAATCAAGTGAAGCCACCCTGAGAATTGGATGCTGATGATCTGAATCAAGTTAGTACTTCTAAGTGTTCATATAAATTTAACAAACATATTTTAGTTGCCACAAGACTTGCTATTTTTTATATTCTTGAATGATTTTTTTTTCAAATAATTGATTATATCTATATAAAACTTAATTTAATTGGACCCATAATAAAGTTATTTTTCTAAGAATAACAACGCGAGTGCCATCAATCATGTCAATAGAATGACATAAGCTAATGTAACCTGATCAGCTACATGATTTGATATATAATGTACTAAATTATCTTAAAAAATTTACTCAAGAGTTCCTTTTGGTAATTAGCTCAACCGGACCCATAATAAAGTAATTTTTCTAAGAGTTCCGGCGAAGAGTGCCATCAATCATGTCAATAAAATCATACAAAGAATTAACTCTTTCAACCTGAACAGCTCCCTGATTTGATCTCTAATGTACTAAATTATCCTGACAAATTTACTCTCGGTGTTCTTTTGGATGCCACTACCCATTCCATCTTTGAATCTTTTGGTACGAGCGAGAGAAAAAAGAAAAGAAAAAGTCCCCTATCATGCTTATTTAGACACGCATCCATCCGTGCGTCCTCCTTTTTTTTCTTCTCTAATCTCATGTCCCCCACTTTTAATTAAACTAATGGCAAAGTGTACGAGGCCATCAAGCTCCAAGCCAAAGCAGAGAGAAAGCTCTCTCGCGCACACATCAACTCATCAATCCCATATTTTTCTAGTAGCCGACTTCTTCTTGGTGCCAACCCCACAAGAACTAATTAGCGTCTCCTTTGGTTCCTTTTTGGAAGTACATTGGTTTTGAAGCGTGGCGTTGGGCCCTCTTTATTTGACCCCAGAGGGAAGAGACCTTAGCTTGCTTGTTTGCAGAATTTTCCTTTCCGCAGCTCTCACTACTTTTTCTCCCTCATGACTCAGCTGACAGGAGTTTGGAGAGACATGGTCACACGGAGAGAAGACTTCAGGGCCAGCTTCATCATATTCCGCCACCACTAAAATATTTTCTTTTCAGAAAAGAATAGAGAGAGAGAGAGAGAGAGAGAGAGAGAGAGAGAGAGAGAGAGAGAGAGAGAGGGGGGGGGGGGGGCATCCAAGAATGTCACAATATGGATTATTAAAATCATGTTGTTAACCTAATTATGAAAAATTGTTTACATGTGAACTCAAGTTTATTATAATATTGTCGAATTCAATGAATGCGTCTCGGGGAACATTGCCTCTAATTTAATCAGAATTAGGCATCTCGAAGCAGTACTGCCGCGTTTTTGCTGACGATGTTCCTTGGTAATGCTCTAGATGCAGTTAGTTTAATGAAATAAATATGATGGGCATAGAATGAGATGTCTAAGCATTGCCCTAAAAAATGTAGTCGTTGAGTATTTATTAGAGATGAGAAGTGATTTGAAGACGCTTCATTCATCTCAGCAAGCTTGAGGCGAGAACAAGATTGTTTCTACTTGATTGGCTGAAATGAGGACATAAGCGGCTATGTTAATTAGTCTATGAGTTTCAACTAGCAATCAACAATACATGCGATGAACTCCTAGTTGCCTGAAGTGAGTTGCTTAAGTAGCATTAACTGCAGTCCACTTTAATCAAGTTTCTTTAGCCATACTAAGGAATTTACTTTTAAGAATTCCTTGCCCATTAAAGGCTTTTTTTTTTCAAGCTTTAATATGTCCACAGTGATCTCATCATTTGTGACGGATGATGTATCGTACCGGTAGCATTCATCGCGTCAGGATGGTCACAACTTGACAGTGCCATCTCCACTTATCCCAAACAATTTTATATGTTAAAAATCTTGTTTCAGCTGACACCAGCGGAAAGCAGAATTTTGAGAGAAATTGCCTAAATTGATATATAAGTATATCTTTAGAATACCCATTGTTTCATCTCTCTCTCTCTCTCTCTCTCTCTCTCTCTCTCTCTCTCTTACAGGCATACGTGCGTGCATAAGCACTTGAAAGACATCCTTTTGAGTTCTTCATGATTCACAGGCAATCTGCATGAAAGGCATGCTTCCAACGTATCCCCTAGTATTATATATTATTTTTGTATTATGGGCTCGTACTTCAAAGGTATTTAGGTTTCAAAATTTTTAAATAAATAACTGCACTTACCATGCATAAGCTAAGATAGACTATTGGTGCACCCAAGTGGCTATGATCTCCTTTGCCATTTGTTTGAAGAATTTATAGTGTATTTGGTTCGCCGCTAGAATCGAAATTGGAACAGCCATGTTCCTCAACGCATTTGCTTTGCCGCTAGAATTGAAATTGAAATAGAATTTGAATGCCAGAAAAAAGTTCAGGTTATATTTTAGAGATTAGGACATTCCCATTTTTCTCTGAAATCGGATTAGAAATAGGACTCTTCTCAAACAAACAACCGGAATGAAAGTGTGAGGATCGGTGCGGGCGTGTGTTTAGTTCCATATACAGGAGTAAAAAATTCAAAAAAGTACTTTCTAACTATTCTTTTTGGATGAGGTTATGATTCCAATTTTACTTCCCCCCCTAATACCATAGTTTAC
Source organism: Phoenix dactylifera (assembly GCF_009389715.1). NCBI lineage: Eukaryota > Viridiplantae > Streptophyta > Magnoliopsida > Arecales > Arecaceae > Phoenix > Phoenix dactylifera. The sequence continues at coordinate 7,640,515 of NC_052404.1, read as the reverse complement.
GTTACTACTTGTGGATCAAAAACTGCTCTTTTTGGTGGCTTTAGGAAGAAAGAAAGTCAAAATTAGGAGCTCTCTAAGTACAAATTATGAGTTTACACAAATCGACCAAACTCATTTATTTTCTCAGTCGAGAAAAAGATTTGGACTCTTCCTCCCTTCCCCAAGCTTTACGCCGGTCTTCAGACAGAATGAAATAAGATCAAATACCTGTACAACCTATCATCATTTGGTACTAGAAGAAGAGTCGACCAATCTCTGCTAGTGCCAAGAGAAAGTCAATATGGGAAACCATCACGTGAAAACCAAGCAAACATAGTGGTTGTGCATGCGAGGCAGAAGGAATGCCAACCAGCATTTGCTGCTGCCAAAAAAGGTAGGAGTTTAGATCCAATACGGGATCTCCAACCAAACCAAAGAGAGTCTGAAAAGCCTGAAAAATATTGGAAACTGGCATCTTCGGCCAACTTCGCCCACCAAGAGAAGTGAGCAAAGAGAGTCCCATCACCCAAAATGGGAGACTCAAACAAAGAAAGAAGTCTCGAAACCAATGTCCTTAATCCAGTCAGAAAAAAGTTTAGCCAAAATTAGATTTAAACCCAGTTAAACACGTTGATACTCTAACATCTTATCCTGTAATCAAGTCTCCAATACAAACATATAGAAGGATTATCTTGTCTCATCAAACAACTTGCACCTACACAGTAGAAAAATCTTGACGTACACCGTATATTAATATACCTGTTAAATGATTCAAAGACGGAAAACAAGTAGAATAAATTTGTGTCACACGAAGAATATCCCCTCATTAAAATCCCAAAAGAATGCAAGCCGATCACTACATATCCTAACATTGCACTGTATCCAATTTTTCCAACTCCAGCCGTGCAAACCAACCATTTCAAGCTCGGGGGCCTCCGGCGTCCGCTGCGGCCACGAAAATGGCTACAGAAGAGAAAACCAAACCGAGTCTACACTTCTACCCACTTTGAAGGCAAGGGAAGTCCAAGTAGGAGACAAAACCACCACAGAGAAGAGAACAGGACAGGGGAAGACAGGGGAAGGGGGGGGGGTGGAATAGTCAAAACTTCAAAGGGCTCGTCACGCTGCTTGATTTAATTAAAATTTTAAACCCCACCACTTTGGGCTTTAGAGAGCTTAAACTAAGCCATAATCCCATTGCGGCGTGCACCATCACACGTCTCTTTTCCTAAAACTCTCTATAAAAGCCCACCCCCTCCCTCTCCCCACCCTTTTCATCGCATCAGTCCAATCCCATCCCAATCCATCTCCCATCTCTCTCTCTATCTACCAAAACTCGTTCTCATCTAACTTTCTCCATAGTTGTCTATCTTGACACAACTAGAAGACAGAGAAGAAGCTATGCAGATGGGGAGGGGAGTAGGAGCGGAGGTCCATGGAAGGACTTGGAGCTCTGCCACCCCACCAAGTGAAGAGGACATGGATTTAAGAAGAGGGCCTTGGACCGTGGAGGAAGACCTCATACTGATGAATTATATCGCCGCCCATGGCGAGGGCCGATGGAATTCTCTCGCTCGTTGCGCAGGTGACGGATTTAATTCATTCCCTATTGATGGAGTTTTCTAAGCAGGTTTTTTAAATAACATACTAAGGAGAAAGGAAATATATTGGATGATCCTTTTACTCCCTCGGCTTTTTCAAGCTTAAACTAGTAGGAGGAAAGAGCCCCATAAACACTACTAATATTAAATTTTACAAGGTGTCGTGTAATATCTCAGAGCACAGTATGGCTATCTAAGTTCAAAGCATAATATTGAGACTACTAAGAACTCCAGTATCTATGTTTAATTTCCCCAGTTTTGTTGTTTTCTAATGTTTCTTCATCTCTAACACCTTTTACTCTTCTCCCTCTCCTATTAATTCTATCGAACAGGACTGAAAAGAACAGGCAAGAGCTGCCGGCTCCGATGGCTCAACTATCTCCGCCCGGATGTCCGGCGCGGAAACATCACCCCCGAGGAGCAGCTCCTAATCCTCGAGCTCCACTCTCGATGGGGAAACCGGTAAGGAATCTTACCAAAAACCCCTCGACCGTGGAATTATCCTTACATTCTAGTCCTTACCGGGTTGTTCTGTATCGTGCAATAGGTGGTCCAAGATTGCGCAGCACTTGCCAGGGAGGACCGACAATGAAATAAAGAACTACTGGAGGACCAGGGTGCAAAAACATGCAAAGCAGCTCCAATGCGACGTTAACAGCAAGCAGTTCAAAGACGTCATGCGATACCTATGGATGCCTCGCCTCATTGAAAGAATCCGGGCAGCCTCCGGCAGCTCACCGGCAGCCATCTACCAGAATGGTAGCGTCCCGATGGCCGGCGACCACCCGGCAGAGCCGGGCTTCGAGGCCGGGCAGGTGAAGCCAAGCCCAGAGACCTCCAGCGCCGCCGGGTCATCGTCGGACTCGGCCGGTATGCACTTCTCGTCACCTCCGATCGCCGACTGCTTCGCCGAGTGCTACGGCGGCATGCAGGGAGGTGAAAACAAGAACGGCGACGGGACTCATGATGTTCAGATCGGTGGGTGGTGGCCGGAGTTGCTGCCCAGCCCGGGCGGTAACAGCAACCTCGGGTTACCGGACTTCGAGCAGGGCGCATGGGGGGAGAATCTGTGGAGCGTGGAGGATATTTGGTTTCAGCAGCAGTTCTAAAACTGAGGAAAAGAAGGGAAAAGCATGGCTTGTAAGACTAGACGAAGATATATACAAGCACAGATTGGAGTTGTGGAAAAACAAAAAGGAGAAAGAAAAGAAGGAAGAGGAAATTAGTGGGGAATTTTTGAAGTCTTCCAATCTCTTTTCTGAAGAATAGTTGGAATTTTTTAAGTCTTCCAATATCTCTCTTCTGCGTTTCTTCTATTTTTTAAAGGATAATAGATGATCTGTAGTTCTAATCTCATTTTTTTTCATCAAGATGTCACTGTAAACTGTTGTTCCTAATTTGTAATAAATCCGCTTGTGCATTAATTGTCACCACTCTCCAATTGTTATTTGTCTACTTGATTTCATTAACAGAACAAGGATGATGGTAATATGATGGGCACCTTTGAATATTTTCCTTTCCCTCCCCTGATAAAAGGAATCACCATCATGCATCCCTTTATATAATTATATCATACTACTATTAACTTGCTAATAATATACATGCAACAACAAATATAGACAAATACATGGATTTTGAAGCAAAATTGGACCTAGATTTGCCACACAGATAAACAGCAACATGAGATTACATTATAATAGTAAATCGCTAGATCTTATAAGAAATGGGAGCTAATTAATTGTGGAAAGTGTTAAGTCTCATGCGGAGACCTTCCATCACTCAGTGGAGGTCTCCATCTAGTTCACGTGGAGACCTTCCATCTAGTCAGTGGGTGCCTTCCAATATATTTATGTTGCCACTTGGAAGGGAAGGACGTCAGATTAAGCATCCATCAAGTTTATCTATATATACTATAAAAAATTATCGGATAATTAGAAATCAATTATAAAACAAATAGACTTTCTTAGGTGAAGGAAAAAAAACTCAGAAATATATTTTTAATTTTTTCAAATATATGACTTCTGAGAATAAAACAATCTTTACTCAAAAAAAAAAAATTCTCTCTCTAACTCTACTAGTATAAATTCAAATTCTCTGACTATAAAGTAATTACACATATTAGAGGATATTTTGAAAGATTTTTTTTTATTTTTTTTAAGAATATGATGGTTATCCACCGTCACTCAAATTTATATCCGTGACCTCTCACTTGGAAAGAAAATAAATTATGAAACTCGCCTATTAGTTGTTGGTGAAAGAATATTTTCTAGTTTCATTGATGTAACTAACTTAAAGAATCAGAATGTAGGCCTCTCCAAACTTAATTTGTCATTAAGATATCAATACTATAGGTCATTGTGTTGGTCAAAACCATCTTGTCAATAAATTACATCAGGTATGGAAATTTGGCGTTCTAATGAATGATACTTACGAAAAATAACCCAGAATTTTGACCAACCTGGGCTTTCACATGATAAGACTGCTCCTATATAAATGACAAGAAACTAAACTTTTTATGTATGTATGTATATGTTTGTATGTATGACCCCCACCCCCACCCAGACCCACACCCACACCCACACCCAACGAAATAACTGTACAACCAATGATTAGATTGGCCCTCTTTCAAGCCAACAACACACGGGAAAAATAAAAGGCTAGAATTTCCCACACGTATCTAGATAGACTAAAATAATCAGAGAAAATAAAAAGAGACAGCGGCACGAGCGTAGCCACGCGGGATAGCAACCGCGGTGAGCTTACCGTCACGGCACCTACATCCAGCGGCGGAAAACCGCCTTTCTCCCGCGGTGGTCCCGGCTCGAGAAGGGTTTCTGATACCGACACGTGCATTCCGAGCCGCCGAGAAGTCCTGGGGCCACGTCAGCGTTTGTCGCGTCATGAGCTGGCGAGCACGATCCGGATGGTCCGGAGGACTCGGCTTTCCGCCACGTGCCAGTCAAAGCGGTGCGCCCCACGACCGGACTACTCTGAAATCTCGGTCTCCGTCCTCTCCCTCCCCCCGGTGTTCCGGTCAGCAGGGACCGGATGGCCCCCCGTGCGCGTTCGGTCGCAGCCACCACCCCCAGATGCATCCAACTTTTTGATTCCACACGCATTCCACGATCTTTAGTCGTCCAATTGGTAGTACTTTCTTTGAATCGCCTCATGCTTGTTTACTTGGAACGATGGATTGTGACGAATAAAACCAGGGCCCGATTGGATGTAATATTGATCGTTGCTGTCATCTCAATCCGATTAGATTTTTTTTTTCCCCTTTGAAGTTACATTGATAGATATAATAAGATGGTTGCTTCACTTCACTGATTTCTCTTTTGATCCGGAGAATATAGCATTGGATTTATATCAGAGACTGCTACGTACATGTCTTTGAGCTTCCTAATTTCCGGCGTCACCTTCATTTGTGCTATTTATATGTCTCCATGGATTTGATGCATGCCTTCCCATGACATCCTTGTCTAACATGGCGAGGGATTGAATCACTTTCTAGCCTTAGCGGGTGCAAAAATTGTAGATGCATGACTTGCATGAGTGCTTTCAATAGTTATGGTCAGAGGTTTTGTATTATTTGCACCAGTATTTAGTAGTGGATGGAGCACTGACATATTAGGCTAATTTTTGACCTTGACCATAGTAGCTTTCTCACCATACACATTCATGTACGGCGAGCTACATATCTGAATCTACTATAGATAATACAAAAGCCTCGTATCTAGTCACAAGTGACGTGAGATGTTGCTTCTAGTATAAAAAATCTGGTTGGGAAAAAAATTTATGCTTTGCCCATTCCTTTGCTTTTCCCACCTATAAAAAATCCGATTTTTTTTTAAAAGGATTACTTATAGTACATTTTGATAATTGTCTCTCATCCAGTTGTGCAAACAATTGAGAAAAGTGCCTGTCCAAATAATTCATTCGAGTCCTTTCCCTATTATTTGGTTTTGGAAAGAATTTTTTTTTATTAGAATTTTTTTTTTGAAAAACTAATGCTATATATATATATATATATTGTCTAGAAAAATAATTTTTTATATTTGGTTGGCAATGAAAAATGACACATTTCACGGTGGTTTATATTTGATTGAGCATTTATTTTTGTAGAATATTTATTATGCTCTTAATAAAAAAAACAAAGATCTTATTCCATTTCATCTAAAAGCTTAAGGATGCTTTTGAGAAAAAAATTATTCGAATTTTTACCTGATTGGAATTAGACTTTTCTGTATATTGTATGAATTTTCTTTCTCATTACATATGGAATCTTATTTCCATAGAAAAGTTATTTTTTCATCTTTTTTTAGACAACTCCAACCAAATATGAGGCATCTCTTTATTTTTTAGTCGACCTCACTTTTCTCTTTTCTTTTTCTGGCGAACCAAACGAGTTTGAAATATATCAACTATCGAAAAATCATAAAAATGAACCACATGAATGGGCACTTGTTAGGGGCAGAGGAAAGGTTTGGTTTTTTTATTTGCTTTTGGATCTCTTGCCTCCTCCATAAAAATCCTAACTCCACCCTTGTTTTAGACATTTCATGTCCATTTGTATATGTATCTAATTTTGGCTCTTGCTCGTTCCATGAACCGATGGAATGTATGTCCCCACATCTACATAAATTTTGGCTCTTGCAAGTTATCTCCCTCGTACTTTATGGCAACATGCCTGCTTACAAGCTCGCGTGGGAACAAAACTGCATGGCCCAGACCAACTCATTTGATGCCAAAACTGCCGCATTTCACGCTTTGACCCATGCACCATTGCTCTCGCCTCCCAAAAACATAGAAAACAAGACAACTTCTCTGCATCATTGAAAGTCACGTTTCAAACTTGTGCTTGCTCTCACAAAATCTCTCACAAGTAGTCACAAAGCATTTTCTTTTCAGTGATGGTATATGGTCCCCTTCTTATCCCCAAATGTGAGAGATATCGATCATAGAGATGCGGCTCCATCGAAGAGAATTTAGAGTTTCATGTCCAATCTCCTTCCCTAGAGCTAGGTCTGACCCATCTCACATTTATGTATGTATTTTAAATATGTAAAATTATTCGATGTTTTATTTATTTATTTGAAAAATATATATCATCATTCAAATATAACTGTGAGATCTCTTATTTGAAGAGGAAGCTACCTATATATCTCATGAAAACTTGACACGATGCTATGATTTATTGGGATGTTCTTCCATCAATAAAATGCCATTCACATCATGGAGCAAGATTCGTGCACTAATGCACTTTACTTGTAGCTAAGGAATGCCTGAGCACTCAATATAGCTTTTCTCCAAAGGTTTCACATTACCTTTGTTAGTAAACTATTTAGTACATTTCCCATGCATCCTAATTAATCGCTTACGTATCATTCACGTTGCCATGTCGTATAACCTGCATGGGAGTAAATAATTTTCTCGCATTTCTTGAAGCACCTAAAATAAATTAACCCCATACTAATCCATAAGGTAGCTAGATTTCCTCAAAGCACACGCAATACAAAGTAGTATATATCATGCTAAGATAACCAAAAACCATATGCATTAAGATTATAACCAGAACCAACAACAAACCTTATCCAAATTATTCATGACCTTTGACCTTTGATTGCCATTAAGAGCTATATCTTCGACGAACACAACATCTGTTTGTGGCAATAGATATCAACACAGCATTCATTGCACCATTTGTGGTTGGGCATTCTTGACACTAGCCAGAACTTTTTTTTATATATTCATAATATTAACTTCTGTTTCCTAAACTCTTGCGTGAAAGGTTGGCGGTGCTTCTCATCACCCCATCCACATATCCGACGACGGGATACCTCGAACCGTATAGCGCCTATCCACCAAGGTATTTCTAATTGTGCTTAGAAGGTATTGCCAAACCGCAACAATTTTAGCATGGATATATGTTGAAGTTGCCTCCTTTTTCCTCCACCAATGATTAGGATTCCAAGGAATCCACCAAAAGAGCACTCTTATTCCCTTCTATGCAGCAACCACTGGGAGCCACAAGTTAGTTTGGGGCCCTGGATACCTTATCCCAGCGAGGGACTAACATGGGAAGGGCGGCTTTCATGGTGAGTCCGAGATGTGAGTTCATGATGTCAAGGAAGGTATTGATTAGACTGTTGTGGTGGGTTGGTGTTAGCGTGGTCCCTCCTCCTGTGGAACCTACATTATTTAAAAATAATAAAAATAAGATAATGTGGCAGTATTTATGTTTTCGAAAACAGCTAGGTAACCATGAAAAATCGAATAATATAGATTGCAGGAAAAAAAAAAAAGACAAAAAAGGGTGTTACTTTGTTGGATGATCAGGTAGTTGATTTTATTCAAATTTGGTTGAAATTTCTATTTCTGGCATTGAGAGCTACAGATTAAACGATTTGGATCTAATTACAAAGTCTTATCCATTGATTATTTTAAACATTAACACTTTATTTTGCTGTTTATTGTCGAAATCCGCCTTATTGCTGATGAATGGTTTTATTATAAAAGTCAAGATTAAATTTTATTGATATTTGTGCAGCCTCTAGTTAAACTAAAGAGAATTTATTATAATCTTATTATTCTAAATAGTAGAAGTTTTTTGCTGGACTAGTTTCTGTGGTTTTTTCTTTCACACCGAAGGATTTTTTAAGCTAAAAAAATTGTGTTGTCTTTTTTTTTGGGATTGTTTGATTATTTTGCTTGTTAATTACTGAAATAAATGGTAGAACTTATTGTTGCTTGGTGAGTGATATTTTATTTAATTATACAAAGAGAAAAAAAAAAGTATGCGGCATTATTATTTTTGATTGAATTTTTCCAACATTTTCTTTATCATGCATTTAATTTTGGCAATGAGAAGGAAGCTGAATGTTAGGAGAAAGATACGTAAGATTCGTTTGCATTAATGTGACTACTAGTTTGCTACCTGAAATTGTCTGATGTTAGATATGGAGTTGGGTACGTGACCCTTTTGAAAGCAGGGATTGGTAGCTTTCGATATCATATTCGGTCCTGGAAATGGATCTGCTTCCACTCCTGCTCCATAGATTATCTTGACTGGAAAGCCATATTCCTCTGCTCCTTAAATGTTCTTGTTCATGACCTTGGACATTCAAGCATGCGTTGATTGTTTCCAAATTCTCTTGCCTTCTGTGGATGTTGGAGCAAGTGAAAGCAATTACGTGCATGGATGTGGCATGTGTAGTCTTGCTTGCAGTCTATGGCTCTGGCAACAAGAGCCCATACATGTTACATGATAGCCATGTCAGGCCTAAAATATCTCATAGTGTTGCTTGAATTGCATCAGATTGCAATGAATCACTCACATCTGATTTGTATCATGGTAATTTATGTTCTCAGGAGTGAACATCGGATGCCCATGGCTCTTTATAATTAATTTGAATGATCTACACCTCTCCTCTCCCACAGGCCAGGCTGTTGTTGGTTTCTCTTGATTTGCCATTGGCTGGCACACCATGAAATTGTTATCTTGGTGTTCGACTTGATTAAGATGGTCTTGAAAGCCCTAATGATCATAGGAGCTGTGCATTTGCTTATTTGCTGGCTTGGCCTTCTTCCTTATTTAGGTCATAAACATGTATTAAAACTGACCAACTGAGCTCACTTAGGTCACACATGCTCACTAACGTACTGGTAAGCGACACAATTAGGTGTTGGTAGGGTCTAGGGTTATGCGCAGGTTGGATTGGATCGATTTGGAGCTAAACCCAAAACAAATCGGTTTAAACTGGTTTTATAAAATTGAAACCAAACCATCTATCTGCAAAAATTGCTTAAAATCGACCTAAAAAAATTAGTTTGGTTTATCGGATTGATATTCTATTTTATGTATAAAAGAAAAAAATAAAACTTAAAAATTGAAACATACATATATAGACATATATAGCTCAAGTTGAGTTAGGTCAGTTTGCATATATATAGAGAGACATAGTTGAGTCGGATCGGGTCGGTTTGAATCGGTTTGCTGAAAATTTAAATCGAAACCGAGCTAAATTTTTTCAGTTCGAAACTCTCTCAAACCAAAACCAAACCATTTTTTTTTAAAAAAAAAATAGACTGAAATGTAAAGACCACTTCGGATTGGGTTTGTGGTTTAGTCTGTTTTTTGCGCACCCTTAATAGGGTCTTCTATGATGCAAACTTTAAATTCATGGAATACCTTCATCACGAACTATGTGGCACAGCAGAATTACAGACAATTAGGGTGGTGGGCTGTACATCGCCATAGATAGTGATCAAAGATGGAGCACTACATATTTTGCTTTTCTACGACTAAGGTTTAAGAACTCTGATGCAAGAGGGGTTATACACGGGTTCGTTCGCCCAAAAAAATGCACGGGCTTCGTTCGTTATGATGGCTTAAGTGCAGCTTCCTAGTCGCATTCTGGCCCAGCCCGAGAAAGCAAGCTCTTGGTTGATCCACAATAGCTCATTCTGAGCCCATCCAACAAGTTCGATGCTCCTCCTCTTAATCAACAAAATATTTCACTCTCCTTGGGAGTGTCGTTCAAATCATGACTATTTTGCCATAAAATTTAGCATGGGCCCACCAGCCAGGAGGCTCCAAACACTATAATGATAGTATGGGGCCAGCCCACACCTAAAATATATAGCCACCGGGACACCCCACGCTTTACTAAAGCCCAATGGAGGCCCAATATATTAACACACTTGGCTATAACCCACCACAGGCCCAAAACGATTGTCTCAAGGATAATAATACACACCTTACTTGGTTATCAACATACCCGGGGCGGCAATGAGTAGATTGGGTCAGGTCGAGTTAGAGTGAGGCTCTAACAACATATAGACCATGACCCATATTCAATTGACCCGATATCGGGTCATGACTCTTCAAACCATTCTCATCCACGGGTTAACCATCACAACCCAATTTTATAACATTTGACCCATAATCCTATCTAATTTACAAAGCTTGATATCTTACCAATCTATTCCAACTTCACATCTCATGACATGTTTTTCAATATGAATTAAATAAATGTTTTTTTTTTCTAAAAGGAGCACTCGTTAGATCCTTATCCAAGGTCATGCTTTAGCCGGACGTGTACTTTCTAGGTTCTAATGGGTCTCTGCCTTCATGACTTGAGTGAGGTTGAAGCACCGAATAACTAGTTATTTAAGATTCAAGTTAAAAAGTTTGAGCTATGCTTGGCTCAAACTAAAAAATGCCCCATCCAAACCAAGTTGAGTCAAGCCGAAGCTTTTGCGTCAAGTTAATTTTTGCCACCTCTAACAACAAATAATAGTCAGCAGAATAAATTATCTTATCTACAAATATATCTGTATAAGACTAAAATATGCAAATAAAATTATTATTTATTTTTAGTATTTATTCTGTTTGCCAGGGATAGTTCTATATACACCCCCTATTGCTCAGGACACCCCCCAAAAACCAAAAAAAAATACCCAAACTAACCTTTAGTGTAATTACCATATTGCCCTTGAAATTTTCTCATACACCCCCCCTTCCTCCTCCTCCGTTTCGTTTTGAAAAGAAAAAAAAAAATACCCCTCAAACCCCCCTTAAACCCCTCCTCCCCCGTTCCCCCTTCTCCCTCTCGTCGCCGGCATTCTCCCGATCTCCGACCACCTCGCCGACTTCTCCCGGAACCACCTCGCCGGCTTCTCCCGAAATGTTTTTTTTTCACGGTTCGTGCTCCGTTCGGCACTGGATCGCCGAACAAAAGGCTTCTGTTCGGCTGAACAGTGCCGAACAGAAGCCTTCTGTTCGGCAACCCTCAACCGAACAGATCTGTTCGGCTGCACAGTGCCGAACAGAAGGCTTCTGTCCGGCACTGTTCAGCCGAACAGAAGCCTTTTGTTCGGCGATCCAGTGCCGAACGGAGCACGAACCGTGAAAAAAAAAAATTTCGGGAGAAGCCGGCGAGGTGGTTTCGGGAGAAGCCGGCGAGGTGGTCGGAGATCGGGAGAATGCCGGCGACGAGAGGGAGAAGGGGGAACGGGGGGGTTTTGGGCGTTGGCGAGGTGTTTTGGAGGGGAAGAGCGGGGTAGGGGGGGTTTTGGGGGGTGTAGAGAGCAATTTAGGTGAGGGGGTGGGGAGGGTGGGGGGTAATTTAGGAATTTTTAATTTTTTAGGGGTGTCCTTAGCAAATGGGGGGGTGTAGAGAGTATTTAATTTTTTTTTAATTTTTGGGGGGTGTCCTGAGCAATAGGGGGGGTGTATATAGATTATAGAACCACCCGTTTGCCAGAGATGAAGAGTACTCATAAAAGGGCACATTTGCCCTTGTGGATCTTATGCACGGCGTGGCAAAACTCTGGCAGCGAAGTTAACGATAGGCCACAATGGCCTCTCCATATTTAGCTTTTTTTAAATAATTTTTTATCTGAATAAAATTTACATATTTTATAAAAAAAATTATGTGGAACGCACGTAAGTCTAATTTTTTTTTTCTAAATATGTTCTTAAATTTTTAAATAGGATGCGACAAAAATTTTTATTAAAAATATAATATATATATATATTATATATATATTAAAAAATAAATGATTAATTAAATATAAATCGTTCTAAAATATATTATTTTTATAATTAAATATATTTTTTTTGGACATTTTATATTGGGTATCAATTTTTCAAAAATAATATTTCAGCAAGAGAAAATATTTTTCACCGACCAAACGAGTCCTATCGCCAGGCCACACGCATTGCCGCGTTTCAAATCTATGGATTTGCGAGCCGCTGGATGTTCTCCATTTCTTCCACTTCCCGTTCTTTCCTAGATTTATTTCCATTTATACCCCCACAACGCGACCATGCTTCCTAAAAAATCCAGTCTTCCATCTCGTTTCTTCTTCTTGAATCCTTCCCTCCTGTTCCCCTCCTCCATGGCGATCTCCACCCTCAAACCCTGCCGCCGACTCTTGATCGGTTGTTCCAGAACTGTCGGATTCTTCCCGAAATGCCCCCACCGCCTGCCCTCCGCCGCCGACCACCACTCCCTCCACCGCCTCCACCGCCCCGCCGAACCCGCCCGGCCCCGCCCCTCCGCTCCCCCGAGCCACAGGGGCATTCTGGGAATCCCCGCCGCCGTCTCGGACCTCCGCCACTTCTCCACCTCCGCGGAGCCGTTCCCCGGCGGCGGAGACAAGGCCTTTGATAGGGTCTACATCCAGGGCATGGCCGTGAAGCCCCTCGTGCTCGAGAACGTCGAGGCGGAAGCCCTAAAAGAGGCGGTGAAAGAGGAAGTGGAACGCGAACCGGCGGCGATGGTGGAAAAGAAGGGATCTCTCGATGGTGGAGTTGGTAATTTGGAGGAATCGGGGGGAAATTTGGAGGTGGGGAAGGAGAGGGAGGTGTCGGAGGTGGAGAAGGAGGCGTGGAGGCTTTTGAACAAAGCGGTGGTGAGCTACTGTGGGAGCCCAGTAGGGACTGTGGCCGCCAATGACCCGACGGCGTTGAACCAGCTCAATTACGACCAGGTATTCATCAGAGACTTCGTTCCCGCCGCAATAGCGTTTCTTCTCAAGGGGGAGAGCGATGTTGTCCGCAACTTTCTCCTCCACACCTTGCAGCTTCAGGTAAAAATCGTGCCTTTTTCCATTCCCTCTTTGTTCCAGTTCTTTCTTGTTCTAGTGGTGTGAAATTATTGCATCTCGATTCACTTCTAACTGATTGTAGTTCGGTCATATTTTCTGCTTAAAATTTTATTCTTTCCACCATGCCTGTCTTTATTTTTTTTCAAAATTATGGCTAAATTAGAAATCAATGTTGTTATGGTTTCTCGTTCATTGGCTGGTATGGGCGATGCTTTGCAAACATTTAACCATGGTATCATGGATAATGGTACTGACAAAGTGTTTCCCATTTTCGCTGCATCATGCCTCTTCTATTAGCACTCGATCTGTCATATTTCCATAGATGTAGATCTTTTAATTCTGTTAATGTTGCATTAGTTGGGTTTCAGATAGAAGCTGTAAGTGAGTGGGATAAACTTGGTTCGTCTAGAAATTTCTATGTCTTGCTACTGCACTGAAGTAAAAAGAGTTGCTAGCATGTATTGCTAACATGATGCTATGATCAGGAACTTCAACCTCATTGAAGCACCTCATGCTTAAGGTTGCACACTTTAATGACCTCTTAAATGAAGATTCTAATTACACTGGTTCCTAGGCAAATTATTTCCTCAGAGCATTAATACAATAGATAACCAAATACATTCTTTTAAGAGCCACAATCAGGATTTAGCATTATCATGCTGAACTTTGAACCCATGTCAATAATTCTAGACTAAAAGCCTGCACCTGCATCCTATCTGTTTCTAGACCCTTTTGAACAATAGGCCCCTTTGACTTCATAATCATCATGAATTAACTCTCTCTCTCACTCTCTCAGTTTGTTGGTCATGTTAATGTTCTTGTATTCTATGTGAGTATCAGAGCTGGGAGAAGACTGTGGATTGCTACAGTCCTGGACAAGGTTTGATGCCTGCTAGTTTTAAGGTTAGAACTGTTCCTTTGGATGGAAGCAATGAAGCCTTTGAGGAGGTTTTGGACCCTGACTTTGGAGAGTCAGCAATTGGGCGTGTAGCACCAGTTGATTCTGGTAAGCTCAAGATGAAGCTCTCTACAGTTTTGTACAACAATATAATGAAATGCAGTTACATGACATGATGCCCTGTAAAAGGCTTCTAATTCTTATCTTTAATTTTGCAGGACTGTGGTGGATTATTTTGCTGCGAGCTTATGGAAAGATCACAGGAGATTACACATTACAAGAGAGAGTGGATGTACAAACAGGCATTAAATTGATCCTGAATTTATGTTTGTCAGATGGCTTTGACATGTTCCCTTCTCTTCTAGTCACTGATGGCTCATGTATGATAGACCGTCGGATGGGCATTCATGGGCACCCTCTTGAGATCCAAGTAAGTTGAGCTTTGATGGAATCTCTGTAAAGTATTATTTTTTCTCACTGAACCAACATTTTGTAACTCACGTTTTGCGCCATGACTATCATTTATGTACTATAAACTTTTCTTAATACTTGATTATTTAGACCTAGCATGCTGGTTGTTGGTGTACAAGTCACATGACACACTGAAAGATGTACATAGTTCCTGCATATAGCATTATTATGTCAGGTCTATGGGGCATTTTTTTGACATCTATCTAATTGATTGCCCGACCATATAACGTATCTAATGCTTTGCTCTTAAGGTTCTTTTTTTGATTCTCTCTTGTTTTTGTCTGATGTAAACATTTACTATCCTGCCAAGATGTTCTTACAATACAGCCACGAGATTTGTGATTAATTTATGTACAAGAAATGTCACCATATTTTATGCAAATTATCTCTTATCATTGTGCACTGATTGAGCTTATAACATTGTATTAGTTCTGATTATAAATGGACAAAACAAAATAAAAGTTACCTAATATAGGTGTGCTAGTGCAGGGGGTTTATAATCTTTAGGTGTCATTTTGTAAAATAGAAATCATGCCTGATACAAAAACTGCTGTGACTACAGAAATCTTTATATCTCTTATCGCTGTGCACTGATTGAGCTTATAACATTTTATTACTTCTAATTATAAATGGGCAAAACAAAATGAAAGTTACCTAGTACAAGTGTGCTAGTTCTGCTTGCTATAAAGTTGCTTGTGTATGCTCTCCTTTGTATCTGTTTCTCTCTTTATCTCTCTCTCTTCTCTCTTTTTAAAGACTCCTCTTGTAGGTGACAGCGCCTGGTGGCAATGCCCAGTGAATTTTTTTTTCCTTCTCTCTCTTTTTTTTCCAGCAATGCGGCGGTAATGTGCGACCACCAAGTTTGGACCTTGGATCTCGCTAAAGGGCCCCTTAAGAAAGGGTGCCAACTAGCTGAAGTAACAACTGTTGATGGCAATGCCCACTGATATGGATCCTGCTTAACAAAGAAAATAAATATAAGAGACAAAAATTTCCTGTTTTTCATTTCTGTCAATATGGAATTGAAGTGTCACTTTTTTGACGAATCCATATGATTGTATGAACATGCTGTACTTGTTATATTTGAAGATTAACACACTCTTTTCGACTGGATACTTGCATTAGCTTTGACACTCTTAAATTACTGTCATTTTCTTTTCATGCATTTTCCTTTTTGGTTGCTTATGATTCTGATATTTTCTTTGGTTTGCTAACACTGATACACCATTTAAAATAAATGCATGCTATGAATTTGTACCAGATTTTGTAGCGCTTAAAAGTAAAAGAAGTTATATGTTTGATAAAGAGTTAGGGATTTGTAAAGGGCAAGTGATCATAAAGGGCAGTAACAAGTTGTACAGCAATGCTGAAGAATCCTGAAATAAGTTGTTTTGCCTTAGAAGCCTGATAGGAAGTTATATACCAATGCAATGTATGGCTTGAGGCTATTGGAAAACGAAAAGTGTGAACATACATAGGTCAACTGGCATGGAGAACTGTTAAATTTGGTGCTGATACAAGCAGTAATTACCTAGACACACCAAATCTTGGGATTTCTTACATCTGAACAGTGCTGCACGGTAGGAAATTTCAGTGACATGGTGCAACATGCATGACGTGTTGCAACTACCACGCAAGTGTGTCTTGTTATTGTCTAGACGCTGACATTAGTGGCTGAAGCTAAGTAAATATGACAGTAAAAGGGCATAAGGGCCATTAGTATTAGTCTTGGCACAGTCAGACAGCTTCTTATATCATGATAGGAGATTTAATTTTAAAAGTCTGATTAAGGTTGAGGCAGAGTTACCTTATTTCACACCATAGTGATTGGACTTGTATTGAGGAAAATCTTTGTAATACAATGTTTTACCGTAACAATTGACGAGTCTGTCAGGCATCTTTGACTATGACATTATTAATATGGACCCTTGACCTTGAGAGAATTTGTATGATATGCAGAACCATCCTTATTAACGTGTTTGTAATTTTGTTTGACGACATGTGAATGTACTAGAAGAAATAAATATAGAAAAGTAGACTTGCATGTGTATGATAGTCTTATAAAAGCAAATGACCTAATTGTTAAGAGGCCAGTTGCATATTCGGGCAGTTGAGGGACCGCATAGTGCATATGCAGGATGCAATTAGCTATTTAGAAATAGATAATACATATTAAATAATTCATGAAACAACAAAAATAGATAGTAATCTTTTTTTGATAAACATTTACAATATTAATAACAATAACAACTAATAAGTAGTTCCTAACACTTAGTATTTTATGCCTAATACTAATATATATAACATAATTAATATATTAATGTTATTAATACTTATATCGGGCCCACCTCAAACCTAACCATCAGTGTGGTTTTGCTTCATCCATATGGGCTCACGTAAGAGTGAGCTGCACATGTGGCTAGAAATGCTAGTTGGGCTGTATAGGCAGTCACGTAATGTTAAATGGGCTGCATATATGGCCATATAATACAAAGTGGACCAACTTTTTGGTCCAAATGCAGTATGAACGCATGTAATAACCACATATAGGCAAATGTAGTTTGGTGAAGGGAAAGCATCCGCATATGCAACTATACAGATAGTATTTAAAACACTGATTGTGATCCTCTAACCTAACATCATGATCATGAGAATAATTATGGAATTCAATATGTGAAGCCTTATTGCTCTTGCATTGATTATTTCTGGTTGGCTTCCATTTTTCTTGAGGAGAATATATGGATTTTGGACACTAAAATAGAATGTAATGGCACTTGCTACTTCATTGGTTGAGAATTGCTGTTTTGGATTTTATTTAGATTTATTGAGAGAGTTTTGCTAGCATTTTGCTTGATTCATCCATGCATACACTTTTGTTGTTTTCCGTTTAATGTATACCTCCGCAAATACAGCTTTTTGCATATCTATCCTTCACAAATCACTATTTGCATGTATGCCCTTAAAACATCCTGTTTCTGCTAGGATATCCCCTCTATTAGATTTTTTGGTTGAGGACATTAATAAGTAATTAATTACAAAATGATACTATATCCTTTGCACTAATTTCCTTGAAAAGTTCATGCAAAATAGACCTTTACAGTGCAAGTTAAATATTTAATTTTCAGGAGTATTAATGCAAAAGGGTAATTTGTCATTTTACACTTGGAATAGTTAATTATTAATACCGCTAGCCAAAAATCTAGTGGAAGGAGTATCCTTGCAAAAACAGGATGATTTCAGGGGTATATATGCAAATGGTGACTTTTGAATGGTAAATATGCAATAAAGCATATTTACAGTTGTATATATGCAAAAGCCTCTTTTTTTTTGAGGGGAACTTACATGGGAATATCACCTTGTTGTAGCTCCAATTTATGTTACTTAAAATGCATATTTTACTTAGCATTCTCTGGAAAATGTCTTTCATTGTTAGCAATAAGCTTTAGCATCATTGGCATAAAATTCCCTTCCACAGGCTTTATTCTACTCTGCTCTGCGGTGCTCTCGTGAAATGATCACTATCAATGATACTTCTAAGAACCTGGTCCGTGCTATTAATAACAGGCTTAGTGCTCTCTCTTTCCACATAAGAGAGTACTATTGGATAGATATGAAGAAGATCAATGAGATATATCGCTACAAAACTGAAGAATATTCCCATAATGCTGTTAACAAGTTCAATATATATCCAGAGCAAATTCCTTCTTGGCTAGCTGACTGGATTCCTGAGAAAGGAGGCTACCTTATTGGCAATCTACAGCCAGCTCACATGGACTTTAGGTTCTTCTCCCTTGGCAATTTTTGGGCCATAGTCTCTTCTCTAGCTACTCCAAGACAAGCCGAGGGTATTCTCAATCTTATAGAAGATAAATGGGATGATCTTGTGGCAAATATGCCTTTTAAAATATGTTATCCTGCTTTAGAATATGAGGAATGGCGTATAATCACTGGTGGTGATCCAAAGAACACGTAAGTGTTTCTTTTACACGCTTTTAACCTTTGGTGTTCCTGTATGTGATGGATGCTTCATAATTGGCAGCTTTCTGATTGCCTCTGAGATGCTTCCGTGAGGCATCCTTCATCTTTATTTTCATGTTAGCAACCTCGAGTCATCTTAAATGGGCATTCAGTGGCTATAGAACCACTAGTGACTTTTCCCTGCTAGTGATGCAGGATTTCTAAGTATCAATTCTTAGAATAATAGGCATAAATTGTTTTTGCTAACAAGTAGTATGATACTTTTGCAGTCCTTGGTCATATCACAATGGTGGATCTTGGCCTACACTATTATGGCAGGTAAAGTTATTCTTTGTAATCTCTTTAAATTTTAGTATATTCTTTAGCATTTTAGCTTTGCAACTGTAAATCTCATTTGTTTCCTTTTGTTTTATATTTCAGTTCACCTTAGCTTGCATTAAGATGGGCAGGCCAGATCTAGCCCAAAGAGCTGTTACAGTGGCTGAGAAGCGGCTTTCGAATGACAAGTGGCCAGAATATTATGATACACGAACTGGAAGATTTATTGGAAAGCAGTCGCACCTATATCAGACATGGACCATAGCTGGATTCCTCATCTCTAAAATGTTTTTGGAAAATCCAGAGATAGCGATGATTTTGACATGCGAGGAAGATCTTGAGCTTCTTGAAGGCTGTATTTGTAGTCTAAGAAAGAGTTCTCGGGCCAAGTGCTCCCGTCTTGCAGCCAGATCGCAGATTATTGTTTAACCATGCCCAATCGACTGAATTTTTGGGATGCATTCGTCGTGTAGAGAAGAAAACATCAACATATAGCAATTAATTTGAAACTGAAAACAAGAAATACAACCTTTGCTTTATAGGTCAAGGTCAGGTTTATCCTTTCGTCTTGATTCTCGGTGTATGTGTATTCATATTTTTGTTACCGCTAACATTTGAGTTCAATTAAGAATTTGTAAAATAGATGTGAGTACTACTAATTGTTGCCAATACAATGGTTTTAGAGGTGGACAAGTTGTTTGGTTATAATTAATCTCTTGGTTTCTTTGGTTCTGCGGTGCTTAAAACATTTAATGAAACTAATATATGTCCTGTTGGGTTTGAGCTGTCTGAGTTCTCATTGACCAACAGGTATTGCTTTATGGATTAATCTGCTATTCTTGCAGCAGAAGTATATGTTTGCTGATTCATGCATGAGACCTCTAAGGCTATATGAAGCATTCAGTTGTCACCCATTGCTGATTCATGCATGAGACCTCTAAGGCTATATGAAGCATTCAGTTGTCACCCATTTCCAATCATTGTTGTTGCCGTTGCTGTGGCTGCTGTCAATGTAGCAGCTCTCTGTTGTAGGCATTTTGGTGCTCCAGTTTGCCTCTTTGTTGCATGTCGCTGAGCAGAACGATGGTTGAGCTCACTAAACCCCTCCGATGCTGCAGTGGTACCATCATTTTCTCTCTTCATCAGAGCTCTCAAGAACAAGAGGATACAAGCCATTTGCAAGAAAGACACAGGTGCATACTCTTTCCACTGTACCTATGTCCAGTAGTGCTTCACAAGTTTATTATTGATTATGAGGTAGGTGGGTGATTCTTGCAATAATTTTTCGGTAAATCATGTGGAAATGCTTTGGATTGCATGCAAGAGTCCTGTTTGCTTATTGTTTAAGTGCTGAAAAATCGGTTGGTCATAGTATGATTTTCTTTTAACAGGCCAGTGGTTGTTAATCCACTATTTAAGCAATGTTTGTTTTGGTTAGCATATGCTTCCCTGATGCCTGAATTCCATCTATATTGGCACTTTTGCTCGGTTTTTTGAGGATATTTCATTTGTGTTGTTTTAGCTTATAAATTACAAGATTGATACAGGCTTATATCCTGCATGCTGAATTTTTATGAAACGCTAGGCAATTTGTTAAAATCATATAGAGGTCACATCCAGTTTTTTTGGTAGCACATTTGGTGCATGTTACTCTCTGTATTTTCATTATCTTTCTTTTTCATCTTTCATTTAACTACATCAATATAATTCCTCAATAGTTGCTTCATTTTTGAACTCCCTTATGAGACATATACCATGTCCATCTCCTACATTTAGACTTTCTTCTGCTCAACAATTACAACTACATGCTATGCTATATCTCTGGTTACACTAACTTTTCTTTGAAATAGTGGAAAAATTGATTACATAGAGAAGGGAAAGGATGCAATCTTGGGCGAGACACCTTTTCTCCCTAACTTTTGAAATTTGACCGACACCATGATGATTCATGTACCAAATTATTCTGATTGTTGCAGAATATGGAGGAAAAAAAGTTTACCCAGTCTAGAAAACATACAACATGCTAAATCTTGATAGATAATCCTGTCAAGGCATGCTCTTCCCTCCTCGAAATAGCCCTGATGATTTAGACGAACATGAACAAAATCTGGGGGAGTACTTCAAAAAAACGGACCCCCTCCTCGTTAGAACATAGTCTCATACAAAATGTCATCCTGGAAACCTCTGCTATTATTTTACCAGCCCAGGATGTTCTTCTATTGCATCTGCACGGAAGAGATCAAGGCGATTGTGCCCGAGCCTAAGTGAGTACATGGCTTTCTTGTACTCAGCCCAAGTAAAGGATTTGTAGCAGCGAGGCATTTGGGGTGTGATCATCTCTGGGAGAGGGGAGATCCATTCATGGAGGGGAGGCGCACCAAAGTAAGCCATGGAGAGCCTTGAGCTGTAGGAGTCAACCATGGCCCTGTGTCTCACACTAACCAGTCTTCCATTTGTCATAGCCTTCAATAACATATTATAGAAAAGATAAAGCTTGGTCAATACAAAAGATAAAGCTCGAAGAATATTGGAGGTAAGTCAGAAGGTGGTTAGAGATGAACTCAGAAAAGAAAGTCTTTAGATTTAACTTAGAAAATTGATATGTTCTTATGTAACTAAACTTGGCCGATTCATTTTGAGTTAAAATTAGGTTAAGCAAATTGTTGAGTTGATTCAATGTGTCGATTAAATTCGAACATGTCTTTCAGCTTTCCACCGGGGATTGAGCTTACTCAAGGTGGAATTAAGGCGGTAGAGTTGTTAATGAAGAAATAGTTGTTGAATAATATGCTAATAGAGTAAAGCCTCTTTAGAAATTAACTAATCTGACCCCAGAATTTAAGACCAAGTGTATCTGGATTATGATTTTTCTGTTCTAGGCCTATAAATGGAGGTCTTTGGTCTTCCTAAGTGGACAATGTTATCTTCTAGGCACACGTATGACTTTATTAACAATCTCTGCGACTTTAATAAGCTTTTCCCTTGTCATGCATCCTATCTGTGGAAGCATGGTTTCAAATTTAGGCATCACTTTTCCTTTGGGTGATGGATCGAAGGCCTGCAGAGGAGCTCTTTACTCAGGCTTCAGAAGATAGCACCGTCCATACCAAATTCTTTGAATAAAGAATTTGAGGTGCTAAAACTTTTTTTCCGGGACACCAGTCCCATTTTCCAGAGACAGCCTTACCCTACAGAGGCCAACCTTAGAGACCAACCTGAAGCAGATCGCCGACCATGATATGGAACGTGTTAGGGTCAGGCGGCACCGGGACCCAAACTGCACCATCCAAGGATGAGGGAGAGAGTATCTGGAGTCCTCCCACGTCGTTGGATCGGAGGAGAGTGATGATCTGAGGGTCTGAGTGCTCGCCAAATCCAATCCTATCACTCATCATGTCCTCCTTGTTATGGCATGGCGGGTAGTGATTCAGCCTTAGCAACGAGTCATTCTCTCGCTCTCTTATCAGCCTGCTAAATACCCCACAGTCTCCAAGCCCCAGCCCTTCTGCCAGTAGCTCCAGTATCTTGCATGCCAGCTTTTGCATAGTCTCTACGTACTCATTCACCACACAGCTGTAAATGAAAGCAAAAAAAGTTGGACATTAAAAGTTTGAACGCAAGAAAAGATGATTGAATTCGTCAGTAACTGTAGTCATGGAAGAAAAGAGCTTGTGCTGTACGTTTTTCTGCCAGTGCTTTGCTTTTTCCAGATAGCATGGCAAGATATGGCATTATTCATTCGGTTGAACCATGCCCCTAGTGGGGCTTGTGGGGATTCTTATACCACCTTTTGCTGCCATTCTTTTGAAGTGATAGACTTGCTAGCCATCCTTATGTGTTTCTAAGTGCAATGGGGGCAATTGGGTTGGATTTAACCCAATATCTCCCATCAGCTCATCCGGTGGTGATCGAGCCATTTGTGCTAACTTCAGTGTGGAGGTTGAGTTCATAGTGGCTAACAACTATTTAGGGAGTGCTCTCATTTCTGTGCTCTTAAGTGATTAATTGAAAGACCTGCCTCCATAGGAGGTAAAGCATGCTTGAACTAATTAAACCGAGTCCTTCGAATTGGAAGGCCTTCTTCTCCTTGAGGGAGGTGAGTTCGAATTCTGAGTCGTGCATTCTGAATCCATGGCTAACAATGATTTAGGAAGCACTCTCATTTTGTGTTCTAACCTCCATATACTGGAGGTAAGGCATTCTTGAACTAATTAAATTGGGTGGTTCGATTCTCTGGTGGTCACACCCCTCTTCTTCTTGAGGGAGGTGGGTTCCAACTATGAATGCTGCATCCCAAATTTCTTGGACTCAGGTAATTTACCTGAGGTGAGTCTTCCTTCCTTTTTTTTTAATAAAAAAAATAATAAAATACTCTTGATTGGTGCTTGCTGGGTTATGCTGCTAAAACAAATATACAGAATCATACAGGTGATCTAGTTCATATCAAAGATTAAGATTAGTTGGTTCCAATAAAAGTAGTCATTTTCATAGTTTCAGTTGATGTGATTTCTGAACTAATTAAATAAGAATCATCTTTGGGAATGACTCAGATCCATGACAACACTTATGAAATAGAATCATTTTACTAAAGTATGTATCCATTAAGTGGATGACAGGGCCTTTTTTTTAATCAGTATCTATATATATGTATATCATAAGACTATTTGTTGTTTATTTGCTAGCAATCAAGGAGTGAGAAACATCCGATTAGGATTGATTTCATTGTTCAAATTCGTTAGTATGTTTGGGGAAACACATTGCATCACCCAAAACGATATAATATGTCGGGTCTACTCCTTCCAAGTTGCTTGGACTCGTCGCATATAATCGACGGTCATTAGATTTACACTTGACCTGTAGTCATTTAGCCCTTAGAAATAAAAAAAAAATATGCTGTTCTTCGTGAGGACCAACCCAACTAATGATTGATTGGTCTCCAATACCCTCCCTACCATTACTCATCGCATGTTTATCGTGGCCCTCCACCATAAGGTTCATTACCAGCAAATTAATAGCCTCAACTAGGACGTGATCCATCTTTGTAATCCCAAATGTCAAAGAAGAATGCGATGCTTTTTTATTTTTCTTCTTGCTTTCTTTTTTTGCCCCCTTTCATTTACCATACTCAGGAGGATTTAAAAATTGTTGATTGGTTTTCATATTACAAAGGCTCCGTTGGAAAAGTTAATGTCTAAACAAAAGCCATCCCATATATAACTTTTTTCTTTACGAGAAGGGTTAGGGGTTAAGATATATATATATATATATATATGTAAGCGATTAAACTATTCTAGGAGTAAACAGTTCATGGCATGTTATAACTAGGCGTTTGAATTGGTGGGGATAATCACAAAAAATGCACACATAGAAACATTGGTTTTTGAACTCTTCAATATAAAATGTCATGCATGCATTACAAACATGAACATACAAAAAGAACAACCTAAGGTTTCCTCCTGAGCTCTAAACAGATTATAGCAAAGCAAAACCGGTCTATATTCGCATCACTACCATAGGACAACACTCTTTGGATGCTGCTCATAATTTGTTATTCTACCATGCATCATCACACATACAATCATCAAAGAGATCAGTTCATTGAATACCTGAAATCGGTTGGACTCTTCCTTGATATCATACCAGCTTGTTGGGAGATGGAGGAAGGGTTGGTGTGGAGGAGGAGGTACTCCACCTCCCCGAAGTCTCCATTCCGTCCGATGGCCTTGCTCCCATATCCAAGAGGATTCGGAGGACCGGCTCGTTGCTTCTCGGCAACGGGTAGCGAGAAGAATTCTGATGCAGCGGCCTCCATCTGCGAGACGACGTCGTGAGGCACTCCATGGCTGATCACTCTAAAGAAACCGAACTCCTCGCAGGCCCTCACGATGAGCTCGGACACGAGGGCCCGATGACAGGAGAGGTCGATGACTGGGATGGCAAGTGACCTAAAGTGATCGCCATGCACGGAGCTTAGAGACGCCGCCACCATTGTTAATAGCTTCTTCTCTAATGTTTTTGTATCTATAAATACTACAAGAGTGAAAAAGAGTGACAGAACGGAGGGACGTTATATAGAGGTGGATGTGAGGAGGGTGGTGTCGATATCTAATGTGGTCTGTGGGGGAGGTCATGGGCTTGAAGGCGGCTGTGAAGTACAAGCAGGGGACTACTGTATCGCACACGAGACTCTTTGCCATGTTTGCTTCTTTGACTTGGCTTCTTTCTCAGAACTAGTATTGGTATCGTATATTGGAGTTAAATTTTATCATGAATGTAGTAAGGTGGAATCCGGATCCAGAAGTTTTACCAGATGGACAAAGTAGGATGCTCGTTTGGAAGCAAAATATGGAGGAATAAAAGTTATTTAACCCGCTTATTCCATCTCTTTTCGGTCAAATAATCATTTGAGCGTATAGAAAAATTTGCAAGAGCAGAATTGGCATTTCAGAAAAAACGATACATCATAAATACTTTATTTTTCTCCTCCTAACTTATTTATCCCACATAATCTAGGAATAACTTACTCCTATGAAATAGTGAAATTTCTTAACCCACTCTTGTATCCCAAAATCCATCACAACATAGACATAGGAGTTTCATTAAGACAATATGAGAACCATCAAGAGATTGATTTTCTGAAGGATTATATCCTTAGATTTGTTAAGGTTATCATGTAAGAAAAAACAAAAGATTTTATTTATGCTATAAAGTATAAAGTATAGGCTTTTTGAGGTGTTGACAACATGTCGGCTGCCATAAACATTTGGGCTACTTTCAAAACTCGTCTTTAACATTAGAGGACGACGAACCCATTTGCATTCAACATGAAGTACTCAGAGGAGGAAGAAATTTCAGCCTTCTTTGAGAAGATATTAGGACCAACTATTGATGGTCTTGTTTCGGCACATAGCTTGAGAGAAACGAAATGATCTTTTAGATTCTTAGAAAAAAAAAAACTATCCGCACCTTCAACTTTGAGAACATCTTGGGCTGGAGAGAACTAAAGAAGGACATGGCAAGATTTGTGGATGCTTGTTCTCTTTGGTGGCCAATCATTGATTGCATTTCATTCCCCTTAAGAAGGCTTCTTTGTACATTCTTTCCCTTCTTTCTTTTTGATTTAGTAAATTAGGAAAAGTGTTTCATTCCCTCCTTATTCTATCAAAAATAAATAAATAAGTAAGTAAAATGAAAGGAGCATGTGATCCCTTTCGTTTGTGTTTGTTCCTTTGTGGACATAATCGTCCGCTCGGGGGGCCCCGCTGGGCGCGCACAATTTTTTTTTTTTTTGGGTGGTCGGACCGGGCATTACTTCCGGTTCGACCACCAACTGCTACGTTTTTAGTGACCGGACCGGACCAGTCAGACCGGCTCGCGCCTCAAGTATGATACTAATTTTTATGGGGATCACTGAAATTTGTCCAAGGTAGGATAAAGGCCGGCTGAGCTGAGAGCCACTGATGCACCTCTTTTTTTTTATCTTGAATGGCCTTTTCCAAAGACTAATAATTTTAAATTTTTTATATTGTCCATACTATTTTTATAAAAATTTTGGAAGAAATTGGTCAAAAAGAATTGAATTCATTAGAATGCAAGCTAAGATAAATTGAAGTTAATTTTTCTAGATACAAGGTGTACTTGTTGAGTCTAGGTTTACGAGCATGCTAGAGCAAGAACGTATGTCATTGATGAACTTAAAACATATTATTCGTGAACGATTTTGAACACAGTATAGAGATAAGGTTATAATCCTCTTATATTGAAACTAAGTTTCTTTCTGTTCCTACATGGAAATAAGCAAAATATTATAGGGCTGATTGTTTGTATATTTGGTTTCAGAGTTTTTATAAGAGGGTGTAGCTCTATGCTGAAGTGTCCGATAAAATACTTATTTCAATTTCAATGAAAATTTAAAATTAATAATGATTGAAAGGGTGGCCACAATATAATGAAGGCGAATTGGAGATTTAAGAGCTCCCAGTTCCACTGGCCAGCAGCTGATTCCTAGGATACTTAATATTCTAATGTCTCAAGTCCACATGGAATGATGGTTTGCCAAATGAGATGGCTATCTCGGAACATGGGATGGACCCAATTAAGGTATGGCTTAATGTTTATGGTGGGCTCTAACATGCAAGGTGCCACATGCTTATCAACGTGCCATCGGGTGTGTTGCGTGCTAGGTTGGTCCGCTCAAATGGAAATTATAATTTCATGGTCGCTAACTTGTGTCTCATTTGGTCTCACTAATGATCGTGCTAGCATAATTGTTTTCGCCTGGAAGAAACTTTCGACAATTTTGGCATGCATTTGTACTTTATTGAATCGATTGTTCTATATTCATCTTGAATTTCTTAAACTACTTAATTTATTTTTGAAATATATTTTTATTAATATCTTCAGTTTTTTTGGTATATTTCTTGAGAAACTTGAATCCAACACAAAGACTAAAAAATAACTTCTATTACTAATACACATTTAGCTTCCCATTAGCATTTGGTGCAATGCTTGCATCTGCTTTATATGCTTTATGTACAAGGGATCATGATATGCCTGTTATTTGGGAGGTGTTGGTAGTACAATGACAAAACTGCAGCTAATCTTAAGCCTAAAACTTTTGTTAGATGGAGGTAGGATGATTTCTTCTACCTTTACAAATCAAATAAAGCTGAACTTAGTCCAACTTCTTTGTTAAAATCTAATATATTGATATATTTAGACAGAAAAAGTTACTAGAGCCGCGTAGAGAAGGGGCCCTTTCAGAAGTTTGCTTTCCCATGGAAGACCACAACGCCAACCATGACACTGAGGGCAGTCCATATTAGCAAGGAAAAGAAAAGAATTTGGCGACCAAAGGCACATCTAAAGTCCTCAATTCAAAGCTGTATAGTCTCATTTCCCGTGAGCTGGTGTAGAGGCCCATCCACCATCCATTTGGACCATTTCTTCTGGCACCAACTCCCTCACTTGTTGGATTTCTCCCATTCACATTTGTTGCTGCTGAGGATCGGCCTGTCCTGAGCACCAAAGGTGGCCAGTTGTAGCCGATGTCCCGGTCCACGGTCACGTTCCCACCTAAAATAGCAAAGATAAAAAAAAAAAAAAAAAAATTACCGGAGTGTATCCGATGGAAACATCCAACACCTAAGATAGGATGATATCTAGAGAACAAACGAGGTTTTCAGTGGTTTGTCAGGGCAATCGAGAACTTACTTGAAAGGTTCCTCGGATTGCATCCTGCCCGTTTGACTGGCATGATCTCAAAGGCTGTTCAAAATTTTGGTCGAGGTGTCGCCAGCTGTAGAAAGCTTTTGAAATTCGAATTTAGCCATGTACTTCTGGACATGCCATGTGGGGGGATCTAATTTGTGGTTCATAGGCTTCGTAGAGAGCTTTGGTTGGCCGCCCCTTCGTATGAGTCGTGGTCGGTTCCGAGACATATCAACATTGAAATCCAATTTGCATAGAGATGCTTTCTAAATTGAATCACTTATGAATACTTACAGCAAGATAAAATTAAGAATCATTCTATGTTTCTATATTTTCAACCACCGTTACCACAACCACCACCACCTTCTTCTTATTGTTCTAATAACATGCGACTTTTATTTTTATACAAGTTAAATACAAGAATTTGAGTTACAGGATTTGCTTTATTACGTTTAACATGGTTATTATATCCATCTTTACGTCCTATAAGTAATCCCATGCGAGGGCGAAGTTGCCCGTCCCTTTCAGTGTCTTAATCAATGATAGTATTCTTATTCCGCCAATCAAGCATCAACTTTTACAGCGATCGATACGTTCTATAGAATTAGCATATCATATTCTAATGCCAACTTGATTTGTAATTGACAACATGACCCGCTAAACAAAAATGAGTTTTTTAAAACAAATGTGGGTGGTGGTCGGCTAATGAGGGACCCCATCTGAATTGGCTTTTAAAGACCAGTGATCACCCACCCCCCTTTATTAGGTCATTAAATAAATCACCACTGCTATGAGCAGGAGAAGTGTGATTTATTTATGTTAATTGTGACTTATAAAAATCTGCACGCCCATTGAATTAGTAATATATAGTGGGATTGCAAGGTACAATGATGATAACTTTTTCCTTAGATAAGTGATGCGAAATTCGTAGATTAAGAAGGGGAGAAGTATATGCAGCTCAAATCATCAAATCTGACAAGAAATAAAGAATTATGGAAGGGATTTCTTAACGCCTGGAAGTCAAGATTAGAGACTCAGAAGCTTCTTTTGGTCTCATATAACTACAGCATGTTGCTAGAATCAGGGGGGTATTGGATTAGGTTGTTGGACCAAGTAGAACAGTAGAAAAGAGACTAAACTTAAAAAAAAAAAATCTTCGTAGGTCTTAGGACTAGGAGACAATTTTTATGTGACAGGCTGCGTTAAAGCTTCTATGAGGAAACTAGCATGTAAAGCATGGATTTTTCTTAAACCATGGCCACCATGCTAAGGTATTTCTTGAGTACACTTGCATGGAGTATACTTATCATAATTTTCTTTGATTAAGAAAACAGCATATGAAGCATCTAGTTTTTTTTAAAAAAAAAATAAATACCCTTTCTTTAAAATGTATATTTTTTATATTTATTAATAATAAAAAAATGAGGAGGTTCAATTGCAGTTAGAATGAGAGAAAATGAATATGGCACCCAGTGACTTTATCAACATAACCAGTCAGCACCCTCTTCTTCAATATTTTCACAATTTAGTTGAAATTCTTGTAATTATAGAAAATAAATTGTTTCATGTGCTCTATTCTCATGTATCTAATTATTGACATGAAATCATAGAGATCCCACTATGGCACATGAGACCATTGGATATGTTCATACATAGTATGTTGTGTGCATCAAATTCTTTAAGTAGTGCATTGTTAGCAGTTGTTGATTGTTATAATTGTAATAATAATCACTGTTTATCTCAAAATAACATTAAAATTGTTAATCTCAAAAGAATCACCGATATAATGGTTGTTGTAACTGTGTTAATAGCGGATAATAATTAAAAAAATAATGGCATTACTTTTCCTTCACTTTTCATCAAATTAAAATGATATCATTTTTAAACCGTACAACTACTTTTGGAGAAAATTTTGAAGCAAAAAAAGAGATAATTTTGGAAAATATTATTCCACTTAAAAGAAAGTATGAATAAAAATAATGACCATTATATTTATATTATAATGGCCTGCTAATGATGGAAAATAATACCTATTATACTTTTTTTCATATTGTTTACCTTAATAGCGTAATAGAGTTGGATGAAAATATTATAGCGGCCATCGTAACAGTAACAATACTATTATTTAGTTTTAAAACTACTTTTCTGGCCGGCGCTAATACTTTTTACGGACCAAATTTGGTAGGATACCTGCAGCAATTTTGCAAGCCAATCAGAAGCTCTTAATAAGAGTGCTTGAAGATATTGATGCATCAAGAGAAATTGAGAAATTTGTTTTGAAAATATGATTTAAATTGCTTGCACTGTTCATAGCACTGATGTGCTTTATTATACATATTGAGCCTCTAGATATGGTAGAATACAATAATAAAATTCTATAATTATAGAAAAAATACTAGGGATGAAACATAGTATAATACAATATCAAAATCCAATAATTTGACAATCAAATCTTATAATTTTTGGAGATTGATTTGAGCTAATATACTAAAATTGTACATGCAATATGTGGCAGCTATGATATCCAATATTATATATATATATTAAAATAAATGAGATTGTGCATGATCGAAATTTGTAATAGCAACCTCGAACGCGGGGTTGGCGGATTGCAAGCACAATCTTATCAGAGTGCTGCTTGGATTGGAAAAGGCAGGGTAGCATAAAAGGTGGTGCCAAAAATGGCTTACATCCATCCATATGGAACAGGATGATGCAACCAATGGAGCTACACCTGCATGTGGACTCTGATATGAAACAAGGAGATAAAGGCCCTTCACAAAACGATAGGTGAAATGGGAGCTTTGGATGGGATTCCACTTGAAGCTGTCGCAAGGCTAGCTCCAACCATGACAAGACAACTGCAGCCAAATACATACCTCTCTCTCTGATAATATTGGGATTGATGAAGGGGCCGACTCAGTGAATGGCCACGTTGCATCCTCCATT
Organism: Phoenix dactylifera; assembly: GCF_009389715.1. Lineage (NCBI taxonomy): Eukaryota > Viridiplantae > Streptophyta > Magnoliopsida > Arecales > Arecaceae > Phoenix > Phoenix dactylifera. The sequence continues at coordinate 7,609,498 of NC_052404.1, read as the reverse complement.
TTGCTTTTGAAGGGCTTTGTATCCTCCAAATTCTGGTCAAGCGCCATAGATGTTGGGCTTGGCTTATGATAGAATTTGGACAGCAGCATCCATAAATTTCTGGGATGTTTTTCAGAAGAAAAAAATTTGCAAGAAAGGTTTGTGTTATTTTTGTATTAATTTGTGCACCAATCTATGCTATTTGTGCATCCATTTCAAATAAGAATGCATTGATTGAGCTCAAGCTAAATGGAAGCCTACATTTAAGAAAAGCAGCATATATATATAATGGTCCTGCAAAACCAAGAACCAATTATTTTTGCAACTATAATAAAATTAGCAGCAACCAACAACATTAGTAATGGCAAAATGATTTATTTTTAGAAAAAAATAAAGTGGACTTTTTTTAAGACAATTTTTAAATTATATTTATTTGGACAAAAACTAGATATTTTTATTAAATGTGTTGGAATTATGTAGTATAAATATAAATCAGCAGTTGTATTAGTATGCTTAATTAATAATTTTATCCTATCATCGTGATTCTAGTGAACCCTTTGAACATATAATTTTTGGAGTTTTTCTTTTTGCTGATATTTTTGGTTGTAAAACCCAATTGTCGAAAAGATTTCAGATAGTTTTTGATTTGAGATATTTATGTAAAATTCAAGAAAATCAGAATTTGCAATCGATCTATTTTATGTTTGTTGGATGAGTAAAAGCGTGATGGGCTTACTTGCCCAATGTGGCTCAAAGCAATTGGGCGGCCAATGAGTCTCCTATTTGCACCTACCACATGCCGGATGGAGCACTTGCGACCTGATTTATATCAGGTCACTTTTTCTGTGTTTTTTTTTCCTATGAAAATTGGATCAAATGATGTCTTATATGTCTTTGTCTTACTTAGAAAAATAAGCTAATTTTTTGGTGTTCTCGAGACTATAAAATTTATGGCTCCGTGACTTGGATGATTTCCAAGTTATTTTTCAATCCAAATAAGACTTTCCAAACCAATCATATAAATTGGATGCTGAAATTAAAAGGTGGACGCAATTCAGGACAATAGAATCAGTATGTCTAATAACTATGTGATCATGTTAAACATGATTGTACTAAATAATACGAAAAAGTTATACAATGTAAGAAATATTTCAATCATGAAATCATTTCTTGAGTCTTTGTTTTTGTAAATTCTCAATGAACCGGAAAGAACCAAGGTTGGAAGCCAACTAGGATGTGGAAACACAAGAGAGGAAGAAAATACAACATATTGAGAAGAAGGGAGAAAACATAGATGATTGTAACCTGTTTCTTTCTGTGAGGACCCGTGCGGGCGTGTGTTTAGTCCCACATCGGTTATTCGCTGGGTAGATCTTGGGTACTTATACAGGATCAAGGAACCCAAATATAACTTCCGGCTAGCCATTTTGGGTGAGATCCTGGGTTGTTACAAATGGTATCAGAGCGGATCCGGCCCATAACCTATGTGGACTAGGAGACACTGCAGCACGGATCTATTGGGGCTGACCACGGGCCAATCGTGGTATTTGTGATTAGATTTGAATAGATATGAACCCTTAGCCTGACGAGGACGTTAGGGCTTGAACGGGGGAGTATGTAAGGACCCGTGCGGGCGTGTGTTTAGTCCCACATCGGTTATTCGCTGGGTAGATCTTGGGTACTTATACAGGATCAAGGAACCCAAATAATAACTTCCGGCTAGCCATTTTGGGTGAGGTCCTGGGTTGTTACATTTTCTTTCAAGGCTTCATAAATACAACAGAAGAATGCATCATCAAATTCTAGATACATTCAACTGTACAAGCAAAAAATCATGACTGGTGGCACCTATTTGGGTGCAATGTGCTTTAAGAAGGATGCAATATAACTGCAAATGAAATGGCTTCTCCTTTCTTTGTTAGGGTGAAGAGGTTTAGCTTCATATGTCCACGCTGGCATTACATGTTAGCAGTTTTTTGGGGTTTCTTAAAGACTATGGTCATAGAAAGCTTGTGTCATGGAATGCTCTATGTCTAAGTTATACCTTCCCAGTTTTTTTTTTTAAAAAAAAATAAATTAGGAAAGCATGTGAAACCCATCAAAAATCATTCAGCTCATGAACTCGGACATAAAAAAGTAATAGCTCTGCGTTACATTGGCCTGGTTCATTAACATTCAGAAATTAAAGCCTAAGTCTGGGGTTCAAAAGTATTTGGATTAATAAGAACCCACATTAATCATTGATGGAAACCTTGGTTCCGGCTTGTCTAAAGTTCCCAAAAAAAAGAAAAAAGAAAAAAAAAATCCTTAACTGGTTTTATCATAACATTGATTGCAGGATATTTTCAGGCCATTGTCATTGGCATAGACACATCCTAAGAAGAAAATGGCCTTAAGGAACCTTGCTCCGGCATGATTTATGAGCTTTTGGGTTGGGCCTACCCTGTCACGTTTTGAACCAAACTTTGTCATGTAGCATGAGGTTTGGCAAAAAGATTGCTTTCCAACTTAACATTCAGATATTTTAGCCTACTCTGAGTGGAGGCCTTTTTGTGGTGCTCTAGCTAGAGATGTTTGAGCTGAAGTACCCTGCAGGTGGGATCAAAATGTTCTGCTCTAAGATTTCAAAGTAACTTATTTTTTTCATTATGGTCACTAATTCTCAAAATATATATATGCCTGTTAATTGTTGAAAATTTAAGCTATGGATGCAGATTCTTATAACAAACATAAATAATCAAAAATATATAAATGAATAAGAGTAAATTGAGTAAGAAAAATTTAGGGTACTTGATACAAAGGGTTCCAACATATTTACCCTCCATGATTCAACTATAGTAGTACACACTCCCAACTACGAGGCTTGATTGAATTGCTTCAGGTTGTCCTTTACCTTAAGAATCAGATGTAATAATATTTTTGCAAAGATGAGAACAAAGAAATGGAAAAAAAAAAACTCTTTAAGAAAAGAAACAAAGAGTTACATGAAGCGAATTAATGAGAAGAAAAATCACGTATTTATGGATGAGTCCTTTATGGCCAGTTCGGCCAATCGATCAATGATAGCACTGTTCAGTACAATGGTAGTGACCATTCATATATCCAACAACAAAGTTTCCAACTGGCACATGCATATAATGGATAGTTTTACATGAATAGAAACAAAGGTGGTTTAGGTTTTCCTGGAACACACGGAAAAACAAGCAAGAGAACAGCCTTTCTAGCCACAATTTATCACTCAAAACTCATGAAAGCTGCTTGTGCTTGATGGATGCAAAAGAGTAGGAACAAGATCCATCTACATCAAAGAGAACCCCGGAAGATATCTCCACAGATAAGAGGTATCTTTGCAGCAAGAAAAATCCTGTCCGAAGGATATTTATAAAGCAAAGAGGATAAGCTGGGGAAAAAAATGGGAGGCCCAGCCAACCTATCTCCTTAGCCCAGGATGTGAATCGGTATGAATTTCACATGAGAGAAGGAAAATTTCCTCAGAAAAAGGGATAAGCTGTAGAAATGAAAGATGCTGATGGCTAAAACAATTTGGTCATGACTGGTACTCATAAATTGAGTCCCTGGCGGCTCATAAGGAACAAAACAGTTATTAGTTCATGGACTCGATGGCAATGCAACTATAGACACCTCTAGAGATAGGTGAGATGAATCAGACTGACCATTTTGCAACCAAATTATTTATTTTGGCTAATGCAGACATATCAAACTGTGCCTTCAAAAGGATTATGTAACCCTCACCGGAAAGAAAAAAGAAAAAGGCATATAAAGGACTTAAACCTCTGATAGGAGCTTCGCTTTCTTCAGCCCATGAACTTGTGGCAGGTTCCAGATTTATGTAACATTTCCACCATTTCTTTTTTTTCTTTTTTTTCAGAAAAACAAAGAAATTTTACCTAAAGAACACTCATACCTGACACAGTATCTACTTTTTGCTCATCAAGAAATAAAGATATAGAGAAAAAAAAAATTAAGTATTTGAGATACGATGTACAAGAGGGGTGCAACCAGTGACTCCGAATTTTTCTTGGATCTTATAAGTTGTACTAGGATACGGTGGGGGTCCTTTTTCTTCCTGATAACCACAAGCTCCCTAAAATGAACCCCTGCGCAGAACCCACAGCTCAGTGAGTCGTAATACACTTAATGATGGTGGGTTTTAAATGTGTGACATTAATGCTTTTCATGGGAAAGTTTCGAGTGGACAGAAAGCAAGCATTCAAAGCTGAGCAAACCAACGTATGAAACGATCATTTCACCCAAACTGAAGAGAGCTGTCTGCGGATAGGACAGCCACAGGTGGCGGACACCTCATAAATGCATCGCGAAGGCATTATTATGATAGAAAAGCTTTGTTGAATAAACGTTGACGTGCTGTTGGTGGTGGACAAGGTTTAGTGCCTTCCACAAGGAAAGGAGACCTAAAGGGGGGAGGAAGGTATGAAAGCCAATCATAACCATAGCTTTCAAAGCTATAGAGTCCCATGTCGACAGCATCAAGACATGCGTTAACAACAAGCTCTAGTGGAAGGACTTTTGCCACCCCTCGCTTCTTTCTTCTTCTTTTTTTTTTTAAAGCCAATTGATGACCCTACTCAGTGTCGGCTAATTGAGTACCCAATGGCATTGAATGGTAGCTTGCAAGCCTTTGTTACTATAATTCTGTGTGGAAAAGATAATGAACAGTAAGCAAGGTCAAGGAACAAGAAGAAAGTAGCATCGATCATCCAATGCATTGCTTCTTAGTGGGACCTTGTCGGTTCCTTTAGTTGATTGATTTGAATGTCCTTCACGAGAGTGGAGTTAAATCATGTTTCCTAGAGTATCAGCTCCATCATTTGGCCTCCGTAAAATCACGGATATTGTTGTCCCCTACGGATTCGTTCCATAAGATCCAAAGAAGACTAATTTACGCATGGCCACAGTTACTGTTAACAGAGAGGATCTTCCTCAAGGGAGTAGGCAAGCCGACATGGCAGTTATTGCTTTGTGTCACCTTCATATTTTTCCCAGGACTAAAGCATACATCTGATCGAAGTTTAAGCATGCCTTCTGCTGTCTTACAACTCGATCATTTCTTTTGCCGTGTTGCATTATGGCTTGGCTTTATTTTTCAAAAGGCAGCAAAAGAGAACTCCATTGATCTTGTGAGGTCACTACTTATTGCTACCGAATAACACCTGGAAGAAATATCAACCAAGCATGCAAGAAGTCAAAAATGGCACTACATCCATGTATATTGTTACCGCCATGTAGCAATATCGGTAATGAGATAATCTGTGACAAACCAACCTTATTTGTATGCATTTTAAGGGGTGTCGATGCTAGAATATGGTACCCAGGAATATTGATATATAATATTTAGTCCTAGTAGAGAAAAGATAACAAGGCCTCATCCAACAATGCTCTTTCATATCCTAATTCTTTTTTCTTTTTCTTTTTTTGCACTAAATCGGTAATTCATATAGTTCTAAGGTAAGTACATCTTGCCAAGTAAGAAGAAAGTAAAAAAATATATCCTAATTCCTAAGTCTGGTTCCTCCGCCTTAACCATATATTTTGCTATGCCATTCTTGTTTTCTGACAATATATATAGTGCCCTTTTCCATTTAACAAACATGGTAGAATTGCCACCTAGCTTTCATGGATCAGACTAGAACTCTCCCCAACGGACGGAGGAGAGGGGTTCCACCCAGCAGATCACCCAACTCTTCTTGATGATAAATTATGCTTTCAGAATAGATGGTGTTTAATTGGCTCCACATATATTAACTCTGAAATCACGCAACCCAAGATAGATTTGGTCTAAGATCTAAAGCAAATATGTAATAAAACGATTGGGCGAATTTTCTGATGCCTTGTCTTTTATGGCAGGTTAAGCATCCATCTGCTTATGCGTGAGTGAGAGGACAGGTCGAAGGACAAGGTCCATGCAATCTTATCGCCCTTCATATGGAGGTCAGAAAGCCTTTCCTCTTAACAGGTTCATTTGTGACGGGTTCCAAGACCGTAAGAAGACACACCAAAAGAACTTTACCAAAAGGCATATTCCGGGAGAAATCATAGCAAACTACCAAACAAAAAGGCTTAAATAAATCCAAAACGCTTCATACGTCGTTACAGCCTCGACTGGTCACGATAAGAATATTTTACCGTCCATTGATCACCCATCAAACCCATTAACATGTAAAACAAAAGGAACGGATGCTGCAGACAGGCATATTTCCCCTGCATACATAATATTACAGAAAAAAACAAAGAAAAGACTGACAAGAAACCAAGATTTAAACTTAAATAGAATAGAAATGAAAGGCCACCAAAAGATTGCTCTTAGAGGGGAGCTTGAAATCTTTAGGAGAGTCCTATGCAAACAAATACTAAATTAAGAGAAGACGCATCCATGCACTTCCGTGTAAATAGCTCAGAAGGGATAGACGGGGAAGGAGAGTAAGAGGTGGGCGAGAAGGGAGGGAATTGGCGATAAAGGACTTGGTCGATGAGCACAAGGAGGAAGCCCGTGGTAGAGAAGGAGACGAAGAGGACCAAAGGAGGATGGGGTCTTACAAGGTCAAGAAAAGGCCTTACAAGGTCAAGAAGACATGAACCTGCAAGACTGCGAAAGGAGAAGAGGTGACAGGTGTGTGAAGAAGGATAAGGGCTGTAGTGGAGGTCGAAGGGAAAAGCTCAGGTAGGATAGCACCGTTAAGGCATCAAGAACAAGGAACGGTTGGTTCTGGCGAAAAACGTCTGCTCCTAAATATGAAATCCCCGGGGAAGCCGAACATCCTGCTACCGTCGATCCCGATTCCCACAAAGTTTGTCACAGCAACGTCCATATCGTTGTTGAGATTGTTCATTGCAGTGAGACTGGAGCAGAAGACTTCCTGCAATGAAAATATGGATGATTCAGTTCGCAGTAAATTTTCATTATAAATTTACGGAAAGGATGAAGGAAAGATGCTTTCGTTGCAGCTTTTTTCTTACCGAGTGAGGAGTAGAGCTTGGAAAGAGGAGTTGATGGGGATTTATGCTCTCCATCCACCAAATCTTAAGGGCCTGCAAGAGGGAGGGAAAAGACAGAGGAAGGGAGCAGATAAGTGTTAAGATGATGAAATCTTTCACCATAATGAGAGATCTCACTCCTATGCATGACTCCTCGCTCATACGGGATACGGGAAAGAAAGGAGAATCAGCAAAGTTCATTTGTTGTCCAGCTTTCAAATGTAGATACTTAGGTAGCAAACAAGAAGTACATCCTCTACCCACAAAAAAAAGTACTTAATTAATCTACAAGCCTTCTCACCTCTTGTGGAAAGAGATGTGGTAGAAAGGAGTGGCAAAGAGAACGGAAGAGCAGCAGTAACAACTTGAAGATATGCAGTCAGAAAAGCAGAGAGAGAGAGAGAGAGACTCCTGGCCTTGGCGAAGGGGTGGGTTTAGAGTATTCGAGAGAGAAGCTAGGCATGAGGCTATAAAGAGAGAACGGGTTGGGGCTCAGCCGGGGGCTTTTGAAGGTCTACAAGAAGGTTTGGTGGGAAACGGAGGTTTGGGGTTAGGTTTGGGGTTAGGCTTGGGGTTCGGGCAGTCACCGAACTGCCCGGGTGTGGACCTGGAATGCCATTGGTCCAGGTTAGGAGGCCAGGGAATGTAACTGCTCATGCCTACCAAATGACGTAAGAAGCTGAGCGTTATAGGCGGCCTCGCCCTGACCGGGCTGCCCGCCAGCCCCTAGGCACGTGCTAAGGAGCTCGGGATTGGCTGACACGTGTGTCTAGGTGCACGTGCTGTGGAGCCACATGTTAGGGTCTGTGGTATTTCGTGCGTGGCGACAAAAGATTGCGCCTGTTCGTCACGGAAAACTACGGGGAGGTCCACTAAAAAGGTCGCTGGTTTTTGAGAGTTCGAAATGACCACTCTGGCCTGCTCTTCGGATGCTATTTTTGTTTGAGCACTGCCTCCCTTTGTTCCTTGTTCTAGACTTAAATCTGAAGGGTTAATTTCCCTTAACTAGAGTAACTAAATTTAACATCGAGATTTTTTTTTTGTGACGATAATTAAAATAGATAAAAGAAATTATAACTTGGAAGAAAGAACAGAATCAGTTCAAAAAAAAAAATGGAGCCAGAATGAAAATTCAGACAATTGAAAAGGAATCAAAAATATTCTTGATTTTACTCTAAATTCTCCCAAAAGCTGGTAGCTTTTTTTGATTACATAGAATAAACTATTCGTTGAAATTATGAAAGAAAAATTAATAAAAGTGAAGGAGAATTGCTTGTCAAGAAAAATCTGTGCCTTCTTCTTCCAAACAGCCCAGATCATCGCAATGAACAGAATGGGGATGGTAAACTGAAATTGTTTTAAGAAAGTTTCGAGTCTCCATTCCATGCAAAGTTTCTTAAGGGAGGTTTGAAGGTGAAGAACTCCAAGAGAGTAGCATATTCCTTTCCAAATGATAGAGAAAAGAAGGCATGAATAGAACAGGTGATCCACAAATTCTTTTTTTTTTTTTTAAAGGATATCTCGGGTATTTAATTTTTTCTTCCAACAGAGTCGGAGGAACCATTTGCATTTTTGAGGTACATCAAGAGTCTTGATTGAGGAAGCAAAAAGACATATAACTCCCCTAGTATTGAGAAATTGATAAATTGATGCAATGGTACGGTCATCTTTACTATCAAGCTTCCACACCGCCTTATCTTCATGGAGGTTCCAAGTTACCTGGTCCAAAAAATGAGAAAGCCGAATGAATTGCATTCTAATATCTTGAGATGGTTGAATTGGCAGTCCGAGCTTCCAAAAAGAATTTATAATATTAAAAAAATCGGCCTCCATTCCATTTTTCTTTATACTAAATTTGAAGAGGTTGGAAAATATAAATTAAAAAAAGGGCATCGCATATCCAATTATCCTTCCAAAAGAGTACATTTTTCTATTTCAATCTCGAAATGAAGTCTATTCCAGTCAAGATGACTTTACCATTGCATCAAGTAAATATTTGATTTGTAGTAAAGTTGTTGTGGTTGAAATCTGGCCTAAGGGTGACCACGCCGAAAGAGGACGAGAAGCCGCCAAAGGGATGGAGAAAGGGAGCCACCTCCTGCACTTCTAGGGACCTGCACAAAGCCTTCACCGGGGTCTCGACGAAGGCCCTCCGATGATTAAGTTAGCAGAGTTTTTGGAGAGTTTTTTTTGTAGGAAAGAAGAAAAACGTCCCCGAGTGTCGTTGGTGTGGCCTATTTATAGTCCTCACAAAGACGACCAGGTGGCTACCGTATAGATCATCCTCATCATAAAAGGGAACGGTCTTAGCTAGGTGTGGCAGAGTATGGCTCCTGGTAGGTGTAGCAGGGTATGGTCCTTGGCAGGTGTGACAAGGTATGGCCCTTGGCATATACTTGGCGAGGTCGGTTTGGCCTTTAGCGGCGTCCGAGGTCAGCTAGGTCCTTAGCGGGGTCTGAGGTCGACCGGGCCTCTGGCCGAGGTCGCCTCTGGCTGAGGTTGGCTCGGTCTTCAGTAGGACCCGAGGTCGCCTCTGGCTGAGGTCAGATCGGTCTTCGATAAGATCCGAGGTCGGCTCTGGCTCTGGTCGAGGTCGTCGCCTGCGGTCGAGGGAGCCCCTTCAGCCTACTCGGTTCTAAGGTTTGCTTAGCCAGAGTTGGGTGACTCCACGCCAGAATAGGATGATCCATTTTGCCTCCCATCATAACTAATGATGAAGTGATACAAATCTCGTTAGTCAAAGAATCCCGCTATATTATAAAGAGAGGTAATAATGTGATTTCTAATATCATCCCCAATCTTTGTTGATAAAAAATTGTGGATGGTTTAATACACTACCCATACTCTTAGGTGATGTTGGTAGAGTCTAAATTATGATTTGGTTACGATCAAAACTCTACAAATGCATATATAAATATATATATATATGCATATGCATATTTTAGAGCATAAAGACATTCATCCTTATAAAAAAGAAAAAGAAAATACATTGTCCCTTTCATCATGTTATGATAATGGACAAGTCAACCTCATGCTTATGTTCTAGCAATTGTCTAATCAACAGCCTCATCTTCGAGTGCACCATTGAAATTGTGTCGAGCTATGGTACGAGAAGATGCAGACCATCGACCCAAACTAGGTTTTTATCGGTCCTCCGATGCCGCCCGAGACTAGGTCTTGCCCAACCATATTAAACAAAATAAATAGGTCCCATAGAAACATGTCATTAAAATCTTAAACACTCTAGTGCATCCAAGCAAAGCATATATTGTGCCTAGTGAAAAAGGACCTAGTCAACCCTGAATCATGGCATTACATTTGGAATGTGCTAGGGTTTTTCCCTCCGGCTTTGTTGTGTTTCGAAACAAGGTTCCAAGCACAAGGCTTGCGGGCGTCGTGCACAAACATAAAATAGCCGCACACATTTTGAGCAACTCAAGGGAGACGTAGACATGCACGTGGGCTGAGACCAAAAATTAATGGGTTTATACTCGCTATGGGGAATGGAAGCGGGTGGGCGCGCTTTGAGCGCTGCGCGGAGAACGCGGTCTTCCAGGACGAGACCGGTCAAAGAAAACGCGGGCCCACCTTCCAACTCTTTTATGAGAGCCACTTGGCGAGCGCCGACGAGGCAACAGCGGCACGGTTGACCTTCTCGGCCGCCCCCGGGTCCCACCCCTTGCCCAAATCACGTAAGGTCTCTGCTCAGGGCCATGCGGTACTCTCTGTAACCATCGTTTCTGAGGAATGCGCAAAGAGGAGAGAACCTCGCTGTCGTAAGAATATGGGATTGGTGTATTGATGTCACCCTTCTCAATATTTGTCGTTTGAGAGAAAAGTTGGGAAAGAAAAGAAAGGTGAGAGTGATTTCACCAGACAAGTCATGGTATCCTCTCACCTAACTCAACACCACGCATCAGTTGCTGCACATCAGGGATGGCTGTGAATGTGGCACATTTATTGTTCAGAGATGAATGTTTTTTCCTTTACAAAAAAAAAATCCCGCTAATGCTTGGCATTTTGGTAGAACTAGTCTTTTCCTGTCCGTGTGTTTGACAATTAATTTTACTGGTCATTGAAATTTTTAGAGCGTTCCTTCTTGATGAAACGTATGTGTTGCATACTAATGGCCATGTGAGTGTAGTTGGATGCTGCTATTGCCAAAATCCGATCTGAAGATTTAAAGAGCACCAATCCGCGCGCACGCACAAGAAAGAAGAGAACATACATCACCGGAGTTGTAGGGGCTTTTTGATGCTTAAATTAGCAGAAAGGATTTTGAAAATGACAGAAAAAAATAATACCTGAATAATGAATTAGAAAAAAAAATCTGTACACATCATATGCCAAGTTTCTTTTTGTACATACGGAGTTTTTGTCCAACCAGTGTTGGGCTTTTGAGGTCTAAGTTAGATCGAAAACAACCTCTTAGTTATCTTTATTCAGTTCAACCTAGGAAGACTAGTCCAGCTAAACTATTTTTTTTTTTCTCCCTTAATATCATGTGTTAGCTCGTGCATGATTGGTGGGTTACATTTGGATCACATTAGATGCATATTGATTACATGTCAAGGTAAATAATGACAAGTATAATAGGTGCACCCTCGATGGTGTCCTAACCCGTTTGTCATATAATTTTCCAAGAGAGCATCTTTTTGATGAGAAGGAAAGTAAAAAATGTTAATAAATGATTTGATTCAATCTGAAACATTCGCCTGTTCTTTGAATATTTAACATGATTAATTGTTTTTGCTCTCAAAAATTTAAAAAAATGTGAATAAATGATTTGTTGAAGGATGATTATTTCTGCCGATCGAGATGAGATTTTTTGTTCGAAATGAGTGAGCAGTTAAAGTAGAGTCATGTTGACATACATACTTATAAAAGATCTGGAAGAAGGATTCAAAAAACCAAGGCAAAGCTGCAATAAGAAACAAGATATAATGATTTCACCAACGCTTGGCTTCATTTCAATCTTTGTCGGCACATGGATAAGTTTCCCATTGCTTTCCTACACGTCCCCTTCCAACTTTCCCACCAATTCCTCATTACAAGGAAATCGAATCAACTACTTTTCTCCAAGCACATTCGTAAAGAGATACTGAGTTATTTGAAAAATATTTTTGCTGTCATTCATGTTATAGATAGTTTCATACCTCTAATTTTAATGAATACATGCTTATTTTCCATTAGTAAGGCCCTTGAATCCTCCACATCCCAAGCTATCAGAATATCCTTCAGCTCGTTGCATGGTAAGTCTTGAGTCTCTTGACAGCAAAAATAAATAAATAAAAAAAACATTAGTGGCATCAAAAGCAGTTTGCCTCCTCTACTTACTACAACTCTGCCGAGAAGTATGCAAAGTCTTGATCAGGGCCTCCGAGTTCCCACGCTGCGAGAAAATTCCAGTGGCTACGGTTTTAGATGATTCGAACTCATAGGCAAAGACCCATACTTATGTTACAGTTGATTGGTTGCACGCAATCAATTAAACCGAAGGCACCACTTAAGATTATAAATTCCGAATGAGATATCTTTCAATCCCCTTACCTGGGTCTACTTTAGGAACAAAAACCATAAAATGACCAATTACCGTTCCCACTTCAAGTAGAAGATGTGGATGCATGGCACTTAATGGCTGCCTTTTCTTTTGAGATCAAGAGCTTTCTCTCCTAATATTTTACTCTCTCTTTCTGCTCATGGTTCAATTCTCTCTTCCCGAAGATTCTATCCCTCTTTTTGCAATTTTGCTATGCATGGCAGTTTCCTTCTCTCACGTGAAATTCATATCCGCATACTGGGCTAAGCAGACAGGTTGACAGGGACCTTTCATCACAATTAGGACCAACTCGTTTAATGTCATTGGTCCCTTTCCTTATTCCCAAATTGCGCCTCCTCGTCTTTGAACTATCGACCATACGACTGTAAAGGCCAACGTCCCCATGGACCATGGCACGAGGTTCCATGGGATGATCTGTCAAAAGTTTGCCGACCATAATCTTGCTGACGGGCATTTGATTGCTAATTCTTCATCTAGGCTTATCACCTGCCGCACTACGTTTGTTTTTATTTTTTGGATCGATATGATATCGTCATGCATGCAAGCCTCGATTAATCAAAGATAGTGGCAACACAGTGATGACTTACAATCAAATTGCGCTGATACTTTCTCTCATGGGTCTACAAACTAGTATTAAGATCCCCCAATATTTGTTAGACGTTATGCTCGTATACGTTGCAAACGTTGAATGCTACGTGCTCATGCATGCATAGAAGGCTTGTATTTATGATGTAATAGCTTTGTCCACCGAGAACAAGGTGCATTGTGTCTGTAGAAGACGTGGTTTTAAGGCATAAGCTGGTGTTTTATCGGCATGCATGCATCCATGGCTGCAGTCTGCAGCAAATCGTAAACGGAGCTCGATCTTCCACTTTGGACAAGAAGGTATTCCCGTAATTGGACGTCAATATGGATGGCAATATCGGATTCATCAGTCATGCCAGAGGGATACGTCGAAGTTGGCGTAGAGACGTGGACGTGTCGGAACAAAGTAAATTCTGCCGACGCGGACGCAAACGCGCTCGGCTTTCCAACACCCCCCTTTTCGCTCCAACTTGCATACCTTTTAACCTTTCCTGCTGCCATCCCTTCCGTTCTCCTTCCTCAGGTCAAGCTCAGCTTTTTTCCTGCACCTCCCTCTGCTCCTGCGCACCATCTCTCTCTCTCTCTCTCTCTCTCTCTCTCTCTCTCCATGCAGACTCGTATGTCTCGTTAAAAGATAATCAGACGACTCGACCTGCATCGCATAATGGTTAGAAGAATTTGAAAAGGAGGTACTAAGGACAATTATTTAAGATTTTAAACAATTCTACGGTCCATTATTCCTCGATGAAATGGTAAGTGCATTTTAGATGCCACAAATTAAGGTTATACAATGTAAGTAGTAGTAATTGAAAGGAGTTTATCATAATTTGGTGTCGTCCTTGTTGCTGAAACCTTGCTTCTGGCCTTTATTTTGATTGCCATTCCACATATATCCCCAGTTCATTGAAAGGTTGATGACTGGCCATTTAGTCTTTACTCCCTTGTTCATGTGTTGAGTTCGCATAAAACCGGACGCATGGATGTACACAATCGGACTGGGAATTAGAAGCATGTGAAACATGGTAGAACCGAACTAGGTGGCGGTCGAAAGAGCGGTTGAGAAACAATATCTCCTGTATTTGTTCTTAGTTAGGTTCTTCAAATTAACATGTAGTGACAGCTTATTTTGGGATATCCCTGCTTCTTTTCTTTTTGTTCCACTTTTAGGGAACAAGAATGGGATGAAGCCCCGCGAACGTTTAGATATCCTTGTTTACAAGTGTTTTCTTTCAAAAAAAAAAAAGAGAGAAAATTAGAGGAGGAAAAGGGGATGGAAAAATAAAGAAAGAGTAGGAGATGATTGAAGGATGTGGGGATGTAAAACAGATTACAATCTAGCTTTTGTGTAAGCAGCTTGAGTTAGGTTTAGGTCCAACATCACTCATGTTTGGGTTCGAATGGCTTCGACTCCAAAGATAAAGTGAAATGCAGCCCAACACTTGGTGGAACTAGGTGACACCTTCATCCAAGTCGAAATGTAATCAGTTTTAAATTTTTGGAGCTAGATCTACGACTTTTAAATAATTGTTGTAATGCTAAATGTTTTTCGTCACGTCCAGTTTGGTTAGGACTGACTCCTGAAGATCCATTTCAAATCCAATTTGGAGCTGGGTTCTAACTTGGTAAGCAGGGCCCATTACTTGGTTTTATTTCAAGTCTAGGTTTGAATCAGATGAACTTAGGTGGTGACCTCATTGTCGCACAACTAGCATCCTTGCTCAAGTACTGCTAGACTAAATTCTCACACGTAAAGCTATTTTTTAAGATTTTTTTTATTGAAAATGAATGATTTAGTAAATTTCGGAAGGTAGCACCCCTCTTTTTCTTTCTATGATATTACGGGTTCATTTTACATGGGGCATCCACATGTATTTGGAGCAGCAGGATTACCACGTTGTGTTGGAGGGAAAGAAAGTGAAGAGGGTGAAACTTCATGCCTCCAATTCACTGTTTATTTATATTTATGATCGCAAATCACTTGATATATGCAGGAACGTACCAATGCATGATGTAGCTCCATGCATGACTCCATCCATATCTGGACATATTTAATGATTTCCTGCTGGTTTCACCCCTTCGGATTGCTTGAATGATGCAATTAAAATCATGCTGAGAGCAGCAAGCAAGAGCCCTACCGGATTTCCTGATCATCTACATGTTGATTTGGTAAATGATCAAGTTATCCATCAGGCCATGAACATAATCTCAAGCGACAAATACTATCGAGTTCTTGAGAAACATAGAACGTATATATCAGCGGTGCTGAATCAGTGAATCAGCATGCAATTATACATATATATGTATGCATATGTATATGTATATGTACACGTATATGTAAATGTGTATGTATGCATGTGTGTGTATACTCTCTTAATTTCATGGACCACAACCAAGAAATCTCCAAATTGATGTAATACTCAATGACCATTTCTCCATGCATCCACATTGGTCATTGGTGACAGGCGACGGCCAGGGGCAAGAGAAACCCCCAAGGTCATGGGTCTTAAGTTCTGTCCTGGAACCCCTCGGGCAGTAGCCCATTGGGCTAGCCAGTATACTAATTTCATGCGCTCTCTCTCTCCATCTATCTATCTATCTACTCGCTGGCTCGCTTCCGAAAGCTACATGAGCCACTGAACCAACTTTTCCCCTCAAAAGCTTCCATCCACTTGGCAGCACTACTAGCTTTCGGTGGAGTTCCTGCAGGCTTCGCTGCGCAGTCATATGCTCTATCACATGAAGGTGCAGAGCATGGGTTTAAATGCTTAAGATGCCGTAACTTAGCTAGGAAAAAAGAAATGCCTCTCTGTGCATTAGAGTGACAACTTGCATTGAAATATCCTTGTTTAGGACTATGGTTTCCTTCCTTGGATGCAAATGCGAATGGAGTTATCCAGCATGATCTGCATCCGATTCAAACTAACTTCATATCTGTAAGAAAATATAAAACATATAAATAAATCTACCTCATCTTATAAATTTAAGTTTTTGGAACAAATGGTAATTTCAATATGGTATCAGAGCAGAGGTCCTGAGTTCTAACTCTGTCTCCGTACTTTTTAACTCCATTATTAAAAAATTTCACATGTTGAGCTCACCCATTAAAGAAAAGTCCAGCCCACATGTGAGAAAGAGTATAAGAAAATATAAAATATATAAATAAATCTGCCTCATCCTATAAGCTTAAGCTTTTGGGACAAGTAGTGATTTTAATAATATTTTAACATATAAATCCATCCGGTTCTAGCCTCATGGATCTCGATGAGGCACTAGAATTTGGTAGTAGTCTGTGTAAAACATCCAAGTATAGGCAATGCATTTGGTACTACTATCAAGTAGCTTCGAGCAACCTAGATTACACCAATCCTCATCACCTGAGTTATTTCCGAGGGGCATTGGGGAGGGGGAGAGACCACTTTATTGGGCCAGCTTGTAGACATTCCTGCTCTACCTGAATCATCATTTTTCTCTCGCACATGATTGCTTCCTTCAGAGGATTGGGAAACCATTAATGATGTGTAGCTTTTTTTTTCGCTGGTAAAATAATGATCTGTAGCTTTGAAGGACTTCAAAGTGGTTCCGGCCTTCAGTTTGGGCCCAACCCTATTTTAGACTTCAGTGGCTAAAGAAACTGGGACTATTTGGACACCGACAACCCAGGACCAAATTATACTTCGGCCGGGCAAAATCTCCACGATACTTGTTAATGACTTGTTTGAACGCCAGGGGATCTTATTGGTCCGATAACATCTCCCATTAGGAATCTGAAATGAAATTATTATGAAAGCTAGAGTTTTCAAAGAGTCGCGTTTTATTAGGACACGATTAATCTCCCACTTTTAGGAACAAGATAGGCCATCTTGGAAAAAAGAATTTGCTGTCCCTAAAAGCCAGTGATTAGTTATGTTGCCAAGGATTCTCATCTCTCTGGACTTTAAATCTCACTCCTTCCATGGTATTAAGATCGTATCAGACTAAAAGATCTCAAAACCCATTAAGATGCCGTACACACTATTAAGCTCTTCAAGCAACTTAGGGTGCATTTGGTTTACATCCGGATTCGGAATCGAAAGGGGATTTAAACACTGAGGGAGAGTCGAGGTTAGATTTTACAGGATTGGGGCATTTTCATTGTCCTTTATGTTAAAAAAAAAAATGCAGCAATAGCAAGAGATGGGGGAGTGGAGCTTAAAATCCTTCTCAAGCTAGTTTTGTATATATATATATATATATGTTTTTGATTAAAAAAATTATAGATAACAGACTTTATAAAAGGATGTTGTCCTTTTTTTTTTTTTAGTACAACGGCAGCTTACACACGACGGGTATGAGTACAGGTAACAAAATCAGAAAAGAAAAAATAATGCAGAGAATGAGGCACCGACACGTGGTCTATCCAGATGAATTTCTCTAGAATGGTGAGTCGCAAATGAGGCCATCCAGTCAGTTGTGCAATTCGCCTTCCTTTAAACATGTATAGCTCGAGAGAGCCCACACTCCTTTAATAGCTTATGAATATTGTGGAGCAACGGTCTAGAGCCAACGCCGAGTCCCCGACTCCAGATCTACTCGATCACAGTGACCGAGTCTCTCTCGAAAAGGATGCAGTCCACCTTCAGCATCCGTCTTACATAGATGATGCCCTCTCATGCAGCTTTGAGCTCAACATCGACTATAGACGTATCAAAGATCCGCCAATCTCCGGCCGTTGGCAGTTTGACATCGTGGCCTTTGATGACGAATTCCACGCCTCTAGTGCACCCTTCCTCGCCAACACAATCGTCAAAGTTCGCCTTAAGAAAGCTAGAGGGTAGGGGCTCCTAGAAAACTAGCACAATCCTAGGCCCTATAAAAGGGATGGTCATCCGCACCACTATGCCGTCATTCTTTGGGGCAGCCGGAGAAATTAAGATCCTTCCAAAATATCTCCAACCCTTCAAATTTCAATGAATGCAGGATTCGATCACAAATCATTTAATTTAACCGCTAAAGACTTTACGGGCTTAGCACGTTGGAAAGGATAACATACAAACAAACAAAATAAATTATATATAAATTCTTGTAGTTACTTTTAAAATTTTACTTTCAAGAGTATACTTTTATATATCAATTTAACAAAGATAATTAATACAAATTATTTCCTATGGCATAGTAATTTTTTAAGAAAAAGATTACCGCCACCATTGATTCATATTCCCACGTCTCAACTCCGGACCACGACGTCAAGGTACCCACAACTACGCATGATAACAGCGGAATGCGGTCTCGGACCTCATAATCGCTAGTTTAACCAGTACGAAAGAAAGACAATACTTATTTCTGAATAATAAGAAATTTAAGGACTAAGACAATACTTTATTCTGAATAATAAGAATTTTAAGCACCAAGAACGCTTCTTTCACAAATCTCTTCACGACACTGTTCATCAGGCTTCGGTTGGCGGCTTTGCCCCGCGTCTATTGTCTTTGAGGTACTCGACAAAATTCCTCACATGCCGATGATGCACCTCTTTGTTCCCCAGCACAGCACGAAGCCCCCTAGCTGAAGCCCTGATCTCCTCCCCTTCTTGGTCCACCATGACCAGCCTCAAGACCTTTGCAATGTCCGCCCCGTTGAAGGAGCCATCCTCCTCGTCCCTCGGAACCTCCATCCCGACCTTCTTCTCCGCCAGAAGTCTGGAGTAAAACCATTGATCATGGAACCAGGGGAGTTGCACGAAGGGGATCCCAAACTGGAAAGCCTCGAGCAGCGAATTCCAGCCACAGTGGGTCAGGAACCCTCCGATGGATGGGTGCCCCAGTATCTTGATCTGGGGAACCCATCCCTTGCATACGAGCCCGCGGCCCGCGGTTTGGTCCTCAAAGCCCTCGGGCAATAGCCCGTCAGGCTCGCCTTGCGGGCTCCGGAGAGCCCATAGAAATGGCAGCCCCGAGAGCAGCAGCCCACGGGCTATCTCGTGCACCTGCTCTCTGGTCAATGCGGCCTCGCTTCCGAAGGCGGCATACACCACCGTACCGGCTTCCCTCCTGTTGAGCCACTCGAAGACATGGTCGCAGTTGCTGCCGCCGGCATCGGAGTTATTATCCGCGGCGCAGGCGGCGAAATGGCCGAGTGGGAGCACCGGCTTCCCGAGGAGATCTGGGAGGGCGGCGATCCATTCGGGCTCGAACTCGGTGCAGCTCTCCACCGCGACCAGGTCGGACCCTCGGACCGCCGACCCGACGCGGAAGCCGTTGGTCAAGCCGGACATGCTCGGGTGGAAAAAGAAGCTCGAGAGTTGGCCGGCCTCGTGGCGGTGGAGCTTCATCGACGTCGGGAACGGGATCCAGTCGGGCGGCGCGGTGAGCCGCTCGACCGTCACCCGGGCGGCCTCGCCGTCGGCCGCGAGAGCGAAGAACGGCCACATGAAGACGTTGGCGGCCGCGCCGACGAGGTTCACGTAGCAGCACCGCACGCCGAGGCCTGCAGCGATGCGGGGGACCCAGTAGTAGCCGGAGTCGAAGAGGATCCAGTCCGGAGGAGGAGACAGGCTTTGAAGGAAGCTGGCGAAGGGGTCTCGGAGGGTATCCAAATTGTCGCTGTCGGCGCCGGCTGCCGGGTTGCATAGGGGCACGAGGTGGATGAGTGGGGACAAGGTGGAGGGGGCGGCGGCGATGGTCTGGATGTTGGCCGGGATGGAGAGGAAGGAGACGCGGTGGCCGAGTCCGGCGAGGTGCTTCGAGAGGTGGAGGAAGGGGTTGAGGTGGCTGAATTTTATGAACGGGAGCACGACAACGTGGAGAGCGTCGCTGTTGTCCATGGCTGGGTGGTGGAATTGGCTGTGGATGCTGTGGAAGGCGATTCTTTCGTGCTCAACGAGGCCTGGAGAAGAGAAGAAAGTAGAAGAAATAAAAAGAGGGTTGGGGGAGCACAACGCGACCGGTGCGCTGCAAAAGGTTTCAAGTCTTAAAAGTGCAATTAATAGAATTTTATCTGAAGACCGTTCTACCTATCATTTTTTTTATTTTTTTGTTTATCCATTCTCCCCCTTCTATTTTCTCTCCTCTTAGGGAGAACATAATTAATTCATTAGCCTCATCGCGGCAGAGCCTAAAATGCATGGTATATCATACCGGCCCAAATTAAAAATTATATTTAAAATTTATTTTTTACTATAAGACTGTGCAGATAAAAAAAATACTTTGGAAATTGCATTTAGTCCATTTTATAGGTAACTCAATGGTGCATTGGAAGCGATATCTAGATCTCACAAAGTAATTGGCTGATAAAAATGTTCTCTCGCACCAAGATATCACAATGAAGAAGAGCTGTAAAACTAAACTCAAATGCTCAAAGAGAAGGGTAGAATACTTGCATCAAGGTGCCGATCCTTGTTGCTCTTCCATGTAAAGTTTCTACCATATTACAATAAAAGCCTAATGTAAAAAAAATAATTTTCTGATTAGTGCAATGTTTCAAAAAGTTTGGTGTCCTTAAAAATAGTCAACTTCGTGGCCCTTTCATGGATTGCACAATCTTTTTACGATCATATTCTATAAGTTCGACAAAGATAAGGAATATTAGATTGACTGTTTTATGGGAAATTTGTAAAAGATAATTAAATGTCTTAGCATGATATCAACCGGATCACAAAATTTTATATTTTTGATTTAATTATTGACTCCAACCACTATTAGACTTGCAAATAGGTTGGGTTATGACGAAGGCATGCTTGACCCAAACACAACCTGATTTCATATTCGGGTCTTGGTTTTGGGCCCAAACTCAATATATTAGCGGATTAGGTAAAGTTGGGTTAGATTCATAGAAAAGATTTTAAACCCAACATGTCATTTCAGATTAAGGTTGGAAATGGGCTCTGACCGGCCCGAAGCCCGTCGGGTTGGGCCAACTTCAACTTAGGCTACAGGCTAAGCCCAAAAAATTTCGAGCTGGGTTCGTATTTAATTATAGAGTCCATTTATTTTTCAGGCAGGGCTCGGTAGATCATTGGCCCGGCCCGGGTCCGAACCTGAATTCAGGCCCAAGCCTAGCCCGGTTCAATCATTTAGGCTCATTCCAAAATGGGTCTGGTTAATACTCCAAGTCTCCAATGGGTTCATTAGGCTAGTGGGCTGTAGAGTATATTTGATTGGTTGAATGTTTTTTTTTTGTTGGTAAGCATTGGTTGAATATTTCATTTGTTTTATATTATCCTTAATTTTACAACCGGATATTGAATTATAACTACTTTATTTTGGGCGTCATTGAAAGATTTTTTTGGGGGGTTCAGGCCAGGCCAGTTTTTGGCCCAAAAACGTAATTTGGGCTGGCCCAATTAGGTTTGGGCCAGAGTTTTACAATTGGGTTTTGGCCCAATTTGGTTCATGAGGCCGGAGGCCTAAGCCTCTACTGAGGCCCAAAAAAAATTCGGGTCGAGCTCAAGTAGAGGTGTGGCCTGGCCTGGCACAACCCGTTTCCAATCCTATTTTGGATGGGTCGAGGTCAAGTATAACATAGAATCCAAAATATTTGTGTTTGTGTCAGGATCAAGTCGAATCAGGTTTGCAATTTTATAGCTGAAATATAATAATTGATAATTATGTATAAAATCATTAAAATCTTTAAAAGAGCTCAAAACAACCAATTTAATTTTTTTCATTCAAAAATCTTTAATTTCATTCAAGTGATGGATCATTTTTAAATTTACAAATTATGTTTTTAAAATATATATTCATATAGTTAAAGATATTATAAATAATAATATACCAAAACAAACAATAAAATATGAATTTTTAAATATAATTAAGTGAAAATAGATAAGAGGAGATGTAGATGTTGAGATAGAAATGGAGGAATTTGTATGAGAGTCCATTCAATAAACTGAGAAGGATATTTAGAGCGAAGAAAAAAGAGGTTTATATGTTTTGGAATTTTGGGTTTGGGTCGGGTCGGGCCCCTTTTTGTTAAATTAGAGTTGGATTGGAGCGAGGAATAAGGTATGCAGCTTCATTGCCGGTGACAGAAGGAATCCCAATGCTGATTTAGTTTATGAGGCATTACAAAAGCTGGTTCAGCGCATGGCAGAAGTTGGATATGACTCCGGCCTAGATGAGTCGCTGCCTGACTTGGAAGAAGTGGCATAGTAATATGTATGTTGTCTTGTCATCACCAAGGATATTGTGGTTTCAGAACAGAAATATTTTTATGATCAGCAAGAGAAAAAGGCCACACGAATCGTGAGATCGTACTCTTTCATGAAATAGAGGAAGTTGGGATGCCACTGATGAAAAGATTGATGGAGAAAAACACATTCTTTCTGCAATAATTGTTTAGCACATTCTCAAGCTTAATTACATGAAAATAAGTGAAATTTGTTTATTATTTTTTAGCATGCTGTAATTTCTTTGATCCATAGGAGAAAATGATGATGATTTTGTTAAGAATACGAGTGTCTAAAGTGGCTTGTTGTGCCACACCATGTTCAAATTTATTTACACGAAAGCTATTGCGTAAGAATACTCCCATCCAATGGCTGCCATTTTTCAATGTAATTGTTGAGATATATCATTATCAGTTTAATCTGATGATCTATTGAGCTGACATAATGGCTCTTATGCAACAGACAGCACAAGGAAGAAAATATGAAGTGAAACTGAATGTTCAAAAAAAAAAACAGTGATCCATATAAAGAGTTCTACTAAATTACAGGACTCTGTTTCAATCCCATGTATAATTTCAGCTTTATTTGGGCTTAAGCTTAATGTATTTCCTGAACAGTGCATTGTAAGAAACTTATTAAATGATGCATAAAATTTTGCCAAGAACAATGAGAACTTGAGGTTTATTGTTCATGGATTCCTCAACTATATCTCTACAAGTTCAAGAAACGGTCATTGAGAACCCACTGGCTCATACAGTCTGCTCTGTGAGCTGCATATGGAGCTAAATCCCGGCATCTTCCTGATAACCATCTCTCTCATCACTTTCCTCACACCAACTACATCATCCCATCGCCTATCCGATGCATACGCATCAGAGAGAAGTAGATACCCACATGAATCATGAGGTGCAATCTTCATAATTTGAGCTGCCAATAGTTCTCCCAACTCTTTATGGCCATGAGTCCTGCATGCACCAAGCAATGCCCCCCATATACCGATATCAGGCTTCATGGGCATTATCCTTATAAATTCTACGGCGTCCTCCACTCTCCCCGCCCGACCATAAAGATCAACCATGCACCCATAATGCTTTATGTTCGGCACCATGCCGTAGGCCTTGCTCATGAGCGAAAAATACTCGACGCCATCTTCTATCAGCCCTGCATGGCTGCACGCAATCAGAATGGCAAGAAAAGTCACTTCATTCGGGCAGACATCTCCTTCCAGCAGCATCTCTTCAAACAAGCATTTGGCTCCAGCTGCATGGCCATTGATAGCCATCCCATGGATGAGGCAATTCCATGAAGCCACAGTCCTCACCGGCATCGCCGAGAACACCTCCATGGCTGTCTCAATCGCCCCGTTCTTGGAGTACATATCAGCAAGGCTCGTCCCGAGAGTGACATTGAGCTCCAATCCACTCGCCGCGATATGGCCATGCACGGCTCGACCGCTGACCAAGTCCCCTTGCTCCGCACAGCCACTCAGGATGCTAACCAACGTGGCATTGCTAGGGTCAACACCCAAGCTCCGCATCTCCCGGAACAACTTCAAACCATCAAACACCTTCCCATGTTCGATGCATGCATCAACCATCGCTCCCCACGACGCATTGCTTCTCAGCTGCATTTGTTCGAATGCTCGAAGTGCATCCGGAAGGGCTCCACAGTCTCCATACATGTGGACGAGCGAAGTGGCAGAGAAGGTGGCGGCGGCTAGCCCATGCTTGTTAAGGTGGACATGCAGCTGCCTGCCCTCCCACAAAGCCATCCCATGGGAGCAAGAGTCGAGCAGAAAGCAGAAGGTATACTCATTGGGGCAAAGGCCTTGGAGCAGCAGCTGACGATATAAGGAGAGCGAGTTGAGAGGATAGGAAGTAAAAGAGAGGGCCTTTATGACGAGGTTATAGCAAAAGACATCCGGGTGCTGGATTTGGGAGAAGAGGAGATTAGTGAGGTGGAGGTCTGGGGGGCTCAGGGAGGCAGTGCAGAATCTAAGCAGGCGGCTTGCAGCGAAGACATTGTGGAACAGGCCGGAGGTGATGGCATGGGCATGGATTTGGCTGAACTGGTGCAGGTTTGGGCAGGCCTCTAGTTTGGACAGGACGGGGTGGCTGAGAGTTAGAGGTGGTGGTGGTGGTGCTGCTGCTACTTCTGGAGGGGCTGGGAAGTGGTCTTCTGTGGGTATGCTGAGATTTTGAAGAAGGGGTGTGGTGTGGATTAGGGAGTGATATATGCTGGCTTGGGAGAGGGGCTTGTATCTTTTTACGATCATAGCTTAAAAGCCATTACAGAGAAACTGGCAACTCAAGGCTTCTGCCATGTAAATAAAGGAGTGATGAGAAAGAAGAGCCTGCGACTGGTTAGATCTGCCGAAGAACTTGGGCCACCCCACCTCAGGTAGACTTTCGCAATGCCTTGAGATGCCTGAGCTTTTTTTGAGCGGAGGAGAATAATGCAATCCCATGCAGCCTTGGCCTCCCCCTCCTCGTTAACCCACTCACTCAGTCATTTCCCTCCACTATTTCAAGTCCTTCTCTCTCCCAAAGACCCTCCGCAGTCGGAGGCAGGTGAGCAAGAAGGGCATTTGAAAAGAGGAACAGACCAGCACACTGGCTCACCTCTTTTGTCGGTCTGCATAAGATATTTCTCTTTCTTTGTATTCCTTACTTTCCTGTAATTTATCAGAATGTACTCACATTAGAGTTATATGAATATGAGTAGTTGTTTTACCCAAAAGAAAAAATTATTGTCTCTGCATGCAGCCAATTATTAGGGCCGTTGGTTTCTATAATGATGCATTGAGATGCGTGCTTAATAGACCGAAGCAAAACAAGAGTGCAGCTTCAACCGATCCCCGATCTAGCGACATCTTTGGCGGCCGATTAAGGGCGTCTCAGCTATCTCACCTGGAGAGTGAGGAGAAGGGTGCGCGTCAACATGGAAAATCTGTCCGGCTTTCAAGCAAGCCTTCATTTCTTGCTTCCGATGCATCAGGAATCCCAGCTGATAGAGATGCGTCAGATGAGAGAGATGCCACAGCTGTCAAATGGTGTTGAGTAGCGTCTTTCTTGGTTTCTTTGATTGACCTTGACTTGCTTGCGAGGAAGATGACTATTCTGATGAAATAGACAGGGTTCAGATTTGACTGTTTGCAGCATGGGAGCTGGGTGGAGTCCATAAAATCAGTGGTTGTTGTTGGCCGGCGAGAAATTATACATATACCACATTCGCCATGTGAGTCTCACTCGTCATCTTGGTATGTTTCTATGGTGCATCTCTTATGTAGTATAGAAGGTGCAGGATATAATTTCTCCTTAAAGGCATCTTGCCTTCTTTTTTTTTCTTTAGAGAAATAATATCCTGCACGATGTGCACCACGCCAATCATGCATGATGGTTTCTACGAGCCTCATGCATCGTGTGGTTGTCTCGAACTGCTGCTCCATGCAACTTGTCTCAGTTTGCTCCTCTTTGAGATGGTGCACATGGCCATAATTTCTTTCTTTTCTACTGCCATATATGGATCAGGTCTCATCTTAGGTCCTCTTATTGATGAATTCCATTCAAGAGTGAAGCTTCCAATATACTAAAAGGGAGCAATTGATATTGGCTTTCTCCATGCCAACATCTCGGTAAGAAATTCTTCTCCACTGTTCTCGCATTAATTCTATTCTATTAATCCACTCATCTATTTGACTAGGTTCCTCGTTTGCTTGGAGCCTCTTACCGCAACTGTTGGCCTGCTGCAACTCTTTCTGGAAGAAATTTCCCTTCCAAACCAGAGGCTCCAGCGGGGAGCCTGGAAAGAGCTGCAATTTTCTGATGTGTTTTTTTCTCTTCTCAGCATTTTCTGAAAAGCCAAAAAAGTTGAGCATAGTCTATGAAATTCGCTGCTCTTTGCTGATCATAACACTTGTGGAATTCATTGAATTAAGTGCTGAAACGTAGAAAACTGATCATAACACTTGTGGTATTTCATAGAAAGCATGCCCAACTCCTGTTTGCTTTTTCTCAAATTCTTAATGGAAGACTGCTGCAGGTCATGCTGGCATTGACTGATGTTTCCAAATCTATGAATTTATAGGTTGTTTGACCTCTGGAATTTCCCCAGTGCTGACATCCAAATCCTCAGAGAGAAGATGGCATCGACTCAATAGACAAGCCATTATTGTGCGAATGAAGTGCTAATTATCATTTGTTGTTCTCAGAGTTTGGAGCTGCACGGCTATTCAATTTTATGCTACATAGTTAGCCCTATAAGTTCAGCATTTGTCAAATTTAAAGCTGCATTTTGATTGCTAAAGAAATGCCCTATTTGAACAACAGTATCAAGTACTCTAATTGTCGTAATGAGTTAACCATATCGATTCGGAGATGGACTAAAGCTTGAAGGTATTCTCTGGGATCTGTTTTTCCTCACAAAAAGAGGTTGCATCCCTGAATCTTTAGGAGGTCAGTTTAGATCATGCTTTCCCTTTTTCGGTCTTGGAATTTGATTACGAAGCGAAGTCTTATCTCATACCAAACTTCTCCGTAGATGTAAGAGCCTTGTGATGAGCTTGCAAACTTGTCTGTTATGAGCTGGTTGCTGCATGTCGTGTTTATTTTCCTGTTGGGATCTGTAACCTACAACTGTCTCCTCTTCTTTATCATCAAATTTTTTTTATTTTTAAATTTATTTTTGAAGGAAAAGGAGGCTTGAGCCACCCTGATTTCATTAAGCATATACTATTGCACTAACCATTTAAAATCAAAAAGAGAAGGTATGAAAGCCTTCTCATATAAATTGTGTACACCTGTGCGCTTGTCAGGACTCGGGACAGGGAGGGGGTCTCCCCCACCCCAATCCACTTGAGAAAATGTAAGCAATGCATTCCAGATTATCGCAAAAGATCTTTGCCGCCCAAAGTGAAGATTAATGCAGAGTATGTGCATGCAGACGTGTGCATGCAGGCACGCATGCGGGTGTCTCTGCATGTGTGTGTGCGCATGCGCGTGTGTGTGAGAGTGTGAGAGAGAGAAGCTTTGATTTAGATTTACTATATGGGTACAAATAGGGTAATGCAAAATTAATAATTTCATCTTGTTCTTTTAATTTAATCCACAGCTCACATTTTTGACTTTGCAGACTTTCCACCTCTATCCATGCATGAAATAAAAATTACCTACAGTTCCAGTTTCAGTCCATAATTTATGCATAATGTCTCTGATTACATGGAAAAGGAGAAATTATTAACTCTCTCCAAGCCCCAGTTTAGTTGAATTTATACAGGTCTATTTGGTCAGCAGCCAGAATTCTTGAAATGAAGAGCTGTATTTACTTGGACCGACCATCCCTTGGTTAAAAAGCAAGGGGGAGTTGGTCTGAGGCTGTAGAGGAATGTGTTAAACACATCTAGATTCTAATGGACCAATAAAACAATGTAAAGCAGGTATCCTTCTATCAAGCTTTTCAAAGTTGAAAATATTTTGGATTGCAACCTATTGTGATTGCTATAGGTTGCTTTGAAAAACAGATAGAAATTGATGTATGATCCAATACCCCTGGTGTATTGTGTTAGTTCCAAGAATTGCATCCACAAAATTTGGAGAGTGTTAGCCGTTAAGGCAATCTGTCATGACGGCAGAAGATTGCAATCAAAACCAATTTCTTCACCAAAACTAGTCAGTTTGATGTTGGAAAAAGTGCACCCATGAAGTCCAGTGGGATCAAACCATAAAAATTAACAAAAGACATGCTTTAGACTTTTTTCGAGGCTGTCTAATCATTTTAGATGTTTTTTTTTTGGATATTAGAAGGGAAGCCCTATCCATAAGAGACCTGGGCCAGTCTGAGACATAAATACAGGATTTGCACCCAGGAGATCCTGGAAGGCAATTACTCTGGTCGAAATCTTGCGAGATAACACTACTCAAGACTCACACCTCCAACCCCCTGCTCGAAAGTGCGGTGGGAGAGAAGGGGGGAGGTATTATTTATATATTTGTTTCATGTTCAGTTTGCTGTTTTCTTTTATTGTTTGCACATTCATTTTGATCAAAACATAAAATATTTATAGTAAATAATCTAATCAAGTAGCACCTTATTTTAAATATCATTAATTTTATCATATGTAAATTACATGTGCCAGTTTGCAAGAAGACCATACATGCATATCTATATGATTTTGTTACATTTGACTTTATCAATTCAAAGCAACAAGAAGCAACCTTATAAACCACTGCTGTGGTTTTCTAAAAATTTTCCAAGCTTTAGAAGCTTCCAGTGATTGAGAACTAGCCGCTAAATACTACATTAACAATGTCTGGAAATTTTTCCTTGATAGCTGCTTTGATCCCAGTTCCAATGGAATCAGGGCCTACATACCTGACATTGCAATCTCCACCTTCCACAGAAATCACTTCCACACTCCCACCATAGTTTTTTATAGCTGGTCTTAGTATCTCCAAATGGTTATTTACAGCCTGCAATTATACAGTGTTTGCAATCAGCATTGACACAAGGAACTATTAGTAGTAGTATATTAGTTTGAATGCCTACCTCAACTGTAGTTTCATTTTGCAAGTCATCAGAAACTTGTCGTATATCTTTAATTGCTCCCCCAAATTTCTCCTTCAACACCCGCTCAATCCCCATCTTCATGGTTGTTGTTGAGCTAGGACAGCTTCCACAGGCTCCTGCATCACCAAACAAAGGGAAAAAAACTTATTTTAAAAAATGAAGAGAATTTGATTGTTGAAATAAAAGCAGAACCAATATTAATATAGTCTACAAGACAAACGAGTCTACAAGCATCCCATAGAAATTGTCGGCTCAACCAAACTTAAAAGAACTTTTCCACTATCTATATACAAATTACTGATATCATAGGTTGCTTAAAAATGCCAATCTCGTATAGCCAAATACTTTGTGATAACTTGATATGCTTCATAGAATTTTTTTTTTCCCTAAAAGAAATTACTTGCATGAAAAAATCTGGACACACAATAACCATATAACCTAACATGAATGATAAAATACAGATGCATTTTGCATAGAGTAAATCCTCTAAACATGTAAGGTGTAATTTAGTTTCTGCTTTCCCTATATAAGAGCTAACTGGCATATGAATCAAATCATGTGAAGACCTTATCAAATTCCCAAATCAAAAGGCCTATCCAAGAGCAAGAAGTCTGATAAATGCATAACAAGGCCGCTGGACCTACTCTCATTTCATTTCGTAGAAACGTGGCACTAGTTTTGCATAGTTTGATAGTTTCATGATTAACAGTTAAATGCAATTAGAAACAAGATTATTCAAATATCATCTCTAATCTTTAACATTTTTTAAGTGCATTCAAATGCTTTCCTAATAAACTTATGAAAGTATGGAAGTAGAAACTAATAATGGCGATGATTTTTTCCATTAACATCAGAAATAAGATTTTTGTGGAGCTAGGAGGAACATTTAAGGGCATAAGCCCTATAGACTATAGAGTCACCTTTTGAGGAATTTTGTGCTAGATGTTATATGTCAACCTATGAAGTTGCACATACGATCGAAAGAGTAGCTGACTCTCCTCCAGAGTAATAATTGGTATAAGTAATAATTGTTGAGCTTTTCAGTTGAAGTGGTATAAGTAATAATTGGTGTAGCGAACTCTATGTCCAAGAGTGTGAGCGTGTGACAGTCTCTTCCCATCTCTGCATTGGTTTTTCATACATAAAGTTTTAAACTTGGTAATCAATTAATTTGATCAAATCAGAAACTCATACCCATCCAATTGAACCAAAAGATCTTGCAAGATGATGAAAATCCATTTCCCTCAGAATTACAACACCTACCCATACCTAAACCGCCAAAAATAAACGCCCCGGAAGCTCTGACTCTAACTTTATTGGTTGATCTTTCTTAAAAGATCAAACTTTATTGGTGAATCCAAAGAAAATTAGGAGAAATCACTTGTAAAAAAACCCTAATTACCAGAATAACCGATCAAATTAAGAGGCAGAATTCAGATTTAAAGGAGAGGAAAGACGTGAAATCCAAGACCTTGGAGCTCGAGAGAGATGACTCCATCTTCGACGGAGACCACGTCCACGTTCCCTCCATCGGCGATGAGGTAGGGGCGGACGTCCTCCAGGACCAAGTTCACGTTCTCCGCCGACAGCTCGAACACCTTGGCCGAGTAGAGCCCCGGAGACGAAGGCCCAGCGGCGGTGGACGCCACCGGAGGATTGGAGGAGGAGGCAGCGATGGGCCCATCGGAGGAAGAGGCGGAGAGCCGTCTCCGGGAAATAGCCCCGCGGCGCTCTCCACCAAAGTCGTGGGTTCGGAAGAGGGGATGAGGAGGAGGTGGAGAAATGAGACATGGAGGCGATTTGGGGATTTGGGGACGGAAAGGGGAGGCGTTCGCTCCTCCGGGCAAACCGGCGGCGGCCAAAGACTTCATGGTTTTGCTCTTCCCCAGAAATCCAGGAGGGGAAAACTAAAAAAAAAAAAAGACAAGCCATGGCACCGTGTCACGTGTGAAAGCTCGCTCTTTGTCAAGTGCTAGGATTTTTTTTTTTTTGCGCGCGTGCGTGTGTGATTACTTTTCCTTTACTGGTATACTGGTAAAATACCCCAAAAATGAAGAGGAAAATAAAAATACAAAGAATTTAAAATAATTAAATGTTTTTTAGTGTAGTTATTATTTGATATTAATTAAACGATGGAATAATTATAAAATTCTCTGATAATTTATATAATTTATCAATGAATATTTTATAGAATAAGAAAGTATATAAATATATTGTCAAATAAAAGATATACAAAATGAGAAAACATACAATATATCAATAAATAAAAAATATGGATCGAAGAAAAAAGATGAAAAAAAATTACTATCTACTATTATTGTGAGCACTACATGGTAAACCTCAAGAAGCAATTTTAGGATCTCACTCATTCAACCATAATGTTTTATAGTCAGCACATTTTACCAAATGTCGAGGATGGAGTTATGATACTACGATAAGAATGTCTGGCTCTACGTTTGCTTTGATCAGGTGATGGGCTCATATAGATCAAATGATGGCCACCCCATCCCCCTCCTCTTTGACCCTTGCACCACCACCATTGCTCTTTTCTTTAATGCCTTCTTCTTCTTTGCTGCCCTTTTCTTTTCTAGCTCCACAGTATGCTAGAAACCTGCTACACCATCTCTAAGTGCAGGTTTCAGCACAGCTACAACAAAAAAGAGAAAAAGAAAACAAAAAATAAACAAAAAGGGATAAATATTTTCTTCCTCGATATTTTTATAAGCAAAATTCCAACAATGTATCTAAAATCAATTCCCCTTAGCTATTGCGAAGAAATCTATGTGCATATGAAATTAAATAATCCACATCAGACACATAAATCAATAAGAGATCAAACAAAAAAATAATCCACGCTCAATACATAATACAAACGAAAACACTTAACCTATCTTTTGTTTCCTCCATCACCATGGCCCTTCTTGAAAGTATTCCAATTAAAGTCAAGTTCTCCATAGGAACTTATTTGCCAGCTACTATAAAAAATTGCATATTCACATTTAATCACTCATATATTATATATATTAATATTTGCTAACTTTCATTTGCATTCAGCCCAGTGTAATATGACATCGATTTAATTTTGGCTAAGATGCACAATTTGGCTAATTTTGAATTGGATCTTGCTGACATTATTTTTTTATGCTAAACTAAATTCGGAAAATCATTTACCAAATTCTAATTAAAATTATATTTACACATACACATACTATTTGCTGAATTGAGATTAGTTTTCAATTTCCGTTACCTAAGGGGTTGGTGTAAATACATAATTCTCAACATGAAGTCGATAAATGATTTACTAAATTAAGTTTAATAAGCCAAAATTCAACATTTTTGCCGATTTTTACTTTAAAGTTACACATTTGCCTATATATCCTCAGATAATATAAATATTACAACTAAATCGAAATCTGAAATAGGTGATCCAGCTGAATTCAGGTTATACAAAACCTCTCGATTGTACAAATATTACAATTAAAGTAATTTTGCAATGAATATTTATTTGTCGGCTATCTATATATTAACACTTAACTCCTCAAATAATATAAATATTAATTTTTGCAAACCTTTTAAGCTTGAGCCTAACATAACTTTACACTGATTTAATTTTGGTTAAGCCTCAGGTGGATATCATTTTACCTTAAACTAAATCCAGCAATTGCCGACATCCAGTTAAAATTATATATTTATATATAGACCCTCACATAGTGTGAACAGGGCAATTGAACTGATTCAGCAACTTTCGGCAATTCATTTGCCGAATTTCTGCGAAGCGCTGCCCATTTACACATAATCCCTTGAATTTGCAAATGTTGCAGTTTAACTAAAATTGGAGTAGGCATTTTTTTTTGCCGACGGTCTATAACATATTACATATTCACATATAACCCCTCATATAGCATAAATATTACAATCAAATTAAAGTCGGCGACTTACGAACAAATTTACATGTAACCGCTCATCGAATGTGAATATTACACAGTTAAATTATTAGTAATGCTCCACTGAGAGGTCCCGAGATTGAAGTACCGTTAAGATATCGAAACGTGTCATACTAGATTAGCTCTTCTTTACGTCATTTATTGAAGATCCAACGGCCAATAAATTCTGAAATCAAAATGGTTGGAATTTCACATTCATTCCTCCACTTCAAACATTTATTGCCATTTGTACCCAAAAAAATAATATTGCCATGGAAGTCTTGTCCTTCTCTGCCCTCTATGCAGCTACGCTCACCGCCACAAGCCCTAAATGGAGCGCGTTCAGGTGTTCAGGCAAATAAGAAACCACACCGGCGATTAGTTAAACCCACCCTATGGTGAGCAGACCAACTCGCTTTCCGTTAATACTTAATACGCTACCTAATTACACCTCTACCCCCTATCTCTCATAAAATTACGAAATTGCCCTGCATCTAGCTTCGTGCCTGCGGCCATGCCGCTCTTCCCGGCCGGCATTCACTTCGTCTTCCTTCTTTAGCCTTCGCCCTCTACCCCCTCACCCTTGGAAGCCCTAACCCTAACCCTAAATCTGGAAGAGGAGAAGAAACCTTAACCCTAGTGTAGGAGGAGAAGCGGCGGAGATGGCACCGGGGGTCTTCACGACGGGGGACGCGGTGGAGGTGAGCTCGGATGAGGACGGATTCCGGGACGCGTGGTTCGAGGCGAAGGTGGCGCGGTACATGCCCAAGCTCCACCGCTGCACCGTCGTCTACGACGCCATCATGGATGACGCCGACGACTCCCGGTCGCTCCGGGAGACCGTCGACGGCCGCCTTGTCCGCCCCCGACCCCCGTTCCGGCCCCCCGCCGGCGGCCGCTTTGCGCTCCACCAGCCCGTAGACGCCTTCTACAACGACGGGTGGTGGGTTGGGGTGGTGTCGCGGGTGGCGGGGAAGGGGCGGCAGCGGAGGTACTCCGTCGCCTTCCCTTCCACGCGGGAAGAGATGGAGTTCGCGGCGTCGGAGCTTCGGACTCATCTCGAGTGGGTCGATGGGGAGTGGGTCCTACCAGAATGGAAGGTATATTTGGCGGCTTCTTTCCCCTTCTTTTCTTGCAATGGTGTCTCATTGGGGTGATTTTAAGATGGCATTCTCTCATTTTCTTGTGAGTTTTCTTGAAATGTTGAATTATCGTTTTTTTTGGTTTCTTTCCTTCCTATTTTACTCAACATTGGACTTAAAATCCGCTTCTTGATGTGATGTATATGCTAAGTTTTCATCAATTCAAATAAAGGTAAATGCATATATTGGGGTATGCTTGCTTGAAAAATTTTTGCCTCTTGGGTGTCAATTTAGTGTATTGATGCATGTCGGCTTGGCCAAAGTATTAGTTTAGTACCCAAATAGTATATAAAATTTCAGTGTAGGTTATCTTGAAATGTCTAATTTGCATATGTTTCTTTTCCTTTTTATCTTCCAGATTTTACAGGCTTTGTTAATTTTTTCTACAATCATGAAACACCACATTAGATATTTGCTTTTATCATGTTTTAGAATTTATAATGAAGCATCAACTTCCCAACCTATTTTAAAATAGTGACAAGTTTTGCATTTGTGGATCACTTTCTAATTTACAATTGTTGCAGAAGGTTAATTGTTTTTGAGGCAATGTAGAGTTTTAAGATTTATTACTGTAATTTGTAATCTGGGCATCGTTTATCATGATTGTATGTTTGCATTAAAGATACACCTTTTGAATGGTATCAAGAAGGAAACAGAGATACAGATATTCTTTTATTCTTTTAAAAGAGAAATTTCTGGATGTATTTCTTGAGGCATTTTTAGGTTGTTTTTAAGTGCTAATTCAGATGTTCTTGCTTTACAGGGAACACCAGAGAAGGTATATGAGACCGGAACACAAGTAGAAATTGCCCGTGTGAAAGGAAATACCCCTATTGCTTGGCTATCTGCAGTTGTTGTTCAGGCAATCTGGAAGAGCAGTTTCTTGGTGGAGTATAAACACTTTAGGAATCTTGATGACACAGAGTTGCTGAGAGAAATTGTTGATGTGAAACACATCAGGCCTTGCCCTCCCCATGCATCAAAGGCCAAATTCGATTTGCTTGATGAGGTTGAAGCATTCTATGGCAATGGATGGTTGCCAGGGGTGGTGGCTAAGATTCATACAAGTTCAAAATACAGAGTTAAGATTGCTCATTGGGGCGAGGAAAGAGAATTTAGTCATGCAGAGCTGAGGCTTCGTTATGACCTAGTTAATGGACAATGGGTCAAAGCTTCACAGGTAGTAAAGATGCCTTATATCCTGGTCCTGTTTTTTTTCATGTTGTGCTCATTTTCATGTTTATGCCAGTGGTATTTTAACCCAAAATTGTGTTTTCCCACTTTGTTCCTAATATTTCTTAAACTGTCTGGCTTTGGCACATCTGAAATATAATTTGTGGAACACCTAAGGCTTGGAGTTTTTCTGTCATTTTGGTTTCCAATGGGTTCAGAAACTCCGGCAAATGAAGGAAACCCGAACGGAAATACAGAGTAGGGATTTTGTTTTCTTTCACAGCATAATCCTTTCATGTGCATCATATGTGCCTGGCACTACTAAAATATAATGTTAGATTTTGTGTCAATTTCCTACCTCTAGTTCTGCAATACTCTATGTATTATTACCTGATTCAAAATGTATTAAGCTCTGTTACTGTTTACATCAGTTGATAATGCGACTCATGTAGTTATTTTAAACCTTAATTTGTTGCTTAATGCTAAAGAATTTCTCAGCAATTTTAGTAAATTGACAAATTGCATGCCATTTTAGACCGTGTGCCCTTTACTTTGGGAAAGTTAGGCATGTCATGATATTTTTCCCGTGAGAAACCTAAAGATTCTTTCATGAACATCGATACATTAACAGAACTAGTTTGATAGTTGTTGATGATATACTGTTGAACTTTATTAAATTCTTTGTTGCTTTATCTTCATGGTGGCGATGTGTTTCAAGAAAAGCTCACTGTATCTCAAAAGTTATGTGGATCGAGATCAGTTACTAGTAGGCCATGGCCACATGCAATTAATGTTGCTTGCAATTCAAAGTTTCCTCTTTTGCTATTTTGTGTATATCAAATGGAATGGCCAAATGTATGATTTCATTTGGTGCTATTTTATGTATATCAAATGCAATGGCCAAATGTATGATTTCATTATCATTATCATCTGTTTATATATACAGTTAGATGCATATCAAATGGAAAATGCAGTTCAGATTCTGTTTATCATCATGAATTTCCCTATATTTCTTTGTGCAATAGACCACAATGCACATTTGAGGCAAAAAAAAGGGGAAAAGGAAAGAAAAGAAAAGAAAGTTAAAGGCACAGAAGATGTATTTGAATTTATAAGTGCAAGCACATTTGGCACATATGCATTTGGAAACCCTGTACTTTCTTTTATGTCTGGAGATTTTTAGACCTTGATCATGATGCAGGCATTCACTGATTTGTAATATTACTCTATTTTATTTGAATAAAAGGTGGCATATCCTTCTCATGAGAGAAATCTATTTTTTTTTTTAATCTCCTCCTTTGTTTGATTATTTATCTGAGATTTCAGAACAAATCGGACATGGAGATGAGAGAAGGTACCATGGTGGAGGTTAGCAGTGATGATGAAGGCTTTCGTGGAGCTTGGTACACTGCAACAATCGTCAAGTTAATTAGGAAGAAGAAGTTCCTTGTAGAGTACCAAAACCTTAGAACAGATGATGAAACTAAGCCTTTGACAGAAATTGTGGATTTTCAGCATATCAGACCCAGTCCTCCTGAAACTCCAGTGGTAGAACAGTTCAAATTGCTTGAAGAAGTTGATGCCTTCTACAATGATGGATGGTGGGTAGGGGTGATCTCAAAGGTTCTGAAAAGTCAGAGATACATGGTTTACTTCAAGCCATGGAGTGAAGAAATGGAATTTGGGCACAAAGAGTTGAGGCTTCACCATGACTGGATTGGTGGAAGATGGCTACGGTCTTCTGAGGTATGGATGCTTTTGGCTCAGTTGTTGATTGTCATAGATGCCTTGCATCATACAGTCTATTTAAGTTAGAAAATGTAAGAAACCAGTAATAGTTGGCCTTTATATACAAATTAAATATGTGATATCTGGTTTTCCACTTCTTTTCTTTCTGAGCCATCCCAATTATAAATAATTGCTAGGCATAAAGACTCATGGCATCTTTTGTTGATCAATAACCATGCAATATGGATATGGGATATGCAATCCTTCTATCATTCTTTTCTTAAAGAGATGCTGTTTCTGTGGCTTAAGTATGGAGGATCCTGTGTGATCTCTGCCCAGAAGAGTTTGATGGTTGTTGAGGCCCTTAAGCACTGTTTTTGGTACCTTATAGAGCCCTCTATATTCTCATCGATCTGAGTTGAATACATCTCAATTGACAGTGTTAGCCACTCTTGTGTTTATTGTAATTCTTGATTTTACAATGGTAAATGCAAGGCAGCTAACTTATATGTGGCCCGACATTTTAACACCCGCTCATTGCACTTTTTAATAAATTAGGGATCTTTAAAAAAGAATTTGTTGCTTAAACTTTTATGTATTCTGTCCATTTTTTTTTATTTATTACTTTGTTAGTTAACTTTAAAGCTATCACTGAAATCTTTTGGCCTAGAGATCAGTATATGTCATTGGTATTATTATGTAAGTAAAAAGAGCAAAATACGGCTTCAACTATAAAGCATACTGATCTATACATTTTGTTACTGATCATCTGTCAAAATGATAAATTTCTCAATTTGTAACCTTGAATTTGCTATTGCTGCCATTGTTTCTTTTTTCTTTTCTTTGATTATCTAAATTCAACTTATTAGGTAAATAATATTTATTTATGTGGAACAATTCTTGACAGCATGTGTTGTCCAAGAAGCTTCGACCTTCTCCTCAACTATGTGCCCAATGGCCCAAACAAAGTTATATGGATTCCATGCGCTAGTTGTATGTCAAGCAATCACTGATT
Organism: Phoenix dactylifera; assembly: GCF_009389715.1. NCBI lineage: Eukaryota > Viridiplantae > Streptophyta > Magnoliopsida > Arecales > Arecaceae > Phoenix > Phoenix dactylifera. The sequence continues at coordinate 7,571,673 of NC_052404.1, read as the reverse complement.
CAACTATGGTCATTTCAAGGAGTCTCCTTTTTGAATATATGTTTTTGTCATTTATGTTTACCATAATATTGTACAACAATTGTTTATCTGTTTATCCATTCTTATGACAATCATAAAGGGAAGAGACTCGTTTACATTGAGAGTAATTACCCTGGTGCTCAAAAACCAGTCTAGATTTTTGAAATATATAAGGTTTTTTATGTGGCTCAATTTATAAATGGGGATATGGGAAGGTGTTATACGTAGTTTCAACGAAATCTTGGGTGCCCCTCCCCCCCCCCCCAACCCAAAACAAAAAAAAAGAGACAACTTATCCAATCCATTTATAATTGTTTTGGAAAGAATAAACCTGTAGTTGACCAATTTTTTGATATGTACACATACCCAACTCATGAACCCAATTAGGGCTTCAGTTGTCTGTCCTATACGTTATGGGGAGAAGGGGCAATTTAGGGTTGGGCATCCAACTAAAGCGAGAAAGCAGAGATGAAATTGAAGTAGTGAAATAAAGGTAATAAATCCTAAAAAACATTGTTTGTTCTACTTTCCTCTTCAATATCTTTTTGTTATTTCTTATAATCTGAACTGCATGACCTTGCTGAAGACTGCAAGCCTAGATTGGCCCATGATCCACTGCGCTAGTCCATTATTTAAGGGGCCTAGACTGGGTTCTAACTTCTAAGCGCTTGTTCGTCCCATGGTGACCCATAGTGTCCCAGACCCAAACTAAACCTGAACTACTAATAATTGGGTTGGCCTAAAGCAAAGTTTGTATCGGCGCTGGTACCTATACTTCATCAAACCAGTATGGATATACTGAATGTTGGTATGCTAGACCAGTCAGCGTACCTAGTACTGGTTTCCTATTGGTCCTATATTTATAGTGGGCATACCAAGTACTGGTTTGCTACCAGTCTAGTATGGTACCGCTCTGTATGGACTATATATTCAGCACTTGAAATCTTGGCCTCAAGTCTCCCAACTTGATTACATAAACTCCTTACCCAAACCCATTTATTTTTGGGGAGGTTAAGGCGGGTTGGCAGTTTGAGGTTAAAAATTGCCGAACTTGAATACAACAGGTTCTAGTGGATATGGATTATTATTGTGCGCTTTGTCTACTAGTGATAAAGCTCAAGCATGTAGTTTTAATTGCAGAGACTGTCAAATGAACGTCAATGTTAATTGATTATTGCATCCTCACAACTATTGATGAGGAGTCCAGGTTATCTGTATATTCGATGGCACATTTGTTTCCACTTCCTTGAGGATCTATCTCAGTTAGTCTTTGTGATGTTTCTTTGAAGATTCCAAACTTGGGTGCTGCAGATTGCAAGTAAATGCGAGCAACATGTCATGGTTCTAGCTTGGATAGATTGGATGCGGATGCATATGACATAGGCTGATGTGTTCAATCCAAGCATGAGTTGACGTATGAGTCTCAACCATTGGCCCTTGTGATACAAAAATGAAAAAAAACGAAGGCTAAAACATGATGGAGAATAGTAACTCACCCTTTCTGGTGAGTTTTGAAAAGAGATTGTCTTGGGATTTTTTTCCAAAAAAGAATAGATCGGAAGGGGAAATTAATAGAGGAGGAAAGACTCGAAAATAGTAAAATTAGAATAATATTACTCCTAGGAATGACCATGTTCAGGGATTGTGATCCTGATGCTAGATTGAGCTATGTGGTTTGGATCGCATTAAGGATGAGATCATGGTATGGGAAGAATTTTTTGTCCATAGTTTTCTAAATGTTGTCACGTTTCCAGTTACTCCACGGCCTTTATACAATAGTTGTCTTGCTGCTGCTTCTAGGCTGGCACTAGTACCTTTTCTGAAAGCAACTTCTGTGAAACCATTTTTGATTTTTTTTTGTATTTTGATTTTTTAACTTTTCCTCTTTTTAGGGTATTCTTATCCTTAATCATAAGTTGAGGTATGACCTTCGAAATTTTGTGGTCTTGATTATAACTGAATGAATTTAGTGCCTTAAAGAAAGTTAAAGCATTTCTGCCCTGCTGCATGTTATCTTCAGCCATGTTGACACTGCCTTTTTCATGCGTGCTTTTGTGAGCTTTTCACATTTTAATTTGATTTGCCTGCTAACTATGACTTTTATGGTTTCATGTGTTTGTTCATTATTCGAGGGAAAGTTATCTTTTAGTCTCTGAAGGGAACATCGATTATTCTTTCAGTCTACTGACCTTATAAACTTTTAAGTTTAGAAATTTCAAAGCATAAAATTAAATATTTTTTCTCAGGAAGTATCTTAAATGGGGAAAAAACAATTTGGATATTAAATCCCTAGCAACAGAAGGAATTCTGTAGGTATGCATCTACATCCCTCAACTTATACACATAACTTGCAGCACCTATTTCGATATGTAAACAACTTGCAATCAGAATGGGTTATTGTTATAACCGTAAACTGTTGTTTAAATATTATAACTAGAGAAAACATTGTGTAATGTTGCTGTAGATGTTGTAAGATGTATACAACTTGTCATTATTATTATTATTATTATCCTTTTTTTTTGTGGAGAAAAGGGAGTGGGTGACCCTCCTACCTAGGCTGGATTCAAAGGAGGTCATTTGATACTACCCCCAACGACTTGACCAACCTGATTAGCACCCATTATTGTCATTTCTTTTATGAGAAGAACTTATTATGATATACAATTAACTGCTAACATATTCTTGACATACATGTATTGCTTGTTTCATTGGGGATTAAGTAAAGTGTAACTTCGTGATTCAAAAAAAAAAAATCAAGCAAGAGAAGGAATTTAGATTAAATTATTTAGTATCTAAAGGATAGAATAAGTTTAAAAGGTCAAAAGACCTCAAAATTATTTATAGTCCATGTAGGAACCTCTAGATTATTTTCCCAAATTTTTGGTCTAATATAATTAACAAGAAATGCAACATGTGAATCTTGTACTACTTCCGTATTACATTTGAATTTTTTCCATATCTTCAAACTGATGTTTATGAGAATCTTGTAACTTTTGGCAGGCACTGAAGTTGTAAATTTAGAAGGTTATGCCGAAGGACGCCAACATTTTGCAACTCCTGGAGTAACTTTGAGATTATAAGGCAAAAGAAATTGCCCCAGATGAAGTAAAGTTGTATAGGAGTTTATTCTGTGTGAATTACAGGTTTCAAAGAGGTTGGGTGTACAACAGTTGCGGCATGCAGGCTGTGAAGCCACAGCTGATTGGCCACAATCCTAAACACAAGTACAAAATAGATATCCCAGAGATTTTTCTTATGCCATCTAGCGGTCCTTAAGCGGGCTGGGTTTTAATTATCCTCCTCTTGCTTCCCCAAAATGTGTATTCATATAATTTTAAGTTCCTCCACATGATCTTTTTCTCTTCATAGGATTAACTGCTATAGTTTCAGTGGTTGTATGACTCTGCTTGGTAGTTTGTTCATAGGACGCGCTAAAAATGCTCGTCTGTGTACAGAATGGAAATATGCTGAACAGGTGCAATTTGTCTCTACTGAACTTCTATGTTGTTATTTGGTCGTGATATTTATGCTCTTTGCATGTCGTCATTATCTGTTCTAGGGTGACAGAATGCTTCCACTTGGGCTTCGATATCTATTCAGCAAAGCGGGGACCTTAATTTCGTAGACCTTGCTCTACTTCAGAGACATGATATTTGGATGCTAGCATTATGACAAAATGATTTATAAGTAATGCTGGTTCCTTTCTGGAAAAGTTCCAGTGATTTGGGGCTCTGGTTTCATGACAGGCACCACTTCCAATCTCCCTTTGGTTCCAGTAATTTAAGCACCAATTCATGGGAAGCTGATATCAGGTTAAGATGGGATTGTCTGACTTTGATGGATTCCCCATGTAACATGAACAAATCCAGATTCCCCGTGTAACATGTACAAATCCAGGTGTGAGCCGCAGAGTTTGTTCCTTTACAGAGCATACTTCCTGTTTGTAATTATTACCAGCCATGGCCTGTGGCTGCAAAAAAAAGTGAAGACAAATAATAGCACGTGATATTTCTGACGGAGAAGCCAAATTTGGGAAAGAGGATCATATTTGGAACCATCCTCAGACGCCCACAGAACAGGGTAAGATCAGTAGTCTTTTGTTAATATTAATCATTATTTAGTTCTTTTAGTATTTTGTAGTCTTTAAAGCAAATATCTGATGTTTGATACGTCTCCAAAACTAAACCTCGGTAAAGGAACAGAATTAGGCCTAGGCCTTGCATGGAAGACTGACATTAGTGAACCACGTCGATAGGCTCATACACTATATTCCATGCATGATTTCCATCTAACTCATGCCTTGGGAAAAGAAGCCCTGCATTAAGAGCAAGGAAGAGTCCTGCGGGACTGAGAAGGGAAAGGTTGTGGAGAGAGGCTTACCAGGTATTTCCCAAGCATCCATTTAGTCTGAAACAATGACAAATTATAGGTAATAAAATTCTAGGAATCACTAACAAAAATATAAATTACAAAATTATTAGATGGAGGATCCAATGACCTTTCTGAAAAAATGGGATGGCTGAAGTCCTACAGAAGTTGGGTAAGGGAAGGATAAAGCCTTAGTTTATTTGGCATCAATACCCAATGGCTTTAGCAACCGAGCCAGTAGGCACCCTCAGTATCCAGTGAGCTTTGTTCACATTTCTCCTAAACTTGTCTAGAGAAATGGAGTATCAAATAATAATACTATTAAACTCATCTCAAGAAACATAACCACACACAAAAATTCTCCTAGACTTGCCTATGGAAATATAGTAGCAAACGACAATTTCTCTTAAACTAGTGAGAAATACGGCAATAGATAAAAATGGAGGGTATTGAATAAAAGGTGGTTCCAGCATCCCCAGGAAAGGCCTTATCAGAGCATTTGATTCACCAAGTCTAAAATGAATAACTACTGCTGCTGAAAGGCCTTATCCCCAGGAAAGAACTGCTGCTGTTATTAATTAAGACAATTTATGGCCTATCAAATTTACAACAGGGAAATCAGCCTAGGATATTGATTTAGGTATTCATTCATATTCTATGGATAGGAACCTGTTCATGTACCAATCTCAATGCATTAACTGTTTACAAACAAAAAGGGATTGTGGTGGATCCTCTAGCCTCTGACATTGAAAGAGATCTGGTGACCCCTGCAATGAAGAGAAGAGGACAGATGCGCACATATTATCAGGTAAACAAGATAACGGAGCAAACAGAGGTGTTTCCTCTGCTTGAATGACTACAAGACCCAGCCTACAAATAAAAGGAGTCAGATAGAATCTCTGACAGCCTGTTACCACCCGTAAAAATAAAAATAATAAAAGGAGCCAGATATCATTTCACCAGCCCATAGCAAAACTGGGGCATTATTACCTGAAAATAATTCATTTTACTAATATTCCATGACCAAGAAGGGCTGATAATTCCATTAGTGCTAACCTCCAAAAAAAGAATAGTAAACAAAGACCGTTCTTTTAAGCACAGCACAACCTTCACACATTAACAAATTTTACTCATCAGTTGCTCCCCACATTTTACCACTGAGAAAGAGAACAACCAAATATGCCATTTTCAATCCAATGTAACCTTTTTTGAGGAAAATCCAATCCATAGGTATTGTAAATAAAAGATTTTTCATTTTAATGAATGAACTAATTGCATGAGTTCATCACTCAGCTTGTCATGCTTCACTTCTGACCTACAACAGGCTCATCTGAACCACTGGACAGAAAAGGCGTATCTCATGTTGTCCATGGCAGAACACCAAAGTGGAATTACAGGAATCGACCTATAAATTCAATTGCTTTTCATTGACAACTCATTATTCTAAACCATTCCAGGTTGAAAATTAAAAGATAAATATCATCAAATATTTTACAGTTTTACTACCACCTCTCGATTGAGCCACTCTCTCGACAGGACCAACAGCCCAGTCAAAATATGTTGGTTGGCAACACCAGCCAAACTGCTGCAGAAAAAACTGCTTTCAGTCGATAAGATTCTTCTCAACAGGAGACACGGTTTAAAATCCATTATTTAAATAAAGTACAGGATTCCTTGCTGGTTAGTGCACACCACCTCTTGCCATAGAATTCTCTCTTTTTGGTCCTATCATGTATCAAAAGCTCGAACGACCCTGCACCTGTGGAGAGTACCATGAAATCTTTAGTCAATCACAAACTTCAAGTAAAAGGATTTTCAAGTCTGTGATCTTGGGTATTGCAGTGCTTTGAAACTGTGACAGATCATGATCAAGTCATGCCAATAGCAATAGCTGTAATCTGAACCAAAATGCATTAGGAACTACCTGAAATATTCGGCAGATCAGAAACTTTCCATCAGCAAATTCTCATCTTGAAAGTTCATATCTTCAGTGATCCATGATGAACCATCAGTTATCCATACTCCTATAGTCTTCGCATTTACCCAGAACATTATCCACTGACTGAATTGCCCTGGAATTCCCCAACTTCACAAAAACAGCACGCACCAAAACATTCCAAGTGGCAATGTTTGGAGCAATGCCTTCATTTAACATCTTCAGAAGATACACTGTAGCATCTTCTTGTCTCTGTTGACTGCAAAGACCAGAAATTAGAGTAGTATATGTGATTACATCACGGCAACAATTTTCTGCAGCCATTCCACCTAAAAGTTGAGCAGCAATCCTAATTTCACCTTCCTTACAGTAAGCATGGATGATTGAATTAATAGTGACTGAATCAGGTTGAATCCCCTGAACTATCATCTTTCCTTTAAATAGTAAAGCCTCCTTGATCCTACCCACCTGGCAGAGGCCATGTATCATAGTGTTGTAAGTTACTAAATTCAACTCAGCCCCACTTTCCAATATCTCATTCACTAATTGGAGGGCTTGCATAAACTGTCCTCCTCTGCAAAGACCATCAAGCAACTCATTGTATGTCCTGATGTTTGGTTGACAACCATGCCTTCTCATCTCGTCTAATATACTCATGGCCCAGCCTACTCTTCCAGTGTCGCACAGACCTTTTATCAATGTGTTAAATGTCACTGTATTTGGAGGACAATTTTCAGAGAGCATATTCTCAATAAGACGATGAGCATGATCGAACATGGACTTCCTGCAAAAAGCATCCACCAGGCAAGTATACACGACAACATTAGGTTTGCAACCACTGCTCATCATCTTGTTCCAGATTGAAATAGCACTTTCCAGGTCTCCTACTTTTGAGAAACCATCAATAAGACTACTATAGGTCTTGACATTTGGAGGACAGCCATTTTTTTCCATCCCATCCAAGACGTCTAGTGCTTTCTTTAGATCTCCATTAAAGCAATGACCATGGACAAGAATATTAAATGCAACAACATTGGGCATACACCTCTGCTGAATCATCCAGTTCCACAAATCAAGAGCTTCAGGCACTCTGCCTTCTTCAAAAAACCCTTTCATCAATGATGTAAAAGTGACGATATTAGGACTGCATCCTCTTACCAACATTTGTGCCAAAACAGCAAGAGACAGCTTCAAGTCGCCTGCCTTGCAAAGTGCATTAACTATTGTAGTGTAAGTAATTACATTAGGGCTGATACCCCTATTAACCATTTCTTCTAGCAAAGAAAATACCTCTCCCATTCTAAATTCACCACACATGCCATTTATCAAAGCATTATAAGTAGACACAGTAGGGCTTATTCTCAGCAAAAGATCCCTCGCTTCCTTTAGCTTCCCAAACCTACAGAGAGCAGACACTATTGTCGTGTAGCTCACATTGTCGGGCCAATGCCCCTTATTCGACATTTCAATGAGAAGTTTATAGGAAGCATCCACCCGATCATTCTGGCACAAAGCTTTGACAAGTATATTGTAGGTGAACATATTGGGCTCTATACCATCTTTCTTCATGTTGCTATAGATAGGATTGATCATGTTAAACCTGTTCTCTCGAAGCAAAGCATCCAAAAGATGGTTATAAATTCTCACCGTTGGCCTACAACCAAGATCCTGGATCCGGTAAAATGTCTTCAGGGCTTGCTCTGTGGAGCCAATTCGAGCATAAGAATTTATGACACCTACGACGATGTCTTCAGAACAAGGTAGTCCTTCCAGCTTCATCTGCTGCAAAAGGTACTGAACGGCATCCATCTGATTTTCCATCCCTAGTTTCTCTATCATGGCTTGATATGTCAGCTCCGTGTGCCCGAAAACTTCCGATTCAGCCACAGATTTGAAATATTGTAGCGCAACTGTAATGTCTCTCTCATGCCGTATTCTATTCACAACATCAATCTCTCTCAATCTTGGAGCACTCATGTCCTTTACTTGTTTGTGATCAGATATCAAATTCAACGTGAGTGCCATCGGCACCACAGGTTTTCGGACCTTCAACAATAATGAGCAACCCTCCTTCAAATACATGATTAAAGGAACTCGAACAGATACTATTTTTTATTGCTCACTTTGTTATCAAGTACAAACTCAATATAGAAAAAAACATCAAGTTCTCCAGCACCATGTTACTATAACATGATCATTGCCAGCATGCCTCATCTGAAATCCATCACCTTCTTTTCAATAAAAATATCCAAATTAAAGTGTGCGAGACCCTGCTTCATCTTAATACTTAATAATAATCAGATATGAAAATCTACAAACCAACAGCCCAAGTGCTTTAACACTAACACCCACTTTCAAATTCTATGCTCGGTTTATAGAGTAAGAACTATAATGAGACGATCTTATCCAATTCCGACATTTGTATTAGCATCAAAAAACTAATAAAAAGGAATGGCCTTTTTCTGATCAAAAGAAAGAAGTTTTTTCCCTTCTTCTTTTCCTTTTTCTTGATGCTCATTTGAAAGCAAAACGAGCAAACCTAGAGCTCCTTATGATTCTCAAAATAACGCTTCTAGACGCTCATCTAACAGCAACCAGACGAAGTGGAAAGCCCCAATTCGAGTTCGGCAGTGGGATTTTGCGAGCCCTAAAACATATTTAGTTAAAGATTAGAAAAATTCGAGATCATCCGAAACTCGATAGAATCAAAATTCGGGATTGGAAGTAGAAAATTCAACTGGAAATTTTTTTTTTCGCGTACCTTCGGATTGGAAGCGCTGAAGAGCCAGGGGGGATTCTCTCTGAAAACCCCCTCCCCACCCCCCCCCCCCCCCCCCCCCCCCCCCCCCCCCTCCCCCCGCCGCTGCTCGCCGTCGGCGGATAAAGCTCTGCTCGCCCGTGCGCAATTTTACGCACGTATACACGAGAGATCGTGCGATCGGGTGGAGGCTCCGGTTCGTAGACCTAGGTTAGTCCCACAGCTAAAAGCGGTTCTCGACGGGTTCGGGTTGTATCTTTCACCCGGAAGAACGATTGATCTTCTTTGGCGATGTAGACCGTTCGATTTCGCCCCGTACAGCTCTCAAAGCACTTCAAATAGTTTAGCCATCTGCTTGCACGGATCTCAAAACAGCCATTGCGCGGTCCGATGATGGATGGGTGCGAAGGAATATGAATCCTTCTTTCGCGCAAAAGTTGCAACCTCCGTACACGCAGGTCCTACGGATCAAAGGCGTGGATCTCTTTCTGCTGCTACGATTCGTATTCTTGATATTTTCAAAATATCGGAGTCTCCGACACGGTTGTCATGATAAATTCAAAATTAGCACCTTCCCTTGCATATTAAATTTTAAAATTTATATGTATATATATATATATATATATATATATATATATATATATGAAAAATTCCGATCAGCTGTTTTTATTATATTGGCTGATATTTTTGTATTTAATAATCTATATTGGCTGAGAGGATAAAAATGAAAAAAATATTTCTATATGTGTCGAATAATAATTAAAATCTAAGATTTCAATTGGGAAAGAAATGTGATGCTCTAACAAGGATAACTAATATTTTAGGATTTGTTTGGATGTCCAAATCTGATATGCCTAGATAAATTTTAAACAAACAATGTTTGCAATCACAGAGAAAATTTTTGCAAGATATAATGACTACGGAAAAAATTTTGCAATCATAAACAATTTTAGATAGTAAAATATTATTTCGCTACGATGATATCCAATATTTCAATTTTTTTGCAGTTGCATGATGAGTTGGGACCTCTTCCATTCACGTTTAAATTAAAGCGGTCCATTCTCAATCACTCATCATCTATTTATTGTAAATTGCTCAGTGATGGAGGAAGTGATTGGATTGCACAACATACATTCTTCTAGCTCTACTCAATCTTCAACCATCTTGCAATACAGGAATATCAGTTATGTAGATCTCTCATCTCTCTAGCTCTGCAACAAATTGTAGAGGATCTTAACTCCTGTATGATTTAGGTTTTTTCGATTAATAGAATTTTTTCTCTACACACCATTAATCTATACAAGCAAATGAATGAGCTGCACACTCAAACAAACCTAGGTTGCCTTGCAATTGATGCTGTTACATGTTCTAACAACTATAAAGTTTGCTAATAACCTAGAATAAGGGTTCGTTTGGTTCGCAGAAAAAGGAGGAAAAATGTGGTCAACGGAAAAGTAATGAGATGCCTCTTATTTGGTTGGAGTTTTCAAAGAAGAGAGCAGGGAAAGTTATATTCCCATGAGAATATGATTCCCACATTTTATGGGAAAGTCTTTCCCATGAGAAACATGGAAAAGTTACTTTCTCATGAAGCCGGAATCACTCTATATTTTTTCCTAAAAAGACCCTTCAACATTAAAGAGGCATTAAAGACCTAATTTTTATTAAGGGTATAATAGAAATTATACATAACTTTCTCAGAAAAGTGGATAGTCAACCAAACATAAGCACTTTAGAAATTTGTCACTTTCCCATGGTATACCAAACATGCCAAAAGTACTTTCATAGGCATTCTCTTTTTAGAAATCTGCTTTTCAGAAATCTTATTCCTAGGAGGAAAAATACTTTTCGCGAACCGAACGAACCCTAAAAGATCACAAGAATATGTGAACTAATTATCACAGCACCCATTAAGGTTCCCATGATGCTAAGCACGGGTGAGTTGAAGGAGATGCTGGAGGGAATGGAGTTTAGAAAAATCAAGATTTGCTCCTTTTTTTTTTGCTTAAAAGGTTTGCTCTTTTTCTAGTGCACATATTCTACTATAATGCAAATTCATTCGCAACACCCAAGTCCTTCTCCACGTAAAAACACCGCACGTCTGTCTATACTACTTTTTTCATACAAATGAATCCCGTTAGTTCAGCACTTCTAAAAGAAGAAAAAAAAAACAAAAAGAACGCACTAAAAGAAGAAAAAAAAAAAAAAACAAAAAGAACGCACCAGCTACAAATAAAAGTGTGAATGTATTTATTAGATAAATTTCTATTTCATATGGTCATAGTCATCCATGCATCCCCTCGTATGCATCGCTCATGCTCTATACTCATGCTCTATACTCACTTGCAGAAGATTATTTATAGATGGTTGATTAAGGCCCGTTTGGCAGAGTTGTTGGCGGTAGAACTTTTTGAAGTAGGACTTTTATAAAAAACTATTTTTGGTATGATAAAACGATCCTAGATTCCTAAAGAACATTGCATAGTATTATACAACATAACGTAATAAAATATAATATAGATTAATACATAAATATATAATATAGTATAATATTACTATAAATATAATATAATATTATTATAATATAGTGATATAATATTGTATACTATAGCATAATAATATAATATAATTTGATATTATATAACATAATATATTTAATGTATTATATATAATGTAATATAATATTTTATTTATAGTATAATACAATAATAAAGATATAAAATATTATAATTATTATCATTATATATTAATATTATTATTTTGTGTAATTATTAGATTCATTAGTATTTTGATCCAAAAAAAAAAAATTAGCTTTCTGACGGAGCCTAAAAGTACTTTTTCAGAGAAGCTCTAGCAAAACTAAAACAGCTTTCCAATTTTTTTACCAAGCACTTCTAGTTCATCTAAAATTACTTTTGGAGAGTCAGAAAGTGCTTTTTGACCCCTCAAAAACTCTACCAAACGAAGCCTAATTAATAGCCATTATTTTCCACCTTCATTTAAATAAAATAATATTTTTTATTTTTTAAAAAAAAGATTGCAAGGAGCAGTTATTATTTTTTAAAAAGCGAGTTCTGACAATAGACTAATAATGTAGAAAAGAGGCAAAATAATACAAAAGAACGAGAAATAATGGCGCACACCGATGCCAACGTATACAAATGTACAGTGCAACGTATTTTGCACCCTTCTTCCTCAAACCGGCTCCAACTTTACTTTCTTCCTACGTCTTATATGTCGGTTCCGGTTAATCTACCTACCACAGACGGCACACACAACCGTAAGCCGACAGTGGCATTTCTGTAAATCTCTCCACGCCACCGACCTCCTCCTCCGTACCGCCGCTGGTTAGTGGTTGCCTAGTCTGCATTCGCCTAACCAAGCATCTAACGGCACCGAAAAAAAACCCTACTCGTAGAAGCACACCAGACTCTACTCATAACTTCTCGCGGGCCCCACTACCAGGACCCTTTACTAGTGAGTGGGTTAATATTTTTCTGGTCTCTTTTCAAGTGTTCTTCTCGCAGCCATCCTGGCCGCCGCTGAGCCAACTCCTTTAAATCCAAACACCAGCCGAGAACGCGCTTAATTATTTTTCGGACCATTTTTTTTTCTATTTTTCGTTTGTTTTTCTCTTTCGTCACTCTTCTCCAAGAAGCTAGGGTCCCCCCCTCTCCCCCCTCGGATCTGGTTATCCGAGGAGCGATCTTGGGAATGCTCGTGGATTTGGACCGCATCTCGTTGTAGGATTGCAAGCTAATCTCCGGGACCATCGTTAATGGAGATCGCAGGACCGATCGCACCCGGCCAGGTACGCGAACTCCAGGAGATCTAACTCGTCCTTGCTTCGAATCTCCGATTTACTTGGAAATTTTGGCCGTGAACATCGTTTCGATAATTTTTATTTTGATTTCCAGCCTACATTCCTTGTGAGTCCATTAGATATTAGTTAGAAAAGGATTCTTGGGATTTCTAGGGTTTTGGAACGAGACCAGTGCACGGAATGCGAGTATTAGTTGCTCGTTTGATGACACTTGGCAGTCTAAAGCGAAATTTTTGGTTGTTTAAACAGTTAGTGAGGTATTTAGGGTTTCAGCTGAACTGGGGAGGAAAAAAGGCGACTTTCTGATGAGTTAGTGCGTGTTTAGGATTTGTTTTCTGAAGCCCCCCCCCCGCGCCCCCGCGCGCGCCCCTTTTGGGATATTCGACAATGCTTTGTTTTTTCTCGGATTTTAAGTATGGCAATAGATATTTTTTTTTTAATTTAATTGACAATTCGGGACCGCCTTTCTAGTCTGCTTGTTGAATGTAGTGGTAGTTCACTGAAAGAGCCATTTTCTTTTGACATAAGTTAGCTTTGTTTATGGGGCAGGTATCGTTTCTGCTTGGATTCATCCCTGTTTTCGTGGCATGGATATATTCAGAATTACTGGAATACAGGAAAAGTTCGGCTTCTCCAAAAGTGTGAGTTATATTCTATTGACATGGATTATAGTTTACGTTACCTTAGTGAAGATTGTTCAACTCTCTGAGATTGTGATTCTTGATCTAGTTCCATTTAAATGCGGTTCTGTAGCATCACCAGCTATTATCCAATATTTAATTAGCTCTTCCTCTCGAATAACAATTCATCTTATGCTGATAAGGTAGTACCGTTTCTTGTATTATGATGAGGCAAAAGTAAACTTGGAAAAAGTTTAAATGGCATGTCCTGATATGTTATATCTGCTATCAGCTTAAATGGCGCATCTCTTGATTTTTTTTCCTTTTTATAGTGGCAGACATTCAGACATCAATTTGGTTGTGTTAGACAATGAGCCAAATAGGGAAGATGATCGAGCTTCATTACTAGAGGGTGGTCTTCAAGCAGCATATCCGAAAGCACTCCAAGTGTCTGCCACATCGCCCCTTTTAAGGTAGGTCATAAATTTTTCTTTACTTCTCACTACTGCAACCAAGGAACTGTGTTGTGTGTCATGGCAAACCCTGACCACATTTGTTTATGCATCCTGGAGCTGTTCAGATTTTGTCTGATGGATGAGGCATTCTTGCTAGAGCATCGGTTAACGTTGAGGGCGATGTAAGTGAAGCTTTTATGTTATGTTGAAGGCATAAACACTTATCAAGTTGGAGATTGTTGTGACTGATTTATTCTCATAATTTTTCAGTTCCGAATTTGGAGCTTATTTGGTCTATTTTTTCATATGTGATCGGACAAATCTTCTTGGAGAGTCAAAAAAGGTGCTGTTTTAGCTCCTAATCAACAGAAACCATATGTTCTAATTCGCAAGAGTAATATATGAAATTTGGATATCTTTGTATTTTCTATTTTGTTTTTAGAATGATCATTATGATCTGCGTAAAGGATGCAAAAGCCTTTGTCTACCGATGCTGCTCTTTACCTATTCCTTCTGATCTTGTCATTTTTCATTATTAATGCCCATATTTTAAATAAGACAGCATATGATGTGTTATTTCAGGGTTCTCAAATTTAAATGCTATTAATTCATTCTAATAATGTAATATGAATTAATTTTCCCTTAGAAGAGCACTTGAAATCTTATAAACCCAATCTATAGTTGCTTATTCTGATAGCAATTGGTTGGCATTGTCCTTTAGTGTTAAGCATCCCACACATGAATACATATCCCCATGCATGAAGTATTGACATAACCTAAAGTGGCACATTTTCTAGTCCTGGAAAGATTTCAGATTGCAAAAAGAAAGGCACTATCTGATATATGGAAATGCATTCAATTGAAAATTGTGTGCCAACCTAAAAAATGGACTTATATCTTGGTAATGGCTACTTCTATTGAAAGTAAAAGAAAACAAAGGCATCATATTACATCTAGAGAAAATAGAGAAGCTATATGTGTACCTTTACCCTGCAGATGTGCATGTAAAATCTTTATGTGGGCATCAAATTTGCTGTCTGCACTACATTTTTGAAGCCATCTCATCCACTTTTGTATGGTCTCATGCCCAAGGGAAAGTAGTGCACGGGTATGATGCTTTACATGGGTGGATACAATTTGTTGCGAGGCAACACAAAAGACAAATCTCGTCCATGAGTGGCCTTGTTCAGAGAGACCTGTTCACCACTGTATCTGAATTACTTGGAAAGAAAAAAGAGGCATCAAGAAAACAGAGCAACCATCTGCATGATTTCATGATTGCATGCCTACTAAATGAACTAAGGTAACTAGTTGCCAACTATGTTGGTTTCTTGTCACTAACAAGCAACATCTTGTGCAAAACACCACCTTAACAAACTAATGTGATACGGTATTTAGTAAAATGCATAGTAAGATGTTGCTGTTCACATTTTTTCACAAGGTCAGTTAAATATCATGAATTGTTATTGGATCAGAGCCACTTTAACATTTTTAACAATCTTGATGGGCTAGCTTAAACTTTTTATATCTGCATGAACAGCAACATGGTTGATGGCTTATTAAAGATTAAATTCAACCTTAGTTTTGCCCTATTAAAGGTTAGGTTTCATCTTTAGCTAGCAAAAATTGCTACAAAAGAAGACAAATCCTCCCATTAAATAGTTATTTATAGGAGAAATTGCTCTTGGGCATAATGTGCGATTTGAAGTTATTTCCTCGAATTGCAAATACATAGGCAGTTACAGAGGTGACAACTGCTAGGCTAAAATTTTTACCCTTAAAAGTTAATAGACTATTATTTTTGCAATAACTTCATTACTACATTATTCGATCCAAAAACTCCTTAATAAGTGTTTTAATCTTTTTAGATAAAGCTTGGAGATGTTCAAATAAACAAACTGTAGTCCCTCAAAAACTCTTATTTGGGCCCAGATTAAGCAGAGAAAACCTGAGTAGGTCTATACTCTACTTCTGGCAGGCTTGAACCGAATAGAGTAACCATAGTTCTCATGTTAGAATAACAAACAAGTTGCAATGTTACATGGCTAGTCCCCTGCGCCGGAATGCAGTTGGATCCAGAACGACTCTGGTATGATTTATGGACAGGTGGCTTTGTATCCTTTTACTTCAAATATTTCACCAAACACCATAAAAAGGGCACTTCACTACCATTAAAACCTCCTTTGTAACAAGCAAAAGACATGTGCGATGCACTTGAGGGGAAAAAAGAGGAGAGCGGAAAGAACATGGAGAAAGGCAGTGAAAGAGATATAAGCAGTTACCAGGGTTCCGACTTGGAATGTTTTCTCTTCTTTTCTTTTTTGGAGAGCATCAAACTTGGAATTTTTTTATCTTGGAGTGGGGAAGGATTCATGTTTGAGATTGCCCGGGTATCAAGATCGTGGAATATTTAGTTTTTCAGAATTAGGCTTTGTTTTTTCTCTCCTTTTGCCTTGTAGTGTTGAGAGATAATGATCCATCCTATTCTATTAGTTTATATATTTTACCCCAATTTTCTTGAATTGTTAACTAATTCTTTGATAAGTTCATCTGAAATGGAGCATGTTATTGACTGATTTATTGATTTTTTCTTATTTAACTACAAATCTGGGAAAAAATTACAGCAGTGAATTGTGGTTTTGTGATATAGTTGTAAAATTTGTTATAGATTTGCTAACAATGTTCATTTTTTAACATTTTTCCTGTTTGCAGAGTTACAGCCGAGATCTTTTTCTTTTTCTTTACTTTCTTCTCATCATAGTCTCAGCAATGACCTCTTTTAAAATCCACCAAGATAAGTCGCCATTCTCTGGAAAACCCATACTTTATCTAAATAGACATCAGACTGAGGAATGGAAGGGATGGATGCAGGTCAGTTTCTCTCTATTGACGATTGTCTTGCACGATGAACTTAACTTTTTGCCAATTGTACCAGGATATTCATTTTGAAAGTTGATGCCTCCATTCAAATTTATCCTGCCAGTTGATTTTATAATCCATCTCATGTCTGAGAAGAGGTTTATTTCATAGTCTGCTTTTTTTTAAAAAAAAAATGGAAGCATGTAGCTGTTTGTGCAATAAAGGCAGGAAATGAGCTTTTAAAATGCACCTGATGTTCTCATGCACATGCTCCAGTAGCTCAAACGAGGGTTTTGCTCTGGGAAACAGGAAATATGAAAAAGCTTGCAGGAATGGCGAAAAGCATTTTACTAATGCATTTCATGGCTTTTCTATACTTGTGCAAGCTTTGCGCTTCCATTCCATTCCCTTTATTATTAGAAAATGCAAGAGACAAACAAATTTTTATGGCTACCACCCCACTGTTTCTTCCTCATGAATATTTAGTTTTTTATTGTTTCAAAATGTGAAAGCTATTCAGCAATCTGATGTGTAATTCAGGCAATTTTAGTTGCTTGTTTATTTATTTATTTTTTTGGTAATCAGTATTTGAATGATTTCGTCCCTGTTATGTTGATAAACTTTGTTCCATTACCTTACAACTTTGCACAGTCCTTTCTAAACTTTAGTGTGATATGTGCAGAATATTCTTTATATTCTTGGAGACACAACACGACTTGCAAACAGGCTATATGTGAAATAAATAACTTATAAATCTGTTCTATTGGCTCTGTGATGTTGCCAGCAGCAGTTGCTGGAAGAGTTGCAGGCAGAGGCATTAAACCTAAATCAAGCATACTCTGGACCTGATTTAAGAGCCAGTCAAGTCAGAGTATGGAATTGAGTTATTTATACCTACCTAGGCCAAGTCAGCTCAAAAGATAATTAAAAAAATTTCTGCCATGATGTAAGACAAGTCATTTAGTTTATGGCCTGGTCAAACCGATGCTATCTAGTCTTTGTTTTAGCCTCGGTTGACCTCCTCCAATTACGAAAGGGCTGTTTCTAGGCTGATACATATCTGATATTGACTATCCCATGTCGTGGACCATGCGAGACTTCAATGAACACAATCATTACTCTAACTGATATACCAAAAATTCCTAGGCGTTAGATATGTGTTAGGTTGGAGACTTAAGCAAGTACATAGTAGACTGCCTCTCTGGTTTGAGTAGTCTTTTCCAAGTGAAGACCTTCAGTTGAGGATAAGCAAGTGGTCCTTTCTGTATGGAGGTTGCACTTTGGTCAATAGGCTGCCCTGGCCACAGGTGGCTCTCACTCTAGCCTTTCTTTTCCCAGTAGCCCTTTCCATAAGTCTTCCCTTCCATGATTTGAACTCCTTACATGGGGCTGGCTCTGACACCAAATGTTTACAACTCTAATCAATACATTAGAAACATCTAGATGTTAGAGATGCATCAATGCATGAATTCTTCATCTTGGAGGGCCTTTTGATGTCTCCATTTTCTTACAGCAGAAAATGTCTAAGATAATTTCAAGGTCCACCCGTTAATCACTGTTTGTTTTTCTTCTAATAGAGCTAATTACTAGAACCATAATGTACAACTTTGTCTAAATTTCTAGCTCTCTGAACTGAACTAGCCTGCCAGATATGACTTATCCGCCTTAGTTGTTAGATATATGAGTTGAATGTAACCATCCTTTCCTTTTCAGGTACTGTTTTTGATGTATCACTACTTCAATGCAAAAGAGATATATAATGCAATTCGTGTTTTTATTGCCGCATATGTGTGGATGACTGGTTTTGGGAATTTCTCATATTATTATGTCCGAAAAGATTTCAGCCTGGCACGATTTGCGCAGGTGACATATGTCAAACTTTAACTTTTTTCCCCCTTGCATTGGTGATGGGGCCTGGTACTGTAGTTGGTTATTTCCTTTCTTATTAGAATAGAATGCTGCTAACAATTTCTAACTATGTTCAACAGATGATGTGGCGCCTTAATTTCTTTGTGGCATTTTGCTGCATTGTCCTTAATAATGAGTACATGCTGTATTACATCTGCCCCATGCACACTCTTTTCACCATTATGGTTTATGGGGCACTTGGAATTCTAAACAAATACAATGAGCTCGGATCAGTGATTGCAGTAAAAATAGCTGCCTGCTTTTTGGTTGTTATTCTGATCTGGGAGGTTCCGAAAGTCTTTGATATAGTTTGGAGCCCACTAACATTCCTTTTAGGTCAGTACTCTCTAAAGTTTTTTTTTTTCCTGGTCTTTTGACTTTCTCCGCTTGTTTCTTCTAAAAGATGAATAAGGTTCTTAAGCCACTCATATCCAGGTTACAGCGATCCAGATCCTTCAAAACTGAAATATCCTCGTTTGCATGAATGGCACTTCCGATCGGGGCTTGATCGCTATATTTGGATTGTGGGAATGATATATGCCTATTATCACCCAACTGTAAGTTTTAGTGCACTTATGAATTTCTTATTGTCAAACAAATATTTTAGTAGCCAATGGTTGTTTCTGTTTAAAATGTGTCTGATTTGCTGTGTATGTGTTTCTTCATTCTTTTTGAATTTATAAATTAGACAAAATAACTTGCAAATAAGTTTTAGGCATATCACTCCAGGGTATGAATCATTTATTAGATCTATTCTCTAATGGGACTAACATTCACTGCAGAACTTGCTCCAGCAGTGTTATAAAAGCTGGGCAGGTCAGCCTAGTCTACCCATTCAACCTGTTATGATAAAGCTTATTGCATGTCAGGTTATACCCAAATCTACTTTTCTGTAAAGTACATCTGAACCATTGATCCAAGTGTTTTAACCATTTGAATCAAATGAATCAGAGATCTGGTTGTTCAGATCCACCTGATTCAATTCTAAATTGCCAGTGACTCTGGAATTATAACCTTACACACCACACAAACTTACAGAGAGAAAAAAGGCCAGACTGGGAGAGTGGAGCATCTTTGCCGTTGACCAAACTCTCTTCCTCTTGTTCATGTTCTAGACTTCTAGTTGAGGCAGTCAGGCCTGAGCCTTAAAACCGGATCTGTGGCTGAGTTTCCATAAGATCAAAGATCTGAGGTGTTCTACTGGAGAAAAAGAGACTTGCTTAGGGTACATTGGTGGAAGATAAAGGTGGGAGGATCTGATCTGTAAGTAAAATTGCAGTCAACCTGCAGTTTCTGTGACCTGGCCATCAATATAGGTTGGTGTCCAAGTTGGTTTCAAACTAGTGTCTTAAGTATTTTCGCATCAAAGCTCAGGGTAGTTGTGCTGAGGCCTTAAAGATGCAGCCTGGGTGACCGGATCATTCTTTGCTCTTCGACTCCTTTGGATTGTATAAGCATGTTCTCCTTGATGCCCCCAAACATCCACCCAACCCCATATAGCCAAACCAAATAAGATTTTGCCAAAAAAAAAGTTGACAATACTAGAAGTGGTGGTTATTTCATACTATTCTCATCTATTTAGTCTGGCTGCCAAAAAATAAAAGTTGAAATAGTGTTTCCAGTTTTTTTGCTCTCTCATTATTTATGTGAGTTAATAGGTGGATTATATATCGTGAAATTAATCAAAGGGTTTGACATGTTCCCCAATCGATCCTCTGTTTTCATATTATATTTATCTGCTCAGTTATATCTTCTTTCTTTGTGGCATCTTAGCCAAACTTTTAGTGTGCTTGCTGCTACAGGTTGAGAGGTGGATGGAGAAACTTGAAGAAGCTGAAACAAGGACAAGAATATCAGTCAAGACATGTGCTGTGACAGTTTCACTGGCGGTAGCTTTCATAAATTATTATGCATTTGTGTTTTTCATGAGTTAATGTGTCCAACCTTTTATTTTTTGGTCTCAACTCTCAAGTTTTCTTATCTAATTCAGATTGGGTATATATGGTATGAGTATATTTACAAGCTGGACAAGATTACATACAATAAGTATCATCCTTATACATCATGGATCCCAATAACGTATGCACCTATCTCTTATGTATCGTGCATTTTTTGATTGCTAACACTTGATGCTAGTTTCTGATGCATTTTTTTTCTTACCCTTGTATATAGTGTCTACATCTGCTTGAGGAACTTCACACAACAGTTTCGGAGCTGCTCTCTGACCCTCCTTGCGTAAGTTACATTTGCCATATTTCAGTAAATTGTAGCCTGTGCTTCTGGATGAACATATTTGGACCAGCTCTTTGCAACCTTTACATTTTGGAAATTTGTCCTATGCATGTTCCTAATTAACCTTGTCATCAATTAATCAGGTGGCTTGGAAAGATAACATTAGAGACCTACATATCCCAGATCCACATCTGGCTTAGGTATGCCCAATTATCCTACTTGGTTGAGCAGTTCCCCAAAGGGCTTGAGCAAGTCCATGTATGCTAGCTTTCTCATGGATCATCAACTGATTGAAGCTTTTTTCCTTTCCCGCTGCAAATTTGCTTTTGATTTTGCAGGTCAGGAGTGCCTAATGGACAACCTCGATATCTGTTTTCGCTCATACCGAACTACCCATTGCTGAATTTCATGCTCACAACTGCCATATATATAGCGGTCTGTGAATAATAATATGAACACGGTGCAGGAAATGTTTAATTCAAGTCAAGAATGAGCAGAAAGTGTGACCGTCTCTTCTTGTGCAGGTTTCGCACAGACTATTTGAATTGACAAGCACACTGAAGACGGCTTTTGTGCCAGGTAGAGACAACAAGCGCCTCATGAATAACGTGATTGCAGGAGCTGCCATTTCAGTCATCCTATATTCCTTGTCCTCCGTTTTCCTAAACGTTCCAAGGATGCTGGTATGATATTTTCGCTGTTAATATTTATGAAAAAAAAGAAATCTTGATTAAACTTTCGCAGATTAGACTTTATTTTTGTCGAGCGCTCCTTTACATTTTTTTACCTTCTTCTAATCACATGCAGGTATGAGTATTTATAGTTGGTGGAGTCAAGAACTCTGTTAGACGTAGCACGTTCGGATGAAATGGTACTTTCGATGTCCTTGTGAAAGTGGGCAGCGGAACACAGGCTGGTCAAGTATCATATGGAGCTGCTAGATTAATTATATAGAAAAGTAGGTGCTGGAATTGGCAGCCTAATGAGGTGCTCGTGTGTGTGTTCATTCTGCGGGAGTGAGTACCCTTGTAGTCTCTTTTATGGGTCCGGGTTGTGGTGCAATAAGCTTACACGCTTTAAAATTTGTAAAGTATAGCTTAAAAATCCTCCGAGAATTGTGGTGGGGATTGTTAAAGTTCCGTTGTCTTGAATATAGCGAGCGTTTGAATGACTGGGACAGCCGCCGTGACTTTATTCGTATGCAACAGTGTTCTCAATGGCCTCTCCACCACTTTGTGTTGCTTTTGCCTATGTTTTTAGGCTGCATGAAGATTTCAGCTTTTATGTGGATCATTGTGTTGCGCTACTGAGAAGCAGACAGTCGATGGAACTCGCACACTCGTAAACTGGCAAGAGTCCGGTCATACTGGGACCCTTAAACAGGAAAAAAGTATTTCTTGAAACCTGGTCTTCCAACTTCCAATAATTTTCTTCAGGAGCTTTCCTGTATAAAATTGCTTTAGTTATTATATTATGGGCTCACGTGGTTCGCAGAAAGAGGAGAAAGGAATGTATGGTATAATAAAAAATAAAAAAAATAATATTTGGTTGAAGTTTTTAATGAAAAAAGATAGAAAAATAATTTTTTCAAAAATATTTTTAAGTTTTAGATAAATTAGAGTAATTTTTTTATTAAGAATATAATGAATATTATATATAATTAATTTCAAAAAATAAATGTTAAGCTAAATATAAATCATTTAAAAATATACTATTTTTTATTATTAATTAAATATGTAAAAATAATTTTTCCCATGCATTATATACTTACATACCAGTTTTTCCAAAAATATTTCAATGAAGAAAAAAAATTACGCAAATCAAATAAATTGTATATTAACAAATTATCAAGTATGGTTAATTTTTCCACGGGCAATCCAAAGTGATGCAACAATCATTAATTCTCATTAATTCCAACTCATCTGCCCCACACGTTTCTGTTATGATACAAGTAGCCCACAGCGAGGTAGTAAACTTAGTTGTGCATCATTAGGGCAAAAGAAACACATAACAGCCTTCTACCTTAAAATTAAACATTAAAAGTTCCAAGGCTCCTTACGTTTTACCGTAGCACATAAATCATAGATTCATGAATGGTTTCTTAAAGTTTAGACATATAGGCAGTTCACCATCAGCAAGCTGCAATATGTGCAGCACGAGAAAACAAGACACAATGGATCCGCTATATGAGGCCCATCTTGACTTGCACCCACATTTGCAACAAGGAGCCATCAGCATTCTTCCACACTAAAAACATCTGCGATGTCCAAAGAGGAGTAAGAGCGACCTTGTCTTCATAAAGAAGAAAGAAGATTTCGAGTATCTGTGGACTCCACTAAACAAGAATTCATGTTTGATGGAATGCCAATCATGACAGCAATTACAAGCTACAAATCTTGTTGTGTTGGTCTTGCTCTCCCTCTTTGAAATCATTTTGCCCTTTATTGTCATGCCTAAACAAAATATTATCAAGGAACCAATCAAAAAATAGCAAATCATACAAATTTCAACCCATTAGCTTTCCAAATTTAAACATCGTAAAAGATAGCTACATTAGTCAATTAGGTACAATTTGAGCTGTGTTTGATCTTTTGCTTTCAATGAGTGGATCAGCCGTTGCTTCTCTTAAAAAGCATACCGGGTCGAGTACCTGACACCAGCTTGGACAAAAGATGAACAAACTTGAGATTGATGGACCTGACAATAATATGGCCACAGAATAGGAAAAAAAAAGGAATCATAAAAAGGAAAGTATTCACAAAATAACAAAGGATCCAGATCATTGTTTTTGATGATGTACCAAGGACGGTGGAAGCTTACTTCAGAATAGTTTTATGGCTACTGCAATCTTCAAAACGGATGTTGTAACGAACTTCTTCACCAACTGTTGCATCCATCTCCTGAGCAACTCGACAGGAGACAGATTAAAGCAACTCTGCAAGGTTGGGTACAAGCAACCATTGGGAACTTGCCTAAGTAATCAGCCTCCAAAACAGATTGGGAATCTGTTCAACCACATCATTCCTTGCATCGGTAATTTAGACCAACGATGCTATAGCAAACAATCACCATTCCCCGAACCCAAGGTCCATAAATGTTATGTACATCATATTGTGTGAGGGAATCAAGAATTCTAAATGGCAAAAAAGAAAATGGTGCCTGACCTTAAGCATTCAAAAAACAAAATAAAAATGATAACTTTGCATACATTTTAATAGTAAGAAAAGTAGCATATTATCGACTCCACAAGTAAAAAAAATCTTTAATCATCACAAATAGTTGAAACATACCCCATATGACTTTACATTCACAATCTTTCTAACCTTAAAAGAATTGGAAAAAAGAGAATCATCTACATAATATATATGAGTCATTGGTCCAGCATTTGCAAGCCTAAACCCCTTAAGAAACTGCCGCTATGCAACATGCAGGTCCTTGTTAAAAACCAAATAGATGTAAAATAGTTGAGGGGATGAAGGGCATCTTCATGCACTAAAGTCTTTATCACTACTAAATGATAATTTAAAAGCAACATTGGACAAAGATAATGATATACTTACAAGATTAAAATTGTTATGTTGTCCAGCCATTTGTCTCTAAAGATCTTTCCATCTAACAAGTGAAAAAGAATCTTAACCTGCATTGTTATAAATTTTCTTATATCCAACTCACAAAGGAACCGATACATATTAACAGAAATCATTAAATCATCAAATATTCACAGAAACTTAAAAGCACAAATAGGCATAGCAGCGTCCTAACACTAAGTCTCTCCACCTAATTCTGGTCCTGGCCACTAGAAAAGGTGACAGAAAGTAAGATATTGAACCAATTTGATAGATAAGATTTAACTAAATGCATAATTAAGAAAACTTGCTACCATGTCTTAGGAAAGCACAGATAAAATCTATAACTCTTAATCAATCAAAGGTACAGTGTAATTCTGTACTTGCTCTCAAATATAAAATCACCTATATGATTTTAATACAAAAATTAGTGAAACCAATGTTGTTTTATATATTATAATTTTTTCTCCAACACCTATAATGAAAATAGGCTGCATATAAAAAATGTCCATCCACTAGATCCATATAGTTATTTAAGGTGATTGCACCAATCTATGCCATTTGCTAAAATGTCAATAATGGGACACAAGAATGTAGGAGATCATGGTGCTTCCCCCACCCCCTCCCCCACCCCCCAAAAAAAAAATCCAAAGAATCCATTTCTTCCTTAGCATAACAATGGCCACAACAGCAATAATTGCTTCTCACAAGGATTGATTCTATAGAAAAAGAAAAAGGAGAGGCAATAGCTAAACTTGACCCTCTGGCCATAGCCACAAGCCGCCATGGCCAATGCTATGGGTTCACACTGTCTCACCACCAATAAAGTCACCTCTTCTCTCTTTCCCTCTCCTCTCTTGCTTAATGGTATTGTCATGTTTTGATTGTCAGGAAGAGATATGGAGAGGGTTTCCTTGAATTAAGTTACAGATTATTGTGTTCTTGGATCATGTAATTCTCAACCTACTTATGTAGGCATTTTAGCAGACTCTGTAGACCAGTCCCAAGGTTTGGGCCAACCAGTCACACAACCTAAGCCCTAGAAGAGGTGCACCAATCAATTTCTTAATCATTTCAAGTAAAGGTAAAGCAAGAGTAAGATTCCAAGGATTGGAAGAAAATATTTTATGCAGCACAACTTTTATTAAAGAGCGATGGTACGTGCGGAAGAGGGTAGCAGCATGCTTCGAACAGGGCGTTAGAAAGTTTTCTTTTCTAACTTTTTTCCCTGAACTTCAGCATACTACTTGTACAAGAAGTTGACCTCCTTACATGTCTTAGTAGAAGCTGTGAATCAACACTAACTTGTAATAAAACCCTGTAGTAACATTTGAGTCCCTGATGTTTATGTACAAGAAATTAACTTCCCCTCCTTTCTCCAATTGCAACAAAAGAGGGGGTCAGTTGATAGCTACGAGATATTTTTTTTTCTGTTTTGGGTTTGGGGGGGGGGGGGGGGGGGGTGCAGGGCACTTTCAGTGTTGGACAATCCTTATCCCTCATGCACTTTTACAAATAGCATATCCCAGTTAGATGAGATTTTTCATGAAAAGAGGCTTATTTACAATTATTAGACATGGATAAAGACCAAAGACCAACTTACTTAATTAGAACACACATATGCAACCTTTTTGTAAGTTCCAAATGCTCAGACATTATGACAATATATTTAGATGTATAAGCTTCGCTAGAAGCTCGCGTTGGGATCTGGATATGTGCCAAAGTTACTTGATTTATTCCTTGATTATTCAGTAATTTTTCGCCCAACAACCACCGAATCTGGAGTTAAAAATGTGATTACATCTATTCCAGCATGAAGACAATCCAAATTTCTTCTTTTCGAGTCTATTGCACTCTATCTTCCCCACATGTACAATGTCATTTCAAGCAAGAAGTTTCCCAGATGCATCAGTAAGTCTTCAACTATCCTTTTTTTCCATTTAGGATCTATCACTTAACAGTGTTTAGAACATTTAAACCATGGACTGCACAAACATTAAAACAATTACACCACATTATCTACCTACAATACCAACGCTGATGATGGAACTTAAGACAAAATAATACACTTATAGTGAAATATCTCCTGTGCAATCCAGAGAATTACTTATACCGAGAAAATAAATCCTTATATGAATCATTTTGAAAACATAAAATGAAAATCAGGATTCAAATATCAATATCCAACAAAGTCCCTCATTCCCCCGCTTCGAAAGTTACCAACAGCTCAAATCGTTCCTTTTCCTTTACAGGAAAGCAGGGCCTGGCAGTGCCTTGAGAACTTCCAGTGGCAAAAAGTTTTCAAGCAGAAACAGTAAAGATAAAACCTTCCAAGACCCAACCACAACGCAACTCTAGCCCTCCAACATTACTATCACGAAATAAAAAGGAGTTCTTTGCACAAAATCCTTAACGTCATGATAGAACTGGCAATAAAAAGATGGGTGGGGAAAAAACTTTAACTTTTTTTCCATAGACACTAACCTGGGTGGTCTTCCCGCTGCCGCTCTCTCCGACGAGGATCAGCGTCTGGTTGGCCTGGAGCGCCTGCAAGAACTCCCCCTTTTGCTCCCAGACCGGGATGGTCTTCCTATTCTCCAAGATCTCGGAGTACATCTTATAGTAGGGGCGACCAGTTCACCGGTTGATCACCAGAAAGGCGGAGGCCATCTGGGAGAAGGCTCCATTAGCCTTGACCAGCTTCGCCAAGACGGAGGTCTCGTCCACCACGACGACGAGGCTCACCTTCCGCTTCTCTCCGTCGACATGCCAGGGTTCAATCCCCGGAAACCCTCATAATTCATCGACAATAATATTAATATGAATAAACACCACCAAGAACGTCAGCGTCTGTAGTCCAACGGTTAGGATAATTGCCTTCCAAGCAATAGATCCGGGTTCGACTCCCGGCAGACGCAAGTTTTTTAGGATGGCTTTGTTTTTGTTATTTTATTAAAAAAATATATATAAATTTTATTTAAAAAACGTTATAATTGGTTTTTTTATATTTTTAATATTTAAAAGACGAGAGTATTAATACAATTTTATATATTTTAGAGGGCATATATGTAAAAAATTCTTTACTCTTTTTACACCTACCAAATACATGGTAATTATAGGATCTAGAATAATACTTTCCCGTATGCTTAACTATGGTTGGTTTATATTATTACTATCATCATTATCATTAATCAATCAAGTTTGCATATGAATCTCATCCTATAATATTTGCACATTATCAACAACAATATTCTCCTTATGATTTGATTATAGAGAAATAAGAATTTTTTTCAGCACGATCACCTTGAATCTCTAAAAGTAAAATAATGAATTTGAAAGCAATGCTCTAAGCTAATTTACTCTCACAAAAGATGATTCAAACTATCATGCAAGTTTTATTTTACTTTCATTTTCTCATTCAAAGAGATTAGAAATTTCAAGATAATAATACTAAAATAAAATTTATTTACAAAATTAGATCTTGGTTTCTATAGTAATTATATTATCTTATTTTTTTTAGATTATACGATACACCTAGTCAAAATTTTTAGTTTGAAAACATTTTATTTTGATCAGTCCATTTTAAGATATAAAATCCATTAGACTTATAATTGCTGATTTAGCAACTCCATAAACATCTCACCTACCATATCAGACAGTAAATCTTACAAGCTATGTTGATCCCTTTTTATTTTATAAGAAACAAATTGTTCATATGAATATAGCAGGAGCCCTGTAGCATTGCTATATAAAAAACATGGTAAGCCTTAACAAATTGTAGAGATCATTGTAAGATTCTCTACTTATGCTTTTTTTAATCTATATTTTGGTAGAAAAATATATCCTCTCGGAATAGTTTATAAGAGAATTATCTCAACATAAGTAATAATGGACTCATAGGCTTTATCAATCGCGTGGTTAGCATGCATCAAACAGTGGAGATGTGGGCAAACTTTTTTTAAAAAAAACAATGTTGGTGGGACATATGCTTGTTTCTAAAAAAATATTTGCATTAAAATGGTAGAGATGTGTGCAACCTCCTCACTCTATTGGATAGAGTTCACCATCCCGAAAAGAAAAGGCACATCCAAAAACTTTATACCAAATATAGATCATTGCTCTACGATATGAAATGTATGTGTTTCTGAAATACAATTCAAATCCTGCTTTGCCGATGAATGCTATACATAATTTCAAACATTTTTCTGAAAGAAAGTGAAAAGGGAGCAGTCCACCCATATTTCACAAGCAAATAAGATCAGAATACAATATAATGAGAAAAGTAAAACATAAGAGTAACCCAAACAAAATAAGACCAAAAAAAATAAAAAAAAATTTAAGCACTTACTCGTGTCATCTTTTAACTCATATTATTATTGTTGTTGTCAAAATACGGTCTAATGATTTGGAGATGTGGAAAATGCTGATCAATCCACTATGATAGAAGGCAAAGTGCTTGTCTGCACGCAAAAAAAAGAAAACAAGAGATCTGGGGAATAGAAGAAAAGAGAGTAGAGCATTATGTAGAATAACACGAGATGCATATATGATATTTTGAGAGTTTTAAGTTAGGTGGAGAACTATTTTTAAGCTTTTTCTGTCACGCCCCTGCCTCCTCGGGGCACGTGAGGCACCCAGTGCCCACGTGAGGGCCACATGAGGAGGGAACACGGGACTCCCCTGCCAGATATTGTCCGGTTCTGGGGCTTCACGCAAGCGTCCTTCACCCCTCCCCGATTTTGTTTTCCACCCAAAACGCGTCTGCAGGATTAGGAGACACCCGCCTCATATGCCCAGGCTCTGGAACGAGTCTTTCCGATGTGGGACTATTGGGCCTTACACCCTTTCCACCATCGGACAAGAGCTGTCCTCGGCTCTGATACCAAATGTCACGCCCTCGCCTCCTCGGGGCACGTGAGGCACCCAGTGCCCACGTGGGAGCCACATGAGGGGAGAACACGGGGCTCCCCTGCCAGATATTGTCCGGTTCTGGGGCTTCACGCAAGCGTCCTTCACCCCTCCCCGATTTTGTTTTCCACCCAAAACGCGTCTGCAGGATTAGGAGACACCCGCCTCATATGCTCAGGCTCTGGAACGAGTCTTTCTGATGTGGGACTATTGGGCCTTACATTTTCTATCTGGAAGTGTCCATTTATATTACTCCAACTAAAACTGGCCCATGCTATCAATCTATGGTTGGTTGGTTAGATTTGGGCCACATCAATTACTATCACCAATTTTATGATGCCAATATATGATCTGCATCCACTTAAATTGGATGCCTTGAATGCCTTGCTCCTTTTAAATATTTTGCTGGATGCTCATATCTATTACAAAAATCCTAGCAAGAAGTCAAAAAAAGAAGATAATAGCGATTGATGTGCTTGAAAATGAAAGAGGACTCCCTGAAAGCAATAACTCGACAAAACTTCGTAGTGAAGACACACTCTTCGTAATACGAGCCGGTGACCCCAAGCGAGATATTAACACCCACTATATTCACCGAACCAACCTTCGACCACAAATATCAGCTCCAAGACCAGTAGAGGACGGCGACAGCGGGAGATGGGAGGCGCTTCATCACCTCAATCAATACTCCGGTGGATTGTAGACAGCATCTCCAACTCTAATTGGAGCACGCCAAGCTCCATCTTCCGGTGGCCGTCGTTCGACCTCTCCGGTCTCGCCCCAAGTTGGGCCGGCACGGTGTCCCGGTGGCCGGGGATCGGCTTTTCGTTCATCGACGACATCCTGTGGGCCTTCGTGGTGGCGTTTGAGACGCTCGCTTTAGCGGCGACCGTGTGTCTCTTCTTTGTCTTCTGTGGTTGTAGCATTTGAGGCTATAGTGTCGAAGTGGTGAAAACTTCTTATGTTGGAGAATTTGGTGAGAAAATATTTTGTCTGTGTTTGGTTTCCTTTCTTTCTTATTCCTTTTTTATAACAGCTTGGAGAGCCTATGGCTTGTTTTTTTTATGTTTCATTTGCTTTGTTGATAGCTTACATGTAGTGACTAAGTAATGAACAGGCTTGTTGCTTTGAATCCATCTCTTTCAAACGGAGTTAGACTTGCCATTAAATCCTATCTCATGGTACTAGAAGCCTTTCTTCCAACAGAAGTACACATCATAGGATTAACGAGTCAATTTATGCAACATTAAATCTCAAAAATTCTTGTGACCTGAACGCTGATTCATGAAGCACAGTCTACATCAGGTGGTAGGTTAGGATTTACTTTGTCTATTAAGTTGCTAAGGCTGGAATTAAGCACTTGATTACGCTAATAGCAGGCAAAGTGTTTGCTAAATTTCTTATTTCAAAGTTAGTTCAAATCCAGAGTTGGTTCTAATGACTGGGGACACCACTGGTTTGGGCTGTACCTGATTCTCCTTTTGAAGTTTAAGGGCGACTTTTCCCCCTTTACAGCATCTTATGTATGTGTGGGTCATGCGCCCTCATATTGGGTGAAGACAACTTGAATTCGGTAGTGGTTCAGATCAATGGGCTCAAACAGGATCCAAGATATTGATTTCACTTATCACACCAGGACACGTGTAACTCAATTAGGATGGCCTGGTAGCTATATATAGAGTGGTACATTTTCTATGATAATGCATCATTTTCTATGATAACGCATAGTCATAGAGTTAGGATTGGCGGACCTGTCCATTATATAGATTTTTTATATAAATTACATATTGATAAATTGGTTGAATTTAGGTCATATATTTGTTGATAAACTTAATTTTAGAATATATTTTTTTGCAGAAATTTTATTTTTTCTTTCCAAATATATATTCACACGTACATTTCGTATGTAGTATATTCGTACATACATACGTAAATACATACATATATGAAAGTTTAGATTGCGACTCAAATGTAAAGATTCACGTTATTTGTACCATTTCAAATTTGAATTTTTATTCATTTTTTTAAATCTATTAATAGCTAAGTCACATTTGAAGAAATCTTGAAATGGTTTCTGGCTCAATTTAGAATTTTTAAGTTGATTAATTAGGCTTGGTTCTAAAGTAAACTCGAATCGAGCTTAAAATTGTAGTAAACGCGTGCTTGATGTCAACTTTCAAGCTGAAAATTAACTCAATGTTGATTAAATTTAGGCTTTAGGCTTGCTTAAGCTCAACTTGTTTATGCCCCTAACTCTATTTCTACATTCATAACACAAATACTTAGAAGTGTACCTTTATTTCTGATATATTTTTTTCCGTAAACTTGTACTTTTGCCAATCAAGGAGATTCTCTAAAGAGAAAATTACTTAAACATCCTACACTATTTTCACTTAGTATTCCTTAAATTTTAAAAGTTTCGAAATAATACATAAAGTTAGTTAAGTTATTCAATATAATTCTGTTATCCTTCTTTGTTTACTTGAGCTTACAAGATTCTATCGTGTGACGGGCGGATGAGATTTTTAGAACTAGAATACCCTTATTTTAGTAGCATTTTCTAATGATGCTATTTATTGGGTTCCAACTAGAAGGAAGTTCGAGCTTGGGTATATGTACCTTTTCTTTATTGAAACAGCCATTCAAGCCCAATCTTTGATTCCTCTTCAAGCTAGATCTCCAGCTCTTCTTCCTCTTCTATGCCAAATTTCTTTCCTACATCTTTTTCTCTCTCTCCTTCCCCCTCGTAGCTGCAGCATTATATTGAGCAGGACAATCAATTGTAAAAGGAGTAGAGAGTAATGGGTGTTCCTTCCTCCCTCTTTTTTGAAAACTCGAGGTGTACTAAATTAAGCTAGTCCTAACATGAGAGAGTGCCAAAATAAATTTTTTTAAAAAATTATTTAGGCACTAAATATCCTGCATAATTTTTTTTTAAAAAAATAGAATCTCGGGCCTAAATGTACTGCATAAAATATTCTTTACAGGCTAAGGCCCAAGGCCTTTCAACCCATCTCATTTATTAATCC
Organism: Phoenix dactylifera; assembly: GCF_009389715.1. NCBI lineage: Eukaryota > Viridiplantae > Streptophyta > Magnoliopsida > Arecales > Arecaceae > Phoenix > Phoenix dactylifera. Next base: position 7,539,193 of record NC_052404.1, on the reverse strand, counting down.
TTCTGGAAACTTCTTCAAATCCGCCGCCCGTCTTCCACCAGCTCAACGCACATGAATTCAAATAACAGTGGCGTTTCCGTAATTGGGCATAGCCCTGGACCAGCTCGTGTGACCGTCGCCAGTATAAACCCCCCGCCCTCGACTCGTCGTTCTCTCTTTCCTTTCCGGCTCTTAAACACCCCCACACAGTATCCAGTTTCCTTTTCCCGCGAGCCTCCCCGTTCCATTTCGGGTCTCCGACCGCCCCCTCCCGATCGGCCGATCCGACCGTCCGTCACCTCCCTTACCCTCCGGCGGTGTATGGCATATGCTTACCGGACCCAGAGGAGGACCGTCGTGCCCGCGCCCGCTCCCCCTCTGATCGACCCCGGAACCCTAATCCTCCCCCCGCCACCTCCGCCCCTGCCGCCGCCTCCTCCCGTCAGATTCTTCGCCGTGCCGGTCGCCGCTGCCCCTCCGTACCCTGTCTTGGTTCCTGCCGGTCCGGCGGTCGTCGCCTCGCCCGTGCGCCTGAATCCTGCCGTCTTGATCCAGATGGACCAGCAAAGGACTCAAGCCCTCCTTCAGGTGTTCATCGACTCTGTTTCTTTCTTTCTTTCTTTTTCGTGTGTTTTCTTAATAAACGTTTCCGTTTGATTTTCTTGATTTCCTTTTCTTTTCTTGTATCAATTGATTTTGTGTTATTGTTCGTTGTTTGGATTCCCGATTATAGTTCATGGATAAGGAGGGGCTGGTGCCGACTCAGGAAGAGGAGATGAAGAGGAGAGATGTGATCGATCAGCTTAAGCAGGTCTATGAGTTTAGATTATTGCCCACAATTTACTCTCTCTATCTCTATGTATACTGTTGTTGTTGTTTTTTTCTTTTTCTTTTTCCCTTTCTTTCTTTCTTTCTTTTACTCTGTTAAAAGTGGCAATTAGAAAATAATAAAGATGTCGCAGCTGTTTTATGTGTTCTTACTATTGGAATATGATGTTTCCCTTTTGTTTGCCACGAGAGAAGATCTTATGTTAGATGGCTGTGACTGATGAAAATTAATCTATGAGACAATTTGTAGGTTTATAAAGGTGAAAAGGGAATATAATTGAATTGGGGAGTGATTGCATGCTCATAATCTAACTTATATTTTAATTGGATCAATTATGGAATATTGGATAGCTGTTGACGAACAGGGTGGACAGGTGCAGAAAATGGAAAATTTAAAAAGGATCTAACTTTTAGAGCTTATCCACACGTCGAGGAGAGCAGTTCATGTTGATGATGCAGGGCAAGATTTGAAATTCCCTTGAAGTTCGGATTCATTGCAATTGCTGGCATCTCTTGGACATGTCAATTTCAAACAGATGATGGAAGTCCTATGGCACATGTGGGCTGGTTTTCATTCTTCCATGAATGAATCTGAACATGTTTTAGAAACACCCATCGCCAACACAGGCACACTGAATGCACACTGAGCGATGGACATCTGGGGGAGGTGTGGCGCATGGAAAAAGCTTGCATGGGCATTCAATAAAGTTAGCTGTGTTTTCTACAATTTAGTTATTATAAAAGATTTCCCACTGCTGCTGCTGCTGCTTAATAGGAAACCCAATTCAGCAGTTGTAATCACAGCATTTTCATTTTAGTCAAGATGTTGCAGTAATTCTTGATTTTGGCCAGTTGGGTTGGTTCTTGTGGAATATAATTTGACATCATTGCCAAAATGTATATATTGTGAGATGTCGTAACCTTACATTTCAAAGTGAAAAATCATCAGAGGATGTAACTTTACAAGTATGCTTGATTCTGCAAGGCTTAGAAGGATCTTTAAACAGTATTAGATATTTAATTGTATTGTTGATCAATAAATTCTCCCAGAGATTTCGAACATTTTTTTATCTTACCTATGGGTTATCCGCTAACTGAATAATTCAATACATTAATAGATACTAGTTCCTACTATTTGTGCACAACTGTTTTTTTCATCAGATACTCTGTTTTTTCAATCTTTTTGGGTAAGAATGATGTCAACTGCAATGTGTTAAGCCTATATATCAATGATATTTATAGCAATATACTAAATCTATATATCATTAGTACCTTATCCATAATATTTGAGCCCTTCATTTCCCTCGCACAAGATCTTTGCCTGTGGTATAATATCAGTGCATTATTTAGGGGTGGCAAAATCTGACCTTTGTTACCAACCAACATGAATTCACCCATGATAAATGAGTTCATGCTAGTTTTTTTTATTTTTTTATTTCAAGTTGGGTCCACTCCAGGTCTACTCAAGATTAACCCAATTATAAATGGGGGGTTTGGGTTAGCCCCAAAACTCAATGGCTCACTCGTGGTGATTTAATTGGGAACCAATCACTACCAAAAAAGGTTAGAGAGAATGATGGACGTGGTGGGTCATGAGATTTTGGGATGCAGGATTGCATTTTTGCTAGTTTTGTCTTTAATTAGTTTGACTTACATACTAAGTTCATTGTTATTATAATGATATATTTGAAGTTAAATTTGACTTTGTCATATGTGATCTTTGCATAACATGTTTTGTTTTATTTCTTAGTCATATATATGAGTGAAAACTTAAATGGGTTGGTAGGTGGGTACGAGTTTATATAGAATGAATGGGTTGGTACGTGGGTACGAGTTTATATAGAATAAATGGGTTGAGTATGGGTTTACATGTTCCAACTCGATTATAAATGCATCGGGTAAGGGTTGAGAGTTTTTTGACCCGGTTTCGACTTGGCTCTAGTCTAACCCAACTCAATCTAGCGCCCCCCCCCCCCCCCCCCCCCACGAAATTTGGTATTAAGGGAAAATGTCTCTCAATGAATTGCCTGTCCTTTTCTATTGGATCTAGGTTGGATATCAAGGCAAGCATCTATCATAAGCCCAACGCAGTTGTGAGAGATGTCTGAACTAGAGAGGATGTTGAATGATTTTTTGGTGAACTTCCAAAGTGCTTCTTGAATGACATTCAATTGGTTTTATGATCTCATTCAATAACCTTTTTGTTACATGATGTTAAAGTGATCACAAAGCCAAAAGGTTCTGAGTCTTACCCCTCTCTTATCATATCCATAAAAGGTTAGTATCAAAATGACACATGCATTGCACATTGAAGAAAATATGTTATGCAAGATAAAACATATGAAATTATATATAAATTATTAAAATATATTTATGATAAAAAAGCAGTGTATAAAACTAAAATAAACTAACTAGCGAGGTTAAGACTCTTGATCATAAACATTGAGAGAGACTTAGGAGGGAGAACTTACTATGTATGCATTGTTCTTTTCCCCTTTCCAAACATGACTGATGGTTGTGCATCACATAGACATCCAAGCTTGATATATTGACAAGAAATGGAAATTGATTTGATTGGTCAATAGCATGGTTTAAAGAATGATGACAATAATATTTAGAATTTCTGGTATTTCACTTTTTGGTCCTTCTTGTATGTAATATATATTTGGCATTCAAATAATGATCAGTATTTACGCATCATCTTGTGATAACAACAAAAATATAAACATGGAGAAGATGAGCATTTAGTTATGTCAAATCTCCATTAAATCAACTTGAGTCTTGAGCATATTGTGGTATTATTTATTATTTTTTGGTATTTTACATTATTGCACCTGATAAAGATTGTTAGATCATCAGCTATTAATGTCAAAAAATATTTAATTAGCGGCTGACTATGCAGTGATTGTAATTCTAATAATGGTTTAAGAGTTTGCCATTGTTTCGAAATATCTGCATTTAGAACTTGATCGATTTACTCATTACATGGATTCCAATAATCGTTGAGTTTGCCAAATAGGGAAATATTTAATTGGTAAGTTGTGCGACAGTGATGACCATCATATATAAAATAAATTTACAATGAAAAAGGTAAGGACATGGTGGGATATAATGACAAATAAGGGCTCAAGTTTTCTCCTGGTCTAACTTTTGTGCTTATGAGATTGGCTCATTTCTGTGGGTTTATTTGTCCCAATCTTCATGGGCCCACCTTCATGGCAAATGGCTTTATGGCTTGAGGAGGTCACATGTAGCATCAAGCTGCCCAAAGGAAAGGGAATTTATCTAGTGAGGCCTGCCATTCTGAACAATTGCTACGTTTCTACAAGTGCATCAATGGTATAAACAATGGAAGAGAATGATCGGTAATGTAGCATGGCGGGAGTTTTTTCAAAGTGAACAAGTTTTTAAGGCATTTTTACCTTTATACTCTTTGAAGATATATGCTTTTAGTGAAGTTTCCTAAGTACTCTTTTTTCAGGGGCTCTTTGAACGATGAATTTGACGTACAGAATCTATAAAGAATATTTTGAAATTTGAAACTCTCGTTTTGTCATATGTTATAGATTAAAGGTAAGTTGATAAAACACAAGTCTTTCAAAGATGTATAGGTCATCAGGGAGAGAGAATATGGTTGTAAAGAATCACCATAGTGGGAAAGTTTGAAAATTTTTGGCTATGTTCAGAAGAGAAACTGAAGGCGTCAAAATGTCTTTTTGGAAAATTTTTACATGCAAAGGAGCAACTTATGAGCTTTCAGTTGATGGTGGCAACATGGATTACTTGGGCTATAGAGAATTCTTGAAAAGCTGAATAATAAGGTAGAATGGAATTTTATAATAGATGTTTGTACTAATGAGAGCAGCAATGTTATCATAAGGTTAGTCTTGCAATCATTTGCTATTCTCTAGATTTGCTCAATGGTTGGCTTTAAATCAGCACCTTGAATATTCTCCATACTGTAGGAAAGATTAATGAGTTACGTACTCTAAACTATGAGCTCATACATGTTTTGATATTATATTCATCCCATGTTGGATCTTACTAGTGTGATGTTTGAAGCACTTCCATTAGATTGTTGCATACAGAACTCCCATATTTTGGTCATCTTAGACTTTTTTCTCATTGGTTGCCCTAAGCTGAACAATTTGTAGTCCTTAGAAATGGTCGACAGATCCATGGTTTTAAAACTCGGTTTTGTTCATCTAAGTAGAGTTTCAGTTTTGGCAATTTTGGTGGTTTTGGCAGTTTCAACAATTTTGCTCCGAGTTTTGGAGTCTTAGTCAAAAATGTTAGAAAGATCCCCCAAAAATAGAAAAATAATAAAATCTAGATAATTTATTTTATATTATTTTTTTGGGATTTGAGCTACTTAGGATCATAGCTTGGTAGTTTGGGTAGTTTTAGGATACTAAATTTTCGAGTCACCATATAATGAAATTTTTTTCCTACAGTTTCCCTAACTTTTATACATTACTTACATTGTCTCTATTTTTTTGAAGGTTCCCCTTATTTACTCGTGTTTTGGTATTTTTACTAATTTTTCCCTATATATATTTCATTCCTTTTCATTTCAATAATTCATCTAATTAAGGAAAAACTCATCTAGATATATTTCATTCTATTTCTACGTTTAATCTCATTTGAGCAAGAAAAAAAATCAATCTCCATCTAAGCAAGAGAACACTCATCTAGGAATATTTTCCCATGTTAAGAACCCATCTAAGCAAAAAAGAAAAGAAAAATCATATAAGCATGTTTCATACTATTTCTCTTAAATAATCCATCTAAGCAAGCAAGAAACCCATATAATTAGGAAAATAATTTATTTTATTATTTCAATATGTATATCGCCCATCACAATGGCAAAGTTCAACAAGAATAGCACAAATTTGATAATCAAGGCCTTATATGAATGTATATTTCAATAGTATTAGTCAATTTTAGAAACTTTAACCATATTAACTTGTTAAACCAGAATAAATAAAAATTAGTGGGTATGGTTGGTTTCGGTTGAACTACTGAAACTGTGCTAAAACCTATGAAAACTAGCCAGAACTGGTTGAAATTATCTGAAACCAAAAATTTTGGTCAATCTTGGACTGGTCAGATCGTTGTCAGTTGACATTTCAAACCTTGGGTAAATCAATGATGGGGATTTCCCTTCACTGGAACATAAGTTGTAATGGCGGGGAATTCTCTTTATAAGATAATGGACATAGCTTTTATTACCCAGCTAGTAAAACACTAGCACCAGTAATTGAGTGCAATTGGCCATTGCTGTCTTAAGTTTGGCCTAGTTTCTAATGGGCCTGCAAATATAAGCAACTTGCCATATGCATGTAGGAGTCAAGCCTGTCCTAACATGGGCTATGATTTGAGTTCACTTTGGTCCTTCCCCGCTTATGTGTGTTTTGGGAACGCTGTTACATATGCTCATGCTTTCTAGTTGCCACCTCATGTGGAATTTAGTATTTGATATTCTTGACCGTGCCTTATAATTCTTGTATTGAAATTTTCTATGCATTAAGTTATTGCTAGAAATTTATACATCATCATCAAAAGAAGATACTGTTGAGCTTGTATTGTTGGTCTAACACTTATAGTGGTTTCTGTGAGGATATGTTGGGATATCTATATATCGTTAGAACGTTTTGTTTGTCTAGCTGCATTTTTAAGCCTTGTTCTTCCATTGTATTTTTAAATACTTTTGACAACATTTAGTTGCAATACATCAGGAGTAGGTGATAGACAAATTGTAGCTTTGATGATGCAGCCCTAACAGAGATTGCGTGTCGAAGAGAAAGAAGTACAGAGACGATATTGGAAGGGGTGGAAAAAACTAATCCATAAAACATATGATGAATGAGAAATTAAGTACAAATCTCCTCAGACTAACCCTAAACTTCTTTACCAGAAATAGAAAAGCTACAAATCTCTTAAATTTCTCGAAAATAGAAAGTACAATCAATGTTAAAATGCCTGTGAAATCCTAAGGGATTTATTTGACCTACAAAATTAATAAAAAAATTTCTAGAATGACAACTTTGCACTTTTGAATTTCCATTGTCCCTCGGAATAATGGAATTTGGGAAGAAATTTGGGCTGATGGTCTCCATCAATTAGCAGGATTATTGGAATTTGAATGCTGATTTTGGAAAGTTGTCATGAGCAGTATTACAATGATTAATTAAAATTTACACTAGTTTAGTAAATACTGTGTAGAATCATGTATCTAGGAGGTCAATTATGTCAGAGTCTAGCCTTTCTTGTGCATTTCCTCCTCTAAGTAATCCACTGTTATAGTGGCTGCATCACTTGGTCACCACAATTTCTCTACTCCTACACAACAATTGTACAATTAAAATAAAATAAATCTCACTTCTTTTTATATAAATTAAGTTTTTTTTGATATATTGAATAACTTATTTTTTGATATAATGGATGACTAATATATCAGCATGATTATTTATGAAGGTAAATAATGTTTCATTTTTTTAGTAATGTTTATATGCCATATTGTGTGTTATAAATCAGCAATCTCTGTCTAGGCACTATTTTTATCTTTTTCATCAGCATCCTTATGTATATTTTTAGCCATTATGTTGCAAATGATGTATAACTATGGTTATAATTATGCAGATAGTTTTGACATGGATAAAGAAGGTGGCTTGGCAACGTCGCCTCCACAAGGACGTCGTTGCCAGCACAAGTGCAACAATTTTGGCATATGGTTCATATGGTCTGGGAGTAAGTAATTTTTATCTTGACATTTTGCTGTAACAAACCAGAAATCACTCCATTTTTATTCTATAAGAAGTCATCTGTATCCTAAATTTCATATGGATGATAATGATTTCTGTATCTGTTTTTCCTTTTGATGCAATAATATTTAGCAACCAGCAATGCCTTGGAGATTATTGTTCTATTATCTTCTTGTTTTGTTTCACAGCAGACTTTCTGCACCCGTATTCTAATAGTTTTCTATTATAATTGCCAGTTGTTTCTAAGCCTGTAAAAAAGCTAGTTCTGGTAGTCTTTGTTGTAAGGAATTTTGTGATTTCATCCATTTAGGATGAGTAATTGGAGGTTCAGGTCTTGCCTTTGACAGTTTGTTTTGAGAATTCAGTCCTTGTTCTATCATTTTTGAGGCAAAACTAACTATTTCTTTCTGTTCGTGTCAGAAGCAGCTTTTCTATACTATGGATGTGTGGTGTCTTCTTAAGTTTTACTTTGTTTCCAAATGTGCAGCAAATATCATGTCATTTTGATAGATTTGTGCACCTTAACTGCCCCATGTTTGCCATGATGGAATGTTTACCGGTTTATTATCTGCTGATAAAGTATTCCATCAATCTCTGTCACCTGTGTGCATGCATCTGTGGGTGTTTGTGCATGTGCATTAATGTGCATGTATCATGATATGCTGTACTGTACCGTACCAGACGGTACCGGTGTACCGTACTGTATCGGTCCGGTACCGGTACCGGTGGCACCACGCACCGTACCGTGCCGACACCATGATAGTGTGGCACTGGTATGGGGTCCGGTACCGATACGGCGAACCTTGGTATGTATATACATATATTGGTTCAGTTGGGGAGTCCATTTTCTTAGTGTGATATGTTGACAACTTACGGCTTTTTAGTAATGATTACAAACCCCATGAGAGGCATTCAACAAAAAAAAGCTATTAAAAAGATTGCCTTGTTGGATTAGTTGGTCCATGCCATAATCTGATCATTACTATTTGTTCCATGTGATGCATGTCATGAGTGTGCTTGGACCCTTGGTGTGTTAATCTTTTGAATTGATGATTGTCTCAGGTATGGCTGTACTTTTCCTTAGAGATGTAGGGCATTTGATCTTAAACTTGACCATTGAAACCTTTTGTAATTGGTGAATGGACACAGAATGATATTTTTTTGAAATGTCTAGTAATAAATGATTTTTTTTTTGGTAATCTCTAGTGTTGAAATGGTTTAATTCATCATATTTGGTTCAATCCAATACCAACTTTATTTATTTTTTTATTTCAATTAGTCACTTGTTGTTTATGAACCTTGTGCCGATTGAAATATTTCTCACTTAGATATAAACATGTTTGTTGGTTATAACTAATATTCAATTTTTGCTTCTAAATCATGACATACATTTGTACCAGCTATTTTGTTGGTGAAATTGATTCCTGCCCTTCAGTTTGTTCTTCACTTCCCAAGAAGTCCCTGTTGACCTGCCATTTCGTTCTGGCCCTTGGTTTTGATGGCCATTTTTTTTTTTTGGTTTGGGGCCTGTCAATAGTGTGTACAAAAGCCGTGTTAGCTTTAACCATTAAATGAAACTTGGCCAAGGATTATTCAGAAAATGGCGGTTGAACCAAGGGCCAGGAATCAGTTTGCCTCAGATTCTTTTGCAGCTATTGACTATATTTGCAGAAGCTCATATTTATTTCTTATTTAATGTTTACATGTGCTAGATTCTTGTCTCTAATGAATTAGGATTGCCAAACTAAAATATTTTGTGCTGTGTCAGGTTCATGGATGTGAATCTGATATCGATGCTTTATGTGTTGGTCCTTATTTTGCAACAATGGAAGTGAGTTCCTCTTCGCCCATCTGCTTGTTGCTCATGAAATTATCTGAAAAGCAATGTTACGTTTGAAATGCGTGTGCATTTATTTTGTAGGAGGACTTTTTCATCGTTCTACAGAATATGCTCCAAAGCAGGCGAGAAGTGTCGGAAATTCACTGCGTCAAGAGTGCCAAGGTTCCACTAATGCGCTTTAAATTCAATGGGATTTCAATTGATTTTCCATATGCCCAGCTTCAAGCAACCTCTGTCCCTCAAGTGAGTGTCTCATGCGTTGCCTCATAATTTTTTGTGATATATTGTTTATGTTTTCTTTAGTTGATGGTTCCTTGGATAACTGTCTAGATCCTTTTTTGTCTATCATTCTTATAATTTTATTGTATTTGTTGAAATTATTCGTATTCTATGGTGTATATGATTCATAGTGCCTTTTGGTTGTATATCAGAAATTGTCTATGTTATGCTCGTTCATATTCTTTTTCTTTTGGCAATAGAGGATTTAGTAATTTCCTATATGTGCTACAAAGAAATTCAGTGTATTGGTTACTACGTTAGCAGTGCTACAAAGCATAAGTTTTTGAAATCGTCATGGTATAATAGCTTTTTATGATGCAAGCTTTGATCCTTGCCAAAAAATTAATTTGTCATGTAGCTTTATGTAAAAGATAAATTTAATTTTCTTGTAAGCTGTGTAGTGTGTAATACTACCACTACTTCTTCAATGATTAACTTTACAAAGATTAGTATACATCAATTGGTGTGAGAACCAAAAAGTTCATTTGTGTTTCTTATTCAAAATAAATATAAATTATCAAATCATGTACTTGCTATAGTCCTTGTGGCATGCAATAAATGACAGCTTGTGGATTGAGATGTGGGTTCATCTTCATGACAAATTATCAAATCATGTATACTTTCCGCAGACCTTGTGGCATACAATAAATGACAGCTTAGACAGATTGAGCTGTGTTCTTATCAGTAATAAATTGAATCATAAAAACTGAATATCAAAATGTAAGACCTTCAAAATGAAGCTCTGTTTTGTTTTCCCACAATCTGAACTCATTATTTTGCCCAAAAAAATTTCAGGATGTGGATATTTTTGATGAGTCCTTAGTGGTAGCTGATGAAACCAGTTGGAGAAGTCTATCTGGAGTGCGTGTCAATACACGCATCCTTCAACTAGTGCCAAATTTGAAGGTATCTCTATGGTAATAATTTTCTGGAAAAGTTTTCTGTGATGTTATCTGCATCTCTTTTCATCTTTTTTTAAAAGTTAGTCAAATTTCTTTTGTTGAAACTGTATTTTTTTGGAAGTTG